>NW_026555006.1:18224687-18956874 GCF_021234165.1 Pteronotus mesoamericanus
ATTACATGAGTGCAATTAATGCAATTTAACTTTTCCAGGTTGACTTGAGATCATCATAGGTTGTGTTTTTGACATATTTTTAGTATGTGTAGGTGCTTGCCCTATATAAAAATTGATTGGTATAATTTCAGAATTCTACTGTTAACTATAGTTTTGTCATCACTGCCTTTATTATCAGACCGTCTGTTATAATTCATACTGACACCCTGCCTATTTTGAGTGACCCCTCCTTTCTAATTGTTCCTTCTAATAGCTATATGCTGGACTCATATAGAGAGAGTAAAAAGATTCTGAGTTTGACTTTAACACTTGTTGACAGTATGTTAAATTCAGAAATGAAGAACTTTATTACCTGAGGATTTCACTCAAAGTTCTAGAAAATGCATGCTATCTGAATTTTGACCAACTAATCATAGAACAAATGCCGTATACAATGCCCTTATGAGAATGCTGCATGGTCAGCCTTGAGTGTGCATTAAACTCAGAGTTCCAGAATGTTGGGGTTATTTTTATTTGACCTGAAGAGTATGTAGGAAACAAATGCAATTTATAGTGCCTTGTTATAAATGTTTCATTGCCAATCTTGAGTAGGTAAAATTTATATCTGAAAGTAGTTTTAATTCTGGATTTGGTAAGCACAGCTTAATGTAGGTAAAACATGGTAGTGTTTGGAATAACGTTGACCTGGTTTCAAATTATGGCTAATCTCTGAGCCACAGTTTCTTTATTAATTAAAATAGAATAATAAACCACATTATAAAAGAGTTGAGAAAATGAAACAAAGTGCTTACAACATTTTCTCAATAAATTCCATTCTTCCTGCTCCTAAAACTACTTCAATTTAATAAAAATATAAATAACTGCCTGCTCTTTCAAAATTGAAAAAAAATTATGAAAATTGGTATAATAATTAAAATAGCACATTAAAATCTCATAAATATACTTCCTTTTATACAAAATGTAACATTATTTTTTTTTATTTCAGCATATAGCCCATATCACAGAGTAAACCATTTGGGCTGATATCTGTAAAATTCAGAAAATGAGCATTTTCATATGTATTATCCATAACTATCATGAAATGTACTGATTTATATAAAAACTTGTAGGTAATAAACATAAATTTAAATGTATTTAATAGAACACTAAATCATTCAAAATGTGCTATTTGTAGAAAGTCTTTTATGTTATGTTTGTATGTAGTTACCTTTTTCATCTCAGAAAAGGTAGTTTGAATCTAAAGCCATTTGTCCTTCGCGAAAGACAAATACCATATGATCTCCCCTATAAGTGGAACCTAACCAACAACACAAAGATGCAAGGAAAATAAGATCAGCAACACTGAAAGGAAAAGAAATCAACAGAGACAAGAGGGAAGGAGGGACAGGGGGTGGGAAAAAGGAAGGGAAGGGGAAAGTTAAGGAACATATAGCAAGGACTCATGGACAAAACCAAAGGGGAAGAGCTGAGGGAGGGAAGGAGAGAGGGGGCAAGGGAAAGTGGTGGGGGTAGGCAGAAACAAATGTATTTGAAAAAATAAATTAAAATAAAATTTAAAAAAAATAAAGAGATCCTGGGACAAATAGACCAAAAAAAAAAAAAAAACCATTGTACTAAAATCAAATATTTCTTTCTATGTTTGTAAAGTCTTTTAGTTCATTGCTTCAAGGTTTGATTCAAAAATATAATTAGATTCAACTTAACAAGTGCTTGCTGAGTTACCATTGTTTTTCTAGGTCTCACCCAGATAACACAAGGAATATCAAGAAATTGAATGTCAACTAGCAAATTTTACTTTCTGACCCCATCCTGTCTTTTCAGAACATCTCTTCTTATACAACCCCAACCACCATTTGACCCCATCAGAACCACCAATCTATTAAACCCATCACTTTCTCAGGAATTCTTCCCCTCTTGATGTTTTCTCTGCTTTTTTGGCATGGCTTAAATTCCATGGATGATAAGCAAAAGATCCTCGCTGCCCCCGCGCCCCAACACCCTTGCTTTTCTCTCATGGCACCCTGTATGCTCGGTAAAATCACAATCCTGGCTGAATCCAACTCTCTACCTATTGCTGAAAGGATCTGGGAAAAACCCTTAATCTCCCTGATTGATATCACTTTAAGTTCATGATTGCAATATTAAAGTACAGCCCAATGCTTCCCAACTTCTTTAATCCATTGACTTTCCTCCTCTGGTGACTACTCCACATGTTTTCCTCTCTCTGCAAGCCTTCCGCACTTCTGCCATCTTCATGGCTACTGACCCTACTCCACTGAGAATATTAAAGCTCTCAAAAGGTAACTTTCCACCGACTGTTACCATTATATCTACCCATCTACTAGCATCTGAACCCATATTCTCTGATTCCTGCCTGTCAATGCAGATGAATTATCCCTGTTTCTCTCCAAAGCTAATATCTCCACTAGATCGCCATTTTTCTTGCATACCCACGGACATAACTCTAGTAATTCTCCTCAGTGTCTATTACATAATCAAGATTTTCCTTTCTACTTGTTTATTATATTATCATCTTACACGTATACTGTTATTTCTTCTACTCCAAAGAAAACTTGGTTCCTCATCCCTTAATAATTCTTTAACCCTTTACAGCAAAAATCTTAGATGGTGTTGTCTGTTTCTCTATCTGCAATTCCTCTCTCTTCTTCCAGTCCTTAAAACCACTACTCCACCAAAATCATTTCAGTCAAGTTCACAGTCATCTCCCCATACTAAATCCAAAAGCAATTTTGGGACATCTTAATGACCTATCAGCATCACTTGAAACAGTTGGGTCACTTCTTCTTACTGGATACATTTTCTTCATTTGATCTCTAAGACTCAATATTACTTATTTCCCTTCCCATCTCACTGATTGATCTTGTTCAGTCACCTATATTGATTCTTCCTCTTCTTTCCACTCCCATTTCAGAGTACTTCATGGTTCAGTTCTTGCTCTTTTTAAAAATTATTTATACTTACATCATTGGTGCTCACAGTTTGTCTCACAGTTTACGTACTATTTATATAATAATGAGTCCTCATTTTAAATCTACAGTCTAGACCTTTCTCCTAAACTCTGGGTTCATATCCAAATACCTATCTGACATCTCCTTTTTGAATCTAACAAACATCTCAAATTATGCATGTTCAAACACGTACTCTTCTCTCCAAAACCTATTTCACATATTGCTTCACCCATCTAAGTTAAAGACAAATCATTCAAGTCGCTCAGGACAGAAAACCTGCAGTCATCTTGATTTCCATTTTTCTTTTACACTTTACTTCCAATCCATCAAGAAACCCTAATTGGTCTTACATACAAAACCCATCCAGATTCCATTTACTTCCCATTCCTTCCATTGCTCCCACCTAGATTCAGGCCACTTTTTCACACTCTAGGTTCATACTCTCTTCATGATTTACTCCAGTAACCTCTAATTGGCCTCCCTCTTTAAAAGGCCACCCTACTCAGGAGCCAGAATGCTGATCCTCTCAAATTATTCATCACACCGTTTTATACTTATGTCTTTCAATGTCTCTCTATTTTATTTGCAGTAAAAACCAAAGTTCTTGCAATGGCCCCAGAGGCACTACATTAGTTGACACCCCCACCTTCCCTCACACATACCCCTATTACCTCTCAACTAACTTTTTTCTACTCTCCCCTTTCTCTTTGTGTTCTAGCAACACTGGCCCTCTGGCTGTTCTTAAAATATACTAGGCATATTCAAGCTTTATTTAGCAGGGGTGCCCTACCCACTGCCTGTGGGCCACATGTGACTCAGGATGGCTATGAATGCAACCCAACACAAAGTCGTAAATTATGCACAGACCTTTTTCTTTTGCTTATCAGTTTTTGTCAGTGTTTGTGTATTTAATTTGTGACCCAAGATGACTCTTCTCCTTCCAGAGTGGTCCAGAGACGTCAAAAGTTTGGACACCCTGCTTTATAGCATTTTAACTGTTCATTCCTTCCTCCTGAAATTCTCTTACTTTCCAAATTCAGACACAGACATCTGTGTCCCTATCTCTCTCACCTTCTTCAAGTCTTTGCTCAAATGCCATCTTCCCAATCAATGAGGCTTACCCTAACCACCTTAAAGTTGAAATTACCAGGTGTTTCTGATCCACCTTTATTCTATTCTAATTACCTTTTTCTGTAGCATATCTTATTGCAAAAGTACTATAATTTTATGTATCATCTACATATATATTGATTTATCTCTATGATTTATTATATGTATTCCTTTGCTACAATATAAGCTCTGCAAAGAAGGAGAACATATCCATTTTTTTCACACAGTAGTTTCAATGTTTAGTACAGTTCCTAACACAGGGTACAAACTGTACTAAGTATTTGTTGAGTACGAGGTCTGTCCAGAAGGTAATCAGTCACTTAATATGAAAAATAGAGAAATTTATTGAAGATACAAGATACATTGTACATAGGACAATGATGCCTCAGTCCACTTCAAAGTAGGCACTTTGGGACCTCACACAGTTCTCTCCATAGCCATCAGCTGCCCCTTCATATTTTCCTGGATCTCATAGATGGTCTGAAATCTCTTCCCTTTCAAAGGTGATTTTAGTTCTGGGAAAAGCCAGAAGTTGCAGGACACCATATCTGGGCTGTAGGGGGACTGAGTCACCTGGGTGATTTAATATTTCACAAAAAACTCTGCACAAGACGTGACACATCAGCAGGCATGTTGTCATGATGAAACTGCCATCAAAGTTAGCTGCTCAAATGTCAGAGAGTCATAAAAGACAAGGTCATGAAGCAGCGATTCCTCAATTTTAACTACATATTGTGTCTCATGTTTTTCAATCATTTCCTTTCATACAGAATACATTTTAAAAATCTAGGCATTAAGGAGAGAGCCATATACAGTTAAATAGTTGAGTAAATTTTCATGCAGATGATAGAATTAAGTGGATGATATCAAGACTCAAGATTTAGGTGAGAGAGTGGATGGAGACTTGTAAAAATTATAACATATTAAATTAGTATATTCAGAAAATGAGATTAAAAGCCAACATATATGTTACAGAAATGTCTTACACCCAGGTCTGCCTCTTAAGGATCATCTAGTTATGATCATAAGGATCTTTTTTTTTTTTCAAGTTTTATTGAGAAATAATCAACATAACCACCATATAAGTTTAAGGCATGATGGTTTCATTTACATATGTTGTGAAATGATTACCACAATAAGTTGTTTTCTGTTCATTTCATTCTAATATTTATTGTTTTCTTTCTTAGCCCAACCTCGAGTTTAGTTTGTTCTTCTTTTTTTTTTAATTAATTTATTTACTTTTTAAATACATTTGTCTCTGCCTTCCCCCACCTCTTTCCCTTGCCCCCTCCCACCTTCCCTCCCTCAGCTCTTCCCCTTTGGTTTTGTCCATGAGTCCTTGCTAAATGTTCCTTGACTTTCCCCTTCCCTTCCCTTTCCCTGCCCCCCCCCTTCCCTCTTGTCTCTGTTGATTTCTTTTCCTTTCAGTGTTGCTGGTCATATTTTCCTTGCTTCTTTGCATTGTTGGTTAGGTTCCGCTTATAGGTGAGATCATATGGTATTTGTCTTTCGCCCCCTGGCTTATTTCGCTTAGCATGATGCTCTCCAGTTCCATCCATGCTGCCGCAAAGTTTAGTACTTCTTTTGTTCTTTCTGCTGTGTAGTATTCCATTGTGTATATGTACCATAATTTTTGATCCAGTCATCTACTGATGGGCATTTAGGTTGCTTCCAACACTTGGCTATTGTAAATTGTGCTGCTATGAACATGGGGGTGCATAGGTTCTTTTGTATTGGCGTTTTGGGGTTCTCAGGGTATAGTCCCAGCAGGGAAATCGCTGGATCAAAAGGCAGTTCCATTTTCAGCGTTCTGAGGAAATTCCACACTGCTTTCCATAGTGGCTGCACCAGTCTGCATTCCCACCAACAGTGGACTAGGGTTCCCTATTCTCCACAGCCTCGCCAGCACCTGTTGTTTGTGGATCTGTTTATGATGGCCATTCTGACCGGTGTGAGGTGGTACCTCATGGTGGTTTTGATCTGCATTTCTCTGATGGCTAGTGATGCTGAGCATCCTTTCAAATGCCTCTGGGCCCTCTGTATCTCCTCCTTAGAAAAGCATCTGCCCAGGTCCTTTGCCCATTTTTTGATTGGATCGTTTGTCTTCTTGGAGTAAAGTCGAGTGAGTTCTTTGTATATCTTGGAGATCAAACCTCTATCTGATGCATCATTAGTGAATATATTTTCCCAGATGGTTGGCTCCCTTTTCATTTTGCTGATGTTTTCTTTTGCCATGCAGAAGCTTCTTATTTTGATGAGGTCGCACTTGTTTATTCTTTCCTTTATGTCCCTTGCTTTAGGAGACATATCAGTGAAAAAAATTGCTGCATGGGATATCCGAGAGTTTCCTGCCAATGTTCTCCTCTAGGACTTTGATGGTGTTGCGACTTATATTGAAGTCTTTTATCCATCTTGAGTTTATTTTTGTGTATGGTGTCAGCTGATGATCCAATTTCAATTTTTTGCATGTAGCCGTCCAGCTCTCCCAACACCATTTGTTGAAGAGGCTGTTATTGCTCCATTTTATGCTTCTGCCCCCTTTGTCAAATATTAGATGTCCATAGAGACCTGGGCTTATTTCTGGGCTTTCTATTCTGTTCCACTGGTCTATGGGTCTGTTCTTGTGCCAGTACCAGATTGTTTTGAGTATAGTGGCTTTGTAGTAGAGTTTGATATCCGGTATTGTGATCCCTCCTACTTTGTGTTTCTTTCTCAAAATTGCTGCGGCTATTCGAAGTCGTTTATGGTTCCATATAAATTTTTGAAATGTCTGTTCTATTTCTGTGAAATACGTCATTGGTATCTTAATAGGGATTGCGTTGAATCTATAAATTGCTTTTGGTAGTATGGACATTTTAAGGATATGAATTCTTCCAATCCATGTGCACGGTATATGCTTCCATTTATTTGTGTCTTCCTTAATTTCTGTTTTCAATGTATAGTTTTCTGCATACAGGTCTTTTGTGTCTTTGGTTAAATTTATCCCTAGGTACTTTATCTTTTTTCGTGCTATATCGAATGGTATATTTTTCCTGATTTCTTCTTCTTCTATTGCATTGCTGGTGTACAAAAACGCCTTTGATTTCTGAATGTGGACTTTGTATCCTGCTGTTTTGCCAAATTCACTTATTAGGTTGAGGAGTTTTTTGGTAGAGTCTACAGGGTTCTCTATGTACACTATCATGTCATCTGCAAACAATGATAGTTTTACTTCCTCCTTTCCTATTTGGATGCCTTTTATCTCTTTCTCTTGTCTGACCACTGTGGCTAGGACTTCCAATACGATGTTGAAAAGAAGCAGTGATAGCGGACATCCTTGTCGTGTTCCCGATCTTAGTGGGAAAGCTTTCAGTTTTTGCCCGTTGAGTATGATATTGGCTGTAGGTTTTTCATATATGGCCTTTATCACATTGAGGAATGCCCCATTGATTCCCATTTTGCTGAGTGTTTTGATCATAAATGGGTGCTGTACCTTGTCAAATGCATTTTCTGCATCTATCGAGAAGATCATGTGGTTTTTGTCTTTTCTTTTATTTATGCGGTGTATCACGTTTACTGATTTGCGTATATTGAACCATCCCTGCATCCCTGGGATGAATCCCACTTGATCGTGGTGGATAATCTTTTGAATGTATTGCTGGATGCGGTTTGCCAATATTTTGTTGAGGATTTTAGCATCTATGTTCATCAGCAAAATTGGCCTGTAGTTTTCTTTCTTTGTAGGGTCTTTATCTGGTTTTGGGATCAGGGTATGCTGGCCTCATAGAAGGAGTCTGGGAGTCTTCCCTCCTCTTGGATTTTGTGGAATAGTCTGAGAAGGACAGGGGTTAGCTCTTCCTTAAATGTTTTGTAAAATTCTCCTGGGAAACCGTCTGGCCCTGGGCTTTCATGTGCTGGGAGTTTCTTGATGACTGCTTCAATTTCCCCAGCTGTTATCGGTCTGTTCAAGCTTTCTGTTTCTTCCTCCTTTAGTGTTGGAAGATTATACTTTTCTAAAAATGTGTCCATTTCATCAAGATTTTCAAATTTCTTGGCATATAATTGTTCATAATAGTTTCTGACGATCCTTTGTATTTCTGTGGTATCAGTTGTTATTTCTCCTCTTTCATTTCTGATATTATTAATTTGGGTCCTCTCCCTTTTTTTTGATGAGTCTGCTTAAAGGCTTGTCAACTTAATGAATCTTTTCAAAGAACCAGCTTCTGGATTGGTTGATCCTCTGAATTGTTCTTTTCGTCTCTATGTCATTCAGTTCTGCTCTAATCTTGACTATTTCCTTCCTTCTACTTGCTCTGGGATTTATTTGTTGTTGTTTCTCCAGTTCTTCAAGTTGTAGTGTTAGGTCTTTTTTATTTGAAATGTTTCTGTCTTTTCTAGGTAAGCCTGTATTGCTATGAACTTCCCCCTCAGGACCGCCTTTGCTGTGTCCCATAGGTTTTGGACAGTTGTCTGTTCATTTTCATTTGTTTCCAGAAATTTTTTGATTTCTTCTCTTATCTCATTATTGACCCATTCATTGTTTAACAGTGTACTGTTCAGTCTCCATGAGTTTGCAAGTTTTTGAAGTTTCTCTTTGAGGTTGATTTCGAGTTTCAAGCCCTTGTGGTCTGAGAAAAAGTTTGGTATTATTTCAATTTTCCTGAATTTACTGAGGCTTGCTTTGTGTCCTATCATGTGGTCTATCTTTGAAAAACTGCCATGAGCATTTGAAAAGAATGTGTATTTTTCTTCTTTGGGATGTAAGGTTCTATATATGTCAGTTAAGTCTCTTTGATTCAGTGTGTCATTCAGCGCCACGATATGTTTATTAATGTTTTGTTTGGAAGATCAGTCCATTTTTGACAGTGGGGTGTTGAAATCCCTTACTATCAGTGTGTTGCTGTCTATATCTTTTTTGAAGTCATCCAACAATTTCCTTATAAACTTGGGGGCTCCTATATTGGGAGCATAGAAGTTTACAATGTTGATGTCTTCTTGATAGATTCTTCCTTTCAGTATTATAAAGTGCCCCTCTGGGTCTCTCTTTATGGCCTTTGCTTTGAAATCTACTTTGTCTGATACAAGTATGGCAACACCAGCCTTCTTCTCATGTCCATTTGCTTGGAATATTTTTTTCCATCCCTTTACTTTCAATCTGTGTAGGTCTTTTGCTCTGAGGTGGGTCTCTTGTAGGCAGCATATGTGTGGGTCATGTTTTCTTATCCATTCAGCTACGCTGTGTCTTTTGATTGGGGCATTTAGTCCATTCACATTGAGAGATATTACTGATAGAAACTTACTCATCTTTTCTCTTTGTACTTGTGTTCCTCTCTGTCTCATTCTTTTCCTTCATCTGCTTAAACCAGTCCCCTTAGCATATCTTGGAGTGCTGGTTTGGTAGAGATGTATTCTTTTAGCTTTCTTTTGTCTGGGAAACTCCGTATTTCTCCTTCTATTTTAATGGAGAGCCTAGCTGGGTAGAGCAGCCTTGGCTGTAGGCCCTTGCTTTTCATGGCTTGGAATATTCGTTGCCATTCCCTTCTGGCTTGGAGTGTTTCTGTTGAGAAGTCACCTCCTAGGCGTATCGGGGCCCCCTTGTATGTTACTTTCTCCTTCTCCCTTGCTGCCTTGAGGATTCTCTCTTTGTCTTTGACATTTGCCATTTTAATGATGATGTGTCTTGGAGTGGACCTCCTTGGGTCCTTCTTGAGTGGGGTCCTCTGTGCCTCCTGGATCCATGAGAGCCTTTCTCTCCTCAAATTAGGGAAATTTTCCATCATTACTTTTTCGAGGAGGTTCTCTATTCCTTGCTCCTCTTCTTCTCCTTCTGGTATCCCTATTATACGGATATTATTGCGTTTCAGGTTGTCCTGCATTTCCCTAAATGCTTCTTCATTCTTTTTGAGCCGTTTTTCCATTTCTTGTTCTTTCTGGGAGCTTTTTTCTACCTTGTCTTCCATCTCACTGATTCGATCCTCAGCTTCATCCAGCCTGCTTTGGATTCCTTCTACTGTGTTCTTCAATTCAGAAATGGTATTCTTCATATCCTCTTGTGTCTTCTTGATAGTTTCTATGTCCTTTTCCAGGCTGATATAGTTTGCTGTAAGATCCTGATAGTTTCTCTGCAGTTTCTCATAGTTATCTTTGAGCTGGCTGAGCTCATTGAGCTTCCTTAGAACCATTGTTTTAAATTCCATATCTGATAATTCCCTTGCCTCTATTTCATTTAGCTCTCTCTGTGGGGAGTCCCCTTTTCCACTCATTTGGGGGGAACTTCATTTTCTTCCCATTTTTGTGAGAGTCTGTTAAGTATTTTTGTCCTTTACTTTTCTTTCTGGGCTTGCCTCTGATGCTGTCAGTTGTTGACCCTATAGGTCCTTGGGTTATTTGTTTGAGCCTTTCAGGAGTCTAATGCCTGTGTCTGACTCCTGCTTGGAGCAGCTCTGTGACCCCTTCGGTCAGGGCTGGGCTATTTTTTGGGATCTCTCTGCGCTCTCACGAGAGCTCCTTGAGCGCGTTCCCAGCGCAGCAGGATCCCCCACCTGCCTGGGCTCGCATGTGTTTGCCCCAGACCAGGGGGCTTATTCGCGACCTCCCGTGCTCATCTGGCCTCCCTGGCCAGCGAGCTCCCCGGCCCTGGTCAGTTTAGGGACTTCTATTGTGTGTTTTCCCCGCTTTTGGCTCTTTGGGTGCGTTGCTTGCCCTCGCCAAATGGGGACTACGGAAATGGGAGGAAATCAGCTCTAGGACTCTCCGGTTAATCCTGTTTCTGGTCTCTCCTCCAGGGACTCTGGGCAGCTCTACTTATTTTGTGGGCCGCTCCACAATCGCAGCAGGGAGGTCAATTTATGCCTGCCCTTGCCCCTCTATGCAATCCCTCGCAGGCCGTATGGGTGCCAGTCTGTGTGAGGCCTTGCCGGCAGGTGCAAGCGTTCGCCAGCCCGCGTGGGTCACACACACGCTCGCCAACCCTCGCCAGTCACTCGGCGCAAGTGTGCGCGCCTGCTCTGGGTGTTTGGGGGGTGTCTATGTTTGCTTTTCGGCTTTTGGCTCTTTGGGGGTGTGGCCTCTTCCCGCGCAATGGAGAC
Organism: Pteronotus mesoamericanus; assembly: GCF_021234165.1. Taxonomy (NCBI): domain Eukaryota; kingdom Metazoa; phylum Chordata; class Mammalia; order Chiroptera; family Mormoopidae; genus Pteronotus; species Pteronotus mesoamericanus. The sequence continues at coordinate 18,235,834 of NW_026555006.1, forward strand.
TACGGCAAGGAGAAGGAGTCGGGACTCCCCGGTTCCTCCTCCCGTTCTTTCCCCAATGCCTCCGTTTCTAGTCTCCCCTCAGGGGCCTCTGGGCAGTTCCATGACCCCTTCGGCCGAGGATCCAACCCCTGTGCGGACTGCGTTTCAATCGCAGGCAGCCTGGTTCATGCGCGCCCCGCTTCTGCCTCTTTGGGGTCGCGCCTTTCCAGCCCACAATGGAGACTACCGAACGTGGAGGGAGTCGGGACTCCCCAGTTCCTCCTCCCGTTCTTTCCCCAACGCCTCCGTTTCCAGTCTCTCCTCAAGGCTCTCCCAGACAGTCTGCACTCAGCCCCGCAGGTCACAGGAGTACAAGCTGTGTGCGGAGCGCACAAAAGGCAGGTTAATTGATTCCCTTATGCCTGAGCGAGATGGTAGCTGCAGAGTGGGAGGTGTGTTATCACCCGGGCTCCACCGGCCGCCATGTCAGTTCTCTTCACAAAGTTTTCCTCACCAGTCTCTTCCCAGGCACCAGCCCACCCCGCTGCCGCCTCTACCCAGTGATCAAGGAGGGTGGCTGCCGCTGCAACTTTTGCGTTGGCCCTTTAAATGTCTTTTTGCATCCCCAGCCACCTGTCTCTGGCAGAGAGCGTCCCTAAGCTTTTTGGGGTTGCGTTTTGTCTGTATTTTCTCGGCTTTAGCTGCTGTAGTTTAGGGGTTCCTGTTTATGATTCAGACCCCATTCTTCTCGGGGGGGACGCTAACTGGCCGTTTCAATGTCCCTCTGGTGCTGGTGCCCGTGCGCACCCAGCCCACCCTCTCGAGCCTCCACCGCAACTCTCACCCGTTGGGATGTGTGAGAGTCGAATCCACTGTCCGCGGCACCAAGGCTCCTCTCCCACTATCGCTCCACTGCTTTCCAGGTGATTACTCCATTATTTAGTTGCAATTCCAGTTTGGTTTTGGGAGGAGGTCAGTGTGACTCCCTTTCACTCCTCCACCATCTTTTTTTTCCACCTGATCATAGGGATCAATGTTGATATTGCTAATGCTATTGCTGGGCTCCATATTTGATAATGACAAAATTATTTGGTACATTTAGTTTCCACATTTACCTGTTGCATTGGGAAAAATATTTTCCACACTTTAATAACAACTTAAAACCAATGTAAAGCCTCACAAGATTTTAAATGACACTTTAATTTTGGCTTTTATGTTTATATCAACAATCTTTTTTTACGATTACATAAAGTGGAACACTATGTTAATTACTGACTAAAAATCTTTCTGTCAAGGCTTGTTAGTCTGCATCAGTAATAAGCACGGTAGCACAAGTGAAAACAATTAACTGAATATACTAAAGCCTAAATTTATCCATGACTTTCAACTTTTCTCATACTAGGCAGGAAAATTTCATATTGGATTGACTTTAGAATTCTTCCCTCTCCCTTCTTCTGCACAGCGATAAGATAGTCAAATGGAAGCAGCAGGAAAGAGAACAAAAATGAAAACACCACAAAATGAAGTTCTTGAATAATTGAAAGTTAAACAGGATCTTTTTCAACCTAATTTTTAAAAAAAGAGAGAGAGAGAGAAGAGCAAGGAAAACAATCAGATAGTCTGTTATGTTTTTTCTTCAACATATTAACATTGTGTTAATGCAATTATGAATAATTTCATTACATTAGAAGCTTTGTGTCTAAAATGGCTTCTGTTCAGAATACAGAAGTGTTATTTCTCATTTGACAGTATTTCTGTGGACATACTCAAAATAGATGTTGTGGTATAGTTACTGAAGTAATTATTTTGGGGAAAAAACTACCATAGCATCCTAATCTGGATGGTATTTATTGATGTCCTCTGCTATTTATGAAGAAGGCAGTTATCCATTTTTTTAATTAAATATACCATTTTGCCTATAAAATATAGTGCTTTTTATGTAACTATTTTAAAGTACTTTTCTTATTGGTTGTTCAGCCTAACTTTGAATCTAGTCTAAATAAAATGAGCGTGAATCTTGAGGGATTCCTGAAAGAACAGAACTTGTGATGTCTTTAAGAACCTGTTAGAAAGTCTATGTGATGTGTCAGCTGAAAAATAGGGACTAGAACTTGAGTTGTAAGGTCTACGAATGCTTAATCCTGTTTTCGGAAGTAATCACAAGTAAAAGTGATTGGAATAAGATATATTATTAAAGTAAAAGATATTTACCTCCTGCCCCTGAACAGTGTGGCTCAGTTGGTTGGGCATCATCCTGCAAAGCAAAAAATCATCAGTTCAATTCCTGGTTGGGACACATGACTTGGTTGTAGACCTGGTCCTGGTTGGGGAGGTGTGAGTCCACTGACCCATGTTTCTCTCACACATTGATGTTTCTCTCTCACATCGAAGTTTCTCTCCCTCTCGTTTTCCCTCCCTTCCCTTCTCTCCAAAAAATAAATAAATAACTTTTTTTAAAAGATATTTATCTCCTTATTTCTGGACAAGTAAATTTGAAAAATCAATAAATACAAAACCCATCTTATAAAATGTATATGTATGTATGTATATTTAATATATATTTTAAATATTCATACATACATATATAAAACCCTTTTTGTTATTCAAAGACATTATGTTTCAGAGGTCCAGACAGACCAATCTCAAAGATTGGTTAATAAAAATACAGGTTCTATAATAAAATCTAACATGTAATAGGAAATAACATAATGGAGTAAAGAAGAACAAGAGATATGGTGATTTAAAAAATGAATTAAATTCCATTTTCCTCTATAAACACTTGTTAAGTATTTAAATAAGTCACTAATTCATGTGAGTGTATGTTTTTTTATCCATAAAATGAAAATAATATTGCCTAATATATCTTTCTCACAGGATTATTAGGAGAATTAAATTATTTTACGCACTGGCATAAAGAAGTCTGTTATCTTTCCTCTTATTAATACATGAATTTTATCTAGTATTTATTAGGTACTAAAATTAGTATCCTGCCAGACATGATACTAAGTGCTTTATATTAATATCATCTAATACTCAGAACAAACCTTTAAATTAGGCAAGAAATGAGTGAGTGACACTAGAATAGTATAATGTTTGCCAAGGATAACATGGCTAGTTAAGTGGTAATATAGGGATTCAGTCACCCTTCTAACCTGTGCTTTTAACTACTGTGCTATCCCATCTCTCCAGGTTTAGACTGCATTACAAATTGAGATTATGCTCTAAGAATGTTTCCTAAATTTTAAGTCCCATATATTAGTTTTTATAGTAGTTCGCCTGGCACATATTTTTCCAAATGTATTTCAATGTTCATAAGCAAATTAAATTAGCTATAAGAACCTCAGCAAAAATATAAATATATTGCTCAATGCAAACTATTTTTATGTTTATATTATAATATATAAGTATATGTAGAAATATGCATATTCATACATATATAATATTTTTATAATTTACTCCACATCTGCAAGAGCATTTATGTCAGCTACTATATTGAGTAGATATTGGAATATTCTTTCAGCACACTACTTTATACTTCTTTGCTGTGTTTTTCTAAGTAGATATTTTTACAGATTTATACCTCAGGCCAGCTCATTTTGACTTGATTGTTGGTTCCTTTTTGACTGGTAACCTCTGTGTCTATTTATTTCTAATAATTACAGATAACATTCTATGCGGCACTTTCTGCCAATTACTTTATCTGATTTATCTTTTTCAATCTTCACTGCAAGGCTCTGATGAAACCATTTTCAATCACCATTTTTTAGAGTAGGAAACTAGGACATTGTACACTTAAATGATTTGCCTAAGGTTAACCCATGAGTGATTAAGTTGGGGTTTCATCTCAATCCAGGAAACTACTCTGAACTATATTGTAAGTTTAAACTGTGAAAAATGTAATACAAGTTTTTTTAAAAAGTAATGTGGTAGCATTTTCAACACAGCATGGAATTCCATTTTCAGTAGAAGTTAAGGAGATGATAGTCTTTTCCTTAATATTGGATTTCATTTTGCTCTGCTTTTGTATCTTGATTTACACATAATTTCAGGAAATACCACTGTAAGGCTGAGTGAGCAGAAGACATCAGGCACACGATTTTGTAATGAGCCCAGACTTGTGACTGAAGAGTAAAATCTAAAGAAAGGGAAGAAGCCTCATATTCCTTTTAGTTGCAGAGATCCAACGTAGATATGAATACTAAGGGAAAATGTTGAAGATAGTTTAAAGATTAGCTTAGTGACTTCTTTGCCATTTGATAACGTCTACTTAATAAGAGAAGCTCTACGTGTTAGAACTTTCCAAAGAAGAGAATGGCTCTTTCCCATTCAATTCATTCCTAAGAGAGCTCCTAAAATTCCTTGGGTTCTAATTAAGAAGGCAAAATACTTTAAAAATAATTTCAGGACACCATAGTTTCTGATACATTTTCACAGAAGGAAGAATGGCATGAGAAATGTCCCCACACCCTCTTTGGTACCCATATTTTATATAGAATAAACAAGGTGCTAACTCACTGGGCTTCCAGGTCCTGTGGTCACAGTGGTCCGAGTCAACTGAATCTAGGGAGGTGGAGGGCTTTCTTAAGTATCTATCATCAAAAAGTTCAACTAAATCCTGCCACAAAATGTTTCTTCTTCTGTCAGATATGAAGTTTTGGCAGGACCAGTATTTTATGGAAACTTTTATATCCTTAATAAGAGTTGCAAAAATTGAGAGCAGATAGTACAGCAGGCATGTAGGAATGGCTTCATATAGCTGTTTTCTAACTCTTTCAGGAGCTACTATATTTGATTCATCTGTGTCAATTGATTGACATGTCCTCCACATCTTTTATTTCTGATGCTCATATTTAGGATTAGGTTTTGTGGCTTACTTATTTTCAGTATGAAATCTTGTGTTTTTCTGTCACCTAGCCAACAGCACAGCTGTGCCAGCAGATGAGCAGTTCTCCAAGGGCAGTCATCCAGGCTGGCTCCCTCAGAGCCTCCCGAGAGGACCATGAAGGGCTGCTCACCTCCTCACCTTTCAGGCAGATGCAGCGCTGTGCTCTGTGCCAACAAGGAAGAGGATTTGTTAGAGGCTGATATTAGTTTGGGAATATCTACTGGTTTTGTGATTTGTCCTTAGTTATTTTTCAGGTGTATGTGTTTAATCTCCCCAATTTATAAAATGGAGGGAACAAAGATTTTTATCTTCTATTTTCTTATATCTGCTGATTTCTCCTTTCTTCAGTAGCAGCACTGTAATGACTAAATAAACTCAGACTATTTTTATTTATTTAGATATGTAAAGAGACAAGATCTATCTTATGCCAAATATACAGTTGTCCTCAATTTGACACCCAATTTCCAATTATTACTATTATAAAACATTTAACATTCAAATTCTATTTTTAAAATGTGTATATATGATGCAAATAGTGTTTACACTATATATTTAATTAATCATTATTAATATTAAAATTATAACAGAGAATTCTTACTGGAATATTTTCATGGTCTTTTTTTTTTACATTTTAGGTGTACAAGAATTTCCAGAAAACATAAAGTGCTGTAAGTGTTTAACAATTATTGAAGCCAGTGTCAATCCCATTTCCAAGTGAGTATGAGTGATTTTATTTATTTTATGTTTACAATGTAATAATGTACTAAAATAAAAAAAGTCATGTAATAAATTAATTTTTTATGCTGCACTAAAAACTCAGTTCAATAGAATGATGGGAAAAGAATAATCAAATCAGGAAGTTCAACAAAAGATGATTAAAAGCATTGCTGAGTAACAGGAAGGCCTAATTGGTGCAAAATGGCATTACTTTGAAGCAAACTGTGTCATTGTTTTTCTGTGGTTCTCAGGCAGCATTCCATGGAAGAGCGCTGAAACTAGGGACACAATTGCTAGTTATGGTTGATGGAAACTTAGCATCAAGGATCAATCAACAAGGCAATTCTATGAGGATAGCAAAATGAAAGAAGTGGAGAGTAAAGCTGCTGTGATCAACCATAAGGAGTTTGTGGTCCTTGATTTGTTATTAGAGAAGTGCCATGGGAAAAGAGACCAAGCATGTGACTCTGTTGGCAAATTAGTTATATAATAATGGTAGAGTATAGTGTGGATCAAGTAGATCAAGAAACCATGAAGTTGATGGATTGGATGAGTCATGAACCTCAATCTTAAAGTCACTTAAACAATGGAAGTGAAATTCAGATCTAAAAAGGCTATTGACAGCTGTAGTGATATTTGAAAGAGATTGAAACAAATCAGTGAAATTGGGATGCAGATGATGAGTTTCAGAGTAACACTGGCATTTTAATTATACAAAAACTGAAAGTAGGATTAGAGAAAACTTCAGACCTTTGTCTGCATGGTGTTCGAGAGACTTGAGAGAAGCTGAAGCCCATTGGCTTCATTTAATGAATGAATGTGTTCTTAGAAAACCAAAGGAATTTTATCAAAGGAAATTTTAAGGAAAAGTTTTCACCAGTGTAGTTGAGGAGAGTGAATAGTGAGGATGGTTTCTCCATGGATCGTGAGAAGAGGTTGTAGATGAGAATAGTAGTGAAATAGAATGTCAAAGAAGGATATTAAAGTTTAGAGAGATCTTTACACCAACAATTTATTAGAGTTTCCATAGTTTCTCATCTTTCTCAGAACTTGGTACTATTAGGTTTTTGTTTTTTGTTTTTTGTCTTTCTATTTAGCCAGTTTAGTAGATGTGGTATCTTATGGTGGTATCTCACAGTAGTTTTAATTTACATTTTTAATGTCCAAGTAACCTCTTTCTATGTGCTTATTTATAATCTGTATTATTTCTTAAGTAAAAGTTCAGATTTTTTGTTTATATTCATTTGTCTTTTTATTATTGATTTATTAGAATTTTTATATATTCTGATCAAAAGTCCTTTATCATATATCTGTTTGCAAATAATTATTCCTATTCTGTGACTTATCTTTCCATTTTCTACATAGTAATTTTCAAAGAGAAGAAGTTTTTAATTTTGAAGTCCTACTTATACAATTGTTAATGACTTATGCTTCTTTTTTTCTGAGTAATCTTCACTAAATTCATAGTCATAAAGATTTTCTCCTATGTTTTCCTCTGGAACTTTTATAGGTTCGGTTTTACACTTAGGTCTATGATCCACTTAAAACTGAATTTTATATATTGGCAAAGTATGAGGGTCATGTTTTGTTTTTTAGTTTGTTGGTTGGTTTGTGTATGATTCCCAATTGTTCCAGTACCTTTTGGTGAGAATATTGTAACTTCTTCATAAAAATAACCTGAGTACCGTTTTGAAAATCCATTGATCATATGTATTTGGTTCCATTTCTCAATTCTCTGTTTTGTACATTGATTTTATATGCCATCTTCTTACATCAGTTTTATACACTCTTAACTACTACAGCATTATAGTAATTTCATACCCCCAGGGAATGTGAGTCCTTCCTTTGTTCCTCTTTATCAAAATATTTGGGATATTCTGTGCCCTTTACTTTTTCATATAAACTTTATAATTAGTTTGCCAATGTCTACAGAAATAAAAAAATCTTTCTGGAATTTTGAAAGGGACTGCATTAAATGTATAGATCAGTTGGGGCAGAATTGTCTCAGAAATATTGAGTATGCCTATCCCTCAGCATACTCTATGCTTATTTAGATCTTTAAAAAATATTTTATCTATATTTTACAGATTTCAACATATAAATCTTATACATTTTATTCATTTATTCTAAATATTTTGTGCTTTTCTACAAATGCAAATGATTCTTCCATTATTCAGTTGTTTATTGCTGTTATATTGTAATACAACTGGTTATTTTTTTGAATATGGACTTTATGTCCGGCATCCTCACTGTATTCACTTATTAGTTCTAGTAGATATTTTATAGATTTGGAGTGATTTTCTAGGTAGACTATCATGTAACCTGTGAATAAAAACAGTTTTATTTTATCCTTTTCAATCTGTATGCCTTTTACTTGTTTATTTTTCTTGCTTTACTGTCCTGGCTGGGACCTCCTGTGCAATGTTGAATAGAAGAGGTGAAAAGAGACATCATTACCTTGTTTCCAGACAGGGAGAAAGCACTCAGACTTTTACCATTATGTGTAACTGTTACTTGTTTTTTCATGCACACCTTTCTTCAGGTTGAGGAAATTTTCAATAACTATCCCTCACTTCCTTCAAAGCCCTCCTAAGCAAGATCCTCAACGTTTACATTTCTACTTTTCATTTGTTTTTCAAGGAAATCCAGGCTTTCTCTGTAATGTTTTTCAACAATTTTTCAATCTCTAACCACTGCCTGGTTCCAAAGCCACTCCACATATTAAGGCATTTATTACAGCAGAATACCAATTCCGGACACCAAATCTGTGTTAGTTTTCTAATGTTGCATAAGAAATTACCATAAACTGGGTAATTTATTATCTTTGAGTTTCTGTGAGTCAGAAATCTGGCCATGGTTTAGCTGGGTTCCCTGCTTCAGAATTTATCAGGTTGAAATCAAGGCATTAGTCAAGCTGTATTCTTATCTGGAGACTCGAGTGGAGAATTCACTTACAAGCTCACTCTGGCTATTGGCAGAATTCCTGTACTTGTTACTATAAAGTGAGAACCTCAGTTTTTTGCTGGCTGTCAGCTAGAGGCCACTTTGGAATCCTAGAAGCTGATACAGTTCCCAGCCATTTGATTCTCTTCATAAACAGTTTACCACATAGCAGTTTGTTTTTTCAAGGCCACTAGCTGAAAAGAGTGAGCCTTCAGCTAAGATGAAGTCATATAATATAAAGTAATGGGAGGTACATCTCATCGTATTCACCACATTCCATTGATCAGAAGCAAGTCACAAGTCCTACCATACTGAAGGTGAGAAGTTTACACAAGGGCATGAACATCAAGAAATAAAGGTCACAGGGCTACCTTAGAAACTCTCCACCTCGCGATATCTGGTTTACTGAGATTTTCATTGCCAATGGATATTGAATTATTTCAAAGCTTCTATTTTAAAAAATCTATTGACACAATGATGTGGTTTTTCTTTTTCAATTTAATGATATTTTTAAGTTACATTGATTTTTTTTGAATGTCAACTTAACTGCTTCCCAGATATAAATTCTGCTTTGTCATGATTCTTACTCTTCTTATAAATTAATGGCTTTGATTCACTAATATTTTGTAAAGGATTTCTCATCTATATTTATGAGGCATATTACTTTGAACTTTCTTTTCTTGTAATGTCTTTGCCTAATTTTGGTATCAGGGTAAAATGGCCTCAAAAAAATAGTTGGGTTATATTCCTTTCTATTTTTACAAAAGTTTTTATAAAATTAGAATTACTTCTCCCTTAAATATTGGTAGAATTTGCCAATGCAGACACCTGGGCCTAAATGTTTCTTTATGGGAAAGTTTTTAATTACAAATTTGATTTCCATAATAGCTATAAGGCTATTCAAATTAGCGATTAGTTTTTCTTTTATATGTAAATATTTTTTTAATTGTTGTTCGAATAGAGTTTGTCTTTATTTTCCCGCCACCACTCTGCCCCACCCCACCCACCCCCACCTTCCACCCTCAATCCTACCCCTCTTTAGCTTTGTCCTGAGGTCATCAATAGTTTGTGCTTTTCAGGAATTTGTACATCTCATATAAGTTTTCAAATTTATTGGCATCTCATTTTTTGTAATGTTTTTTCTTAACCCTTTCATATCTATTGGTCCTCTAATGGTGCTCCCATTTCTGGTAGTACTAATGTGTGTCCCCTTTCTTTCTTTTCTTTCCTTTTTTTTAAACAATTTTTCAGTCTTACTATAGATTTATCAATTTTATTGCTCTTTTCAAAAACATAGATTTGGGGGGTTTCCTTGATTCTTTTAATCTGCTACTTTCTGTTCATTTTATTTGACCAAGTAATCTACAAAGAAGTCATAAAAACAATGGAATATAAAAGTTATAGTTTTGAGTGTTTTATCTTAGCTTTAGCTTTAGATATGAATTTTATATTGTAGTCTGAATGCCTTAACTAAATCATTGGTGAAAAATACCACAATAGAGTGGGAGAGGAGCCTTGGTGCTTCGGCCAGTGGATTCAACTCTCACACATCCCAACGGGTGAGAAGTGCGGTGGAGGCTCGAGAGGGTGGGCTGGGTGCCCACAGGCACTGGCACCAGAGGGACATTGCAACGGCCAGTTACCTTCCCCCGAGAAGAACGGGGCCTGAATTATAAACAGGGACCCCTAAACTACAGCAGCTAAAACCAAGAAAATACAGACAAAACGGAACCCCGAAAAGCTTAGGGGCGCTCTCTGCCAGAGACAGGTGGCTGGGGATGCAAAGAGACATTTAAAGGGCAAACGCAAAAGTTGCAGCGGCAGCCACCCTCCTTGATCTCTGGGTTGAGGCGGCAGCGGGGTGGGCTGGTGCCTGGGAAAAGACTGGTGAGGAAAACTTTGTGAAGAGAACTGACATGGCGGCCGGTGGAGCCCGGGTGATAACACACCTCCCACTCTGCAGCTACCATCTCGCTCAGGCATAAGGGAATCAATTAACCTGCCTTTTGTGCGTTCCGCACACAGCTTGTACTCCTGTGAGCTATGGGGCTGAGTGCAGACTGGCTGGGAGAGCCTTGAGGAGAGACTGGAGACGGAGGCCTTGGGGAAAGGACAGGAGGAGGAACCGGGGAGTCCCGACTCCTTCTTCTTGCCATAGTCTCCATTGCGTGGAAGAGGCCACACCCCCAAAGAGCCAAAAGCCGAAAAGCACACTTAGACACCCCAAAAACACCCAGTGCAGGCATGCACACTTGCGCCAAGTGACCGGCGAGGGTTGGCGAGCGTGTGTGTGACCCGCGCGGGCTGGTGAACGCTTGCACCGGCCGGCAAGGCCTCACACAGACTGGCACCCATACGGCCTGAGAGGGAGTGCACAGAGCGGCAAGGGCAGGCATAAATTGACCCGCCCGCCAGCGATTGCGGAGCGGCCCACAAAATTAGTAGAGTTGCCCAGAGTCCCTGGAGGAGAGACCAGAGACAGAATTAACCGGAGAGTCCTGAAGCTGACTTCCTCCCATTTCCGTAGTCCCCATTTGGCGAGGGCAAGTAACACACCCAAAGAGCCAAGAGCGGGGAAAACACACAATAGAAGTCCCTAAACTGACCAGTGCCGGGGAGCTCGCTGGCCAGGGGGGCCATGTGAGTACGCAAGGTCGCGAATAAACCCCCTGGTCTGGGGCAAGTACATGTGAGCCCAGGCAGGCGGGGGATCCTGCCATGCCTGAAGTGTGCTCAAGGAGCCCGCTTGAGGTGCAGAGAGATCCCCAAAAATAGCCCAGCCCTGACCGAAGGGGTCACAGAGCTGCCCCAAGCAGGAGTCAGACAGTAGACTCCTAGAGGCTCAAACAAATAACCCAAGGTCCTATAGGGTCAACAACTGACATCATCAGAGGCAGGCCCAGAAAGAAAAGTAAAGGACAAAAATACTTAACAGACTCTCACAAAAATGGGAAGAAAATGAAGTTCCCCCCAAATGAGTGGAAAAGGGGACTCCCCACAGAGAGAGCTAAATGAAATAGAGGCAAGGGAACTATCAGATACTGAATTCAAAACAATGGTTCTAAGGAAGCTCAATGAGCTCAGCCAGCTCAAAAATAACTATGAGAAACTGCAGAGAAACTATCAGGATCGTACAGCAAACTATATCAGCCTGGAAAAGGACATAGAAACTATCAAGAAGACACAAGAGGATATGAAGAACACCATTTCTAAATTGAAGAATTCAGTAGAAGGAATCCAAAGCAGGCTGGATGAAGCTGAGGATCAAATCAGTGAGATGGAGGATAAGGTAGAAAGAAGCTCCCAGAAAAAACAAGAAATGGAAAAAACTCAAAAAGAATGAAGAAGCATTTAGGGAAATGCAGGACAACATGAAATGCAATAATATCCGTATAATAGGGATACCAGAAGGAGAAGAAGAGGAGCAAGGGATAGAGAACCTCCTCGAAAAAGTAATGATGGAAAATTTCCCTAATTTGAGGAGAGAAAGGCTCTCATGGATCCAGGAAGCACAGAGGACCCCACTTAAGAGGGACTCAAGGAGGTCCACTCCAAGACACATCATCATTAAAATGGCAAATGTCAAAGACAAAGAGAGAATCCTCAAGGCAGCAAGGGAGAAGGAGAAAGTAACATACAAGGGGGCCCCGATACGCCTAGGAGCTGACTTCTCAACAGAAACACTACAAGCCAGAAGGGAATGGCAACGAATATTCCAAGCCATGAAAAGCAAGGGCCTACAGCCAAGGCTGCTGTACCCAGCTAAGCTCTCCATTAAAATAGAAGGGGAAATACGGAGTTTCCCAGACAAGAGAAGACTAAAAGAATATATCTCTACCAAACCAGCACTCCAAGATATGCTAAGGGGACTGGTTTAAGCAGATGAAGGAAAAGAATGAGAGATAGAGGAACACAGGTACAAAGAGAAAAGATGAGTAAGTTTCTATCAGTAATCTCTCTCAATGTGAATGGACTAAATGCCCCAATCAAAAGACACAGCGTAGCTGAATGGATAAGAAAACATGACCCACACATATGCTGTCTACAAGAGACCCACCTCAGAGCAAGAGACCTACACAGATTGAAAGTAAAGGGATGGAAAAAAATATTCCAAGCAAATGGGCATGAGAAAAAGGCTGGGGTTGCCATACTTGTATCAGACAAAGTAGATTTCAAAACAAAGGCCATAAAGAGAGACCCAGAGGGGCACTTTATACTACTTAAAGGTAGAATCTATAAAGAAGACATCAACATTGTAAACTTCTATGCTCCCAATATAGGAGCCCCCAAGTTTATAAGGAAATTGTTGGATGACTTCAAAAAAGATATAGACAGCAACACACTGATAGTAAGGGATTTCAACACCCCACTGTCAAAAATGGACAGATCTTCCAAACAAAACATTAATAAAGATATTGTGGTGCTGAATGACACACTGAATCAAAGGGACTTAACTGACATATATAGAACCTTACATCCCAAAGAAGAAAAATACACATTCTTTTCAAATGCTCATGGCAGTTTTTCAAAGATAGACCACATGATAGGACACAAAGCAAGCCTCAGTAAATTCAGGAAAATTGAAATAATACCAAACTTTTTCTCGGACCACAAGGGATTGAAACTCGAAATCAACCTCAAAGAGAAACTTCAAAAACTTGCAAACTCATGGAGACTGAACAGTAGACTATTAAACAATGAATGGGTCAATAATGAGATAAGAGAAGAAATCAAAAAATTTCTGGAAACAAATGAAAATGAACAGACAACAGTCCAAAACCTATGGGACACAGCAAAGGCGGTCCTGAGGGGGAAGTTCATAGCAATACAGGCTTACGTAAAAAAGATAGAAACATTTCAAATAAAAGACCTCACACTACAACTTCAAGAACTGGAGAAACAACAACAAATAAATCCCAGAGCAAGGAGAAGGAAGGAAATAGTCAAGATTAGAGCAGAACTGAATGACATAGAGACAAAAAGAACAATTCAGAGGATCAACCAATCCAGAAGCTGGTTCTTTGAAAAGATAAATAAAATTGACAAGCCTTTAAGCAGACTCATCAAGAAAAAAAGGGAGAGGACCCAAATTAATAATATCAGAAATGAAAGAGGAGAAATTACAACTGATACCACAGAAATACAAAGGATCGTCAGAAACTACTATGAACAATTATATGCCAAGAAATTTGAAAATCTTGATGAAATGGACACATTTTTAGAAAAGTATAATCTTCCACACTGAAGGAGGAAGAAACAGAAAGCTTGAACAGAGCGATCACAGCTGGGGAAATTGAAGCAGTAATCAAGAAACTCCCGACACACAAAAGCCCAGGGCCAGACGGTTTCCCAGGAGAATTTTACAAAACATTTAAGGAAGAGCTAACCCCTGTCCTTCTCAGACTATTCCAAAAAATCCAAGAGGAGGGAAGACTCCCAGACTCTTTCTATGAGGCCAGCATCACCCTGATCCCAAAACCAGATAAAGACCCTACAAAGAAAGAAAACTACAGGCCAATTTTGCTGATGAACATAGATGCTAAAATCCTCAACAAAATATTAGCAAACCGCATCCAGCAATACATTAAAAAGATTATTCACCACGATCAAGTGGGATTCATCCCAGGGATGCAGGGATGGTTCAATACACAAATCAGTAAACGTGATACATCGCATAAATAAAAGAAAAGACAAAAACCACATGATCATCTCGACAGATGCAGAAAAAGCATTTGACAAGGTACAGCACCCATTTATGATCAAAACACTCAGCAAAATGGGAATAAATGGGGCACTCCTCAACGTATAAAGGCCATATATGAAAAACCTACAGCCAATATCATACTCAATGGGCAAAAACTGAAAGCTTTCCCACTAAGATTGGGAACATGACAAGGACGTCCGCTCTCACCACTTCTTTTCAACATCGTATTGGAAGTCCTAGCCTCAGCAGTCAGAGAAGAGAAAGAGATAAAAGGCATCCAAATAGGAAAGAAGGAAGTAAAGCTGTCATTGTTTGCAGATGACATGATAGTGTACATAGAGCACCCTGTAGACTCTACCAAAAAACTCCTCAACCTAATAAGTGAATTTGGCAAAACAGCAGGATACAAAGTCCACATTCAGAAATCAAAGGCATTTTTGTACACCAGCAATGCAATAGAAGAAGAAGAAATCAGAAAAAAAATACCATTCGATATAGCAAGAAGAAAAATAAAGTACCTTGGCATAAATTTAACCAAATACGTAAAAGACCTGTACACAGAAAACTATACAACATTGAAAAAAGAAATTAAGGAAGACACAAATAAATGGAAGCATATACCATGCACATGGATTGGAAGAATTAATATCCTCAAAATGTCCATACTACCCAAAGCAATTTATAGATTCAACGCAATCCCTATTAAGATACCAATGACGTATTTCACAGAAATAGAACAGACATTTCAAAAATTTATATGGAACCATAAACGACCCCGAATAGCCACAGCAATTTTGAGAAAGAAACACAAAGTAGGAGGGATCACAATACCGGACATCAAACTCTACTACAAAGCCACTATACTCAAAACAATCTGGTACTGGCACAAGAACAGACCCATAGACCAGTGGAACAGAATAGAAAGCCCATAAATAAGCCCAGGTCTCTATGGGCATCTAATATTTCACAAAGGGGGCAGAAGCATAAAATGGAGCAATAATAGCCTCTTCAACAAATGGTGTTGGGAGAGCTGGACGGCTACATGCAAAAAATTGAAATTGGATCATCCGCTGACACCATACACAAAAATAAACTCAAGATGGATAAAAGACTTCAATATAAGTCACAACACCATCAAAGTCCTCGAGGAGAACATTGGCAGGAAACTCTCGGATATCCCATGCAGCAATTTTTTCACTGATATGTCTCCTAAAGCAAGGAACATAAAGGAAAGAATAAACAAGTGCGACCTCATCAAAATAAGAAGCTTCTGCATGGCAAAAGAAAACATCAGCAAAATGAAAAGGGAGCCAACCATCTGGGAAAATATATTCACTAATGATACATCAGATAGAGGTTTGATCTCCAAGATATATAAAGAACTCACTCGACTCCACTCCAAGAAGACAAACGATCCAATCAAAAAATGGGCAAAGGGCCTGGGCAGACACTTTTCCAAGGAGAAGATACAGAGGGCCCAGAGGCATTTGAAAGGATGCTCGGCATCACTAGCCATCAGAGAAATGCAGATCAAAACCACCATGAGGTACCACCTCACACCGGTCAGAATGGCCATCATAAACAGATCCACAAACAACAGGTGCTGGCGAGGCTGTGGAGAAAAGGGAACACTAGTACACTGTTGGTGGGAATGCAGACGGGTGCAGCCACTGTGGAAGCAGTGTGGAATTTCCTCAAAAAGCTGAAAATGGAACTGCCTTTTGATCCAGTGATTCCCCTGCTGGGACTATACCCTAAGAACACCAAAATGCCAATACAAAAGAACCTGTGCACCCCAATGTTCATAGCAGCACAATTTACAATAGCCAAGTGTTGGAAGCAACCTAAATGCCCATCAGTAGATGACTGGATCAAAAAATAAGGGGAAAGTCAAGGAACATATAGCAAGGACTCATGGACAAAACCAAAGGGGAAGAGCTGAGGGAGGGAAGGAGGGAGGGGGCAAGGGAAAGAGGCGGGGGGGAGGCAGAGACAAATGTATTTAAAAAGTAAATAAATTTAAAAAATTAAAAATAAAAAAATAAAAAAAATAATGGTACATATACACAATGGAATACTACGCAGCAGAAAGAAAAAAAGAACTACTCAACTTCGCAACAGCATGGATGGATCTGGAGAGCATTATGCTAAGCGAAATAACCCAGGGGGTGAAAGACAAATACCATATGATCTCACCTATAAGTGGAACCTAACCAGCAATACAAAGATGCAAGGAAAATAAGACCAGCAACACTGAAAGGAAAAGAAATCAACAGAGACAAGAGGGAAGGAGGGAGGGGGGGCGGGGACAAGGAAGGGAAGGGGAAAGTCAAGGAACATATAGCAAGGACTCATGGACAAAACCAAAGGGAAAGAGCTGAGGGAGGGAAGGAGGGAGGGGGCAAGGGAAAGTGGTTGGGGGGAGGCAGAGACAAATGTATTTGAAAAAATAAATTAAAATTAAATTAAAAAAAGAAATACCACAATAAATTTGAAAATATCAATACTCATTTAAAAAAAATGGACCAACATTTATTGAGAGAGAACTTGTCACATCTCAAGCTATTGGATATATTATTTTATTTTTATCTTCACAATAACATTAAGAAGTAGGTAAATCTTACCTAATACCTTTTTACAAGTGAAAACACATGAAGTTAGTTATTGAGTCCCTAGGTCCCTTTTACTATGTTTCACCAATTCTAAAGAAGGACTTTGATTTTGATTTAACTTAAACGATACATTTTGAAAAGTTTGAAATATTCATAATGCTCAACAATAAGAAAATTGCAGATAAATTGTGGCACATCTACTGAATGGATACAAATATGTAAAGAGAAGCATTTGTCTCTGTTTACTCAATTCATCCCAGTTTGCAACTCTTGATGTGGCATGATTAACAAAAGTTCCCTGTAGCTTTCAAAAATGTCCTAATTTGAATGATAGATCATGTAGTAACTCTGGTTATGCAACAAAATTGAAAGATAATTACAAAGAAAAAGGGGAAATCATGATACAATTTTGCAGTGATGTTAAAACAATTAATTGGAAATTATATTAGAAATAAATGAAATGATAATGATGGTTATGTTAAGGTGAAATTATAAGTAATATCTTATCTTTATGTTCCATACCTTCTGTAATATTATTTTATTAATTTTATGCATATTAGTCTTATAAACTTCAAGATTTAGATGTAAAATATCTTTATAATAGGGTAAAAGATTTTACATTAGTTTCTTAAACACAACATATAAAACCTATCATTTAATTTAGTCTAACTGTTGTAGTGGAGTTCAAATGTTTATAATATGTTTTTATTTAACTTCTAAAGTAAATGGAATTAGAAAAGAAAATGTTGAAACAAGGATATATGTAGCTTATCCTAATTTGCCTGTTCCAACAGTAAAATTAGCATTAATAAAAGTATTTGAATTAGTAGTGTAGTTAATTTTGAAATACCTGAATTTAAAAAAATGTAAAAATAATATAATTGCTCCCATTTACAGAGTTCTTACTGTGAGGCAGGTCATCATTTAATTATTGGAACAACTCTGGAAGTGTGTGTTAGTGTCATCATTTTAAAAATAAAATTCTGAGTCTCACAAAGACTAGCAAAGGTCACAGAGAGAATAATGGAAAGAACTGTGATTAAAACCAGACCTTTTGACCTCCATGCCCATGTGCTCAACCACTAAACCATATGGTGTCTGATTCTATTGTCTTTTCTTTGTTATAGTTTGAATATACTACTTTTAAGTTAAGAAATTAATAAAATTAAAGTATTTTCTTAGCAGAGAGAGAATTATTTACATCTATAATACATCTATTCTTTGAATTTTTAGTATGCCAGTCAAATGTGAAAAACTGCCAAGTCATTTTAAGATAGTAAGATCATTTCGTTATTGAGAGCTCCTTAACTTAGTGTAAAATGTTGGATTTTATTGAATAGCTTGGAGGAGAGTAAACACAATCATGACTGTCATCTTCATCAAGTTTATTTATTTTACTGGGGAATATCATCTTTCCTGCTGTTCCTTCAATATTCCTCTAGAAATGGTGATATTAACAAATGGGGCCATTTTCTTTGCAATGTGTTTTTCAATTAATATGTTTCAATGTACAAAACTAAATCATTGAGGAGATTATAAAATTCCTTGTCTTCAAGGAATTTATAACTTACCCATGAACAGAAAATTCTCCACACTTGTACAAAGAATAATTGTTGTAAGCATGTTACTAAATTTATTAATAGAATTCTATGGGGAAAGTAAGAAAGAAGACATTAATTTTGAATAAGTGCGGAGTAACCATTCAATAAATTCTTGTTGAACTGAACTGAAATAAAAAATACGCAAGGTGTTAAATAAGACATTCTACATAAATACATTCTTTAATTCTGTATTTACAAAAAGAATGGTTCAATATAAAATGTCAACTCATCTTTGTTTATAGCCAAGCTGAAAAAACTACTTTACTTTGTATTCTGGTCTCTCATATAATTTATTTGCAGTCCAATTTTGCAATTGAAGTCTGTGCGGTGTGGTCAACTCTTAAACCTTCAAAGACATGTTGTATGTAAGAAGCCAGATTTTCTTGCAGCATAAATTTTGCCAGAGAAGCAGCAATTAAGAAATATACTTTTGATCAAAGAAATAGTACAATGTAATACCATTTAGTGCATATATATGCAGAATAGTAGACTAAGGGAAACTGGATAATTTAAATTGGGCCTATAACTAGAAAATTAGTATTTTAAACCCTTTTTACTTATTAATGGTTACAATGTTAAAGTAAATTATTACATCAAAGGTTGTAACATTTGTCTCACTTACATGCATTAATCTTCTTTTCTAAAAAGTCATAAATGATTCCTTCTTGTAAGTGAGTAATCAAAACGACATAAAAGGAAGATAGTATTTAAATGTGGATTGAAATATATTAAACATTTCTACCATTATCATAAAAACTATCATCGTATAAGGATATGAGCTCTAATGTATTACAACAAAGGAAAATATAGAGAAATACAATGATATCCCATAGATGTTTTTAATCTTACAGGATAAAATTCAAACCTTTGAGTCAAATATTTAATGCTCTCTAAGCCCTGTCTCCTGCTGAAGTTCTCCAATCTTAACTCCTAATACTCTCCTACATAAAGTATGTTCTCTAGAAATCATCTTCCTCTGATCACCCGTCTCTCATGAATTCTTGCCTCTACATTATAAAAACCCACACTCTTCCCTGCCTCCTTTCTCCTTCTTTTCCACTTTCATGAATCCTATGTCTCTTTTAGAACAAATTTATGAAAACGCTTTATGAAACTATATACAAACAATTCAACTCCAAAATATAAACTGGAATAAGATATTTGCAGCAAAAAAAAAAAAAAAATACTGGTAGTATACCATTGGGATCTTAAGAATGTGTAAAAAATTCCTACAAATTATTATAAAAACATTAATTGTGTTTAGTCTGTTTTCCCCAAAAGCAGATGTTTAGAAAAAAAATTCAAGCAGTATATTTATGAGATGGTCTCAGGAAGTGCTTGTAGAGGACTGTTACCAAGCTATTTACTACTATGGATCATTAGACTTGAATCTCTATGGGAAACTCTGGCAAACACTGCAAAACACCTGTGAGGGAGTTGAGCTAGTTATACTGTGGCTAGTCATTAGTTGAGGGCTATTCCTAAGGGACATTAATCTCATGTAACCAGAGATATAACTTAATCTCTTGTATAAAGAACTATATGTTCAAAATATTCACAGAAGTAATGTTATTATAGAAAACAAACAAGAAAATAGAAACAACTGTAATGTTCTTTAGAAGGTGAATAATAAATGAATTGTGATATATTCATACAGTAGAATACTATGCTATGATGATCAGTCTACTACATCAAAAAGAATGAATTTCACTAATAATGTCAATTTTTAAAGGTGTCAAAAATGTTCATAGTATAATTTGATTTATATAACATCCAAAAACATACAACTTTTTTAAAAGTATTTTAAGTAATGTAGTAAAACTTTTTAAAAGGCAGAGTATTAAAGATCATTCAGGAATTTGTAGGGCAAATACAAAATATAGTTGGCGAGGGGCACCCATAGGGTTTTAAAGTACCAGTTCTGTTTATTAAGTTATATTGTGGGTACATATATATTCTTTTGTATACATTTAACATTTTATAACAAAAACAGGGCAGATGAAGGAAAACCATGGAATAAAATTCAGATATAATGTCCCAGGAATAGGAGGAGAAGCAGAAAACGTGATATACTAGAAGCCAAGAAGGAAAGAGCAATTGGTGATGGCAATCTACTAATTGTTGCTAGGCAGTGTAGGATGCAGAATAAAATAAAGTTAGTGGAATTGGGACTAGAGGTCATTGGAGGTTTTGGTGACTGCAGTTTCGGTAATAGAGTTGGGGCATGTGCCAGAAAACAATGGCTTGAGGAGCAGTAAAAAGCAGTGTGGATAGGTAGCTCTTTAAATTATGTTATCAGTAAATGCAGGTAGGGAGCTAGGCCATAACTTGAGGGGAAGTCAAATTTGAACACTATAAAGAAGTTTATAAAGGAGCATAATCTTGTCAAGACCATAAAGGCATTAAGATGTTTAAATAGAAATTTAATTATAGAAAAAAAATTCCACACCCTTCTAGGAAAAGAATGTCATGGAAAATCTTTGAATTAAGTCTTTTGGTGAAAAAGTTTTAAATATTTCAAATAATTATTTATGTGACTGGTAAAATTTCCTCAAAGAATATTTTCTCAATTCTTGTAATGATTCTTAAAGCTTTTAGGATTCTGTCTATTAGTGTTTCAATATTTTTGCTTATCTTCAGTAAATGAGAATTGGACCAACTTGAATTATAACAAACATGCATGATGAACCTGCTTTAAAGAAATTATCAGCTAAGGGGACAAAATACTTCTTCCTTTTCATATTGGGTAGCTTTAGTCTTCATTGTAACAAATTGTAGACAAATTTTAATGATTAAGTGAAAGGATAAGTAGGTATCCTTGCGAGACAATATATGTGAATATCTATTGAGAAAGAGTATTACACTTAAAATTAAAAAAGCACATTGCATACAGCTTGAAATTTCCAATCAAAAAAGTCTTGCTGGTGTGCATAGGTTAGGGCAGCAGTAAATGATGTTGCTGACTTTGGCAGTGACATAAATCTCAGTGTAGTGGACCAGCGTGGAGGTGGGTGAATGCCATTTATTTTAATAGCAGGCAAAATTTTCAAGCTGTAACAACATGCTCAATAAATTCCTCCATTACCGTAATACCAAAGGAGAGTTGAAAAATGCATTGCACTTCTATTTTTTCCCCTTAGAGATAGATATTTTTTTGTTCTGTTTCTATGGCAACATCGATGCAAAGACTAAAACTTTAACTTCTTTCCAGACTCCCTGATGGCTTCACACAGCTTCTAAACCTGACCCAGCTTTACCTGAATGACGCCTTTCTTGAGTTTCTTCCAGCCAATTTTGGAAGGTAAGAATAAGAAATTTAAATGATTCAATTTTATTTCACATTAAGTAAGTACTTTACCAGAGCCAGTAGGTGAATGAAGCTTTAAAAGTGACCATTGTGAAAAACCTTATTATCATTCAGTAAATGAGAGAGTGTTAACTTATGAAACATTCTGCAAAAAATAAAATTAGGTCATTAATAATCAAATAAATTTAATGAGTTAAATATTAAAAATATTAAAACATCTGGAAAAGTACATGTGATCATGTCTCTTGAGTTGGAAGATAACTTTATTGCATAGAAACAAAGAAAATATCATAAATGGAGAGATGTGAGTACATCAATGCTTTTAAAATAAAATAACATCAGAAAATATTTAATAAGGAAAAGCAATAAACTGGGGAAATATTTCCACCACATGTAGGAAAAAAATTATATCTTTAACTACATAGAATTCTAACAAATGAGTATCAAAACAAAAATTTCATTAGGAAAAAAAATGGGCAAATGACATCTATAAGAAGTTCATAATAAAGTACAAGTTGCCAATGAATGCATGAAAACTGTTTATCCCCCCAAATAGGAAAAATAATACAAATTAAAATGACAATAAAGTGGCTTCAGTTCTAGCATATTACTGAAACTGTGTCTAGAAAATGAAGAAAAGACAGCCTCACATACTGCTGATGAAATTGCAGAATGATATGAATTTCGTGCAGGGCAATGTGATTTAAAAGGTTTGAAAATATTTAAAACCACTACTACTCTAATTCATTTCTAGAAATATATTGTATCATCATCAAACACCACACTAGGATTTATGGACAAGGATATTTTTCATTATTTACAGTATGAAAAATGTGAAACAGACATCCACCTAGTAGACTGGTTACATATATTATGGTACATCCACATGAAAGTATATAGAGATTTATAATGTATAGGGAAATATGTTTTTAATTCCTGTAAGTTATGTTTAGGAAAATATTATAACAAAATATATAAACTGTGTTCCCAATGTGCATGAAATAAAAGACTGGTTCCTTGGGAATGATATTAGGGGAATTTTTATTTTCATCTTTATATTTACACTGTTTTCCATGTGTTCTGAAATAAACTGTTTATTTCCTTCAGTTTTCTTGAGATAAATTAACATTCTGCTCTAAGTTTAAGGTGTATGGCATAGTCACTTGACTTAAATATCTTGTGAAATGGTTACCACAATTTTAAGTTAATAATCATAACATCATAGTTACCTAAAAAGCTTTTTTGTTATGATATGAGCTTTTAGGATTGACTCTCTTAGTAACTTTAAAATATACCACACAACAACGTTAAGTAGTCATCATAGTGAACATTACACCCCAGTACTTATTTTACAACTGGAAGTTTGTACCTATCAACCATCATCATCCAATTCCCCTACCTTCCACTCTCCACCTCTGGTGATTACAAATCTAACCTCCTTTTCCATGAGTTGGGCTTTTTTTGTTTGTTTTGTTTTCTTGTGGTATTTTGGTTTTATTGGATTCCACATGTAAGTGAGGTCATACCATATTTCTCTGTCCAGATTATTTTACTTAGCATAATACCCTCAGGGTCCATCCGTATTGTCACAAATGACAGTATGTTCCTATTTTTTATGGCTGAATAGTATTTCATTATATATATATTTACATTTTATTTGTCCATTAATCTGTTGATGGAGACAGGTTGTTTTCAAGTCTTGACTATTACAAATATCAAAATATATATCTTAAAAGTTAAGACAATTTATGTATATTATCAACTGATTTTTTGAAGTGATTATCTTTGAAAATGTTGAAATAATAGACTGAGTATAACTTGACACCTATCTGTTAGCAGAAGCTAGTGCAGACACATAGCAGCCCCCATATGCATATGGAGAGTGTATCAATATATCCCAAATTCCCTTACTTTTACAGATGATATTACAACACCATATATGGAGACAATTTTTAAAATTCACAGAACTTCAAAAGAGCATTTACCTAGTTTCTAAATGAATTAGCACTTCACCATTCATTCATCTAAATTAATATTGCCCTTCTGGCAGTAACCACAACACGACAAATGTGCTTTTGGTTTATCAAATTAGAAAGTGTTTGGCCCTGACAGGTGTGGCTCAGTTGATTGGGCACTGTTCTGTAAAGCAAAGGGTTGCCTGTTGATTCCTGGTCAGGGCACATGCCTGGGTTGCTGGTTCGATCCACAGTCAGTTCACGTACGAGAGACCACCGATAGATGTTTTTCTCTCACATTGAATTTTCTCTCCCTCTCTTTCTCTCCCCTCCCTCCTCTCTAAAAATAAATAAATAAAATCTTTAAAAGTAAAAAGAAAATGATTAACTGTCACCTGAAGGTACACTTTTTGTCTTGAATTTATGTCAGTTCTCTTGTAGCAATCCTAACATGAGGGAAGAGATTTGGCAAATAGTAAACAATATCAAAACCAAAACCACTTGAAATTAGAACTTAATTTTGTGCAACCAAAATATGTTCTATTTGCTCTTGCAATATAAAAATATTTTTAACCTTCAGCTGCATAGTTTGTCAAAAGAATGCAGAAAATCCCTTTCAAAACCTGAGACTTGGTGCTCCTAAAAGCCAAAATAAGTCAGAAAATACCATCACCCCAGTACAATGTTGAGAAGCTTTGAGACATTAAGTGTTTAAAAAAATTTCTACTAGCAGTATATCCCATATACTGAAGAAATGAATCACTTTATTTTACATACATATTAAGAGTTCTAAGATTAAAATTAAATGAGAAACTTGATAGGAGTCATAACAAACAAGACACCTAAATAAATATCCAAAAACACAGTAAATAAGAGCAGTTGTAGGTGAAATAGTTTAAATTGTGAATTACTCTCCATACACTAAGAATTCAGAGAATCCAATTAATATGTGTTCTAAGGTAGCCTCAACTTAATACATTTTAAAGTTCAGTAATAGACATTAGTAACAAGAGTGTCTCAGACTACAGACTTTTAACAAGTTGTTAGGTGTGAAATGCATTCCTAATCACAAATGTTATACAGCACCAGAAGCCATGAGCATCTTTAACCTCTTCACAGGATTTCCCCATCCCCAGTACTATCATCAGATAGATGATTTTTAACACAGAGCCACTTTAGAAATGTTAAGATATTCATCTTCAAGTCAATGAAATGTGGTATATTAGACCACTTTTTCCACTCTCCAATTATTGACAATAGTAATATATAGCACAAATTAAAACTTATGATGTCCCAGGCACTATGCTTACATATGTGACATATTTAATATTCAAAACCTATACATTGTGGTGCTATTATCACATACTCATTATAGATGAAGAAGCTTAAGTTAAGAGGAGTTAATTAATTTGCCCAGTGTAATGGAGATAGAATATGACAGTCATGATTTTATCCAGATCTGTCTGACCCTAAAGCCCAAGCTCTTAACCACTATGCTATATTATTTGCTTTACAAGTTCATTTATAGTCTTTTGAGGGAAAGTATTGCTATGTTCAAGTGAATATAAGAGCACTTGGAATTTAGTAGATATTCTATAATCTGTTGACAGTATACAATTAAACAATAGTGAATATATTTTTATAAAACATGAAATGCAGAAGACTGAACTCAATGATATATTTGAAAAATATTTATTTTTAGGAAACTTTGATTTTACAAATGATTTACCAAATTTAATTTGACAAATGATATTTGTCATTGTCTACTGTTGATATGACTCTCTTCACAATTTGTGTAATTCTTTAAAATCTGTGTCCATGGTGTATAATCTTGGACATAGTTATTTAGACAATATAGTGATTATTGACTGTACTATAATAATATTGTTTTATAGAAACAATTAAGAAGCAACCTTTAAAATTTATTTCTACAGACTTGTCAAATTGCGGATCTTGGAGTTAAGAGAAAATCACTTGAAAACGCTACCAAAGTAAGTGACTGTACATTTTCTAAATTTTGAACTGATTTTTTTTATTATAAGGAAAAAAATGACTATTTTATTTTTGGCTATGCTTTGCCATTTTGAGTGAATTTTTCTGTATTTTTTTCAGACACTAAAAAATACAGTATAAGAGATTCATATTAAGTAAGAATGTATCCAGCCTTATAAAATCATATAATGATAAGGTAGGAAGAGTTCATTTAAGGTTTGTGTTATAGTTGAACTTCCACACCAGGAAATTCTGCATTAAAAAAATTGATATTTTTAAGCTCAAAAATAATCAACAGTTTCAAAGGATTCAACCCAATAAGATGCTTGTTTTCCAGGTTAATTATGGATTATGATAGTTTTCAGTTTTTAAATCAAGACTATATAAAAATATCACATTAAAGTGATTACAATTTTTTTAGATCCCCTACAGCAGTTTGGAGAAAATTTATATTTATACATTCTTTCAAACTGTTCCTTTTCATTAGGTTTATGTAAAAGCAGGGTATTTTATGTAAAAACTAATACCTAAAACTTTATGTAATGTTTAGTTTAATATAATGCTCTTTCTTTTACCCTGCCTTGATCTACTCATATCTAATAATAGAATTTTGTGTTGTATAAAAAGATATTTTTGAAAGTCAGAAATTATTCAAAATGGAGTTTTTTACTCCAACAAATTAATATGGCTTGTATATGTTACAATTAAAGTACTGAATGTACCCTGGTGCTGTTATTACCTTCCTACAGTATTGCAGAAAAATATTGAGTACAATGATTAATTTTTCAAAAATCAGCAAGACTTAGAAAATTTTCCTCTGCTGAACCAAATCCAGTTTTATTTTTTACTTTTTAAATATTTTCCCTAAGCAAACTAGACTGAATTTCATTGATTTTTTGACAAAATACCTTCATGTACATTTTATATATGCCATTATATTTAAAATTGTCAGTTCAATACAAAACTTTCAATAATGATATGGATTTCATTTAAATATATGCATAAAGATAAAACACATATTCATTCCTCCATACGTAGAAGACAAGGAGAGAACATGAAAAAGAGGAAATATCCCTATGTCTGGATACCCTGGGCTTTAACTAGCCATTCTCTAATCCAAAGCATTATGCACAGGCCTAATAAAAGACACTCTTCCAGGTTGGGGGCATAAACAGAGATAGGAGAAAAATGGAGCCTTTTATTGGTTCAGTATTAATCTCCTGTAAATGCAGCTTGTGTCATTATTTCCACGCACAGTGCTTTAAATGTTACATTTAAAGTAAAATAAAAGCATGGCCAAGCCGAAACTGAACCATGGTGAAAAAGCAGTTGTCACCAAAATATACGTTTAGATCAAGGAGAAAATATTGAGTGCATGGAGGAGAATCCATTTCCTTCCGCACTCAAAAAATGGTTTTGATGGGAAATACAAAATAAATCTAACATG
Source organism: Pteronotus mesoamericanus (assembly GCF_021234165.1). Classification (NCBI taxonomy): domain Eukaryota; kingdom Metazoa; phylum Chordata; class Mammalia; order Chiroptera; family Mormoopidae; genus Pteronotus; species Pteronotus mesoamericanus. The sequence continues at coordinate 18,262,976 of NW_026555006.1, forward strand.
GGTTGTGGCGTTTTTAAATATATATTTTAAAAAATTAATTTTAAATATAAATTAAAGCCTGACCACATATTGCATTTATGGGCTTTATATGAGGTAGCTGTGAGAACAGATCAGAGTAATGAGTAATAATGCTCATAACTGGTGCATGGGTATTCTGCAGGCTTTGAGACTGCGGTCTAGTATTAAACAATTAAAATAAGTAAAATAATATACATTCAATTATTTTGGGCCTAAAAGACATCATAAAGATGTGCAGAAATGGCCCTAACTAATGTGACTCATTGGGTTGGGCATTGTCCTGCAAAGCAGAAGGTCACTGGTTTGACTCCTGGTCAGAGCACATGCCTGGGTGGTGGGCCAAGTCCCCAGTTGGGGGTGTCCAGAGGCAACTGATCATTATTTGTTCACATCAATGTTTCTTTCCCTCTCTTTCTCCCTCCCTTCCCTTCTCTCTAAAAATAAAAAAATAAAATCTTTTTAAAAAGATGTGTAGAAATAATACTTGGTAGATAGTTAGGCATGTATAACTTGTATAGATGTTACAGTTTTTATATTTAAAAACATTTTCAAAGTTATTTTCAATCTATTATGTTAATTTTTTAACCTACAGACAAAATCTAAAAAACCAGAACCAAAAACCATACAAAATATGGAGAACTGTATCTTAAATAAAAATAAACTATGTTTTCAATATGTATTATACATAGTACTTTATGGCCACCAATCTGGACCTGTAGCTGAGAGATGTGTGAGACCTTTCTACTCCTCTTTACTTTCCACTTCCAATGAAAGTTTTTAAAAACGGAGTTTTAGGAAAAACAATTTAGTTTTATATTAATTACTGCAAGAAACAGTAGCTCATGATTTCCTTAGGGATACAAATAAGATGCCAAGTCTTCAGTGGGTTCTCAGTGACTTTCTCTTCTTTCTACCTTCTGTTTTAAAATCTGTATGCCTGACAATCTGTGCAAAAGGTAAAAATGTGAAAGAATTATGATATGCTACCCATTCAAATGTGTATCCCTTAAGTAAACTGATAGAGACATTTCGATATGTGTAGATTCTAGAACAATTCTTTCAGTTATTAAATAGAAGTATTATAAAATCTTACACTGTCTTTATGATCATTCCTCTAGTTTTATCAATGAGAAAGAAAACTAAATTTTTCATATGCACATTTGCTTTAAAATCATTGAAATTGTCCATCTTGATTATGAATAATAACTGATGACTTTGAACATCTGAAGAAACCAGATAACCCAAAAGAAAAACCTTTAGATTTCAAAATAGAACTTTTTTCATAGCAGAATTTTTCTCTCAATTACAGTATTTTTTTGAGGGCAAGTCAGAAATGAGCTTCTCCTCATTTTGATGCTTTTACACTAGTGAATTCTCTGTCTAGAATTCTCATACCACAAATCATTGCATGGCTAGATCTTCCTTATACTTCCAGGAATGCCCAACCCATGGCCCAGGATGACTATGAATGTAGCTCAACACAAAATCATAAATTTACTTAAAACCTTTTTTTTTTTTTTTTTTGCTCACAGTTTTCATTAGTGTTTGTGTATTTAATGCATGGCCCAAGACAACTCTTCTTCTTCCAGGGTGGCCCAGAGATGTTAAAAGGTTGGACACTTCTTCAGATGTTGCTGCCTCAAAGGCTTTTCCTCTTCACATCATATAAGATTGTCCCCTCTTAGCCTTTACACCATCTGTCTTACAATTGATTTCTTTCATAGCATTCATGGTTCTCTGAATTATTTTGACTCTGTTTACTTGGAGATGATCCTCTCAGGAGAATCTAAGTTCCTTTAAGGAGATGGTTGTCTTTTTCTTTTATGTCACTGATAAATCTCCAGAGCCTAAAGCAGTGCCTGAGCCATTGTGAGCACTCAACTCAATAAATAAACAAGAATGCTACTATGGTGGTTCAAATAGGAAATATCTGCCATACACCCTGGAACTTTTGTAAGTTGATATTTTTTCCCCATAGAAAATTATATGAGATAACAAATACTATAATTAGATGAGTCCTTGGTGAGCATCAGATAGAAGGAGACAAAGATAAATAATTGGGGTTTGCTTGATGGCAGACAGCTGAGACTTGAATTTTAAACTTTCTCTCTTTCTCTCTCAAGATATACATAATAGCTAAGGGAAGACAAGAGAAGTAATTTCAAATTAAATCAATATTTTCAACTAATGAAAATCCAAAAGTGGTATAACATTTCTTTTCTTTTGTCATTAAAATGTGATGCATTTAAGCAAGAAACATAATATATGTCAAAATAAAAAGAAAGGGATAACTATATTATTTTAAAATGAACTTTAGGAACCATTTCCATGGAAGTAATGTAACAACAGAAAGGGTGTGGCAGAAGTAAGTCCTGCTTGAGTGTAGGGTACATGATTGTCTCCCATGAGATGGACAATAATTTGAACACTTCGCCTAAAAGGTCATATGGTGTGCTTGAGTGTGACATAGTTATCTTACAGAGTTACATGCTTACCTTTTTGTAATAAAAGATTTTGTAATAAAAAAGGGGGCATTATTTGTGCCAGACCTTATATAAATGGTTAGTAATAGTGGTGGGTTTTACCTTTAAATAAAAATATTTTTCATATTTATGAGAAGAATTTTTTAATACCTTATTTAAATATGGACTGTTAATTATAATATTTTATAGCTATGACTTTGTTTTAACAAGAGCTAAAATATGATTTTATGTAACTCTGTGATAACTTTGAAAATATAAGATAATATGAAAAAAGTAAACACAGATTAAGCTCATCTTAATGTTTGTATTTGTCCTGATTACTGAGTATACAAGGCTCATGAAGCATGATCCCTCAATATGCTGCCATAACACACTGACTAAGAGGAATATTTCAGGCATGTCTCAATAAAATTACTGGGGCAATACCAGAAGAGAGTGTAAACCCTGATGAACAAATCCAAAGGGGGAAACTGAACGAATTTCATGGATAACAAACTCTTAAAAGTTGTTGGAAGAAAGAATTTAGAGTAGAGATCTATATTTGAAGTAGTATTGGTAATAACTTCTTTTGGATCATTAACCCTTCTGAGTGAAAAAGAAAAGGCATCGAATCTAGAAAAATATTATTTCTAAAATTCCAACTGTATATATTTCCAATATATTCATGGCCCATTTTTATTTTCCTATGAAGGCAGATTATTTGGCATTTTATGTAAAGTAACACATCAAAATAAATAGCATTCTCTGAAAGAGTGCCAAGAAAAAGACCCTGTCAGTTTTAAAGTATCAAAATTTGTCAAATGAATAACTTTAACTATATAAATGTTTCTAGTATGTTTTCTCAAAAGAGAATATTTTATTGAGTCCAATTTTATTTGGTTCATAAATAGGATTGTATTTCACTATCATCAATGAGATTTTTTGAAATCTCTGTAGAAAAAAATATTAAGGAATAATTTAAAGAAAAGTGTTCCCAAGTAAATGCATGAATAATACTCTGAAACTACTAAAGTATGTATGCTTGAAAACTAGAAAATAGTGTATCCATTATACATGATTTTATTCCTTAGGTATCGTTGTTTTTATTTGATGATTTCCCTCAGAAAACAAAGGTTCAGAAACTCTACAGCCTTCCCCTTCTCTGAATGCCTAAAGACCCATACATAGCACACACATTCAAAGGTGTCAAAACATTACACCTTATTTAGACATATTTTTTTTAAAAGCTCCCCTTAAATTATAAATATATATAAAACCTGAGCTACAGTAAAGCACTACTAATGAAAGACACTCAATCACAGAAGTCAGGAAAAAAAAACTGAAAGACTATTTCAGATTTAAAAATACCAGAGTGACATTATAACTAAAAACTGATTTTGAATTGGTTTGTTTGCACATATGTGTGTGTGTACTCATATATATAAAATACACATTTTATTTATATATATATATATATTTGTAAATAAGGAACAGGCAAAGCTTGCATGGAGTCTGAGAATTGGATGGTAGCCGTGTATCGATGTTAATTTCCTAATTTGGATGGCTGTGTTTTGGTTTGGTAGGAGAATGTTCTTGTTTGTAGCACATATACACCGAACTATCTGGGAATGATGGGGCACAAGGCTTGCAGTGTACTCTCCAGTATTTTGGAAAAGTTATATGTATAGCACTTTGGAACTTTTTGTAATTTTATAGTTGTTTAAACATTAAAAGTTTCAAAAAATTTTTTTCAAACATAAATTCTATAAAATTAAAAAAGCATACCTCATAGACAAAATTATCAGCTTCACTTCTGCAATACTTATAGAAGGCAAGGGGACAGTTTACATTTATGTACTAAAATGCTTAACTATTTATAAAAATTAGCATTTGTACATATGGGATAAGGTTCTATGTATGTGAATATATGTGTACTGTGCATTTATTTTTTCCTACCTGAATGACAATAAATATGCTATACCTATAATTATCACTTAGATTTCTATTCATTTGCAAATAACTTTTTTCATTTTATATGTTTATTTATTCTTTTTAAGTAAGATTATAGGCAGACTTACAAAAATAGAATGTACTGATCATACTTTCCTTTTTGAAATCTCTCTTCTTTGTTATCTACTTTACTATCAGTTATCATTGTCAACATAATGAAGAAAAATTAAAAAATAATATGTATTCTGAACTAGACAAGTATGACTAAGTCATTTTCTATTCTCCTTTCAGTAATTCTATTAATAAACTAACTTCATTTGGCATTACTGTACAAGTTACTTTAATAAAACACATCAATAGGTTCCATGATTTTATTGTAACAAAAAATTCTATTATCAGGCACAGATTACAGAATAGATTTTTAATGTTAACTCTGTTTTTTGTGATCATAAGACATAACTGGATACAATGTGTTTTTATAATCATATTGCCTTATGCTTTTACTAATGTATACTGATTTATAAGGCATGGTGTTTTGCTAAACCCATGGTACCATCCATTCTGGGTTATCATTATTAAAAGTGAAAATATGACAAGCTAGCTAACCAAGGGTAATCATATTAGTGACCTCTGGTTGCAAAGAATTGCACTTAGAAGTAGGTTTTCTCTTAACTTCTACGTACCTGGTCTTATACTTTGAATTCAGGTGAAATAAGTGATAGTTATAATATGCTATATTTAAAAGCATTCTATAAATTATAATGCATTATAAAAATATAATTATTAGAATACTCCCTAAAATATCATATACCTTCCAAAGACTCACAAAAGGAAAAGATATAGCCCTCTGTTTATAACTAATTGTATTTCTTTTTAGCCTACTTTCAACACAAAATTAGTATTAAGAATACTATGGTTAGCTAAGGTTGAATCAAGTCCAGTGAGGAGCTAAGAAAGGGCACATAAGCCAGATAAAACCATGAGTTTAAATCACTCTTTTCAAAGTACTTCAATCAATGACCCCTGATGATTCAATTTACCAAGAGATAAAAAACTTCTTGATATAAAATAGTGAAGCTGAAAGTGCTGTGACTTCAGTTTCATTAGATGTCAAGGCTTAGTCTCTCATGGAACAATTAGCCTGTACTTAGTTCCATTTCACCTGGGAAGAGCCATAATGTACTTGAATGGGAATAAAATGTGCAGGCAAACCTGGATTTGTATTATAGCCCTTGCTGCTTATTTATGAATTATTTAATTACTTTGACCTTCAGTGACATTATTTTTAAAGAATGCTGGTTGGTTATTGCCTCCTTTAAACTAAAAATTATAGTTTGTGTCATAGTTGAGAAAATGAGCTTTGTGATTATTTATAACCACGAAAATATTTAAACAAAATAAGTACGTCTGTCCAGAAGGTATCCAGCCGTGTACTATGAAAAATAGAGACATTTATTGAAGAAGATACAAGATACAAGAAACATTGTACATCGGACAATGACACCTCAGTCCCCTTCAAAGTAGGCACTTTGGGACGTCACACAGTTCTCCCAGTCGCTATCAGCAGACCTGTTGTATTTTCCTAAATCTCATCAATGGCCTGAAATCTCTTCCCCTTCAAAGGTGATTTTCATTTGGGGAAAAGCCAGAAGTCACAAGTCACCAAATCTGGGCTGTAGGGTGGCTGAGTCACCTGGGTGATTTGATGTTTCGTTAATAAATGCTGTACGAGATGTGATACAAGAGTAGGCATGTTGTCATGATGAGGATGCAAATCACCGCTTGTCTGTAGCCACAGCCTTCTGAATCATCCAAATAGTTTTCATGGGGGAATGTTCAAGCTTAACGCAAAATTTGATGCATATTCATTGCTCTATTCATTCAGTCTTTTTGGATGTGGCAGCCACACAGTACGCGTACTCACTCAACAGCATCTACCGCCCCCCACTGGCTAGTACAGTAAAGTCATCATTATTCATGCATGCACATTTCAGTCCACTCTCCTTGGCTGCCAGGTTACATCGATGTTGCACAAACTATTCTTGCTACATTAACAATGGCTGGACTTTCTCTGCACAGACCTCGTATTCTGGCATTTGGAAAACTTGAGTGTATGCTAAAAATGATTGGCATAAGTGAAATATATTTTTTATTTTATCTCATAAAAATATTTTTATTGGAAAGTAATAGAGGGTGTCTTTTAGTATTTTCTTTATAATAAAAGCTTAAAATAATGCATTATGCTATTTTTGCTTTTATTTGTTAAGCCTTACTGTAGTGAAAAGTCTCATAAATGTCTCTCATTCTCAATAGTGTATGTAAAAACTTTAAATATCTTATTATCAATTCTTAAAGACACTTTCTTTTTCTTTTTAAAAATGACAGTTTCTTTGGCAGATTGGACTAAAATGCTAAATGATGTGATAAAAAATAAACCAAAATGTTCAACAACACTGGGAAGGACATATCCACCATATGTGACTTCATGTATTTTTATAACTCCATTCACTGCAGCCATGCAAATTTAAATAACTTAATGTAGATGACAGCTCTTCCCTTTATGGATAAATGTGATGCCTTTACTAAAGATATGTTCTGAACATCATACGAGTGTTAATCTTGATCTCAGTATCAGGCTAGAAAAAAAAAAGACACAAAGAACCTAGTTAATAGATTTTCTCTTGTGGTCTTAGATATTACCTCTCTGGTGATGAATTGCAAACTTAATCCTAATTCCAATTCCTTATTCCATAGCTAGATCTAATGGAATATTCACCACATATCAAAACTGAAATCATTCTCATCTTTCCCCTCCACCCATCACTCCATTGCAAAGCCAAACCAAACAAAACCAAACAAAACAGAATTCCCAGGCCTCTTTTTCTACACTGCCTAGTGACAGTACCATCCACATAGTCCCAGAAATTAGAACTCTTAATCCACCTTTCCTCTCCTATACCCCCAAACCGACCTGTCATCGATTTATGTCGTAGCTCCTCCTTCCTCTTATCTCTCCCACTGGAATCCATCTCCCTATAGTTGTCAGAGCTAAAATGGCACATGTCAGTTTAAATGCTCACAATGACTACTCACAGGTTGCAGAAGACAAAAATGTCAAGACCCTTCATAGTTTGGAGTTAGTATTTCTGCTGTCATTACCTTCCAACATTCACCATCCCACAGGATCTTTCTGCTACATCCAGTATACAATGGACCTTTGTATCTCCAAGCATCTTTCTTGGCAACTTCCCCTTTCCTGTCTGAAAAACTCCAAACTATCCCTTAATTTTTCCATTACTTTTGCTGTGGAATTTGTCATAGATTCTGCATTCAGAGTAGTAGCTTTGAAAATCTGTTAGAGTTTTTCAAGGCAAAGTTTTCATAAGAATTTTGTTCTCATAGGAACAGACATTGATATAGATCAATGGAACAGAATAGAGGGCCCAGAAATAACCCCATATCTCTATGGTCAATTAATATTTGACAAAGGTGGCACGAGGATACAACAGAGTAAAAATAGCCTCTTCAATAAATGGTGCTGGGAAATCTGGACAAGTACATGTAAAAAAAAGAAACTAGACCACCAACTTATGCTATACACCAAAATGAATTCAAGAAGGATAAAAGAATTAAATATTAAAGTCATGACATCATAAAAGTCCTAGAGGAAAACATAGGCAGGAAAATTTCAGATGTCCCATGCAGCAATATTTTCACTAATACATCCCCTAGGGCAAGGAATATAAAGGAAAAAAATAAAGAAATGGGACTGCATCAAACTAAAAAGCTTCCTCACAGCTAAAGAAAACATCAACAAATGGAAAGGGAGCCAACCATATGAGAAAATGTATTTGCCAATGATACATTGGACAATGGTGTGATCTCCAAAATTTATAAAGAACTCAAGCTACACCACACCAGGAAGACAAACAATCAATTAAAAAATAGGCAAAGGACCTGAAGAGACACTTCTCCAAGGAGGACATACAGAGGGCCCAGAAACACAGGAAAAAATGCTCAACATTAGAGAGATGCAAATTAAAACCACAGTGAGATACCACTTCACACAAGTCAGAATGACCTTCATTAACAAATCAACAAACAAGTGCTGGTGAGGTTGTGGAGAAAAGGGAACCCTAGTGCACTGTTGGTGGGAATGCAGACAGGTGCTGCCACTTTGGAAAACTGTATGGAATTTCTTCAAAAAACTAATGATGGAGCTGCCTTTCAATCTAGTGATCTCACTGCTGGGATTATACCCTAAGAATCCTGAGTCACAAATTCCAAAGAACCTATGCACCCCAATGTTCACAGCAGCGTTATTTACAATAACCAAGTGCTGGAATTATCCGAAGTGCCCATCAGTAAATGAGTGAATCAAAAAACTGTAGTACATTTACACAATGGAATACAACTCAGCACAAAGTAAGAAGGAACTCTTACCCTTTGTGACAGCATGGATGGAACTGGAGAGGATTATCCTAAGTGAAATTAGTCAGTCAGTGAAAGAAAAATACCATTATGATCTCACCTATAAGTGGAACCTCATCAAGAAAATAAATAAATGAGCAAAATAGAACCAGAGACTTGGAAAAAAGAACAGACGGTGACCAGAGGGAAGGAGGGTGGGGGGAAATGGGGGAGAGAAAGGGAAGGGACAAGCAAAGGAACACGAATAGAGGGCTGAGGGGCACGGACAGCGTTGCAGGGTGGGGACTGACTGTGGAAGTGGGGTGTGGGATGGGGCAGGGAGAGCAATGGGTAAAAAGGCGGAACTGTAAATGAACCGGAAGGAAGGAACGAAGGAACGAAGGAACGAAGGGAGGGAGGGAGGGCGGGAGGGAGGGAGGAAGGTAGTTCAATCTAATTATAGTTTAACTCAGAAATTTAATAAGCTTAATTTTTGCGATAGAGTCTTTTATCGTCTTGATTATATTATTTGCAGTTCCAATTCTATAATCCAATTGTTAAGTAAGCAAGGCTGAACAATATGCTTTTCCTTTATAATTACAAATTTTGTAATAGCACAGCTTTAACAATAGTGGACCCTCAAGAGGTATTGGTGAATTGATTTTTCACTAAAACCTTTTAATGGTATAAACAGTTGCCAACTTATGATGGTTTGACTTACAATTTTTTACTTTACAGTAGTGCAAAAAGCCCTACACATTCAGCAGAAACTATACTTCTATTTCTGGGCCAGCAATATCCAGTTCCATGTTCTTTTATGATGTGAGGCAGTGACAGTGAGAAGATTTTGCCCAATTGTAAGCTAATGTAAGCATTCCGAGCATGTTTAAGGGAGGCGCGGCTAAGCTAGGGTGTTCAGTAAGCTAAGTGTAGTAAGTGCATTTTCAACTTATGATGTTTTCAATTGACAGAGCTTATTAGGACATAATCACACGTAAGTCAAGGAGCATCTATACTTTGTAAAGTGTAGAAAAAATGGAAATTCAGGAGATATGTTTTATTCCAGCATTTTAAGATTTCTCTACCATTCATATTTTTATTTTTACTTTTACAAAGAACTCTTGATGAGTAAACAATAAACTACTTTATTATTGATAATTGGCTCAATAATACACACTAAAACAAGTGAAATGTATCTAACCCTCCATAGATGTTCTGTTTTCTTGTGTCTCCACTTTCTACTCAAATCAGGGTTAATTCAAGCCTTTAATATGCAAAATACATCATAAAAAAGGCTTGAATTTCTGTTGAACAGATGCAAGGGGGATATTGGTAATCGCTACAGTTTTTAACAGTTTTTGTGACAATTAACATCAGCGCCTGACCAATATTAAAAATAAAAATTCACTAGGTTGTTCATTAGATTCTACATATGAATGAAATCACATGTATTTGTTTGTTTATGACTTGCTTATTTCACTTAGTATAATGAACTAACAAGCAAAATAAAGACAGACTCATAGAGAGCAGGATGCCAGCTAAGGTGGCGGGAGGTTACAGGTTGGAGGGACTGAACAAAAAAGAAAAAGACTCATGGACAGGGACGGCAGTGGGGTGATCGTGTGGAGGAGGAGATCATAAGGGGACTAAATGGTAATGGAAAAAACAATAAAAAATAAAAATAATAAAAAATAAAAATTAATTTCATGACATTAATCTCTTCTGATGTATATTTTACATTTGCTTTTAGTAATATGAGATTTCAGTATGTCCTTCTTTGGCTTTTAAAAATTATGATTTCTTCTGTCATACTCCTAATTTTATTATGTTCAGTTTTACACCATTTACTCTCTAAAAGATCTCAAATCTTTATTTAACTACATTGTATTTCTATTCAGTTTTCCTTTATATTTAAACTTTTTAAAATATATTTTAAGAAAACTTCTGTTTATAGTAAATAATAGCAATCTTTTTTCCAGTTATAAATGCCCTATAGTTTTCTAATATGAAATAAAATTAACAAGATTAAAATACTGTAACTCTCATCAAGCATTAGCTTTTTAATTTCTATTTGTTGCAAAAAATTAGATTAAAAATATTATGCTACGTGAATTGGTTAAAAGTAAGAATAACACATTCTCTATTAAGAAATATTCAATGACAGTTTAGGTAAATTACTTACATTAAAATGTAATTAAGTCTATTGACTCTTCTGATTGTTGTAAAACATTTCTAAATTAAACAGATTTCTAATACTAAAACTTTACTTTGATTAAAAGTCTCATGCAATTTCTAAAAGAAAAAGGAAAAGAATTTCCTATACTAAATAGAATCTTAAAGAGCATCTCTTTATTATATTCAATTAAGGGGGTACACATTTCAAAATATACTAATGTGCTTTAGTTTTATTAAAGAAAGATTTGATATTTAGGGATCTATTTAAGAGAGAATATAAAATTAAAAAATTTTGACTTCTCATTGGTTATATAACATCCAATTCACAAACCATGGCATTCAAGACCTCATACTTACCCCTACCTTCCCTCCAACCACTCTCTTACTTAACTCACTAAATATGAATTGTAGATTTGTAGCTCTGTACACTTATCAATAAGTTCTTACTACACATGACTTCATATTGCATATGACTTTCTCATAAACCAGTTTAAAAATAGTTGTACATGTACATAGCATGTACCTAATGATTCTAGGTATAAGAGCATATGACAATGAACAATAAATTCTCTCTTCTTCACTGACTTTCAAGCCTGAGAAAGAGACAAACCATTAACACATAAACAAATAAGTGAATAAGATAAGTAATTGCTATAAAGAAAACAGGATGATGTTATCCTGGCTGGTGCGGCTCAGTGGACTAAGCACTGTCCTGTGAACTAAAATGTCATCAGTTCAATTCCCAGTCAGGGCACATGCCCAGTGTGGGGTGCACAAGGGGCAACTACACATTGATGTTTCTCTCCTTGCCTTTCACCTTCCCTTCCCATCTGTCTAAAATAAATCAATAAAATTTTTTTAAAAATAAAAGAAGAAAGGAAAACTGGATGATATCATTGAAAATGTTTAAGTTGGAGGGGATTATTTAATTGGTTGGTTGACAGTTTTGAGTGTTTTTTATTTTTATTTTTTTATTTTTGGGCTAGGCTGGTTAAGGAGGACCTTTGTGAAAGGTGGCATTTGCATTTAGTCAAATAAGATGGCAACAGAAACCTGAGCACTGGCATTAGCAGTATATAGGTCACTGATAGGAACTCGATAAAGGTATTTCAATGATGCGTTAGGTGCGACCTCATTGGAGGGGTCGAGGAGAGAAGAGGGATTAAGAAAAGAAGATAATAAGGTAAAAACAATAGAAATAGGTAAATAACTTCAGACAGCTAAGATATGATGATGACATGGGAGACAGCACAATATTCTCAAAGCCCAGCTTACACAGTCACCCCCAAATTTCGGAATGATTCCCTGAGCACTCACCTAGAGGGACAGGATTACGTTGCCTCAACATCAATAAACACAAAAATTAAAATTCAGTTGAAGTATGACATTTAACAAAAAGAAAATAAGTATAGACAACACCTTCATAAAGGTTAGCTTCAGAATGGAACCACAAGAAGGCAGCAGTTAACTGGATGAAAATATGGTGTTTCGGAAAGGATTTTTTTAAAGATGTACGATGCTAAAGCATCCTTGCAAACTGATGGGAATGATCCAGTAGAAACAGGGGAATTAATGATGCAGGAGAGAAGGGAAATAATTATAAGATCAAATTCTTAAGGAGGTGAGGGAGCGAGGGGCAGAACACAAGTGGAGGAGGTGGCCGTTTAAGCAAGGATCCTTCTAACATGAAAACATAAGGGTCCTGGACAAAATGAATGTAAACAGAGATTGGTGGCTTGGTAATGGAAAGATGAAAACATTCTCAACAAATTGCTTTGATTTTCTGAATGAAGCCTGAAGACAAATCATTAGCGGAGAGTAAGTAGGGAATGGTGGAGATTGAGGAAATGAGAGAGGGTGTGAAAGGGCAGTTCTCTTATACAGTGGGAGAGTGACTGTATCAGGATTGTGTCCTGGAATCATCTGGCAGTGCTGAATGTCCATTAGAAATTTAAGTTTATACGAAAATGGAAAAAAAAAGAAATTTAAGTTTATATATTTGAAAGAAATCCATTCAGCCATGTAAGCAGTCTTCTTCAGAAAGTCAGATACATTACTGCAGGGACCGGAGGAGGCAGCTGGCTGGGTTTTGCCAGGCATGCGAGAAGGAAGAGGAGGGGACAAGGGACTGTAGGCCTCTTGCAAGTGCATGACTGGGGTATGGGACTACAAAATCTAAGACAGGAGTTGGGTAACTGAGGAAAGGGAAGAAACGTTTTATTTTGTCTTTCTCTCCTTTTTGATATACTATGAATTTTTAAAGTATAATCCAAATGCCACTTTGTAAAGTGTCTCCTAAACAAGTGTATTATCGTTACTCGGCTACCATAGAACTTTGTATATTTCTCTATGATAGCCTTTATCACATTGTACTGGATTTGTTAGGTATTAGTTTATCCCCAAGAAAACTAAACTTTTTTAAAAAAGAACAGTATCTTATTTATTTACCTTTATATTGACAACAACATGGGGCATAAAGAAGGTTTATCAAAGAACATTTGCTAAGTGAAGGCAGGTGGTACTTTGGTGCCTAGAAAAATGTCAAGCTATTGATAAGCACCTGGTGAATACTTGATAGATTGTAAAGAACAGAAATAAATAGGAAGTTAAGCTCTGCGATACTTCTTTCATTAAACAATTTGTCAACTGCAGTTGCCTCTTAATTATTGAAAAATTAACTCAAGTATAAATGCGGTGTTTTTCTGTCTTCTCATTGCATACCTTTTAGCCATTCCACTCTGTTAGCCTTTAAGGGAGTATACTACAGATGTCAAAAGGGTATTTCTATCTTGCATTTTTTGGGCTTTTTTAATGTTCATAATATAAAGGCGTAGCTTAAATAGACACTTCTAGTTATACATAGTCTTTATTTTTCTTGGATGAGTTAATTATGTTATTTATTTTAATTGGAAAAGTAAATATCAACTTTAGATATATTCTTTGACTATATTTCTTCATAAGAAAATATGTTATATTTTTACATAGAATAAATTTCCATAACATTGTGTAAAATTAAAATGTATTCTAAAGAAAGGAATAGTGAAGGACAGTGTATTGCAAGGCCATATGGCCTCTTCTAGACTGCCAACTATTGTTGCCAGGGAAGCAGACCATTTAAAACACTGTATACAAATATCCATAATGAGATTATAATTTGCTATAGATGTGCTTTCTGAAAGTTTCTATAGCTTACTAAATGCATTCTGCTTGGAAATGTTTACAAAATCTTTAAATCTTCCCTAATACTAAAATGCAGTTACTGCACATCCCCAGATGATGCTGCTCTCATGAAAAAAACAAAGAAACAAAACCGTGAATAGATAATAAACAGTATATCCCATGGTTGTACTGAAGGAACCAGTATTTGGTGGTTGGTGATCTACCTGGAAGTGTATTAAAATAAGCCATTTAAATGGAATTCTATTCTACTTAAGTTACCATTAAGAAAGTATCTTTTACTTGTTCATTTAGATATAATTCTGGATAGAAATTTTAGCACTTAAAATAGGTATTCAGACTGTCATAGAAAGAAGTTTATCAAAAGACTCTCATTCAAGATGAAGGTAGAACCAAAACTCAGTAAATTGTGGGAGAAAGTTGTTGAGAAATATGAACTCAATTGATCTGGGCAGTGGATAGCTGTTACCTTTTATAGTAACAATGAGAAGTCTGAAACTCTTGCTTCAGCTCTAATTCAGCAACTTATATAGTATCTTGTCTATTTTTATCAAATATAATGAATAACATTCAATATTGGTTTATAACTCAAATTTACTCCTTTAAAAAATCTGGCAGACATTCCATTTACAATGTTTTGAATAGATGATACAAAATTTCATGAAATATTTGAAAAAATAAATTAATTAATTTTAAAAAAGAAAAAAACAAAATTTCATGAAATAAACTGATTTTCTTTGCCATTTTTATTTTACTTGCAAAATAAGTATTAAATAAATCAATATAGTTTGAACTCTGGCCTGTTTTGAAGTTGAGAACTTGGATATAATTATATCAAAGATGATGAACTTTCTTAAAATATTTTCTACTGTTTTCTGACACTTTTCTCCAACTGTATTTTGAAACAGAAATACACACTAATTTTTCCCTCTGGTATTATTAAATAAGATGAAATGAGAATATTAATTTTTGATATATTATAAACTATAACTATAACCTGATGCAATAAAAATTCAGATATTTTTATTAATCTCATGCAGAATAAAATTATTGCTTGAAAAGTATGTAATAAAAAATAAATATTGCTCTGAAAAAAACAGCTGTTAAGTGAGCTGCTTCAATGTTTAAATAGCAAATTTTTTTAAAAAACATTTTAAATCCCATGCAAATTTCCAAAATACCACATTATTTTAAAAAGATCAAAAATTCTATTGGTAATGTATTTTTTTAGGTTTACAAAATAAAATCTGGATTATTTTCATATTAACTCCACCCGTGGCTCCCTGCCTGCTTCAGGAGCAGAGAGTGCTCCACAGCCCAGTGGAGGGGGCTTGGGCAAACCAGGATTCAAACTTTTTTGTACCTCTGTGCTTGAGAGCAAGTGATTTAGCCTTTTAGAACTTCCGTTTTTTATAATGTATTTAGACATTATAACTAACACAATATGTATACATTAGTGGTTTGTACATATTTGATGCATGATAAATGAAAGTGATTCCTAAGCTTGCTGAAGGAGGAAACAAAAAGGAAGCCAAAAGAAGCTTCTCAGGAGGGATTCAAATACTGCAGCATTCTTTCCTCAAAATAAAAAGAAATTCAGAAATAAGAAGACCATACCCAGGTGGGCTACATCAATAATACCATAACAAAAGTCTTCTAATGTTTTCTTTTCTCTTCTCCCTTCATCCTTTGAGTCATGAATTTTGAAAGAACCTCTGGGTCCCCAGTTTACCAAGTCTGCTCCTCCTGCTTTGTCTGCTGTGCATCACAATTGCAGTTATAGAGCAAGGTCCAAATAATAACTGGTCAGGATGAAAAAGTGCTGATATTAGACTTACCTGCCCTGGCCCACTAAACCATGAGTCATAAGATATTTGCACTAAATTGCCTTGGCTCAAGTGCCCATTTTGGATTTTCTGAGTTATCTGGCCTGTAGTTCCTGAGGAACTATCCTCTGAGTCCTTTTACCTTATTTACCTGAGTAACCTTGCACCCTGCCTTGCACAAAGTTGAACACCAATCCATAACTGTTAAATAAATACATAAATAAATGCCATTTGTTATCTCAGAATGTGTGAAACCAGAAGGCCTATGTATGATATATATATATATATATATATAATCATAATTGCAACAAGAAGCCGTATTGTTTGTGTACCACTGTACAACAGCATACTCTAAATAAGACATTGTGTGGCCCATATTCTCATGCTGAAATCTGACAAACTTATTCAAGTCAAAACTTAATCAAAACCTTAGGTAGATATAGGGATTATTGATGTGACTGAAGAAGGATGTGTTTATTTATAGAAACAATGTCTGAAAAGTATCAAAGTATTATTTTTTGTTTATACAATGAAAAACTAATATCTGTATATTTTTGTTATTGGTTATTTATATATTTTGTGATACCTTTAATGGCAAATAGTCAAATTTCTTTGTTGTTTTAATACTTAATAGTAAATATAATACCATATTTTATACCTGAGTTAAGGTCTATTATGTTTTCACAGTGTTCTTGGCTTAAATAAAGCAATGCAATTGCCTAAATATCCATGAAGATCATATAAAGATTAATTCAAAACCATTAGAATTATTCTGGCCAATTTAGAAAAGTTGTTCTTAACCAGAATGCTGTGGAACATAAGAACCCCATCAATACTTCACAAGCATGCTAATTTCAGTTAACTTGTAAATGTCATTTTTGCTACAATTGAACATTCTTATCATTACAGCAGTGAGTGTAAGGCAGAACATTGCCCTGACTGGAGGCTATGGTACTGGGTAGAATGAGACACAATTTCTATAAATAAGAGGCCAATACCAAGAGAAAATGGCATGCCTATTAAAACAAGGGATAATTTTTCTCCTGAACATATTCTAGTTCAGGTAAAGGCAGAAAACAGCCAAAACATACATAAGGATGAATAAGGAATAATTTAACATTACAGATGCTTTCATAAATAGTGTGTGATATTGTTAAACTCTCATAGCTATTGCATTAAATTATTGCTGACTTATTTAATGTTGCCATGAATTTTTTAATACATTAAGCATGCCGCCATAACATATGGTATGAGAACACCTACAGAGAACACAAAAATAAGAATTTCTGCCTAAACTAATCAATTTGAATTTATAAAAATTTAAGAAGTAGTTTTATGTGTTTGACTTCATGTAATAATTCAGTCCTTTCCTGGTGCTTCACCTGTTTTCTTATAAGGCAAGTTCAATAGGTGATCACTGGTGATGAGGAAAATATTTATAGCAAAGATTCTTTTCCCTGATTCTGTGACATAGTGAGAATAGAGTCATTAGAATGATGCTTATACATCACATAGCTTTGAAGAAGCAAGATAACTCTTTACTGTTGATTTTTATAGGAAGACTAAATGGTTTATTTTTCCAATCAATACACACATAAAGAACAGTGTAATTGAGCTTCTATGTCAATATCCAACGAAGAGCCCCTGTAGTCAGAAATAAGAAGAGGAAAATTTGGATTGTATTTATATCCCAACAAGTATTTAATATAAAACGGCACTAGGGAAACAATCAAAGACAAACTTTCTATAAAAGTCTGGAGAGCATTATGCTAAGCGAAATAACCCAGGGGGTGAAAGACAAATACCATATGATCTCCCCTATAAGTGGAACCTAACCAACAATACAAAGATGCAAGGAAAATAAGACCAGCAACACTGAAAGGAAAAGAAATCAACAGAGACAAGAGGGAAGGAGGGAAGGGGGGCGGGGACAAGGAAGGGAAGGGGAAAGTCAAGGAACATATAGCAAGGACTCATGGACAAAACCAAAGGGGAAGAGCTGAGGGAGGGAAGGAGAGAGGAGAGGGGGCAAGGGAAAGTAGTGGGGGGAGGCAGAGACAAATGTATTTGAAAAAATAAATTAAAATAAAATTTTTTAAAAAGTCTGGAAAAAAGCCAAGGAAATGGTTCTTGCAATTATAAATTGCACTCTTAAACCTAGGTAACTAACTGATCAAGAAAGTGATGTCACTATTCACAAACAAAAACAAACTCTTTTGCTCCCCCCAAAAAAGCTTTCCTGGATCATCCAAAACCCAAATTCATTATTTGATATACAAATCATAATAATGTGTTTGTGCTGACAATGTGTCAGTTTATTCCATCTGTGCACATAAGGGTTACATTAATAAATGCAGCAGAATTGACAATTATGGTAATTTTCAGCAACTAGATGAAAATAAGTTTAAATACTTTTTAATAGTAGACAATAAATACATGTATTGTGATTCTTACATTACACAGATTGAAATTTATTCAATAACTTTCCTATCATGTTAAATTAATATCACATACCAATATAATAAATTTACTATACATGTGTTATCAAAATTATCATTATATCAATTATGATCCCCAAATCCATAAGTTATTGACAGACAGCTAATTTAAATATTCTGTCTTTTCATTTTGGTTAGTAAAGGCTTTTATTATAAGTTGAGTCAAAAATTTTTATCCCCTTTGGTTTTGTTCTGGTGGCAATTAGTGTTAATGGGCTCTGATATTAAGTCTCTTTCTTCTGACAAGTGTAATGTAATCATTTTGGGGGAAGCTTTTCTTAGCTAAATTATAAAAAATGAAATGTTTCCAATATTTCTCTAAATGCTACATTTTTGTAAAGAGCTAACAAAGTTGAGAAAGGAATAAGGAAGCCAAAAGAGTAGAAATTTTTCCTTAAATTAACAATTAGATGTTCATTTTGACCCATTTTTAAATTAACAAAAAACTTTCCTAGAGAGCCTACTCCAATGAGGTAGATTTTAATATATGTTAATATTTGAAGAAACTGTATTAATCTTCCTTTATTACAGTTAAATTTATTAAGTTAAATTGAACTAAATGATGTGAGCAGACATTTATACCTAATAAACCCATTTCTCCTGCAGTCAAATTATGAGCTCAATTCTCTTTTTTCCCAATGGTTTCCACAGTTCACAAAATTTAATTCACCATCCTAGTTCTCTTTTATTTCTCTTTGTTTATGTGACATCATTTCTCTGGTAGGGTTTTTAAATGGTGGTTTTGTAAACTTTAAAAGACTCATTAGGTGACATACATAATCTTTGTTGGATTGTATTTTAATAAATATTTGGCTGTCATTGTATTTTTGGGTCCACTTTTTGTTTCACATTAATCTGGAGGATGTCTTGCTACCCAGAATAATCAAAGCTATTCTAGCTTGCCTCTTTATAATCTTATATCTATTCTCCATTTAAACATTAACAGCCCTGGCCAGCGTGGCTTGGTTGGTTGGAGTGTCTTCCAGTACACTGGGGGTTGAGGATTCGGTCGCCTGTCAGAGCTCATATCTGGGGTATAAGTTTGATCCCCAGGTGAAACACATACAGGAGGCAACCAATCCATGTTTCTCTCTCACATTGATGGCTCTTTCTCTTTCTCTCTCTCTCTCTCTCCCTGTCTCTCTGTCTCTCTCTCTGTCTCTCTCTGTCATTTCTTTTCTCTCCAAAAACTTTATGCTTGCTACTTAAACTGGTTTTCTGCCTATGAATGTTTCAGCAGCTATAGTAACATAGCAGACATCATTTCATAGTGTTTTATACCTGCCAGCATTATACTAAGTTGGTTTAGATTTACCAACCTATTTAATCTACATAGTATCACTTTACTATAGGTATCATTATCAATTTCATTTTAAAGATGAGGAAAATAAGACAAGGATATCAAAAAGCTTGTTCACTATTGTACAACTCTTAGAGGTAAATTCACATTTCAAAGATGGTCCATCTGACTAAAAATTTGAGTAGAAATAACTAATAGTTAGTTATATTATTTGCTAACCATACAATTAAGCTTACATACACTTAGCATATCTGAGCCCCAATATACTAGTAAAATGAAGAAAGATATTGGCAAGGTGGTTGGAGTCAAAATAAACATGTAAATATCAATAGGCTTTTTCTATTAGAAAAACAACACTGATGATACACTGAAATAAATATTTCATTCCCAAAATAAACACAAACTAAGTAACATTTAGAAATGAATTAATTAAAAAGACAGGCATAATGCTTCTAAAATAAATCTACAAGTTATCAAAGGCCATAAAAGAAGATCTGAATAAATGAAAAAATAAATCATTTGTTACATGGAAATAGTATCATACAAATCTTATTCCCCAAATAACTCAGTAATACAGTACAATCTTTATTTAACCTAAGTTCCTTTAAATTCTAAAGGCTTTTATTTTATTTATTTATCTATATATTTATTTTTAAATGTCAAGATCTATTATAAAATATTAAAAAATTTAAATCCATTATAAAGTCTCAGCAATTAAAACAACATGACACCAGCTCAGAAATAATCAAGTACATCAATGAAATAAAATGAGCATTCTAGAAACAAATGTATATATCTATCTAACAACATAATATATGATTGATATTTCAAATCAATGGGGAAAATAAGGCTTATTCAACAAATAAGATGCGTGAACCACTGTTACTTGAAATAAAAAAAAAATAGAGAGCCCTATTTCACACATTATTTTAAAAATATTCAGGGGAGTTAAAAATCAATATGTAAAATCTAAAGATTTTAGGAGAAAATACAACATAATATTTTTCTTCCCCTGAAGTAAAATATTCAAGTCCAGAAACTATAAAGTATTGACAATATGACTAAATTAAGCATTTAAGACTATACAGTAATATACATATTTAAAAAAGTGAAAGGACAAGTAATAGAATAAGAAAGTATTTGCAACACATCTAAAAAATGGTTAATAGTTTGTGTTTTTTAGGGAAAAAATTCTACAAACATTTAATCAAAAAATGGATAAAGAATACCAAAAAGTCATCTAAAACTTTTTTAAAAATAATAGAAATAGGCAAGGAATATACAAAAACAGGCTTAGTTTCAAAAAATAATAAAGAATTAAAATAATGCATTGTCACAATCAAATTAATATGTATTAAAAAATATTGGTAATATCAAGTATTGGTGACTGTGAAAGAAACTGAGTATTCATAGACTCTTTTTCTTCATCTTCTTAAGGAAGTTCGTTCAGCATATCTTCCAATGCTGGTTTGGTGGAGGTGTATTCTTTTAGCCTTCTTTTGTCTGGGAAACTCTTTATTTCACCTTCCACTTTCATTGAGAGCCTTGCTGGGTAGAGCAGTCTCAGTTGCAGACCTTTGCTTTTCATGACTTGGAATATTTCTGGCTTGTAGTATTTCTGTTAAGACATCAGCTGCTAGCCATACCGGGATTCCCTTGTATGTCACTACCTATTTCTCCCTTGCTTCCTTTAGGATTCTCTGTTTGTCTTTAATTTTTTCCATTTTAATTATGATGTGCCTCATTGGGTTCCTCTTTAATTATAAGTGGGCCTCATTGGGTTCCTCTTTAATTATGAGTGGGCCTCATTGAGTTCCTCTTGAATGGGACCTTCTGTGCTTCCTGGACTTGTATGAATTTTTCTCTCCTCAAATTAGGGAAGTTTTTAATCATGACTTTTCCAAACAGGTTCTCTATTCCTTGCACCTCTTCTTCTCCTTCTGGTATCCCTATTATATGGATATTATTACATTTCAGGTTGTCCTGCATTTCCCTAAATGCCTCTCAATTCTTTCTGAGTCTTTTTTCCTTCTCTTGCTCTTTCTGGGAGCTTTTTTCTACCTTATCCTCCAGCTCACTGATTTGACCCTCAGAAATTATATTCTTCCTTTTCTACTGTCTCTTATTGATAGTTTCTATGTCCTTTTTCATGCTGCTACAGTTTGTTGTGGGTTCCTCATTGTTTCCCTGTAGTTTTTGGTAATTCTGTCTGAGCTCACTGAGCTCATTGAGCTTCCTTAGAACCATTGTTTGGAACTCAATATCTGATAGTTTACTTGCCTCTATTTCATTTAGTTATTTTTCTGGGGATTCCACCTTTCCCTTCAACTGGGGTGTGTTTCTTTGTCTTCCCATTATTTGTGAGACTCTTCTTTTTTGCTTCTGCTTCTTAAATTGATCTGTCTTGAAAGTCACACCTGACTTTGTGGTGTGAACTTCTATGGTAGGAGCCTGCTGTTTTTTCTTTCTGGATCTGCCTCAGACCCTGTCTGATCTTAGGCAATCTGTTTGAGACTTCCAGGAATCTACTCGAGACTTCCAGGAATCTACTCTCTGTGGCTATCTCCTTCAGTTGTTAATCTAGTCACTCTGCCCTAAGCAGGCCAGCTTAGACACCACAAGGCAGGGCAGAGTCCCTCCTGGGGGCAGGGTTATTGGGTCCTCTCATGTTGTTGCCACTCAGGGGAGTGGTCTGCCTGAGCAATATGGCTGCTGCCATATGGGGGATTAGTCAGCAACGGGATCCCACCAGGTACTCTCTCAGTTCTCTCCCAAAAGCCTCTTTCCCCAGTCTCTCCTCAGGCATCTATAGTCCACTTCTGCCCTCACCTTTGCCAGAGACTAGAGTCAGTGGCTGCAAATAAAAATTTATGTATTGGCCCTTTAAAAGGCTCTTTGCATCTCCAGACTCTTGTCTCTGGCTTAGAGAAACCCTGCTGCTTTTTGCAGCTGGCTGTTATCTGTATACTTTTGGGCTCTAGTGCTGTAGGCTGGAGATCCCTGCTTATGGTTTAGACCCCGCTCTTCTTGGGGGGATCCAACTGACCATTTCAACATCCTTCTGGTGATGCCACCCATGGGTGCCGCATTTGGCCTTCTTGAATCTCCACCACACTCCTTACCAGGTAGATTGTGCTAAGGTTGAGTCTTTTGTCTGTCTGAGGTTATAAGGCTCCTCTCTTGCTATTGTTCCATTGTTTGTTCCAGGTAATTTCTCCACAATTTAGTTGTAATTCCAGGTTGGGCCTGGGAGGAGTTCAGTGTGACTTCCATTCACTCCTTCACCATCTTTATTTTTCTAATTCTAAAGGCTTTTAATTGGATAAAATAATCTTAAAATTTATATAGGAAAGAAAGAATTATGCATAACTGCTAAGAATTTATAAAGGGTCCAAGATGGTGGCAGAGTAGGTAAAAATTATACTCACTTTCTCCTAGAACCAAACTGGAATTACACTTTAAATATATAACAATCAACCTATATAACCAATGAAGATTAGCCTAACAGAAGTCCTAAAACCAAGGATTTACAGAAGAAGCCACATCAAAACTGGTAGGAAAGGCAAAGATGTGAAAAGGGCTGGTCCTGCTCCTACTGGACAGAGGGGCTGAGATTCTGGAGGGATATCTCAGCAGCCAAGGTTCCCCTTAAGGAGTGTGGGGTCTCACCCTCATAGCAGCTCTGCAGCCCAGAATGCCATAGCTGGGGATAGGCACCCATATAACATCTAGCTTGAATTTCAGTGGGGATTCTGTTTGCCAGGGAGAGACACTAGAAACACAAGTACCTTTTTAAAGTGTCAGTGAACAAAATCCCATTCACTACCACTCACCCTGAACTTTGGCAGAGGGAGGACAAGACAGATTAGAATTCTGTGAGGAGAACCTTAGGTCTATAGCTCTGTGGAGAGAGCTGAAGGGACAGTCACCAAGATCCCTGTGCTGAATCTCTCTCCCATACCGCAGACACCATCTTTCTTGAGTGGATCACTCCCCTCTATATGGTATGAGCCTGGGTAAATGTGATAGCCCCACCCTCTGGTCTCCTCATTGCCCCACCATGTAGAGCTAATGCCATGTGGGGGAGTCAGCTGCTTAGCCCTGGGGTATAGAGGTCCAGATGGACTCCAAGGGTGTCTGTTCCCAAGTTATATGGCTCTGGCAGGGGGCCTTTTTCTCACCATCCGTGACCCTGACCTAAGCCTTCCCCTCATGGAAATCCACTATCCCCACCCTCTGGACTCCCAGCAGCCCTACAATCCCAACTCCTGGTGGCCCTGCCCTGCCTAGTTTAGGCTCTCCAGGAGATCTGGGAAGAATCGAAGACAGACTGAGTTGTGTGGCTCTGGGTCCATTCCCATCACTTTTCCATGAGTCTGACCTGCACCTTCCCCTCACTGAGATCCAGTAGCACCACCCTCCAGATTTCCCGCAGTCCTGCCCAGCGGAGGTTGGACTTTCCAGGAGGTCCAGATGGAATCTGGGGACAGAACATAATATTGGAAACCTTATTATTTATAAGAATCTTAAATATGACAAGATGGCTATATTATATATCAGTGAAAAAGGTATATTATGTAATTAATATCATTGATACAGTTGGAGACTCATTTGAAATAAAAGGAAATCAGTATCTGGCTTATTCAACTTACAAAAACTGTTGATGATTATTTAACTTATAAGGTTTACTGAAGCAGTCTTTGGAGTGACCAAAACAAAACAAAAAAAAACCCACAGAAAAACAAAAACAAAAAAAAATCTCGGAAAAATAAAAATTCATTAACACAGTAAATAAACAATGTTAGAGCGATGCCATAAAACTGTTAAAATGATGATTTTTTACAAGCTATTACTGAGGGAAAGAAAAGAGATTCAGAAAGCTGCATACAATATAGTTTTAGTTTTATAAAATAAATAATGCCACAACCCCTTCTGTTTGTGATTAAGTAAGCCTCAACAGAAAAAGATCAGCAACATACTGGGTTATATATTTGGGTCACCTGAGGCTGGAGCGGGAGTGAGAAGATAAAAGAGTCAAGTGAAGAGGAGGAAAAATGTAAAAAGTAAACAATTTTAAAAAGTTAAAACTATGATAAAAATATATATAGCAATCATACTTATAAATTTAGAAAAGTTATATTTTGTTTTTATGTATATATAAAACATTTCAAGTAGAAAAGAAGTTGGAAAAGACTGACAGTTACTTCAGTTGTCAGCAATTTATCAGTCTGTGTTACAATTTACCACATCTTCAACAGTGTTGATACATTTCTAAGTCCACACAGAGTGTTCTTTAAATAAATTCAGGAATGGGATTCTTAAATAATACTCAATGGACACAACTTAATATGACCTTGTGTCAACATATTGCTTTAGAAAAATTAGAGTGTCAGTAAAAATATAGCAAGGCTGACTTGAAAACTGCCAGTACTCTTTAATGGACTTTGACTCCTAAAATGTAACAGATTCAATCTGCATGATGAATCCTGCTGGACATGACAAGCAATTTAACCAGTTGATTTTATAGAGTGCTAAGAGTAGAAATCATATTAAAGGGGAGGAGCCCTAGTAAACAGGTTAGATAAAAGCTAAATACATCAATGGAGGTAGAAAATCAAACTCAAGGGAAATAAAACTCAAGTTTGGTACTATAAAACTAAAAAAAGTAGTCAGGATCCAGCTGTCAATGGAAGTAGGCATGTCATAAGAAGCTAGTCGAGAATCTTAATGTTAGCCCAGAGGTGCTTTGTTTATGCCTTTATATCAGGAAATGTCTATGTGGGGTGGAGCTGGAAATCACAGGAGTTCTTGCAGTTCAAAGACAAGTGGCTATCAGGTCCTACCCACACTTGATCAAATTAGTTACCAAAGTCTAGCTTTCTGGCACTTTTTAAAAGTTATCTGACATGTAGGATAGGTTTATCAGGTTGAATTCCATGTAGCTGAGTGTTCTTTATTGAGATAACATTTCAGTGTAAAGTTGCAGTAGTTTTGTATTTATGTAGCAGCGCAGTCTCTGGCATGTCTGTACATAAAAGGCACTTTCTACCTCAGAAGGTCATTAGTCAGTACAATACATTCCAAAATGTACTACAGAAGTACCCTCAGTAAAGAAGTGTATTTTCTCCCTTCTTATTTATGTCGGAAAGGGAGCGATCTATAGACGAAGGCATTATTAAAACATATTTGCAGTGTAATACACAGGTCTGAACCAGACTGTTAAGTTTAGGCTGAATATGGAAAACTGGTGGTAGATTATTATGACACATAGATTATTTCGTTGTGCAAAAGTAGTGAATGAAATCCCCAAAATACTGAGCCTCTTTCAACAGGAGTGAAACTATTTTTTACAAGAAAGCATAAATTAAAACAATGTTGAAGCATGATAGCAAAGGAGGCAAAGGAAACAAAAGAAAAAAAATATACGAGTGGCACTTCATCAAACTAAAAAACCTTTCCACAGCAAAGGAAATCATCAAAAAAATAAAAAGACAACTCACGGAATGGGAGAACATACTAGCCAATACATCTGATAAGGGGTTAGTTTCCAAAATTTATAAAGTACTTACAAAACTCAACACCAAAAAAAAAAAATCCAATTAAAAAATGGGCAAAGGACCTCAAGAGACCTTTCTCTAAAGAGAACATGCAGATGGCCAATAGACATGAAAAGAGGCTCAACATCGCTAATCATTAGAGAAATGCAAATTAACATCACAAGGATGTATAAAAGCACACCTTTCAGATTTGTTAGCATCAATAAATAAAAAAACAACAAGTGCTGATGAGGATGTTGAGAAGGAAAACCCTTTTGCACTGTTGGTGGGAATGCAAACTGGTGCAGCCACTGTGGAAAGCAATATGGAAATACCTCAAAAAATTAAAAATGGTTCTGACTTTTGACCCAGTGATCCCACTTCTGGGAATACATCTGAAGAAATGCAAAACACTAATTTGAAAGAATATAAACACGCCTATGTTCATCGCAGTGTTATTTACAATCACCAAGTTATGGAAGTAGCCCCAGTGTCCATCAGTAGATGAGCGGATAAAACAACTATGGGACATTTACACAATGGGATTCTATTCAGCGGTAAAAACGAAGGTAATTTTACCCTTTGCAACAGTATGGATGGACCTGGAGAACATTATGCTGAGTGAAATAAACCAGTCAGAGAAAGACAAATACCATATGATTTCACTCATGTGGAATCTAATGAACAAACTGAGCTAACAAGCAAAACAGAGACAAACTCATAGATGGAGAACAGATGACAGCTAGTTGGGGAGGGAGGACGTTAGCGGATGGAGGGATTGCACAAAAGGGAAAAAGGACCCATGGACATCCATGGCGGTATGGTGATTGCTGGGGTGAGGGAATATAAGGGAACTGAATGGTAATGATAAAATTATAATAGATTAAAATAAAAAACAAACAAACAAACAAAAAAGAATGCAGAAGAGTCCAGACTTCCAAATTTCTACATAGAAACAGTTAGTGCTGTCTAAAGCCTACCAATAATTAATAATCATGTTGCATTTGGATAACCACATTAACAGACAATTCTAAACAGAACAGAAAGAGTCTGTTGGACCTGAATAACAGGAGGTATTGGAAAGACTTTCAGCAAGTATAGTTAACTAGAGATATTATCAGTTAAAAAGTTTTATCTGGAGAACGCAACAGTTCTTTAGATGTGTGGTCTACATCCCTTCTGTTTTTAGACAGAAGCCTAAAGGTAAATTATCGTCGACATTTTGCAGTGCATCACAAGTACCTTAAAGTCAACAGTTCCAGTGCTGAACTCATTGCTTGTCATGATCTGTACTTCTTCCAGTATCCCCACGCTTAATAGAAATAATAGAAATAACATTTTCTAGATCCTGTGAATCATCCTAAGCCTATTTCTTACTCCCACCTCCAATCAGTCAACAAATTCTGTCAAATCTGTCTAACTTGCTTATTCATTTCCTTTGTCTGGAACTTTGTGCTCCCAGATCCATCCGTGGTTGGCTTCTTTTTTATCATCCAAATCTCCAATCAACTATCATTTGTCCTAAAAGTCTTTGATGATCTAGACAATCCCACTCCAGCACTTTCCAAATACCTCATTTTAATTTCTTTGTAACACTCATTAGTATTACAAATTCTCTTATTACTTGTCTCTCCCTTTTTTAAAATTTCTCCATGAGGACAGGAATTTTGCCTACTTGTTCATCACTGTATTCTCACTGCCTATTGTGTTGTCCAATTCATGATGTGTATTTAATATGAATGCATTTTTTAAATTTATTCATTATAGAACTTATTTGACAAATACTTATTAAGCACTTGTGTGCCAGGCACTGTGTTGTGCATAGGAGATACAATAGTGGGCCAAAAATCAACCCTATCTGTTGCACCGCAGACAGCGCGGCACTCCCTGAACCTGAGGGAAACCAGCTGGGGCCAGCTGAGGTGGCAGCAGGGCTCTGAATCCCGCAGAGCCCGTCCTGGGTTGTCACAGATGAGGGGGATAAACACAAAACTTTGCAAACACTTCTCTGTTTGACGAGAGAGCAGATGGGGTCACTTCCCTCTTACCGGAGAAGGCCGTGGCACATCCCTCTAGTGGGGAAGGCCCCGTCTCCCTTTGTTCCAAGGCTTTTATTGAAAATCTTATCAGTGGAGCTAAGTAACAGCAAAGCATATGTTATCTTATTACATTCGTATGTTAAATTTCACAGAGAATATCTCATGTCTTTAAGAAGACAAGTGACAGGAATACACTGATTACATGGGTCCTAGAGGAAACTAGAGTAAACAAAAGAGACTAGAAATAAGGGCAAGCACCTTAATGATATAGGGGAAGGGGTGTAAATAATGTAAATGTCCTTCACAGCATGAGCTGGCCAGAGATCTAAGGACAGAACAAAGCACACTTTAAAAAATTTACTTTTAGGCCTGATTTCCTGGGATCTACCAGACCTGATTTAGGGCTGTTTCCTGCACTGTTTTCAAGCCTGAGCCAGGTCGGGGGAGGGAACCACCAAGAGATAAGGAGACTGCCTCTTTGCTGTAATGAGGACTTTGGCTGTGCCCAAGCCAAGCCCAGAGGTGCGGGGGCCTTTTTTTCCCCTTCTCTGTGTCCCCCAATTTCTTGTCTGCTGCCTATATCGATCGATGCCTGGCTTAGGTTGCCTCTCCCCCAAGGGGTCTTACCCGTCATTGGCAGGGACCATCACAAGGCAAAGCAGAGGGGCAGGGCATAGCCCCTGCCCCGGGGGACAGGCCAAGTCTCCTCAGGGGCCTGTTTCTCTAAGGCCTCCTGATTATTGCCAGCCTTGGGGCCTCCAGCCTGTCGGCAGGGTTACAGCTCTTGAAACTAGGCTGGGCATTTCCCAATACCTATCTTGTACTCTTGGAGCTTATATTTAATAAAAAGAGACAGCTATTTTTCAAATAATCACATAACTACATGCAAAATTACAACTATGAGTAGTTGCTTTCAAATCTGATTTCCTTCTCTTAATCTCCATTACCATCGCTTTAGTTCGGTTTATCATCATCTCATGCCTCAATTATTAAAGTTACCTATTTCCCTGACTCGACTCTTGCCATTCTGGTTTTCCAAAATTAAAGTGCAGACCATAAGTAATTTTGTATCTTAAATATCTTAAGGAACTCAATGACCTTTAAGAAAAAGTATCTATGCTCCTTAAGATAATGTCTGTTCATGGCCTGTGCCTCGACCCACTCTCCTTCCTCTCCTCACCACTCCTTTCCTTTCCTTTCACCCTAAGCTCCAGTCACCTGAGTTACACTTTTATTTCGGGGCCTTTGTGCATGTTGTTCCTGAAGCCCCACACCTCTTTTCTTACTTTTTGATGAACTAACTCATTTATCCTTTATAACTCAGTGGGGATAACCTCCTCAAGAAATTTTTTTCTGAACTCAGACTGTCTCAGTCATCCTTTCTCTGTGTTTTCTTAGAAAAAAAATCCCATTATGCTATAATTGTTTATTCCCTTGCTTGTTTCCCTCGCAAGCCTAGGATTTCCTTTAGGGCAAAATGTCTTTCCTATTTCTTTATCCATTGCCTAGAGCAATAAGAAGTTTTTAGAATACATGGAAGGATGGTTAGATGGAAAAATGGATGGGTAAGTTTGTTTGAAAAAATAAAAGTGTAGTATGACTTTAACCACAGCCTGAAACATATACTATTAAGAATATGCATAAAAACATATTGTCCAGAACAGAAGGCTAGTAAGCTCATTCTGGATCTTCCAAGCACAGTGGCAGGCAGCACTCAGTACTTTACTCACTAATTTTTTCCCTATTTTTTTTTTTATGTTAAGAAAAGAACATCAATTATCCACAGCCCTGTGTTGAAGTGTGGGAAGAAAAGGCAACGAGGCCATTCCATCATCAGACTGAGACAGTTTGCAAGATTTATACTACTGATGAAACACTGTTTAAACACCAAGTGTTAACATCTTCTAGTTGTTAGTGAGGGACTTTGTAACCAAAGGAGAAAAGCTGCGGTTACAATATTTTTGTCACTGGACACATGGAATCATGGAAGCAATATCATAATACATGTTAGAGAAACCTGAATACTTGAACTAATAAATAAAATTTAGTATAGACTAAGACTGACTAATGACTATGTGGAAACCATTACTGCCCTGGAGAAGTTGACTGTTTTTTTTAGAGAAGAGAAGCATGAAGGTTCAAAGATAAGCTGATTCTCAAGAAACTCTCTGGATCCAAGGCAACAAGAAAGTTCCTTGCTGCAGATAGCCAGAACGAACAGAATGAGTATAGACCAAAAGTATAAAAATGAGGAGATTCCACTAGAGGGAAACTGCTTCTACCTTATGCCCAACGCACTAGATAAAATAACTTCCCCTGTCTGAAAAGGGTAACTTAATCACCAATGCACTTATCAATACTTATATAGCAGCTATTTTCCTAGTAAAGGTGTCAGTTGACTATCTGTAAAATGTCTTTGTCATATTAAGCAAATATTTGTTAAGTACCTGCTGTGTTTCAGGCACTAAGCTGCACAGAGCTTAACTATCAGAAGGAAAATCTGAAGGTAACTAGTGGAATGAAGCCACAGTAAACTTTTAGGAGTTTATACAAGTAGCCACCAAATTCTGACAGCCAAGGAATTAATGTCCTCCACAGCATCTAAATAAGTGAGCAACTGAAGACAGTTCCTTCTATATAGATGACAGAGATAGAGCTACAGAACAAAGTGCCAGTTACTTTAAAAGTGGGCTGAAAATCAGCTCGCAACCACAATAATTTCAGGTTTAGCAGTAATGAGTGAAAACATAGATCCTAGGTTCTACTGCCAAGTGGAAAAGAACATTTAGTGGTAGGCGGAAGGTTTGTAAAGGAGCAACTGTGCCTAAATGTGCCTCATCTAACTTTTAGTTGTGAGTAGATTTGCAGCTCTCAAGATGGCAGTTTCTCAAATGGCAAAAAAAAAAAAAAAAAGAAAAGAAAGAAAGAAAAGGAAAAACCTCAAAATAAATCCAACAGGATGCTTTTCTTTAGGTCTATTGCTATTTCTGTAGGGTCTGGAAATGAAGAAAAACAAAAACTGGAGAGATTGTGGAGAACCAGCAATGTGTGACCCACAGCAGCAGGCTAGGAATTAGAAAGGCGTACATTTTCATTCTCCCAAAGTAAATTCAAAGGACTTCTCGAAATTAGGATTAAAGGGAATCCAGACTTTTCACATATGGACCTTCTGGTTTCAATGGTTATCATTTTCTATTTCCTTCTTACTATAATCTTGCCTGAAGAATATATATATATATAAAATGTATATATATATAACCAGCTATTCCATATAACAAATGCATCAGAACATTCTTAAAAATTATAATAAAAATCATAATAATAATCATTCCTTATAAGTGATATTTTGCAAAGCAATGTTTGTTTTCAATTAGCTTCAAAATTAATTTGGTAGCACTAAATATCAATTCCGCATTAGTGCTCCTGTGGTAATTATTGCTTACCATCAAGGCTCCATTAGTTTCCATGTTTGAAATGATGAATATGTACCTCTACTGATTACTGCTTGTGATTTAATGAGTTATTCTTAGAATAATATGTTTTTAGCAATATTTTTATTGTTTTTCAACTAACCCTTGATAAGTTTATATATATTTAAACTCACAGTAGGAGTGCTAAATCACACTTTTCAGGCCCGTTGTGACTCTGGTGTAAATAAACTAGTAAAGGCTCTACTATAGAGAAGTTTACAAAGTTAACATGCGTTTCCATGCCAAAGGAATTCAGAAATGTAAAAATGAATTTTATTTCAGTTTAGATTATGAATTTATTACAAGTCATTTATTTTATTAGCTCCTCTCTCTTTTATTAGTCTGCCTACTGGAACCTAGATTGAACATTTCGCTAACATAGATATTTAGACCCATTAGCAATTTTTACTTTTTATAGTTTTCTCTTCCAAGTTCCTAGTCTGGGGATGCAGTCAGGCACACAAACCCATAAGTAAACAGTCACAGTACAGTCTTCAAGACACACTGGTGTAAAATGGAAAAATCCATCTGATCCCCTCAAAGGGTTGCAAGAATGATTGAATAAAATAATATTTTTCAATTATTCAATAAATAAAATAATATTTATATAATATATATATAACACCTATTACAATGCCATGAGAAAAGGTTGGAACATGGTTTTGAAGAAAATTAAGTTAAGGAGTAACATGATCAAATTTATATCTTTAACAGTTGTGATAACAGTTAGGAAGCAAATTTGAGGAAGATGTAATTGAGGAATCCAGAGAGATGGATTTAGAGACTATTTCAGTAGCCCAGAGATCATGTGAACCAGTTTAAATTAATGACAGTGGAGTGGACAAGAAAAACACAACATATACTTAGGAGATAAAGTCAAACACTTTAGTAAATGATCAAATTTGAATTAGGAACAGTTGAAGAAAAAGTCAGGATGCCCCCCTGGTTGCTAATTTGGACAAATTTTTGAATTTCTGTACTGTAAACAGATACAGAAGAAGGCTTGGGAGATATATGGAAGGGGTAGGCCCGTTACCAGGTGGAAATATTGACTTTAGTTTTGGACCAATTACATTTTCATAAAATGCTATAGCACGGAGATCCAACTAATACACAGGTCCAAAGACCATGAAAGAAGTCTAGAATTAGCCCTGACTGGTGTGGCTCAGTGGATTGCATGCCAGCCTGCAAACCAAAAGGTTACCAGTTCAGTTCTCAGTCAGGGCACATGCCTGGGTTGTGGGTCAGTTCCCCAGCGAGGGTAGCACAAAAGGCAACCACACATTGATGTTTCTCTCCCTTTTTCACCCTCCCTTCCCCTCTTTCTAAAAATAAGTAAATAAAATCTTTCTTTTTAGTATTTTTTTTAAAAAGAAGTCTAGAATTAGAAGTTTGAGAATCACACCATGCAGTTAAGCCCAGGGTAATCAACAAGAGCTTCTGAATTTCTAATCATAGAAGAATGATTACATTAATTGAGATAATACTATGGCAACTACATTTTGAAGTTATTAATATTATGTTTTTAATGTTGAAAATATTCAAAGAATAATATTAGGTGAAATAAACACAGAATGTAAAATTGCTTGTACAGTAAAATCTCAATTATGTGAAAATCAGTCTTAAAAGACTAGAAGGAAAAGCATTAAAGAATTATTTAATATAATAGTCAAATTAGGATTCTAAATTTATGGTGATCCCCTGTTTCTATGTATCTATATTTCACAACTTTTATTTGTACATTACTTAAAAATCAATTTAGGGTAAAGAATGGCTTCCTAGAAAGATAATTATTAAGCAGAAATCTAACAGACTGGTTAGAAATCAGCCAGGCGAGAAGAGTAATAGTAGTAAAGGCACAAAGGTGAGGAATACAGTGTGTACAGGAAACTACATGCAGTTTAGGGTTGTTGAAGCATAGCACGATGGCAGAGAGTGTTTGAAAGGAACCAGATGGGAAGGTGTGGTGCCCTATGGCTACTTATTATGTTGAGATTCTATCCCATGGACTCTGAGAAACTGTTAAATAAATACAAGGTAATGTATTCATTAGGTAGGGCCACCATAACAAAGTATCAGAGACTGGTGGGCATAAACAACAGATATTTATTTCCTTACAATTCTAGAAGCTAGAAGTTCAAGATCAACATTTCATCAGAGTTGATGTCTTCTGAGGTCTCGCTCCTAGACTCATGGGTAACTGTCTTCCCGCTATGTTTTCACAAGGCCCTCCCTCTGGGAATCGGTGTCCTAATCACTTATTTTTATAAAAATACCAACTCTGTTCGATTAAGTTTCACTCTAATGACCTCATTTTAACTTAATTATCCTTTTAAAGACAATATTTCCAAATTCAGTCACATTCTGAGGGACTGGAGGTTGACTTCAACCTATAAACTTTGGGGGAGGGGGGATGGAGAGAGAAATAATTTAGCCCATAACAGAGTGATGTGGTTAAATTTCCTTTGGTAACCATGTTGAATATGGATTTGAGGGAGAAAAGATGGATTGATAGTCTATTGTAATAGCCTAGACTAAAAAAATCATGATGTTCTGTAAACTGTAAATATAAATTAATTAATTTAAAATGAACGTAAAACAATTCCAGAGACTAGAGCTGGGTTTAGAGGGGAAACAATTATTCAGTTTCAAGAGATTCTCTTCAAGACCTAGAATAATATTAGATATAGGAATCTGAAGCTCAAAGATACACAATTGGGCTGGAATCCTAAATGTGAACATCTTAGTTCATGTTATTTGAAATTCTGGGGACAGAGTCTTGTGTATTAAGTGATGAGAACAATGCATCTGGAAATAAAAACCAATATTTACAGAACTGGCAGTGAATGAGCCCATGAAGGAAACATTAAACTGCAAGGTAAAGCAGAAGAACGCCTTGTCATAAAATCTAAGCAAGTAGAGAGCTTTGATGAAGGGAATAATTAACAGTCAAAGCCAGCAAAGAGACCCCAAAGATAAAGACTGAGAAATGTTAGTTGGATTTGGAATGAGAAAGAATTTTATATATTGATACTTAACAACATTTCCTTGAACTTCTATGTGTGAGGCTATGGATAAACCACTGTAAAGCATGCATTATATTTCATTTTGAGCTTCACTCAGCAGACTGAAGTATCTAAAGTATCATTGCGTCTGTTTTACAAATTAAGAAAATTATGATTAAGGAAAATCAAATTACTAGCTTAAGGTCAAAAGACAGCAACAGATGTGGGAGTCAGTTCTAGATTTCTTTCTATGTCACCTAAACTGACATGATTGACCACTAGTTATGCTACTGTAAGAGCAAAACAGTTCCATTAAGCTGGAGGGGATAGAGATCCAGAGACAGTGGGTTGATGAGTAAATGTTTGGTGAGGAAGATAGACTGCTTTTTTTTCAAAAGGAAAGAAAGAAGAGCAGCAAGAAATCATCTTGCTCTTCATTTTCTTGTGCATTGCCTGGACACAATAAATACTCAATAAATTTTAGTTCAGTTAGTAAGTAATAAATATTAACTTCAGCTAGGCATAAGGTATGTATATTTAGGGGTGGAAGAGGAGGTAGCAGTGGTATAGATTATACAGAGCTAAAGAGGAAGAAACCAGCAAAGAACACTAAAGAAGAAGAGAGGAAAAATTTAAGAAGCTAGATGCTTCCTGGAAAATGTTGATAAGGCCTAGAATTAAGTGCCCAAGTAAGAATTTCATCTGATTAGATGAATAAACATCTTCTTTTAGGTTGAACAAAGAGTGAGGTATAGAAATAAATGTGTCAGGACACGTGACAAGTTGCTTCATCTTCCATCAATCCCCTCCATATTAAGCTCGCTTATCAAAGAATATCTCACCATTCCCAATACATTATTTGCTTTAAAATTTTAGTAAATTTATACGTGTAATTTTCTATGCCCAGCATTCCCTCACTTTTTTACTGTATTTATTGAAAAATAAATGCTCAGATCACAGATTTCCTCATAATTTTTTGAACTCTCTAAAAAGAATCTGTCACTCCCAACCTTTTATACCTCTTAACCCACTCCCTTGTGTAGTGACTGCGAGGCCATAGATAAAACACTTTTTTTTTATCCACTTATTTTTTAAGCTCTTTGAAATGCTGTAGCATATTAACAAAATATTTTGAATGTTATAAGGCATATTTTAAGGAATTTCAATGTTGATTCAATTTAAATACAATTGCAATTATTTAATTCAATGTTTTATATACAAAATAATATATATATTAAATTATACTAGTTAGCTAAAAGCTCTTCTGTAAGATGGTTGCATTTTATATATTAATAATCTCATATTGAAAATGACACAGACTGAAAAATCTTATACAATGTATTTACAAGATAAAATATACTTGTAGCTATAAAGATTTATCTGTTGATGACATTGGTATTGAAAGAAAATAATTTGTACTTGGACCCTATCTTCAAAGCCAGGTGGTGTGCTGAAATACTTTCAGTTTTCAGGTGCTGTTGAATTTTGGCTGGTTCAATAGTAGGATGAGAACAGTAACTGTTCTATTACTATCCTGTTAGAAAAATCCATTCTTGCATAATATGTATGCCCTCTGAGAAGGTAAAATGATAAAGCAGAGAGATTTGAGACAAAACACTAAGATTTAATTGTTTTGATCTTGCCATCTAGCCAGGTGCATATTTCAAAGTCTTTAAGAATAATGCACAAAATGCACATTTTATTCAACTGGAGCTGGAACTTGAGCTACCTAGCATTATCTCTATCTAATTTATAAAATGTGGTAGGATATATAACATATAATATTCTTTGTAAATTTTGTACATGCTGTTACTTTTCCTGTATCACTAAAATAATAATGTGGACATAATAGACATGCATTGGGAGAGTTATGTTAATGTTGTGAAATAGCTATATTGATTTGTAAATAAATACCTCTTTTAAATGACTATTTAATAATACAACTAAAAAATAAACTAAAATTATAGCAAAATCTGAAACAAAATATTCTCAAAAAGAAGTCATGTATGTATTGCCTGTCAATTAAACATGCAGATAGGTAACTTTTGTTCAACTAGTCTATGTGTATTCCTAATCTACCTATTGTAAACATTCACTTGGTTCAGCTTTTAGGGCGTTTACCAAGTTTTTCTAATGTATTTAATAATCAGATGGGTTTGAGGACTCTATGTTTTGTCTTCTACTATGAAAATACATTAAGATTAATGTTCACTAATTTCAGTTGTATGCAAAAATATTCTAATGTAAAATTATATTTTTATTTTTAATTGAAAATATTAAAGTCTTGATGATAAAAAAAGAAATTTCTAATGCAGCTATGGCATTGAATCATCTTTTAATATTATGTATAACATAATTGCATTATCTCAAATACCATAATTTGCTATTTTGCTATTTAAGCATATCCAATTTTTAAATAATTACATGTTAGTAAAACTATAGCATTTAATTAATTTGAATAAAATGTAGTACATTAGGTACAAGTATAAGAGCATAAACAATAAAATATAATTTAAATATATAGTTCATCAAAACTTGTAAATAAAATACGTATATGTCATTAATTGAAATGTGATTGGTGACTTTTCTGGAAAAAATGGAGAACAAAATTAAAATGTAGTTATAGCATGATTAATTGATTCCAGATAGTTTCTGCTGCAAAATTATATTCAATAAGAATCTGTCATTATAATTTGTGATTATACATCACTTTACAGTATATCAAATATAATGAATTCATGTGCACAGCTGTATAAATGACTGTCATAAAAATACCAATGTTGTGAATAAAAATATGGTTACTTGACTGATTTAATTCAAAATAACCATGGTATATTAATTTGAGCTACTACTGTGTTTCCAGTTGTACTAAATATTTTGTAAATTATTTTGGTCTAATATTTGCATTTAACATTTTGCATCCAAGTCAATGATTTTTTAAATGTTTTAAAACACAAATTATACATATTTAATTAAAACATGAAGATGCTGGGCAAAAAAAAATGCTGTTTAAATATTTTATTAAAAATAAATGGGAAGAATGATTATTTTACAATCCAAAACATTCCTCCAGTCAAAATTCTTTTTATATAATAAAATTTACTCTTTTATAATATGTCCACTTAAATTTATATCTCTCATTGGTTTCTTTCAGGAATGTTTTCACAAATAAGAGCTTTTTTTTAACATTATACAGATTAAGCTTAATTGTTCTACATATGATGGGAGCTGATATATTTGAGAAAAAAATTTAGTTAACAGAGGAAATTCATAAACCAAATTTGTTATTTTCAGAAAGAAAAGGAAACACTGAAACTCAGAATATAATACCAATGGGTTCATTTATATTCTGCCTTAAACAGCATGCATTGATAATGCTTGTTATTGTATAGAATTAATTTAAATGAGCATAAATAACCTCGGAAATGAAAGTTTAAGCAAGTTATTTTTATAAAAATGGTTTATCATTCAGTGATCTTTATATGAATATTTTGCTTTCTCCTTCCAGGAAGTGCATGTTTTTAGTCATCTGGTCCAATTCCACTCAGTTTAACTTTCTATTTCTATCTTATCTAATATTTTTTTCTAATCCTAGGGCTATACCTCTTTACAAAAATCTTGTTTAAAACCTATTTCCTTGGAATAATGTTAAAACAAGCAAATATTCCACCTCCCTGTCTGTAGACCAGTTGGTAATTATTTAAGTCACCTTCTGCATTAGGAGTTCCATCTTTTGGGCATTGAAATTGATTTTTCTCATCTTAGCATCTGAAGATCCAGAGTGTGCCCCTTGCCCAATCGCCTGAGACTATACAGTGACACCTACAACAGACGATGTGGCGGCAGCAGCTTTTCGGTCACCAGAAATGGCAGCATCAGGATCATCAGCACGAATAGACTTTGTAGAGGTAGTTCTCCCAAACTATATTATGAAACCAAACATTTTTGGCGTGCTGCCTGCTGATGGGGGCTGCCTTCTTACTGCCTAGTGTTATGCAAAATGTTTGGTCTTTGTTACAGTTTATCAATGACGTTTCTAACTAATATAGAGAAACGTGATTTTTCTTCCAAGTGTGTTCAGTTGCCTAAACTTTCACTGAATATAAATTTTTATGTCTCAGAAAAACATTAATACCCATATTTTGACAAGTGTATTTCCCTATTATATAAAGCTGCTGTCATATATATTTTTGTATAAATATTTTTTTAAACATAGGAGAATAGTCCATCATTGTAAAGGTCATCCTAATGCAGTAAAGAGAATTTCTGTAGTTTTCTTCAGAGACTGAATATGGTAGCCCAGATTTCTGTCATAACTCCCTAATGACGTTTTGTGGTAAACTTATTTTGCAAAGTGAAAGATTATTCCCACATGCCCCCCAGTCAAAATATGAAAGGCCAGTTATTGATTGGTTTTATGTACCCTTTTATTTTATGTAGTTTAATATGAAACAATTATTTTGTAGCTATAAAACACATTTGTCAATTAACTGCATTGGCTTTATCTGTACAGTTCAATAACTTATAGCATTTCAATTTGCGTGTAAAATGAAGTTTTTGAAAATAAATAACAATCAACATAATGGGTAACTTTACTTTTACTCTCTATGTGTATGACTAGGATATGCTTATGTGTAGAAGTAGGATATGTTTCAAGAGCTTGAAATTCAACATACACAGGTCTTCATGTTGGTGTAGTACAACAAATTCATCATTCACCCCATCTTAATTCCTTTTTGGAACGTGGCAAGATACAAAGAATTTACACTAGTTTTATTGGAATTATTCTTGATTAAATGCAATTTGAAGATTCTTTTTATATGCAGATATGAGCAGGATATATTAAACTTAATAGTTTTTCTCCTTTTCTTTGGTTTTCTTTTTGTTTCATTTTGTTATTTAGGAAATTACAAGTTGTTATGACTTTTTTTTTTGCAAAATATACACTATTGAGTTGCAATGTAGCTTTTAAAATATTTCTCTTTTATTTTAATGCATTTTAATTTTGTGAAATATATAAAACAATGAAATTAAATCCTACAATGTTTAGCTATTTGTAAAAATCATATATACATATGAAAGTGGATGTTGAGGTTTTTTTAGTTCTAATTGTGTAAATGCTGATTTTTTCCATAAGTACTTATGCAGATCTTGATAAAA
Organism: Pteronotus mesoamericanus; assembly: GCF_021234165.1. Taxonomy (NCBI): domain Eukaryota; kingdom Metazoa; phylum Chordata; class Mammalia; order Chiroptera; family Mormoopidae; genus Pteronotus; species Pteronotus mesoamericanus. Next base: position 18,303,002 of record NW_026555006.1, read on the forward strand.
ATTCTTAAACCTACTTAACTGAGTTTGTACAACATTGTTTTTAGTTGTGTGTGCCATACGCTAATTGCCCTTTATCATTTTCAAGTATACTGTATATATCTCTAGAAACTGTATACCAAAAGGCATACTGATACTTTTTTCCAGTGTGAAAGACCTTGAGTTTATTTTGTTACACCTACTTTCGCTTTTGTTAAATTATTATTTTTTTTATTGTTGTTCAAGTACAGTTGCCTCCATTTCCCTGCCACCACTGTCCCCTGCCCCACCTATGTCCACTCCCTCCCTCAATCCTACCCCTCTTTGGCTTTGACCGTGGACCTTTTATACATGTTCCTTGGTGACACTTCCCCTTCTTTCCCCATTATCCCCTCCCCCCTCCCCTGGCATATTGATATTCTAAGAAGACAAAAGTGACTATCTAGCTCATCTTTAAAATAAATTGTGCTATTTTAATGTAGTTTCATGTGTTTTCACCATGTCCTTCAAAAACCACTTTAGAGATTATGTAAAACATTCTGCATGAAAGTAGCTGTAATGCTTAAAGATATGCTGCTGTTTTGCCTTTATAAAGTTCCAGTTGAGAAACTGGACTTTCCATTATTAAATTTTAAGTGTTATCGAGCTGCAAGTAGAGTCTGAAGCAATATGCAGTACTTCTGTTGTATAATTATTTTGTTGGCACAACCTCCTGCAGGAGCTATGTTGCACTTATGGTCTTATGGTAACATATTGCAGCTGAACACTTGTATATGTAGGATGAAGGAAACTTTTCTCAAGACAAAAATTTAGCAAGTGGTTTATCAAAGCTGGAGTGGTTTAATCTGCATTAGCAGAAGTGATTACAAAGGTAAAAACTTAAACACCATTGAATATAATACTTGATTCATTTTTGCCCACTGTTAATGCTATATGCCTGTTATAACACTGTTAGTGTTCCAAGGTAAATGAGTATAAATTCATTCACAAAGTTTATGGCACTTTAATTCTTATCTTTTTTTTTAAGAGGAGTCACACATACCAATTTAACAAAAATGTGAAATGTGTTCATTTTATAGAGTTACATATTTATTTAGCTCTAGATATATTTTTATTTTTTAATTAATTAATTAATTTTTTCAAATACATTTGTCTCTGCCTTCTCCCCACCACTTTCCCTTAACCCCTCCTCCCCCCCTCCCTCAATCCTTCCCCTTTGGTTTTGTCCATGAGACCTTACTTATGTTCCTTGACTTTCTTCTTCCCTTCCTTTTCCCCCGTGCCCCCCCCCCCACTTCCCTCTTGTCTCTCTTGGTTTCTTTTCCTTTCAGTGTTGCTGGTCTTATTTTCCTTGCATCTTTGTATTGTTGGTTAGGTTCTGCTTATAGGTGAGATCATACGGTATTTGTCTTTCGCCCCCTGGCTTATTTCGCTTAGCATAATGCTCTCTAGTTCCATCCATGCTGTCTCGAAGTTTAGTAGTTCTTTTTTTCTTTCTGCTGCGTAGTATTCCATTGTGTAAATGTACCATAACTTTTTGATCCAATCATCTACTGATGGGCATTTAGGTTGCCTCCAACACTTAGCTATTGTAAATTGTGCTGTTATGAACATTGGGGTGCATAGGTTCTTTTGAATTGGCATTTTGGGATTCTTAGGGTATAGTCCCAGCAACGGAATCACTGGATCAAAAGGCTCTAGATAGATTTTTAAATTCAATAAAATAGTGAAAAGAAAAATGTGTGTATATGCATTTGTGGTTATTAAAATAACAATAATATCCTATTGATCAAACGTTTAGAAATATATCTATAATACATTTATGAGTATTGGAATATGCATATTAAACAAGAATTTAACTAAATATAATCAACAATAAACAAAACTGAAAACAATGAAAACACCCCTTAAGAAGGCAGCACAATATACACTTACCCATTCTCCAGGATAGCAAGTACAGTAGAGCTCTTCCCTCCCTCATAAAATAAGTGTCACTCCCAGGAACCTGGGCCGCCATGAGCACAACATACTGAATTGTCCTTCAACATCTTATTTACATCTCATGAAGAGAAGCCAGTTTTTGTGGCTTGGTAGGAGTACCTCAGAAAATATGGTACATCTTCCCTGTTTCTCAGAAGTCACAGGTTCTTGAAGGTTTATTAAAAATCTCATATACTCTCACATCCTTATTTTTTTGTTCATATTAAATTTTTTTGTATTTCCTTTTGAATCAAGTTAATGTTTCCTGGAGCAAAACTGGCAGATCTAAATTTTGTCACAAAAAAATAATTTTTCTATCAACTTTTAGTTAAAAATGAAATTTTTAGAATCCATGTTAGGTGTTGTAAGTTTTATTTTATATTGCTTGCTTCTGCCATTAGCAATCAATATAAAGTGGGTAAAAATGAAGAGCTAATAATATTCATTGGCATAAGAAGCAGTTTTGGTACAGCAATATTATAGCATCGGATGTCATTACAATAAAAATAACAAGTTTCAGAACACAGGGGTTAGAACAGCAACTGTGTAGTTGCTCCAAATCTCATTGAAGTCAAAATCTTCTATCAAACCAGCAATTGCCACTGTCCTCCCCCACACACCATTTGCTTTGATTTCATCTGTGTGGTACATACAGATATAACATTGAAATCCAAATTCTTAGTCACCTCTTCTGCTTGGACAAATTTTGGAGATACTATAAATGTTTAATTCATTCCAGTTCATTAACTATTTGTTGAGGGCCTACTTTATGTCAAGCACTGTGATTAACATCACAGACACCAAGTCCAACAGAGCCCCAGCCATTGGGCCATGGCAGTGTGCTGAGGCAGGCAGACAAGCAAAACATTACATGCAATGCAGCATGTTACATGGGATGGTGGAAATGGTAGAGAGAAGTAGTTGATCCTATTGGCACAGTCCATGTTAAAATGTGCAAAGGTCATGAAGCTTGAGGAGTCTTTTGAACAAAGTTGGAATTGAACAAGTGGGCAAAAGAAGTCTTGCTTACAGTAGAAATGTCACAGGGATTAAATGCACAAAATAGCATGCATGAGGAAGGAGTAATCATGAGGTAGTTGGATATCACGAAGGGCCTTATGTGCCATGATTGGGCTTCATTTTGTGAGCAATGACGAGGTTTTAATAAAAGTAAACAGGGAAATGGTAAATTAGATGTGTGAGTGACAGGATATAACTTTAAGTAAGCATTCATAAACACCCTCCCCTCTAAGAAAGAAAAGAACAAAAGCCACTTAGACTTTTTAACAGCTTTATTGAAGTCTATATTAAATAACATAAAACTCACCCAATAATAAGTGTGTATAATTCAATAATTTTTGGCAAATTTATGGAGTTTCACAATCATCACTACAGCACAGTTTTGAACATTTCTGTCACCCCCACCAAAACCACTTGTGCTCATTCGCAGTTAACCCTCAATCCCACTCCAGCCCCAGGCAACCAGTAACCTGCTTTCTCTACTATAAATGTGCATTTTCTGAACAGTTTATGTAAATAGGATCATATATTTTATAGTCTTTTGCATCTGGACTCTTTCACTTAGCAGCCTACTTGTAACAGCCAAAAACTGGAAGAAAACAATTAAAATATCCACCAAGAAGTGAAAGAAGATGGACAAAAGAAGAAAATAGACTAAATGATTGTATGTATAGAGAATTCTGGAAAATTTGAATGAATCTGTAGTGACAGAAAGCAGAGAGTATTTGTCTGGGCGGGCAGAGGGGAAGCAGCGCCAAGAGGAAACTTCTTTGGGCAATGGAGATGCTCATTGTCTTGACTGTAGTGACGCTTTTATTGGTGTCTAGGTCAAAATTTATCAAGCTGCACACTTTATATATGAAGTTTATTAGATGTCATTATACTCCAATAAATCTGGTTTCCAAAAAACAGAGGTTTGAGTAGTTAACTTATAAATGTTAGCAAAACTTTCCTTAATTCAACGTGTTTTCAAACCTATACAAAATATCATCACATCTCCCCAAAACTTCAGTTAAGTTTCAGCTGATTCTACTCAGCTGTGCTACAGTAATTAAGAACAAGGCTTCTGAGTCAGGCTGCCACGGTTCAAACCCTTCCCCCTTTCCTTACCAGTTTTGTGACATTGGCAAGCTATTCTTCTGTGGGATTTTTTTTCCTTATTTGTTAAATTAAAATAATAATACTACCTATTTCAAATAGTTAATGTGAGGGCTATGTGAGCTGTTACATGTAAAGAATTTAGAACAATAAGTGTTAGCAATTATGTTACCTATTAGACTTAATTCTGGTGTCCTTATTAGCTAAAATAAAATGGGCAGTATTTCTTGGAAAATTGACTTAATTAGGTTTATTTTTCTCTATTGATCCAACCATTACACTGGCATACAAAACTTTACTGGAATAAGTTCTGTTCTGCTTTTCAAGTCTCATCTCTTGAAATGCACAAGCCAATACATCCAGCACAAATGAATCTCCTACTACGTTACATAATTCATCAGTTTCTCATTCATCTCTCTGCTTTTGCACATGACATTTTTTTGGCCTAGAATATCTTTTCTACACAAACAAAAAAAAATCACTGAAAGGATCAATTATATCTTTAAAATATTCACCACATCATACAGTGCTAAACACATTGTAATTTTTTGACAAACGTTGGGCAAGTTTTCCTTGATTCTAATTTTCATTCTCTTATTGAGTTTTCTGCCACTAATGTTAACTACATTTATTTCTCACCCTGTCCCCTAGGCCCAGTGTTAACAGGATATATGTTTTGCATTTCTTTTGGAATTACTAAATGACAAAACTAGGATGACCTTTTATAGATCTTCATCTCAATGTATCCATATTTACTCCTCCTTTTTAATCCTCTTTACTTCTGTCCTCCTTTACAATTATAGATACCTACATAAATCTGTTGATGAAGACAACAATAATGAGAATGACATTCTTTGCTTTTCTGTAAACATTTCTCCAATTTCTTTATATTTTTTCCCTAAAGAACAAAATATATATTAAATATGCATATCACATAAAAATGTTTGATTTTTCAAATATGATAAACTTTGTATTAAAAAAGTAAATTTAGAAATCTCTCAAAATAACAAATGCTTTGATATTAGAAGCTACAGAGTGTATATATTTATTATATCAAGAAATACTAGAAGTACGTTGTTCAGTAATTACTGTATAGAAACACCCTAAACTGCTTGATTGTACTTCATGGTAATTACTATATAAAATGATTTGTATTTCAAAGTTTTACCAGTTTATATGCAATCCTTCTGCTAAGCCTCAACCTGTAATGAAAATTGCAATTCTAAACATTTGTCCTCAAGAAGAAATGGACTATACAATAAGTAGCATAAGCTGACACAAAAAGCTGTGCATTGCTTGTGGCACTAACGGTGCTGTTTATATTGTAGCAAATAACATTAAAGTTCTTATGAGCTGAATGGGAAATATCTTTTATGCATCCCTTCCCAGGTTAATATGCAGGTTTTAAAAATACTGTTGACAGCACTTTATGATGAGCCTTGAAAATTTAATGCGTGTTAGCAAAAGAAGAAACCACTTGGATTTTAAATCTTTGGACAAATAAAATAGATGAAGACATTGAAACATAAATTAAAGGCAGCAATGAATGTCTTACATTATTAGAAATAAACTGACATTCTTACAGCCTTCTGAAATTTATTGGTTATCTCAATTTATCATTAGGAGGAGTGAATGCTTAATCTGTAATTCCAGAATCCCAAATATACGATGAAATATTTTTAAATGAAAAGCACCTCAAAAGAATAATCAATTATTGTCATATGTGACAAATATCTTTAATCTATAGAAGGTATTAATAGAATTTGATTCCTAACCAAGTGCTTTAGAGGCAAACCAATTAATGAGAAATATTAGCATAAATAATTTAAAGTTGCTAAAAATATAACTTAAGTAAGACTTTAATCTATAGGCAAAACAGTGAAGTCAGCACATTACGGAACACTAGAGAGAAGAGTAGATTTGAATTGAGGTCCTGCCATTTTCTATCAGAGTAATCCTCTCTAAAATTGCTTAATTTCTCTGATACTCAATTTCCTCATTGGTGAAAACGTGACAACACATACCTTACACTTTTGTTATAGGTTTAATGAAATAATGTTGTAGGTAAAGAAATGCATATCCACTAAATTAATATTCTCCTTCATTGTCAAAAAATATGAGATCACTTACAGGCTAAGTCAGTTTTGTTTAAATTTTTGTTTTATTAAAGAGGAAGGCAAAGATTAAGGTGTAATGTCTCTGAATTCATGTATCTTCAGACCCATCAAAGTACCAGCTGCTAAAAAAAGATTTAAAAATATGTTTTACATTGTGTTTAAACACATCATTTGCTTTATTTGTGAGATGTTGCTCTAATATTTATTTTCTCTTATTTGAATTTTTAACTCCTGTCTTAAATACCAACTCTTCCTTGTTACTCACATAGTAAAGAATTTTTAATTGCTCACTGTTAGCAATTTCCAAACTCCTCAATCTACTTTTCCCCTTTTACTTTCATTACTCAGTTTAACTTATTCCAACTATCAGCAAAATCAGCCCCTTCCTTGTTCCATAAGGCCTGGTGAATAATTAGTCATGGGTTTCTGATTTAGGTAGTATCAATTACATACACAAGAAACAGAGGAGACTTGGGACAACGACTAATTTAGTTTTCAACATGATAAATTGGAAGTTCATGTAGTATATTCAAAAGAGCTGTTCAGTAAGTAAACATACAAAAAAATTAGACCTGGAACTTAGAAGAGAATCTGAAATTGGAGAATTATATTTCAGTCACCAAGTGCATGAAGTTGCGTCAGAGATTATGTAGAATATTGCTCCAGTATCAACCGGTTCTTAGCTAATCACACAATAACCAACACTATGATTTGAACTAAAAAAAACAAACAACAAAAAAAAAACCTTTAATGAGAGTACATTGAATAAATGGAGGAACTGGCAATAAGACAAGTAAAACTTAGAAAACAGGTGAAAGAAAGTTAATAAGAAGAACAGCGTGGTTTAATACCATGCTTGTCACCGCTGAGCACTGGATGTTACAGTTTGAACTGGCATCCTGCCAGCACGGAGTACTGACCACAGCTCCTGCATCCTCCACCTGCAATCTCAGTGGCTCCTGCCTTTGTTGCTGCTGCTCAAGCCACAATGAGTACTCCACAGTCAGTAGCTTCTGTGGAGAGCAAAGAGCATGTGTCTGACTTGTATAGCCTGGGTGCCTAATTCACTGCCGCCAGAAAGTCTCTAAAACCAGTTATCTGGCTTCCAAAAATGACATTGGTACCCAACAGGCAAAAAACCACCAACTATACCTACTCACCAATGTTAGATTATTCACTGCTGCAAGGGAGGCTGCATATTATGGAGAAACATGGAGGACCATGGAGAATCCCAGGAAGACGGAGTTAGAAGGAACTTATTACAGGTGATATTTGGAGCAGATTTAAGAATGTCATTGTCTTTTCTGGATTGGGTGTTCTCTGGGAGTGGGCCATTTTGTTATTGGAGGTTTTAGTATTTTTAACCTATGAAATCAGGGGAAAGGAGACCAGCCAGAGTTGCCACTGGGGAGAAGCATAAGACCCTCCCAGTAGTAGACGCACAAATTCATTGTTTTTATCTCTACTCAGGTATGATTTTGTAGAGGTCTAGTTTTTGCTTTTTTCTATCATGATCATGAAGAGTCCTCAACTGAGGCTGATATTTTGTGAAATTGTTTATGATAAGAAGAATACCATAGCCTAAGAAGCAGCAACCAGACTGTTTTTCCCTTTCGTGATAGGTAAGCTTTGTCTTCTACCAAGACCCCTAGAGCAGAATTACCAAAATGCCAGATGCCAGGCGGCCAATTAAAAATTCTCAAGCCTACCATGTTCAACTACCAGGTATTGTATTAGTTAACTCAGGCTGCCATAATAAAATACCACCAACTAGGTGGCTCACACAACAAGAATTTATTTTTTATAGTTATAGAGGCTGGGAGGTCCAAGATCAAGGTATCAGCCAATTCTGTTCCCTGGCAAGGGCCCTCTTCCTGGTTTGCACATGCCACTTCCTCATCACGTCTTCACAAGGCAGACAGGGAGCTCTGTTTTCTCTCCCTCCCCTTAGAAGGAAACTGACCCATTGTGGGGGCTCCATGCTCATGACCTCATATAAGTCTAATTATCTCCAAATACCATCACATTGGGAGTTAGGCTTCAAAATATGAATTTTGCGGGGACACAGACATTCAGTCCATAACAGATATCACTTTAATTCAGGAATCAGCAACCCTTTCCTGCAACAGGCCAAATAGCAACTATTTTAGGCTTTTGAGGCCATAGGGACCCTATCACAACTACTCTGCCATCATAACACAAAAGCTGCCAAAGACAATATAAAAACAACTGAGCACATCTGTTTCAATAAAAGTTTATTAATGGACACTGAAATTTGAATTTAATATTATTTTAATATGTTATAAAATATTCTTCTTCTTTTTTCAACTATTTAAAAATATAAAAACCATTCCTAATTTGTAGATTATATAAAAAACAGTCAGTGGACAGACTTGACCTGTAGGGCATAGTTTGAAAACCCCTGCTATAACTAAGAAGCAACATTTAAATTTTTTAATTTAAGTTTCATTTTTCAGTTACAGTTTATGTTCAGTATTACTTTATATTAGTTTCAGGTGTACAGCATATGGTTAGGTAATATTATTCCCTCTGATATTTTAAGTACCTACTTGGCACCATACATAGTTATTACTATATTACTGACTATATTCCATACTTTACATCCCTGTGACTATTTTGTAACTACCAATTTGCATATGAAGAAATATTATTGATTTGGGGTCTATTGCCTGTGAACTGGTATGGAGAGAGAAGAGCCAATGGTATAAATTGGTTCAGAAAAACACATTATGTAGATTTAGAAGAGAGGTCATCATAATAGAGACTCCATTATCGCTAGGTCTTTATTGTAAAACTCAGAATCTACATCTAATTTAGCAGCTCTTACATTACAAAACAGTGACAGACTCTATCTACTACTTCACTGAGTTTTGGGACAAGCTTCTGTACACAAATATTCTTAAGATTTTTTTTCAAAGCATTTTTCTTCAGTTTTTTGCCAGTTTTGTTGAGACATAATGACATACATCACACTAAGTTTAAGATATGTAGCCTAATGATTTGACTTACATATATTGTGAAATAATTACTTCAATTAGTTTAGTAAGCATCTCTCAGCTCATATAGATGCAATGAAAATAAAAAACAAAAAAGAAAAAGCCTCCCTTGTGATGAAAACTCATAGAATTGACTATCTTAACAACTTTCATATATATCATACAGCAGTGTCAACTGTAGTCATCATATTATACATTATATTTCTACATAGATTAAAAATCTATGTAAGGGATATATAAGATTATTTTCTACTAGTAAGCTTCGCATAACATACTCAATATTTATTGCATATAATCCAGTAGCTTTGGTGTTTTGTTGATCTATAAAAATTGACAGTTTTTTTTTGATAACCTAGCAATTTTTTTCTAAGAGGTAAAATCATAATACATATTTACCCTAATGATTCTTTCTCATAAAAATGAAATTATTTTCCATTGTATTTTTTTTTACATCTGAGGAGTCCTCTGACATGTATTTTAAAAAGCTAAATTTAGCTCCATGACCTCCAAAGCTAAATCCACCAGACAATGACCTCCATTAGAGAACTATACTTATTTAAGATACTATAAATAACTCATATGACTAAATTATAATATGTATCGAGATTTTGCAGACAATAAAACCAGAAAGGTAATCTGGTGTCAAATTGTGAAGTTCTTGAATGCAATGTTGAAGAACTTGAAATAATTTGATATTTGAGCTGAGAAATGACATGTTATTTTGGGGATTACTCCGGTGACCATAGCAAACAGATTGGAAAGTGGTGAGAGTGGAGGCAGGCAAACTATTGAAGAAGCTGTTACAAAGGCCTGGGTTACCATAGTCCAAGAACTAAGAGGGGCTAAACTAAGAAGTAAGTAAACTAAGAAGTGAGATGGGCTAAGACTCTTCTCCTCTTAATCCCTAGTTGTAATAGTATCTGATGTGAAGCCATCTCTGAAGTTTGGGTCAGGCCGAGGGAATGAAAAGAAAACATGCATTCAAGATATATAATGGATGTAGAATAAACAGGTACTTATAATTGACTAATATGGACGGTGAGCAAAATAAAGATTTAGAATGGCTTCCAAGTTTCTATTTTATGCTAGGATGAATAGTGCTAATATTCATCAAAATCGGGAAGGGAGAAGTAAGAGGCGAGTTCTTTGTACCATTGCTTTAGTAGGACATTCAATCCTTCCTTTCCTTCTAGAGAAAGTGGGCTCCATCTTCTTATTTTGGCACTGCAGCTTCCTCCATTCCTAAGAATAAGTTGCTGCTTACATTATGAAGGTTCAGTACAGTTTGATGGGTGGAACATCATAGCCTGACAGGTGAATAATTAATTATTCTCTGAACTTGTCTTCTCCATGAGTGAATTGCTCTTGAAAAAGAACTTCCTCTCTCTTCCATGGGCATTAATGTTAAGGGAACAAAGAACTCCTCCGATTCCCTTCATGTTGTCAAAAATGTGGGTAGGTAGGACAAGGGAGAGTAATGGGGAGAAATGGGCACTACTGTAATTGAACCACAATAAAAAAATTTTTTAATTTTTTAAGAAAATATTCTGCCATTTCCAGAACATGTCCAATACTTGGTGAATGCTCATGCATTTTCTTTGGTTGGAATTCCTTTTCTGCCTTCTTTATCTAGTGAACTCTTTATTTCTTAAGGTTTAATTCCAATGTTATCAGATATGAAACCATCTCTTGGTCAAGCTCTGGGTTACGAGTTCTCAAAGCAGCCTGCCATGTGGTCAGCATGAATCCCAGTCATAATAAATAAATACATGAGTTTCATAATCACTTAATTACTAAATTTTCTAATATTGTAAGCTCCATTAGGGCAGGGACTGTGTTTGTTTTCTCAATCCTTGAATTGCCTCACACGCATAATAAAAACCTCATAGCATCCATTGTTATTGTTAATTGTAAGCCTTTTTTGACTACTCCTGAAGGCAGCAACCACAACTTAATCCCAGCCCTTAGCCCAGCATCTAATATATGCTCAATATGTATTAGTTACATTAATGAAAGAATTATTTGGTTAATGAATTTAAAAGGCTTAATTTAGAGAGAATTTGTAAAATGAACTATCAGTGTAGTACAAAAATCAAAGAATTTAGATCATTAACTTGGTATTTTGTCCATGGTAATAAAAAACACATACTTTTCTTTCTCTTTGGGCAATTAACTGTTTTGTCACATTAACAAAAAGTTCATCTTTCTTCAATAAAAATCAGGTTCAGAAATACAATTTTTCTTGAGAGTATGTTGAGAAGTAATGGTTGAATGTATGACTATTTTAAAGCAAGATTTACTTTATGTAAGTATAATTATCATGAGAAATAATGCAATTAGATTTCAGTGTCTTTTATGGTTCTTTGAAATGACTTTTCATTATAAGGCACATTTCACAATGGTCTCATTTAGAGTAAATTTCTTACTCATTGTTATGTCTATTGTTCAGGCCATTATTCTGATAGCTATCTTATTATATTTGATTTCACAACTTCTAAGTGCTGATCGTTATAATCATATTTTACCATGATAATCTTCATGCCAAATTATATCCATAGAAAAAAAATTAGTTTTAGTTAAAGCCAACCAGAAAGTTATCTTAAGTAAACTTTGTTCTTAAATTGCTATTTTAAATGAACATATGGAGCTGAAAGTACACATCATTCCAATTTTTAAATAAAATCTAATTATATTTCTATGTAATGATAGACACTATCAAAAATATGTCAGTAATGTAGGTTTTAGCATTTCAAATGGTAAGGGAAGAATCTGTAGCAATAACTTTCTATAAAAGAAAAAATACCTACTCGAGTCTGAAGCAGATATTATTGTAAGGAGAAACTGAATTTAGGAAAAGATTTGTTTCTAAAACTCTAAAATAAAAAAAAAGTAAAAAAAAAGGCATATAGGATCATAGTCATGGTTTCTGCAAAGATTATAAATATCAGAAATCACACCAAAATATACACAATCAATAATTTTTGCAAATGAAGGGTATAGAGAAGTTAAATGTGGAAAGGAAAAAACATAAACAACTCTGAAATCTAAAAGATGTATAGATAATATTTTTAAATTATGACTAACATAAAACTATGCAAATATTTTTCTATGTATTTCCCATTTCTTTTAAAATTATTTAAAATACCCTTGTACTTAATTTAAACAGTAAGATATTTATTTCTTTCTTAACTTAGTGTTGTTAACTGGCCAAGATCAAAAGTATTAAAATTATTTTTTATTTATTTTCTATTTTTTGCTTAAAATTTACTAAAACTCAAATTATTAAATCAGGATTTAAAAAAAAATGTGTGGGGTATCAGCCTCTTGTAGGACTCTTAAAAGACCTCTAGTTATGTTTTAGCCTGCCACCAACAAACCATGAGACACACTCTTGTAGGTACCTCATAGTGCAGGAGAAGGAGCATATTTGGAAGGATGCTTTTGGCTATGAGAAACAGAATTCTCAGTAAAAGTGACTTTTTAAATAGTAGATACATTGTTGCCTGTAACAGCCTCCAGTTTAATGGTTCCAGAGTTTGTTTCTGTAGCCTAGCGGGGGCTTTTTCTGTTTTGCCACACTCCACTGCATGCTGGCTTTCATCCTTGCACTTGTTACCTCATGGCTGCATGGTGTCCTCGGTAACTCCAGACATCACATTCTCACCCAACCATGAAAAAAAAAAAGAAGAAAAAGAACATGTCTCCCTCCTTCTTTTAAAACAAGAAAGAAGTTTTTATTTTTCTCAGAATCTCCCCCAGTAGATTCCTCTTCCTGTTCTGGTGGCCAGAACTGAGTCATAGGTTCATGTCTCAGCTGCCAAAAAAGGTTTGCCTAGTGATCATCTGGCATTTCCCACTTCTCATCCAGGGCAGGCACTGCTGTCAAGGAAGAAAGGGGAGGAAAATGACAGTTACAGTTGCCTGGGAAGCCAGCCAGGGCTACCTTTTCAAAGGCCTTTATCCTCTAATGTTCAAATTCAACGACACATTAGTCACAGGATTGCCAAAGCATACATCAGTTAACGTGTTAGCAATCTAAGGCCAAATCTACATAGAAGTACATGAATCGATATTCAGAAAGCCCAAAATGACAATAGGTTTTTATAGAATGTGTAAGAGAAACCAACGTGTTGAAACACCTGTGCGCATATGTCTGCATGTTAGAGTCTCTTAGAAAAGAAACTTCTTGTTTGCTGTTCTCTGCTCAGTTATCTATAAAAGTTTTTTTCATTATATTTTATTGATTATACAATTATGCTATTACAGTTGTCCTGATTTTTCCCCTTCTGTCCCCCTCCACTCAGCATCCCCTACACCCTCACACCCCCCCCACCATTGTTCATGTCCACCAGTCATGTGTGTAAGTTCTTTGGCTACTCTATTTCCTATACTGTACTTTATATCCCCATAGCTATTCTGTAACTACATATTTGTACTTCTTAATCCTCTCGTCTCTTCACACATTCTTCCCCTCCACCCCCCATCTGGCAAACATTTGGTAACTAACTTCTTTTGCTGCTTTTAAGAGTCTCTCTTTATCTTTAACCTTTGGCCTTTTGATTATGATGTGTCTCGGAGTGGGCTCCTTTGAATCCATCATAATTGGGACTCTCTGTGCTTACTGGACTTGCATGTCTATTTCTTTCACCATTTTTTCACTATTTTTTCATATAGATTTCCAATTTCTTGCTCTTTCTCATCTCCTTCTGACACCCCTATGATGCAAATGTTGGACTTCTTGAAGTTGTCCCAGAGATTGTTTAAACTATCCTCATTTTTTTTTAGATTCTTTTTCTTCTTACTGTCCTTTATGGTTGTTTTTTGGTTCATTATGTTCCAAATCATTGATTTGATTCTCAGCTTCATCCACTTTATTGTTGTTTCCCTGTAAATTATTATTTAAATTAGTGTACCCTATGTTTCTGACCGGGTCTTTTTTATGCTGCAGAGGTCCTCACTAAGTTCCTTGAGCATCCCTATAAATAGTGTTTTGAACTCTGCATCTGATAGATTGCCTATCTCAATTTTGCTTAACTCTTTTTCTGGAGTTTTGATCTGTCCTTTAATTTGGGCCATGTTTCTTTGTTTCCTTGTTTTGGCAGCCTCCCTGTGTTTGTTTCTATGTATTAGGTAGAGCTGATTTGACTCTGTGTCTTGGTAGTATGGCCTAGTGTAGCAGGTGTTCTGTAGGATCCAGTGGCACAGCCTCCCCTCTCACCCCAGCTGGGTACTCGAGGTGCACCCTTTGCATGGGCTGAGTACACCCTCCTCTTGTAGTTGACCCTTGGTTGCTGCTGGCAGATCAATGGAAGGGAATGTTGTTATATATTTTACTTGTAATTTTGATGAGGTTGTGCAAAAGGTGAGCCATGCCTGCCTACTCCACCATCTTGACTGGAAGTCCTATAAAAGTTTTAAAATATCTTAACTCTAAGTATTTTTTGAGTACTATTGAAAATGTCTTCATGAGTGTATAATGTAGGTTGCAATATATTCTAGTGAAAATGAGCATCTTCATAGCTAATTATGTTTCTCATAACCTTTTGATCTACTGCTGCAATGTGAGCTATGAGCTTCATCACTAGCAGTGCAGCTATCACAGAGATAATGGGCAGAGTTCCTGTTTGTAAGATACATTTTCCCACGCAAAGATCTCAGAAAATTTTATACGTATGAGTATAGCTAGCTGAGTTGTCTTGAGTTAAGAATGCACAATAATTTTTGGCCAGTGGGAAAATTCATGTACAGAGTGAATGAATGATTGGTTCTGGTTATAAACTCAAGAATTCTAAAGAGAGAGAAATGAAATTCAGGACGCTCTTCAATCTAATTAGACCTTACATTAGAAGAAATTGGTGCAAAACTTGTCTTAGATTCCATTGCTATTCTTGAGATTCTGTTTTTCACTTTAATCTGTGTCACTGACCAAGTATGCTTTACTGTATAAACTAGAAGTATTCTTGAGAGATTACTTGTGAGATTATTTCATCATAGAGAACCACTTTTTTCATGCTATGTATTAAATTAGAGATATGTAATTAGGGGAAAATATTTGTTTCAATAAGACATCACAAGATCAATTTAAACCTTTAAATGTTAAATTGTTAAAAGAAAGAAGTATCCTCAAAGCAAAACTAAAAATATGTGACAAAATATATGTTTAAATGTTTATTATAATAATTTAAATACTGTAAAAAGTAACATCTTGAGAAACATTAATGTACTTTTCTAAAAAAATTGTCTTTCTAATATTTTTTGACAAACTACTATCTGTTTAGTTTGTTACGTATCCTTCTGGAAGATTCTAGGAAGCCAGTTCAGATTTTTGGTGTTTTTCTTAAGAAGAAATTGAATTGAATTGAATTGAAGTGATAGGGAATATATAAAAATCATAGCTATGGCATTGTTTTAAGGTATAGTAATAATTTATATAAAATAAATTTATATAAATTTATGTAAATTTATATAAATAAATTTATATTAAAAATTTCATCATACACATTGTTTTATCTGTCATTGGCCCTGGATTTTTAAGTTTTCCTGGTGTGTAAAGATGGTAAGTGTATGTTTCTTCAACATGAGGTATGCCAGCAGTTACAATTTTAATGAATATCAGTTCCTAAGCATTCTAGTATTTAGTACCTGTGCTATAAAGGACAATTTCTCTCAAAAAGTTTATAATATGAGGTTCACTTAAAAAGAGATTATTAACAATGAAAGAACATGATAATATGGTAAAATTGGCAGGTCTAAGTTATAAAATGTGAATATTCATTAAACGTAAGACATAGATTAAGCAAAATGGAAAGAGTGTATTCTCTAACTTTGAAAAAGAGAGGAATCAGACAATAACAGCAGAAAGGAGTTTTCCTATCCTTTTGCCATGTCGAGTCAGTAATTAGAGAGAGTATTTGAGCACATTGGAAAGACAAGTTAAAAGCTGGAATGCATGAACCCATAATGCATAAGCTCATGCCCAAAATTTGCAGAATCCTGTGAGGAGAGTCAGCAAACTGAAGTCACTGTACTGAGAATTTATGAGTGAACAACACTCCTGCCAACTCTATGTAGCTTCAGAGGTAATTCTATATTTAAATGCATAAAACCTCTGACTCTGATAAAAAAGACAATCATAGATTTTATAATTTCATCAAAGTGACAGATGAACCTAGATATAGCATTATTTTCCATTTTTGTTCCAAATGGAATCTTTTTTTTCAGATTTGCAATTGGGTAAATGCTATAAAGTAATAGCATGCTAGTAAGGACTTAATATACATAAATGCATTCAGATGACAGTATTTAAAAAATGTTCCTGGATTGCCATAGCATGTACCCTAAAAATGAGAATTTCAAATAGTATATAAATAGTTATCTAATAGCAATTCCTTAATAATAAGTATCCTCTGTCCTTAAATTACCTGTCATATCTATATTCAAGGGTCTGAAAATACAAAGATTCTTAGGGGCCAATCTTATATCTTAAACCCATAACGTCATCTTGATATGAGTTTTAGGGCCTGATATGACCAGAGGTTGGGAAACTATGGCTTGTGGTCCAAATCTGGCATCTCTTTTTTTGTAAACAAAGTTTTATTGGGTCTCAGCCATGAATGTTTGTTAGCATATCATCTGTGTCTACTTTTGTGTTCCATGGCAGAACAGAGTAAGTAAGACAGGGGTCATCTGGACAGCAGAGCCTCAAACACTTTCTATCTGGCCCTTTACAGTAAAAGTTTGCTCAGTCCCCTTATAGACTAGAGTGAGCTGTAGAGCACATACTTTTCATAAAAACATTCAGATTTAATCAATGGTCAAGCCAAACAAGTCAGGCCAGATTTAGATGGAGGCGCTTTGTGTCAGCTCTGTCATTAACTTCCTGTGTGTGACCGTGAACAAATCACCAATTCTCCTCTCCCTAAGAAATGAACATTTTCCTTTACTGAGGTTGCAGTGAATAATGCCAAAGAGCAAAACCCAACATGGCCTTTAAGGGGAATGTAAAAGTCAGGCCAGGGTGTGATATCCAAAGCGGTCCAAAATGCAAGGAGAGCCTGAAGTGAATATTGGGAGTTGAGGGGACCTGAAATTCTAACAGGCCAAAATTTCAAGTAGGAAAATGTGCATCATCTGATGAAATTTAATGCTCTTATTGAGATACTTAAATACATCTAGGCCTGTGTTTTCATGATGAAGTATGTATGTGAACTCACAGGCTGGAATGAACAAGAATTCAATATTTCATCACCTTCAAAAAGGAGTTTTTTAAAGTGAGGTCCTAGTCTAGGAAATGTACTATAGGAAAAATAAGAAAACTGTTCTTGGTCCTATAAACAGGAAACAGTCTGAACTATTTCCATCTGTTAGAGAATCACAATGAACATTTGTATATTTTATCTGAGAAGTCCTGCCAGTAAGAAATCTAACATTTCTTCAGCAAGCTTTGCTAAAATGTATTAGCCATCTGAATTTCTTTTAAAATCAAACAATACCTACAAGTCCTTAGAAGAGCTCAGGAAACTCTGCTTTAGACAATTTCTTAAGTTATTTTCAACTCTGAAAACCTTCCCTAAGAATTCTAATAGCTAACTCTTACAGAGCACTAACTAGGCATCTGGTGCCATTTACCACCTTACCTGTGCTGCTGTACTCATCACAATTACCCTACAATGTAGGGATTCTTAATAGCAGCCCGTATTACATATGAGAAAACTAAGGTGAAAAGGTGTTCTTTAATTTGCTCAAAGTCAACTGTTAGTGGGTGGTAGAATAAGGATTTAGGCCCAGGTAGTCTGTATCCAGACTCCATGTCCTACACCACTCTGCACACATAGTTTTGTTGCTAAATTTCAGATATTCAGAGAAATAAAAAAAATACCTAAGCATTTCACTGAATATTTCTTTTATTTGAATTTTTAAAAAGCATATTATTAGAAATATCAGAAAGTCAACTTAACATAAGATTTAGGTATCCAGAAACGGGTGAACCTCAGACTATCTGCCGTTATCCATCACGCATATTACGCAATACTTGAGCTAATGTATAGCAGGGGGAAATGATTAACTAACAAAAACATATGATTTTTTTCCATGGTAAGTGTTAAGAAGAAAACAAAACAGGATAAAAAATATATAAATTGGCCCTGGCTGGTGTGGCTCAGCGGACTGAGTGCCAGCCTGTGAACCACAGGGTCACAAGTTCAATTCCCAGTCAGGGCACATGCCTGGGTTGCAGGCCAGGTCCCCAGCAGGAGCTGCGCAAGAGGCAACCACACATTGATGTTCCTCTCCTTCTCTTTCTCTCTCCCTTCCCCTCTGTCTAAAAATAAAATAAATAAAATCTTTAAATATATATAGCAAAGGCAGAAAGCAAACTTTAATTTGGATAGTGAGGCTAGACAATCTTAGGGGGAAACGAACTGAGATGAGAAAACGGTACCAGCTCTGAAATTTATAGGAAGAACTTGATAGGCAGTAGAGAGAGCAATGTTAAGAGTAACCATCATAGAAATTTAATACATTTCTACAATTTCACATATATAATATGACAGGAGGTTGGTAAACTTTCATATAACAAATTTATTAGAATTTCCATTAGATAACTAGATAAACTTACAAATCAGCATGATATTAGGTTCAGCATTACTGACTGAGAACGTGGCCCAAATTTGTGACCAAGCCTTAATATTTGCTCACTGACTTATGAGGTGAACATGTCTTCAAGGCTGGTCGTTTGTAAGGGGAAATCACACCAGCTGGGTCCCTGTGAAGACAGAAATGTAGGACCCAGACTCCCATGTGCTTATTGTAAGAAAGGAGGTGCAAAGTCAAATGAGCGTATCTCTCCAGCATGCCGTCCTGAATTACATAAGGAGAGGCCACGTGGAAACCCACCTAGTATAGAAAGGAAGTAAACAAATGGAGATAAGAAATTCACCTCCTCTTAATCAGTGATCACCCCAGTCCAAGGCACATTTGAAAATATCTGGAGACATTTTAGTTGTCAAAACTGGGGAGGGTGCTACTGACATCTGGTGGGCAGAGGCCTTGGATGCTACTAGCCACCCTGCGATGCACAAGATCGCTGCATCCCAGAAGCCCCCTTATCTAGCCATGAGGATAGGGCAGTTGGTTTCCTTCAACAAACTCCAATGGGAATTTTTAGAGTTACTGGGGACCAAAATTTTTTATTTACATTGCGAATACATGTTACATTGTACTCTTTTATCATTTTTATTGTTTCTTTTTATATGTGCAAACATATATAATTCATAGAACAAGGTTCTGCAAAACCCAGCTGAAATGTCACCTCTTCTTGAAGTTTTTCCTAATTACTTGACTGCTATGTGTTCCTTTTTCTGAGCTCTTATGGCAATCTATACATACTTTTATCCCAACACTTATCACCCTGTGAAGTATTTATTCATTTAAAGGTCATTCCCACATAGAAAATAAGTCTTTCAGAGTACAGACTGTGTGGGAGGTGGTCAACATTCTACAAAGCTCACAATAATCCCCTACATTAAAGAAGTAACCAGTCAAAATGTCAATAATTCTGAGGTTGGGGAATCCAGAGTCCCGGAAATCTGTAACTCCTGAGTTCCCGTGGTACCTTCCATCAGAAACACAAACTGAGAGGGTGTATGAATGCTCAAAAAAGGACACTGCTATCATAAAAATGGCATGAGTTCTATTTTATTCTTCTAATAAAGCATTATTTACTTGTATCCTGATGAAATTAAAAACCTTTTGCATATGTTCATTTAAAAGGAACATTTTTTGGATAATTTGACAAATGATTATAAATTAGCAACTAGCACATGAACAAAAAAAGCAATAGGCTGTGTTACAGACTGGCTAAGGTGCCTCTAACCTTTGGCAGCAACTCTTGCCCAAGGTTTTGTGATTGTTCAGAAATACAAGCCAAAATATTTAGGAGACAGTGAGTATAAGAGCTTGTTAATAACAGAAGTTCATTTAAGAAAGTAGAAAATGACAAGACTGGTGATGTTATTGTGTCTATATTATAGAGGGTTTTTTTTTTTAAGATTGCGTGTATTTATTTTTAGAGAGAGGAGAAGGGAGGGAGAAAGAAAGGGAGAAACCATCAATGAGTGGGAGACACACCTATTAGTTGCCTCTCTCATGAGCCCCAACAGGGGACCAGCCTGCAACCCAGGCATGTACCCTAACAAGGAATCGAACCGGTGACCTTTTGCTTTGCAGGATGACACCCAAACAACTGAGCCATACCAGTCAGTTGTGGGCTTTTTGTGGAGTTTTAGAATGCTTTGCCAGGAATTGGGTTATCCACTGGGCCCCAAACCTGTGGTGACTCTTAGAAACATAGTTGTTGGGGTTTCAGCCTATACCTCCTACTGGTGTAGATGTTTAACAAGCTTCCCAGGTTTTTATTAAACAGCCAACCCTGTACTCTTACTAGACTGGCATTTGGGAACATGGTAAACTACCAAAGGTTTTCAGGTGACAGTTTGCATATATTACTGTCATTTGCAGTTTAATTCTTGCTGAAAAATGCCCCCACTTCTGTGCACGATACAACCAGGTAAATCTAATGGGGGAGAGGGACAGTGAAATGTCTTCTGGAGTAATGTGTCAGTCATTGCCTTACAATAGTATTTGTTTTTCCCATCTGTTATAGGTCAATGCACAAACTGGCCCAGCTGGAAAGACTTGACCTAGGCAATAATGAATTCAGTGAGCTGGTAAGCAAATGCATATTCTAAACTCGATAAATACATCCCAGGTGATTTTGTTTGTTTGTTTGTTTTGCTGTCTTTGTAGCGCCAGGTATTAAATCAACAAGTACACATTGGCATTTGCTAAATATAAAAACAAAATAAAATCTGATGATTAAAGTGATTGTTTGACTCTATAGTAAGCCTCAACTGGATGGTATTAGGATTCACCAGGTAAAGGGGGCCTAAGCAGATGCAGAGCTACAGTTTTGAGCACCAGCTGTGTGTCAGACACCACATTCAGTGTATTACAAATGTCTCATTTCATCCTGCTTTGGCATGATGCCATGCTAACTCTATGGAGACAAGCTCAAAGTGGTCCCCAACTTACATAGTGGTAACATTAATGTGGTTAAGCAGGAATTAATCCGAGATTTAGCTTCAAGTCTATACCTCGACAACTTCTGCCTGCTTAGTGGAGCGAAGTCAGTGGTCTTCAATTTCTAATTGTACTGAAAATATCTTTCTAGGGAACGTATGTCACGGCCTCACTGCCACCCAAACTGACAGAATTCTACTGCTCCCTCAGGCTTGTTTCCTTTAAAGTTTGCCTGAAGACTGAGCTCTCAAATGCAAATTAGAGAGCAAATGCCCCTTTACAAGCATACCCAGCTCTCTTTATTCAGAAGTCTTCCACTTGAACATCTTCAAATTTCCAAAATCCAATTCATCTAAAATGTATGTTATCTATTTTTAAATTAAAACATTTAGGTAAGCCGCTTTTCTCTCTTAGCTCTGTTGCTAGTGATGTGAGCATGTGTAAATTACACAGCCTCTCAGGCTCATTTTCCTCTTACATAAAACGGAGATTATAATGGTTCCTCCCTTACAGGGCTTGTGTGAGAATTATATGAGATAATGCAAGTACAGGCCTGGAAAAAGTGATTCCCAATAAATGCCCATGTTCGGCATGACAGTATAATTTACTCTGCACTCTGAATGTGCAAAGAAATTAACTTCTATTTTGACCATAACTAATCTGGTCATTACCCCACCCTCTATTAGCTGTTTAGTGAAGGTAAAAACTGACATTTATTCTTCTGTGATTAAAAGTTTAATATGCTTCAAAAACTAGCATGGTCCCTTTAGGTTGTGCTTGTCTTCTTTCCATAAAGATTCTGTCTCTTACGTGTCGTCTCGCTTTCCCTGCTTCTCTCCTTATGATGGAATTTGTGCAAGAGCAAAGGGGGCTACTGGCCTTTCTGACCTGGGATCAAAGGACTCCCTGGCCTCAGGCTGGTTTTCAGAAGCTCACTGGCAGCACATGCTGGTCCCTGGGCTGCTGTCTGCAGCTGGTCCAGCCTCTTGTGTTAAATCTTCAGTTCTAATGCTGTTGTCAGTTTTGGGGACTCAGGCAATATTCCCTGGGAGCACTGGCCATCTCCCTCTTGCTGGCATTGCCACCATTCTGCTCTCATTGGCTCTAGATGCATGAGTCCTTGCTCTTTCTTCCAGCACCAAGCTTGGCAGTCGTACCCCAAACAGTTTCTATTGCAAAGGTTCTGACCAACCGTAATCCCTATAGTGGCACCATAGCCAATGTACACAGGCTTTAAGTGTCTACTAGATGTGTGAAATGAGAGAGGCCAAGGACAAATAATGTTCAGAGCCTGCTGTGTCATACCACCAAGTTTGCTCTGCTTTGTGTGCACATAACATTGTGATAGCGCAGCCTGCCAGGTAGCCTCAAAAGGAAATTATAAGAAGAGCACCCAGTATATAGTCTAATGCACCTCTGGCATTTACTACACAGCAGAAAGAAGGAATGAGCTACTACTCTTCATGACAGCATGGATGGAACTAGAGAGCATTATGCTAAGCGAAATAAGCCAGGGGGTGAAAGACAAATACCATATGATCTCACCTGTAAGTGGAACCTAACCAACAAAATAAACAAGGAAGGAAAATATAACCAGAAACATTGAAAGAAAAAAAAAACCAACAGAGTCAAGAAGGAAGGAGGGAGGGGGATGAGGAAAGGGAAAGGAAGGGTCAAGTTAAGGAGCATGTATAAAGGACCCATGGACAAAGCCAAAGGGGGGAAGGATTGAGGGAAGGAGATGGGGGCAAGGGGGAAAGTGGTGGCGGAAGGTGAAGACAAATGTATTTGAACAAAAAATAAAAATTAAAAAAAGAAAAAAGTAGATAAATACTAATATAGGGAGAGATTAGTAAAGATGGTAAATAATAGATAGTGGCAAAACTAGGTAACGCTGATTGTTTTAAAATTAGTTGTTAAGAAGGTAGGATCTGCCCACACTTCTATGAAGAGATGTAGCTGAAAAAACATAGACAGTGGATTAAGACAACTGAGGCTTAACTCAACTTCATCTCTGGCTAGCTGCGTACCTTTGCATTTGTAGCTCACTTTCTTTTTTTTTTATCTTAAAAATCCATACACATTTATTTTGTATTTTGTAATTACAGGTGACATACAATAGTGTATTAGTTTCAGGTGTACAACATAGTAATTCGACATTTGTATAACTCACAAAGTGATCACCCCAATAAGACTACCCATCTGATACCATATATTTCCCATGCTGTACTTGTCTAACTGGCAATTTGTACATCTTACTTTTTTCCCTTTTTTACCCATTCCCCAAATGCCCTTCCAATCTGGCAAACATCAATTTATTCTCTGTATCTATGAGTTTGTTTATGTTTTGTTTTTTCATTTATTCTGGTTTATATTTTCCACATATAAATGAAATAATATGGTATTTTTCTTTCTCTGTCTGACTTATTTCACTTGGCATAATACCTTCTAAGTCTTTCCATGTTGTCATAAATGGCAAGGTTTCATTCCTTTTTATGGTTGAGTAATATTCCATTGTATATATGTGCCACATTTTCTTTCTTTTTTTTTAATTATCTACATTTATTTTTGGCTTCAAAACTTTTTATTTTTTTAATTTAAATTTATTTATTTATTTTTTCAAATACATTTGTCTCTGCCTTCCCCCCACCACTTTCCCTTGCCCCCTCTCTCCTTCCCTCCCTCCTTCAACTCTACCCCTTTGGTTTTGTCCATGAGTCCTTGCTATATGTTCCTTGACTTTCCCCTTTCCTTCCTTTTCCTCTGCCTTGCCTCCCTCCTTCCCTCTTGTCTCTGCTGGTTTCTTTTCCTTTCAGTGTTGCTGGTCTTATTTTCCTTGCATCTTTGTATTGTTGGTTAGATTCCGCTTATAGGTGAGATCATATGGTATTTGTCTTTCGCCCCCTGCCTTATTTCACTTAGCATAATGCTCTCCAGTTCCATCCATGCTGTCGCGAAGTTTAGTAGTTCTTTTTTTCTTTCTGCTGCATAATATTCCATTGTGTAAATGTATCATAGTTTTTTGATCCACTCATCTACTGATGGGCACTTAGGTTGCTTCCAACACTTAGCTATTGTAAATTGTGCTGCTACGAACATTAGGGTGCATAGGTCCTTTTGAATTGGCGTTTGAGGATTCTTAGGGTATAGTCCCAGCAGGGGAATCACTGGATCAAAAGGCAGTTCCATTTTCAGCTTTTTGAGGAAATTCCACACTGCTTTCCACAGTGGCTGCACCAGTCTGCATTCCCACCAACAGTGGACTAGGGTTCCCTTTTCTCCACAGACTCACCAGCACCTGTTGTTTGTGGATCTGTTTATGATGGCCATTCTGACCGGTGTGAGGTGGTACCTCATGGTGGTTTTGATCTGCATTTCTCTGATGGCTAGTGATGCTGAGCATCCTTTCAAATGCCTCTGGGCCCTCTGTATCTCTTCTTTGGAAAAGTGTCTGCCCAGGCCCTTTGCCCATATTTTGATTGGATCGTTTGTCTTCTTGGAGTGGAGTCGAGTGAGTTCTTTATATATCTTGGAGATCAAACCTCTATCTGATGTATCATTAGTGAATATATTTTCCCAGACGGTTGGCTCCTTTTTCATTTTGCTGATGTTTTCTTTAGCCGTGCAGAAGCTTCTTATTTTGATGAGGTCCCACTTGTTTATTCTTTCCTTTATGTCCCTTGCTTTAGGAGACATATCAGTGAAAAAATTGCTGCGTGGGATATCCGAGAGTTTCCTGCCAATGTTCTCCTCTAGGACTTTGATGGTGTTGTGACTTATATTGAAGTCTTTGATCCATCTTGAGTTTATTTTTGTGAATGGTGTCAGCGGATGATCCAATTTCAATTGTTTGCATGTAGCCGTCCAGCTCTCCCAACACCATTTGTTGAAGAGGCTATTATGGCTCCATTTTATGCTTCTGCCCCCTTTGTGAAATATTAGATGCCCATAGAGACCTGGGCTTATTTCTGGGCTTTCTATTCTGTTCCACTGGTCTATGGGTCTGTTCTTGTGCCAGTACCAGATTGTTTTGAGTATAGTGGCTTTGTAGTAGAGTTTGATGTCCGGTATTGTGATCCCTCCTACTTTGTGTTTCTTTCTCAAAATTGCTGCGGCTATTCGGGGTCATTTATGGTTCCATATAAATTTTTGAAATGTCTGTTCTATTTCTGTGAAATACATCATTGGTATCTTAATAGGGATTGCGTTGAATCTATAAATTGCTTTGGGTGGTATGGACATTTTGATGATATTAATTCTTCCAATCCATGAGCACGGTATATGCTTCCATTTATTTGTGTCTTCCTTAATTTCTTTCTTCAATGTTGTATAGTTTTCTGCATACATTTCTAAGTATGGAACTATACATTTCTAATGTTATTCACTTTTAATGAAATGTCTGGCATCTATTAGTTATATGTATGGCACTAGCTATTTTTCTCTGAGAATACAGACTCTAATGAGAAAAGTAAGAGTATTTGCTCTGATAAGAGGCTTTGAGAAATAATGTCATATGGGGGAAAGGGAATTAAATTCTCTTCTGCAGCTAAATATTGATGCCTAGGAGATTACTGTACATGATTCATTTTGTGTGACATGGTAAAGAGACAGATGTCGAGAGAAGATGACAATAAGTAAATTTTTTAAAAATGTTAGAATGTGAAAACCTAATAAAAAAATGTGTTGCTTAAGAATCTATATAAATATCCCAAGTGAAAAAAAAAATCTAGTTAAGGATGCCTTTGTTATAATGAAAAATTCTAAACAGAAGGCATTATCTTATGTTTCTAACAGCAGTAACCACCAGAAATGACTGGGAAAAGTTCTGGGAACATGATGAATTCTTAAAGTTTTTTTTTAATTGTTTCTTGTATGGCTTATTTTTATCAATATAAAATTAATAAGTGTTTATTTTTCAAAATTCAGAAAGTTAAAAGAAGTGTAAAATAATAGTAAAAGTCATCTACAATCTCACCCCCTTATGTAATCATTATTAATATTTTATGGTATATTCTCTCTCTTCCTTTTCTGGTATATATATCTCCCTCTTCCTCCTCATTTTCTTTTTATGAGATCAAATGTGTATTATTTGGAGCCAAGTCAGAGATGTGACACTATTAGTTTGATCTGTGCAGCTAGAATACATCAATCTTTAAAAGTCATCTGTGTACTCAGGGTAGAGCAGCCTTCTAACTGTCACCTAATGATCTGGAACTTCCCAAAGTCACAGAATGGTCAGAGCCACTAAAACAAATTCAGTCATTGTCCCAGGGCCCAGAGCCCTATGGTAGGTATTTATTTCTGGTACATGTAGGTCTATCCAATGCACTAAGAGTCCCTTCGGGTCCTGGACGGTACAGAACAAAAATGGAGCATGAAACTGGAGCAGATTGATCAGCAGAACATGGAGGATAATGGGACCAAGAGATGGACCCAGAAACTGTGTGAGGCCCTACTGACTGACCATCCCTGTAAGTTAGCCCCAGGTTCCAGCTCCCAGCTCCCAGCTTCTCTCCTCCCCTTCCTACACTGGAAAGGAGAGAGCCATGGCAGGAAGGAAAGTGTGACGTAGAGCCCTCAACAACAGTGCTATGGAAACCTTCATCAAAAGAGTCAGTTAGAAGAAGCAAAATAAGAAAGTTTTCTGCAAGCTAGAAAAAGAGACATGAGTCCAGAGGAGAGGAATAACCAGCTGCAATGTAGTCTGTGTGCAGTTTAGAGTTCAGCCATCTACAACAACGTGGGTAACGACCCGCAGCAACAGAGTGACAATGGGCAGTGGGAGACGAAGACTGGGATTCCAGTGGTCAATGGAGCAGCATCTCCTGTTACGTGAGAAGGTCCCTTCTCTCCTCCCCTCCTCCCCTCACCACCCCCACCACAAAGGAACTCCTAAAAGAAGTTACTGCAGACGAAGCTCTCAGGACAGGTCAGACTTCTTGACCTCCTGCTAGAGAAGTCAGAGAAATGAGATTTGAAATTTCCCTGTAGCTCTGGCATAATACATATTGGTTATATGTCATTATAGAGATATTTCTATTTAGCAAATTAGAATTATAATATGTATTCTATTTTATATTAATTCATGATTACCAACATCAAATAGATTCTTTATAAGCACTATAAATTAGAAGCTTTCTCCACAGATGAATTAGAAAGGCTGTCAAATAATCAACAAAAAATAATGAATTAAAACTCAAATTGATGAGAAAATAATAAAATCAAAAAGCCTTAAAATTGTATTATATAAAATTTGATATATTTAAAATAATATACTTGGTGCATAATTAAGTTACAAAACAATAAAATGTGTCCCTGTGAACATCGTATTCTTATGAACATCGCCCATTCTGTACAACTACCTGTATGCTCTGACCTAATTTTGCCTCATTCCCAAAGGTAACTACACTCCTGAATTTTGTTTAACCTTTCCTACATTTCTATGTAACTCTAAATATTATATTGTTTCACTTTGCTTGTTCATAAGCTTTGTACAAATACGACTATACTACAACTTATTTACCCTTTATTTTCTTCATGGACAATAATTTTTGTCCAGGTTTTTTAATTACATGACTGCTATGAATATTCCTAGAAGGACACATTTACAAGAGTTTATCTATGACATATATTTAGAAGTGAAACTTTCTGGTCACAAATTGCATACACATGCAACTTCAAAAATAATGCTTGCACCCTACCCCCCAAAAAAACAGTTACTCTCATTTACCAGCAATGTGTATTAGTTCTCATGCTTCACATCTTCATCTGCACTTAATATTGTTGGACTTCTTATTGTGCTAATATAGTGCCTGTACAATAGCACCACATTATGATCTTAATTTGCCTATCTTTGATTTCTAATGAGATTGATGATTTTCCATATGTTTGGGGCAAATTGTATTTCTTCTCCTGTGAAATACTTGTTTATGTTTCTTTGCACATTTTTCTATTGGTTAATTTTTCCCAGAAATTTATAGGGAATCTTTTATATATTCTAGATACTAATGTTTTGTTGGTTATATGTACTACAGATATTTCTTCCCAGTATCTGCAGTCTATTTACTTTCTTCATGTCTCATTTAGATGACTAGAAGTTTTAATTGAAATATAATAAAATATGTACTTTTTAATATCTAACATATTTTGTGGCTTACTTCGGAAGATTTTGCCTCCCCAAAATCAAACAGATTTTTTCACACGTTTTCTTCTAGAAGTTTGAAGGTTTCATTTTTCATAGTCAACTTCATACCCATCTGGGCTTAATTATTTTACATTGCATGTATTATATTTTCCTTAACATATTCTTGGTTTTACAAGCAGTCCTTCCTTTGCACCTGAGTATGTCACCTCTTAACAACATATGATTTTCATATATTCAGAGGTTACTTTCTTCATTGGTCAGTTTACGATCTATGTATTTAATGCTTTGTCATTAAGATTATTCTTTACTATTAGTTTGAACAGATACCCTTTATTAGGTTCAGAATATACCTTCCTATTTCTAAATTAGTAAGACAATTTATCATAAGGAGATGCCAAACTCTATAACAAGCTTTTTCTCCCTTTTTGGGGTAATAACATTTTTTTCTCCTTTAATCTGTTAATTTTGTGAATTATATAGAGACAGTTTCTAATATAAAATGATCTTTGAATCTCTGAAATAGATCCAGCATGATTATGATATGGTGATGATCATGACCATCTATATCAACTGTATTCAGTTCAACTCTGTCTAGGATTTTCTAAAATCCTCAGTCATGTGTGAAATTTACATGCATTATTCTTGTATACTTTCTCTATCTGTGGGTTTATGTTTCTCATCAGTTGTGGAATATTATCAGTTCTTATCTCTTTAGATGTTACCTTTACCTATATGTTCCATCTTTCTTACTGTAATTTGGGTAAAATGTGAACATAGTATGATGTCATCAGTGATTTAAAATGCTGTTTCATTAATTATTTTGTAAGTTTTTTTCTGAAAAAGTAATTGATAAGGGGTAATGTTTAAATATTTATTTTGTATCCTTAAAATGTATTTTGGCCTCTCTACCTAAAATATTTGTTCTTCAGAATCTGAGGCATAATTGTTAGATTGTTTTAAGGTATCTTTAACTCTTTGAACTATCTAATGTACCAATTACTAACAGAAATATTTCTAAATTATAGGCCACTCAAATTCTATATTAAAGAACAAAACATAAATTTTAGTAAACAAATACCTGATAGCAACAAAAACATTTAAATACTAAAAAAGTTATTTCATGTGATAAAAAAATTTAATCTTTTTAAAACACAATGCAAAGATGGATTGAGTTTAAAAGTTCAAAGAATTCATCAGGAAATGAGTAGTATCATTTTAACTGTCTAATTTTTGAGATAGTATGTCACATAGACTTTCTAAAAACATTTTGTAAATTCAGCCATCTGTGGACTACAGTGGAGGATTTATATTTTATAAAACCCATTTATAGAAACGTCTAAAAAGTTCTTCACTCCACAAATCACCATTTTAAATTCTCAGTAAGACTACATATCACAATAAGCCAGAACTCCTAATCTCAATATTCAGCATAAATTAATTTGTGTTCGCACTTTTCACTTCCTTTTACAGAGTAAAACAAAAAAAAAAAAATCCAAAGAGATAATAAAGAATAGAGAAACTCTGAAAAGAAATATCAACAGGTGTACAGAATATTCACTTGGGTTATGCAAATAATACAAACATGCTTTCACAGAACTTTAAAACAATTGAATACTTATGCTAATGTTTTAACTTGTAATTAAAATTAATTTAAATTTAATTTAAAAATTAATTTAAGATTTAAACACATTCTACTAAAAGTATAGCTTCCAGGGGTGTCAGCTCCCTAGTTTGCCCAAGGTGTGCTCATTTTTTATTATAATACCTAGGACGCATGTACACCTGAGGCAAGCCCTTTATTTACATATGCAGTAATTTTCTTGATCAGAAATTACGGCCTAGGTTTCCCACACTGATTACTCAAACTTTGTCAATTATTCTTTAAATAAAGCTTATAAAAATAACATAGTAATAAAATACAATTTGTCATCATAGAACTGGCCACCCCAATTTTAAAAAATATATATGAATCATCATAATCATTAACTCCTCCATTTCCTGCATTTGTAAACATCCGTTTCTGTATCAGTAGGTCCAGTTAGGAGGTGGAAATGGTATCAATTATTTCACAAAGAAAGTATTAATATAAAGAATGGCTAACTGTGTATTAGAGAACTAAAAGGGCAAAAAGGAAGCCCTGAAGGATTACAGAGGTAATAACTCTAGGAAGAAGCTAAAACCTCTAGAGGAGGAAACAAAGGGAAGAAGATGGTGTAAGGAATTGGGAGGACCTGAAGCTGGGACTCAGACCTCTACACCAGCCTGCCGGTGGTGGTGTCTCTCAGGGGGCTGGTTTTAGATGTGTGGTAAAATTACAAACCACACACAGCTGCTGGTGCTGAAGTTCAGGGTCACCGCAGGGAGAACTGTTGCCCTCGGTGTTACTGCTGTGACGCTAACACAACAAGAAAGTAAAACAAGGAACAGGTACCCTCTCCGTCCTCTAGCTTCCCATCTCGCAGGTGCATCCAGCTGTCCTGGCTGGCACAGAGCCACCTGTCAGAAAGGAAACATTAACCTCAGATTTGTCAAGCAGACTATAGAAAAGTGGGCCCACACCTGAAAGGCAAGAGCTTGAACATTTAAAATTTTTTGAAAATGTTTATTTTTGTCAACTCAGCTTTCTGTATCATTTCCTCCAGCAAGCTTTCCTGCACCTAGCAGAGTACCAGATCCCCCGCTGACACTTGATAAATGTTTTTGAATGACTGATGAAGAATGACTTGATTTTAGAAGTGAACAGTTCAGCAAATTCTCAGCATCAGAATTATGCCTGCAAACAATCATTCTATAATTAGCTATCTTTATCTATTTATTTTTTAATTTTATTTTAATTTATTTTTTTCAAATACATTTGTCTCTGCCTCCCCCCCCACCTCTTTCCCTTGCCCCCTCTCTCCTTCCCTCCCTCAGCTCTTCCCCTTTGGTTTTGTCCATGAGTCCTTGCTATATGTTCCTTGACTTTCCCCTTCTCTTCTATCTTTTTTTTTAACGGAGACAAATGTATTTGAAATATAATTAGCTATCTT
This sequence comes from Pteronotus mesoamericanus, assembly GCF_021234165.1. NCBI lineage: Eukaryota > Metazoa > Chordata > Mammalia > Chiroptera > Mormoopidae > Pteronotus > Pteronotus mesoamericanus. Next base: position 18,334,461 of record NW_026555006.1, read on the forward strand.
TTGAGAAGTCAATTTTGATTCACTTTGAGACATATTTGCAAACGAGTTTCTCCATAAACTTAATAGTACAAAATTTGTAACTGTGACCAATAAATAAATACAGCTGTATTTCTACTAACTCTGTAATATAAAAGGAATCCTTGATGAATCATTGAATCAAAATGTATTTTCTGACTGAAAATGATTGTGGAGGCTTTTTTCCCCCACAGGAAGATTAAATTGGAGTATCCACTTTTTATAAGTGCAACTTCTGTTGACTTAGGGTTTTAATAAGCAATCTCCAATGACACACATAAATAAAGAAATTCATTTTCTTGCTTCAAACTCTCCCTTTCATAGCAGTAAAATGTCGTCTTTGCCCTTGTTTTCAAAGGAAGCTCTTGTTCCTTCATTGCCATTTCTCGTTGCTTCAGTATCATACCTGGTCACTATGAGTAAAATTAATAAGCTCTGTTTGCCTTTCCGTAAGTAAGTTTTTCCAAGAATGGCATATATCTCAATGCAGTCAAGTGCCTTGGTGAGTCTGTCAACAGTTGCTACCAGAGAAATTAAAGAAAAATGAAATGCTTCCTGATTGAACCCAGGTAAACTACATTAAATAAGAATACAAATTTAAAATCAAGGCTTCACAAAGAAAATAGGAGGTTGTGCAATCATAAAGTAAATCCAAGAGAATATTCTTGAGTTGTGAATGTGGATTGTGAATCACCCAGAAAAACTACCAAAAATTGTACTTAGTGTAATCAAATTCAAACTTAAATCTTCTCTTCCTGACTTACATATTGAATTGGTAACATCTGGGTATATTTTTGAATTACTAGAAAAGAAGCTATTTGATTTCAGGTTTCTCACCAAGTCAAAACTTAAAGAATGAAAATGCTAAGGAGAAACAGAAAGAAGTGTGTGTGTGAGTGTGTGAGTAATTAAGTTAGGGTGGCGGGAGAAGCTTCACTCAGATGGTGAAATTTTAATAAAAACCTAAAGAAAACAAGGGGGTGAATCATGCAGATATCCGGGCAAAAGACTGCTCTAGACAAAGGAAGCAGGAAAAGTACAAACACTGGAGATGTGAGCAAGCATAACGTGGACATCAAGAAGACTGGAATAGCTAAAATAGATTGAGGAGCGTAGGTGATAAGTATTTGGGAGTGGGGTGGGGTAGGGTGGGGAGTAGAGGTAGAATCCTGTAAGATATTTTAAGGATTTGGGCTTTTTTCCCAAGTAAAACTGAAGCACTTTGGAAGGTTTTGAGCAAGTAGAACACATGGTCTGACTTACATTGTTACATTACATTGTACTATGTTACAGTATGTCGCACTGCATTACATTGCATTGCCAGGATCACTGTGAGTACTGCGTTGGAAATACTTGGAAAGTGGGACAAGGTGGAGTTAAAGAGACCAATTAGGAAGTTATTTCAATAATATAGACAGGAAATTATAGTGTCCTGGTTTCGGGTAGTAACAGTGAGGTGGTAAGGAGTTGATTTCTGGATAAATTTTAAAGATACAGGCCAGAAGTAGGATCTGAACTTGTCAATTAGTGACACGCTCTTTCAAATAATAATACAAAACTAGGAATACATAATTAAGTACAAAAGTGGATGTTTACTTAAGATGAAAAAACTATGAATTTTAAATTACAAATTAAAATTAATAAAATACAATTTTGGAAATCTGATACATGCCATTAGCATCACTAAATCCAGGAAAATAACAACACACGTTTATTATGCTCTTTCTCCCTCTGCGTTTTGACTTCATGCTCTTTGACAGTCCTTTCACATGACAAATACTTTGTAATATCATTTTGTATGGAGATAATAGAAAAATAATCCAATCTTTTTTCTACCATGGATTTTATTACTGATCGTTCAGAAACATTCATTTCAGCTTTACAATTTTTCATTATTACACCATGTAACATTTTAGGCTGTTGTCAAATATGGGGAAACCTATGGCTTGATACGTTTTTAAGCCTGTTTCTCCTCCTCCACATAATACTTCTGGTGCTGGGAACCAATGGCCCTGTTCATGTCATCTGGTCCTGTACCTTCGTGTCCCGATGGTCAGGGGAGTTGGCACAATAAGCAAGTGGAGTATTTCTGGAAGCCACTTCTACACTAGAGGACTAGCAACAAGTTAACTATACGCAGACATGATTGCAAACCATGTAAATATACTCCGCTAAACTATAATAAAGGTATTCCCATGAAACTTCCTTTTATCTAGCACCCCAAAAATGCCTATGACGTGAGAGAAATTACAACAAAGAAGAAGTCGGGATATAAATTATAGTTAAAATATTTTCTTTTACTCAGCATTCCAGGCCTAGATATACACCTGCGCTCCTATTGCTGAACTGTAAAAAAAATGACCACAAATTTCATGGCTTAAAACAATACAAATTTATTTTCTTACAGTTCTGGATGCCAGAAGGCCTCAAATCAGGGTGTCATAATGGCTTTGTTCCATATGTCATATTTATGGGAGAATATGTTCCTTACCATTTCCAGCTTCAAGAGGCTGCCTACCATCCTTGGTGGCCTCTTTCTCGCATCACCTCAGTCTCTGGGTCTCTCATTACATCTCTTGCTCTGACTCTCCTTCCATCATTATATCTCTTCCTCTGCCTTCTTGACCCTCCTGCTTCCCTCTCAGAACCTTTATGATTACATTGGGGACCCCCCAGACAATACAGGATAATCGCCCTCTTGCCAACATCCTTAATTTAATCATATAGGCAAATTCTCTTTTACCATGTAAGGCGACATAGTCACAGGTTCCAGGGATCAGGAGACTGACATCTTTGGAAGTCCATTACTCAGCCTACTTTAGTCTGGCCTCTGCCCCCAAAGATCCTTGTCTGACCCACATGAAAATGCATTCCTCCCAACCCCAACTCCCCAAAAGTCTCATCCATTAAAACATCAGCTTAAGCACAAAAATCTAACCTAAGTCTCATCAGCTCAAAGTCCCAAATTTCATCATCCAAAGCATCTAAATTAGTCATAGGTAAAGCTGTGGATATAATCTGTCCTAAGGCAAAATCCCTCCCCATCCATAGACCTGTGAAACCAGAAAGCAGCTCATCTGCTTCCAAAATAAAATTGGGCAATAGGCATAGGACAGTTAGAGACTTTCTCAGACAAAAAAGAAAAAAAAAAGGAAGGATCAAAGGCATTTATACCCAGGATCAATTACAAATTCCATCCAAGCAAACTCCATTAAGTTTCAGGCCTTGGAATAATACCTGTGGCTCAAGATGCAGATATTATTGCTCTGTGCCTGTGGCTTCTGAGTCATCATCCTTTTCCAAGAAGGAAAGCAATTCAGGGAGCAAAGCAATTGTTTGCAGCTAAGTACATTTATCAACTGTTTCCTACCAAAAGAATTTTAGAAGTCTGGCAGTCTCTATTTTGTCTGCTCTCTGTCCCTTTCAATCTATTGCTGGTAGAGTTTCTGTTGATACAACTTTAGTTAAGAGCCCTGTGGATGTCCCATGTATATATCAAGGATTTCTCCATTGCACAAGAGGCTCCTCCACAGATCTTCCCTGCATACCTCCATCTCTATTCCTGGCTTCTTTTAAGATGTCTGACAGGTTTCTTGAGACACAAACCTAACCTCTCCAGAGCCTTTGTGTTAATGAATGAATTATCTAACCTTTTAGTCCTTAAAAGTCACTAGCAAAAGGTTATCCAGACATACCCTTGACTTTTTTCCTGGCAGTGAATCTCGTAATTTTACCATCTTCTATTATCTGGAAAGGATGAATATTTCTCAAATCAAGTCCTGGTACTTTTTCCTCAACAGCTCTCTCAATTTAATTCTTTCTTCATAGAAACCAGGCCACACCTTGGAGGGGTACTTGGAAATCCCTTCTTTCTGAATGTTCTATGTATTATGGAAGTAAGGTTTTAAAAATCATTTACTGTTTTTCTCCTTGTCTATTTCTCCCTCCAGTTCTTTCGATGTCTGCTTTATATTGTATATTTGGATTTCTTAATGCTGTACAATTATAATATTATTATATCTTCTTGATTAACTGACCATTTTATCATTGAGCCATTTCCTTGTCCTTTGATACTATGTAAAGTCTATTTTGTCTGATATAAGTATGGCTGTCCCTATTCCCTTTTGGTTACCATTTACATGAAATATCTTTTCCTACCCTTTCATTCTCAGCTATCTGTGTAGTTAAATCTAAAGTGGGTGTCTGTAGACAACATATAGTTGGGTTTGTTCATTTAACCATTCAGTCAAAAAGAAAAACACAAAAGACAAGAATCTATGTCTTTTAATTGGGAAGTTTAATCCATTTACATTTAAAGTAAATATTGATCCAGAATAATTTACCATTTTATTAAATGTTTTGTGTCTGCTTTGTAGCTCTTTTATCTTTTTCCTCTGGCTGCTTTCCTTAGAGTTTCATTGACTTTTTTTTTTCATTAAATTTATTTAGGTGGCACTAGTTAGTAAAATTATATAGGTTTCAGGTGTACAATTATATAATACATCATCTGTATATTGTATCGTGTGTTCACCACCTCAAGGCAAGTCTCTTTCAGTCACCATGCATGCCCTCTATATCCTCTTCTACCTTCCCCCACTCCCCTTTTTCTCTGGTAATCACCATACTGTTGCTTGGACCTATGAGGTTATTTTTATTTTTTTGCTTAATCCCATCACCTTTTCCACCCAGCCTCCCAACCCCCCTGCCTTCTGACAGCTGGCAGCCTGTTCTCTGTGTCTATGAGCCTGTTTCTATTTCAGTTGTTGGTTTATTTTGTTCATTAGATTCCACATAAAGTGAAATCATATGGTCCTTGTCTGTCTCTGTGTCATTTCACTTAGCATGAAAGTTTCCAGGTCCATCCATGCTGTCACAAAGGGTAAGAGTTCCTTTCTTTTAATAGCTATGTAGTATACCATTGTATAAATGAAGGATAGCATTTTTATCCATTCATCTACTGATGGGTACTTGAGTTGCTTCCATAGCTTGAATACAATTGAAAAACACCTTCCTTTTCCATTTTTTAACAAATTAACTCTATACAGAGGAAGACCTTTACCAATCAGTCCAGCTAGAAATTCTGGGTATAAGAGATGTAGTTTTAAAGAGAAAGACCATGAATTCTATTCTAGAAACCTAAAGTTTTACATACATATTACATGGCCAAGTGGAGATGTCAAGAAGGCTGCTCCTATCAGTCTGGGCAAAAGTACAGCACATTTAGTAAATATAAGTACAGGTATACATAAAATTTAAAACAATGTGACTAGATGTGATTACCAAAGGAAAGAGTATAAACAAAAAAAATAGCACCAATTTATACAAACTATAATTCTGTATGATAGATACAAGTAGAATGGCTCTGGTAAAATTAGGGAGGTGTCTGGTACCCAACATCCTCCTTCTATTTCCTGTGACTTCGCAAAACACAGTTCTACAATCTGTATTAAGAAACTCATCAAAGTGGGTGATATTGTGGAAGGCATAATTCCAAGATCGCCCCCAAGATCCATATCCCCTAGAGTATAGATGTCTCTTCCCAGTTACTCAATCAAACACAAAATGCTGCTGTAAAGTGATTTTGTAGATGTAATTACAGTGCCAAGTCAGCTGGCCTAAAATAGATTACCCTGGGTGAATCTGACCTAATTACATTATCCCTTAAAAGACAATGGACTCTTCTTAATTAAAGAGGTTGGAAGTGTGAGAGGGTTCGTGGAAGGAGCTCTGTTTCAGGGAATGTAGTTGGCCTTTAGGACCTGAAAGTGACCCTATCAAGGAGACAGGGACCTCCATCCCTGCGGAACTGACTCCTGCCACATCCACAAGGGCTTGCAAAAGGACCACAAACTCCAGATGATAATGGAGTCTAGCCAACACCACAATTTTGGCCTTTTGAAACCCAAAACAGAGAACATAATCACACCACACCCTGACTTCTGACCTACAGAACTCTACATGTTGGTTTAAGCTACTAAGTTCTCAGTTATTTGTTATGCAGCATTAGAAAACTAATACAGCTATATTTTATTTATTGTTCTGGCAAAGATTAGAACACATTGGGTAATTGAAAGGACTGGTAAGACTCCAAAGAACATGTTCACATAAGGCTTTCAGTAAAACTAAATGATACAGTAGAGAAGTAAGAAGCGAATGCAGGCAAACATCGAGGCCTGAGAGCCTTCCAAACATAACTTTCTAAGGCCCTTTTTGTTCACACAAGGATGTGCTTCATCTCTGCATAAAACCACCAAAATTTGTATAATGAATCTTAGTTTCAGAGAGCTCCCTAACAGGTCCCGGCACAGTCTTTCGTGCCCTTTGTACACATTACCAGGTGATGACAGGTATTACCCCTCCCTACCCCACTCCTAACAAAGTCCTGGTGGCACCAGGAGTTTCAAACTTGAAACAGTACATTATCAGTCCTTAATTGGCCACTGCCCTTATCTTGGCCAAGAGTTAGTGCCAGGTTTATAGGCTTTCACAGAGAGAAGTTCAGAGCTGAACCATTCCAACTGTAAAATAAGTCTATGCCATACAGTCCTGTTTCCCTTCCCTCAATTCACTCTCCCCGGGTACCCAAACAGGATATGGCATGTTGGCAATGGTGCACGAGCAAGCAAGTAGATGACTAAGCAGGTATCACTTGGGACCTTCAAGAAAGGTGGATGGCAGCAGAGGGCCCCTCTTTAGGTGACAGACCTCCATTTCACAGTCCACTGTCCATGGCTGGATGTAGTTCACTAGCTGTAGTGAGGCACTCTGGTTAAGTTCCCACGTCTGAAGAGTGCTTCTCAACCTATCATCTCTTCTAGCCATGGTCAGGGCATCCTTAGGGGCTAAATATATGCATACCAACAAGATATAGAGGAAGAATTACCAGTGAGGATAAACACATAGAATTTCACTGCTGTTTTGATTGTGCCAGGCTGAAGTTAGCTGGAATATAGCCTTCTGCTCTGTGTGGCCCTACCACTCATGTCAGAAACCAATAAGAAAAACACCTTTATTGAGCAGTTGCTGTGAGGGAACTAAGTGCTAATTCCTATCTAGGAGTGCTCCAGTTGTTCCTTATGGACTAACTATGGCCTGTTTTGCTCCCAGTCTCTGCTTGCCAGGTCTGGAAATTTTCTTTGTTTAAATTGTTTGTATTGCTCTTTAGTAATAATACATAAGTATAAAAAGAAAACAAGCCCCTTTAGCCACCTCCCAGTCCCATTCCCCATAGGAAAACACAGTTTAAGGTAAGTCTGCTACTTCTTTCTGTATGCATTTAGAAACATGCACCTGCATATGTATTTGTTTTCTCTAAGACTTTATCATGGACATCTTTGTTCCTTTCTAAAAGTTAAAAACGGTTTCTCACAGTGGGCATCATATTATTTATTTAATCTGTCACCTATTGATGGATATTTATTTTTTCCCAATATATTTTTGCTATCTGAATGATGCAATGACTAACGTTTAACACATACTTACAAATATTTGTAAAGAATAGCTTCTCAGAGGTAGAATTTCTGGATCATTGAATGTGCATATTTTATTTTAATAGATAGTGCAAATTATTCTCTCAAAAGCAGTATTAATTTACACTTTTGGAACTCATTACAGAAACCAAGCAATTCTCACTTCCCAGAGGGACCCATTTCTATTTGCATTGAGTCACAAGTTATTGGCATTGATTTTTTTTTGCAAATATAATTGAATCTACTTTGTATCTTCTACAAAATTCTCTGAGTCTCTCTAAGTGTTCTTAGTTTTACCCTTTCCTGTTTACTAGCTGCAGCATTTTCCCCTTTTATTTGTTTTCAGTTTTGTCCTTGTTTTATCATTTCAAAAGAACTTGGAGAGAGATGAAAGATAAACCCATTTGACTTCTGAATCAACTTGCTTTTTATCACCATATGTTTATGCTCTATTACTAAAAGCTTTCTGCAAGCACTGAGGACGCAAAGATGAATAAGATAAATTTTATCTTTCATAAATCGAAGCCTAGTAATAGTTATGCAAATGATAACACCACAATGAACAGATAAAAGGTGGGTGGATGAATAGATAGATGATAGATTAGATAGATAGATAGATAGATGATAGATAGATAGATAGATAATAGATAGATAGATAGGTAGGTAGATAGATAGACAGATAATAAGAGACCTGAAGAGTAACTTTTGGAGGGAAAGACAGAGCAGTTTACAGTAAAGAAAGGTTTGGAAAATAAGTAGGGGAGAGAGAAGAGCTAGTGGCTATAGAGGGATGAAATAGAAGGGTAAGCTTGGACAGCTTGAAGTGATTTGATATGGCTAGGTGCAATTCTTTTATAAGGTTAAGGGAGGCAAGACTAGAAAAATAAACTGTAGCAAGGACATTAGAACCTTTGAATGTCATGTTTAAAAACTTCTATTTATGTCATAAATAACAAAGAGCCTGAAAAATTTTAAGCAGGAGAATAATATATTCAAATCTACATTTTAAAATTAACTTCTGATATGAAGGATAAATTAATCACTCAATCAAAAATTCTTACTGCTACCCTACTCAGTGTCAGAAACTATGAAAGGCGCTAGAACTTTAATAGGAATAGATTAAACACAGTTATAAGTGGAAGTTATTATAATAGATTCAGAAACAAATAAAATAGCCAGAATTAAGAAATAAAGAAAGAAGAAATGAAAGGGAAAAAAAGGTGATTCAAGAAAAAAAGAACATGCAATAGGGGGGAATAGAAAAAGGAGAAAGAATCAGGTATATTGATTTTAGTTGTAATTAGGATGATTTTGTGAGTAATGTTGATATTAATTGAAGTAAAAGGAATATAGGAAGAGGAAAGAGTTGAGTAGGAAAAGGTAGAGGTTCTGAACACATTTAGTTTCAATTATCTTTGGAACATGTAGGTGGAAATGCCTAAGAGATAGAAATACAGATCTGGGAGTTAGTAAATGTGACTGGGCTAGAGAGAGAGATTTGAGAATCACTGGTATGGAAAGGGACAATACAATAATAGAGGAAAATATATAGAATCAGAAAGTAAATTATGGACAATAACACACAACATAGAAAAGTCTTGTGAATGTTATATTGTTATTAGAACAATTGAATAAAACTACTAAATTTTATTAGAATTTAAATTTCACAAAATAAAAAAATTTTTGTCCTTATTGCTCAACATTGTATCCCTGAACCTAGAATATTTTCAAACATCTGATAGGTTTTCAGTAAATACTCATGCCTTGTCTGAATATATTTATTATTTTTCTTCGACATATGTATTTGTTACAGGAGTACATAAGGGTTATGACTTTTCCTCAAAACTGTCTTCCGTAATCACACAATCCATGAAGAATTTATGTGCGAGTTCTTTAACTCTAAAAAAAAAGTTTCTTCCTTAAATTTGTAGTACAAATAAAACTACAATAGTCATTACATTTTGAATTTTCAAACAGTAGATTTTACAGAATACTTAGTATTATTTTCCATTCCAGGTGCACATTTTATATTATATTAATAAGACAGAAATACAAGTTTAAAAAAATACTTACAGTTAATATGGAGAAAATGAAAAAACAAACAAACAAACAAACATGCATCTGTAGTAACCTTCCCAAGGGGCTAGAATTGCATTTTTTATTTTTAGATTCCTTCAATATACTCCCAGCATGACCTCTGTGATTGTCAACAGTGACAATCTTTTCATACACTTAACGTGGTGCCAGCAGAGTGGAGGAAACCCAGTGGTGCATGGTCCTCTTGTATGCCACGGAAGCCCGCCCTTTGAGAACAAAAACAATCTCTTAATCAGTCAACAGAAATTTTTTGAGCTCCTGCTGTGTGCCAGGCATTGCACTACATTCTGAGGAACTTATAAAGGTATGAAATGTGCCAGTGCCCTCAAAAAATACATAAGCTCGTTTAGGGGAATAAGGCATAAAAAGTAGTATAAAGTGTCAAATGAGGTATCCAAGGAATAAATGCTACTCTGAGGTCAACTGTCAAGCTCTCTTAAGTTCTGTCCCAATTTACCTGTTGAAAATGTCTACCTAAATCCACAACCATAAGAAAAAGAAAAATTATCCATCTAATACCCTTCACTAGGCCAAATTTTGCCACTTGCTATTCTCCATACTTGCAGCTTGTGTCCCTGCTTTTATGTCCTTGTTTGTACTAATGCTTCTTTCTGGAATAGCCTTGCTTTCCCTCATCCTCATCTCTAAACTGTATTATAGTTTGTACATCTTAGGCTTTTCAAGGCCCGGCTCAAAGGCAGAAATTTCTCAACCATTCCCTGATGTTACTAGCTAGAAATGGTCTTCCCTTCATATAAATCCCTCTATTAAGACAGCTCTACTTCACCCATTATTCTCTATTACGTCACAGTTGTCCCTGTCCATGCAGGTGCATGATCACAACACACAAGAGACCCTTTTCCCTTCCCTACTGCTTGGTGAATACTGCCCATAAAGGGATTTGAATCCCTAGGAACCCAGTAAAGCTAACCTGTGGTTTCGGTGCATCCAGTACTAATGACTCTTTCCATCCTATGTGGTCCATGAAACCATGTCACAAGTCCATTCTATTTTTTAATGTAATAGTTATGTAATATTTGATGTGTGTTGTGACTAATCACCCACCCTAACTAGGATGTGAGTGAGCTCCTTGAGGCAAATAATCAGTGCATTCATCTCAGTAACCCCTGTGCCTCAGTACTGTATATTAAGGAAGCTTTCCAAAATTACCATCAACACTTATTAAAAATTTAGATTTCTGGGTCATACTCTCAGAAAATCTGATTCATTGAGTTTCAAATGGAGCTCAGGAACCTACATTTTTTAAAGTCCTCAGATGATTCTTAACCACAATAGATTTGAAAACAGTCACTAGTTAATAAATACATGGGACTGAATGCTGACTTTTTTCTCTCTTGAACTATAGCATTGTTAGAAAAAGACATGTGACTACCTAATGTTAAGTACATGGCCTAGCTATTTGAACATGGTAGATTCTCAAACACTTTGGAACTGATTATGTTAATGGGATAACTAATGACTGATGTAATTTTTAAAATCTTTCCTTAAAGCACAGAATTTGCTGGGCCTTGAAGACTGAGTTTGATTCAGAGAGATGGGGAGTAGGGAGAGCATCCGGGCCAGGACAGTGACGTGACTATAGGAATGAGTAGAGTGAGGAAATACAGGCACAGAGAGGGTTGATGATTAGATTAGTTTAACAAGAGGAAGGGTTCTTGGGGCAAAGGAATGAGAGATGAGGCTGCCTCCCCACTGTATAAAATAAACCTTTGTTAACAGAACTCTCATTTTTAATTTAATTTAATAAAAACAAAAATAAGTGGTTTTGATGTGATTAATGACCAACAAGGGAGCTACAGAGCTGACTTGGCAAGCATCCACTTCCACGGCATGTGTAGAAGAACAAGATTTAGTACAGAATTAACCTGCCCAAACATCTGCTCACAACTCCATATGAAAAAGAAAAAAATAGACCAAAGCATATGTTACAAGTTGAAATCTTGGCAACTTTTTTTTTCATATCATGTTGGTAGTGATTCACATTTTTAGCAAAGTTCTTTACTGACTTACTAATGTGAATTTGAATATTAAATAACCATAACAAGGATAAAGCAAATTCTGCTCACACATGAAGGACATAGTAATTTGTTACCAAAAGGATAATAAGTTTGCAGATAAAATGTATCCCTTTGGTCTCATGGCATAGCCAACATCAACACATACATCTATAATTAATCCATTTGGACATTAGTTCATTCATCAGTCTGGTATAGTTATTATCAATTTATTAATAGATTAAAAACACTTTACACAAAATGTAATGAACTACCATATGCATGACACAAATTGAAAGTTATTCTTACCTGAAAGAGAGGTTGATATGGAGTGATTAATTTAAACAAGTTATTATGTATTCATTCATTTATTCAACAACTCTAGGATAAATGAATGTGGTTCTATGACTTTGTTTTATTCTCTGTTATAGCCACCATACTAAATACTCTGTTTAATATATGCTCAGTGGTCAGTAATATTGTTGGATGAATACATTTATTGATCATTCTATTGGTCTCTCATATACAAAAGTAAAGCAAAAACAGAGATAGTCCCTCCCCTTTTGGAATTTATAGTCTAGTGAGAAAAACAAATATTAGTCAAATATAGTTAGAAATGTAAAATTCCAACCATGACAAGTGTTGAGGAGATTTTAAAGGAGTTTGGCTCAATACTTTCCTGAAGAAGAAATCTGAGCATCTTGAATTGAAATCTAAAGGATGAGTGGAAGCTAACCAGGCAAAGAGAAGAAGGATGGGTGCTTTAGGCGGAAGAGGGGCAGGAAGGAGTATGATGAGTGCACAGTGACTGATATAGATTGAGAGCAAGGCTCAATAATGTGGGCAGAATTTAAGTAGGTAAGGTGAAAGTATGTAAAGACAACTCTTAGGGAGCTCTAGAATTACAAATATTAGACAAGGTTATATAGGTAAAGAAATATCTCATTTAAAGTTACCACAATACAAATTGGTTTGAGTTATAACCTCAAAACTCATTGCTTATTTGTAACATAAAAGAAAGATATGTCTAATAAAACATAAATATTTTCAGTGAAAAGCAAAACAATTGAGCATGTAATTTCAAATTACATAACCTTGATCTTTGTAGATTATACCAATAAATATAATTTTACTAAATTACACAGTAGTAATTAGTCCTCAAATAGGGGTTAATAAAAGAATCAACATAGTATCATAAGAATAATTTGAGTGTACTGATGTAGAACTATATTGACAGATTAATATCCCATAACAAAGAGCTCATTCAACTGTTGTATCAAATAGAAAATATATCATTTATTAATGTAGTTCAAAGTGATAGAATTTGTGCAGAGAAAAATAAACCTGAAACTTTAAAGACCTTTAGATCAAATGTGGAAACAATGAAATGTTAAAATCTGACCAAAGAAATAATTGACTTTACTCTCTCACTAGTCACTATACTCTGGCATTTTTGCAGCATACACACAACTAAGCATTAGGGATTCAGAAATGCAAGCTCTGCTCCCAATGCCAGATAAATTAACTTAATTTAAATCGCATTAAATAAATACAATCCACTAATGTTATCATCAAGTAGTAATACAATGAGAATTTTTCCAGTTTTTGTAGAAAATAAGACAAATAATACACAAAAGTTCTTATACACATCTTAGCAGTTTTATTAAAAACATTTCTCACTAATCCACCTTAGGGAGTTGACTAACAATGGTAAATAAAAAATAATGACTCATAACTGGCTCATGTGGCTCAGTGGATTGAGTGCTGGCCTATGAACCAAAGGGTCCCTGGTTTGATTTCTCGTCAGGGCACACGTCTGGATTTGTAGGCCAGGTCCCCAGTGTAGGGCATGTGAGAGGCAACCAGTCAATGTATCTCTCTCACACACTGATGATTTTCTCCCCCCGACCCATCTCTCTGAAAATAAATAAACAAAATCTTTAAAACAATTCTCTGAAAACAAAGTGACTCAGATTTGTTTTTCTTCCAATGAAATATCTATATTGAAAAAATGTTTATTTGATACAGAAGAAAAAAAGTAGTTTTAGATATTTTCAGAGATTAGCTCATAGTAATGTGTACATTGTAGAATAAGATATATCTAAAAATATATAAATGTGCTTTCAACATTGCAAAATTTAATAAAAGAGAATTAGATATAGCATTGAAATTATATAGGTAACTATAATTATAACTGTCACTAATGAACACCCATACATCAACCAAAGATTCTAGAATTTGAAATTACATTGACAACTGAGTAATTTTTCCTCTATCTTGAAAATACTTAAACCATAAAATTTCCTTTAATAAACTTTAATGTAAGTTTTTCATTTCTACATTTAATATTGTTTTTCTTCTCTGATTTGCTTTATTGTCTGACATTAGCAGCTAAGTACTAAGTCTGACTCATGTAAGCCATATTTTAGGGACCTCAGCTTCAAAAGGAAGGAGACGATGGCTTTCACAAGAACAGTTTTCAGTGACACGTCAGAATGGCTTGAAGGGTGAATAAAAGACAAAGGCACAGAGATCAATAATGGGCAAACTTTTTCTCAGGTGTCTCTGTGATAAAGAACAAACAAATGGAAGAGTAGCTGGCAGAGGCTGTAGAGGCAATAAAAATAGTATATTTTTTTAATGATGAGAGAAACTAAGACTTGTTCACCTACTGCTGGAGGTGGCGTGGAAGGGAGAAATTGATATGTGTGGAAAGGAGAAAACTCCAGGCCTGTATCCCTGCAAAGACAGGCAGAGATGGAAGAGATGTGATCTAGAGCTCAAATGGACGGGAAGGGAACAAGAATTTGGGAGGGCCAGAGGCAGTTAACTAAAGAGAACCATGAAAATGACAACAAACATGTAAACATATTGCAGTAAGTCTAAACTTAATGTATCCCCAATTTAACTTCCACTAAGCCAGATCCCAAATGTGCCACATTATACCCATGGAAGTGTGATTGAGGGAAACTTTATGCAGCAAACGACAGTAATCTTAACCAATTGTCCTCAAAATATATTCCTTTGCAAATATTTCTCACCATGCATGGGAGAGGCCTGAAGCTTAAACTTAATACCTTTGGATTAAATCAATCTCTGCTTATTTGTTTAGGGTAAGTTATGAGCTAGGGTAAGAGGAGAATACTTTTGACATGGTTGAAGTACTATGAAATAGTCTCAGAGGTTTGAAAAACAGCTTGCCTAGCAGAATGCAATCCCCATTTCAAGAAACTGTCTTAAATTTAAAATGAGAGCAGTCAGCCAAACTGATTTTTTTTGCCAACATATCTTAGTGCAGTAGCAGAAAAACAGAAAGATGGATTCAATTGAGGTTAAGCTCAGGTAGGTCATGTGACACAAGGAAAGAGTGCAAATACTCTGAGGGATGCTTGTAAGAAATTGTATGTGATGATAGAGTGTTTATCATTAATCTCAGTAAGGTAAGAAAGATAGATAAATAAAGATAAATTGAGCATATCCATGACATGTACCTGCAGCACATTAAGAACTGCTGCAGGTACTGGAATACATGAGCTGGAAGGACAGGAGATGACAGTCAGCCATTGGTATATTTGCAATCGAGATTTCAGAGGCGATACTGATATTTCTAACGACAAAATTTAAGTGGGATCTTGAGAGTGAACTACTGAGATTTCTAGAGAAAAGGAAAAATTATAGATGTGAATCCTAAATTTTTGTTCAATTCAGATGGAATTTTTTAAGCACTAGCAGGTACAAGTCAGTATGGAAGAAGTTGGTGATACAGAGTAAACAAGATTCAGTTTCCTGCTTCAAGGAACTCACAATATAATGTCAAATGCTATGGTATGGATAGCAACATAGAAGAAAGGATTCCTCACGCAAGAAAGGACCAGAAGAACAGGCTTAGCACATTTGCAAAGGCCAAATTTCAGGATCAAGTGTGATGCCTTTAAGATTGGCAAAGAGTTAGGGTGTCTGC
Organism: Pteronotus mesoamericanus; assembly: GCF_021234165.1. Classification (NCBI taxonomy): domain Eukaryota; kingdom Metazoa; phylum Chordata; class Mammalia; order Chiroptera; family Mormoopidae; genus Pteronotus; species Pteronotus mesoamericanus. Next base: position 18,350,018 of record NW_026555006.1, read on the forward strand.
TAGGCTCTAGTTTGAATGGAGGGATAATGAAAGAAGAACTTAAAAGGTAAGGGTCAGATAAGAGTTTTTTGTTATACAGTAAAGGCATCATGGCTTTATAATCTTTAGATAATGGGAAAACTGTTTCAGGCAGGAGTGGACATGATGAAATGCGTAGACAGTGGAGCAAGGAAGTGACTGCAGTTTTTTGATGAAAGAAAGCAAGAGGGCCATTTTGAATTATGAGATGACAGTGTATGTGTTATACAGTTTTCACTGCTAAATTTGGATTTAGATAGAGTCATCAAAGTTTGCAATCAAGGTGGACAGTAGTACATTAAAGTCGAAATCAGGAAACCAGAGTTGGTTCCTTTGTCCAATTGTTAACATTTTGTAGGATCCAGCCTAGGAAACATAAAACACCAGAATATAATCTCCATAAGGGCTTGTTTGTTTTGTTCACAGTCTTACTCTAGTACCTGCTACTTAATACACTCTTAATAAGTACTAAATAATGAAATTATTGAATGAATTAAAGTCTGCCTTTAGCATTTGATCTTTCGGCGGGGGTGGGGGGGCACCTTCATTCTAAGGTAGTCTTGTGCTAGGTGTGAACCACTTATATCTTTTCTCTGGAATGAATACCCCTCTCCTTTTAAACGTCATTCATTATATCTTATAAAACTTCAAGTTCAGGTTCTTGACATCCCCTGTGTATCAGTCATATAATTTGAGGCACAGTAATTTGCTTCTTTATGCCTGAATATCCTTGTCTATAAGATGAGGCTAATAGCTAACATACATTAAGCATTGAGCACAAGCACTTAGAACCAGGCAGTGTTCTAAGTACTTTAAATGTTTTAACATTATCCCCCTTTATAGGCAATACTACTGCTGTCTACCTATTATAAATGAGAAACCCAAGCCAAGGTCTTACAACAAGTATTCAAGAAAGCTCAAGTCTGCACTCAGTCTGAAACCATGCTCTTAACCACTCTGCTCTGCTTACTGCCTGTCCAATAATAGTACGTACCTCATTGATAGTTGTGAAGATTCATCGACAATAATTTATGTAAAAGCACTTTGAAAGTACCTTATTGTGGTAAGTGCCCAAAGGAGTTAGCTTATGTTACTATTTTGTTTTATTTGTTATTATTTATATCTTCTTAGAGAGTTATATGTTTATTTGCCAAAACAGCCACTGTCTCCTACAGGAAATTAGATTATTTTATTTTATTTTATTTCACTTAATTTTATTTTATTTTTATTGTTGTTCAAGTGCAGTTGTCTCCATTTTCCCCCCACCACTCCCCTCTACCCCACCCTCACACCTACCCCCTTTGGCTTTGTCCATGGGTCCTTTATACATGTTCCTTGATAACCCTTCCCCTATTTTCCCCTATGACTCCCATTTCCCCTCCCCTCTGGTTACTGTCAATTTGTTCTTTATTTCAATGTCTCTATTTTTTGCTTATATTTTGCTTCCTTGTTTGTTTTGTTGATTAGGTTCCACCTGTAGGTGAGATAATATGGTATTTTTCTTTCACTGCCTGGCTTATTTCACTTAGTACAATGCTCTCCAGTTCCATCCGTGCTGTTGTGAAGGGTAGGAGCTCCTTCTTCCTTTCTGCTGCATAGTATTGCATTGTGTAAATGTACCATAGTTTTTTGATTCACCCATTTACTGATGGGCACTCAGGTTGCTTCCAGCATTGGCTATTGTAAATAGTGCTGCTATGAGGTCTGCATGGCTAAAGAAAACATCAACAAAATGAAAAGGGAATCAACTATATAGGAAAATATATTTGCAAATGATACCTCAGACAAGGATTTGATCTCCAAAATATATAAAGGACTCACATGACTCCACTCCAGGAAGACAAACAACCCAATTAAAAAATGGGCAAAAGACCTAAATAGAGACTTCTCCAAAGAAAAGATACAGAGAGAGGGCCCATAAACACATGAAAGGATGCTCAGCATCACTAGCCATCAGAGGAATGCAAATTAAAACCACAATGAGATACCACTTCACACCAGTCAGAATGGCCATCATAAACAAATCAACAAACAACAAGTGCTGGTGAGGCTGTGGCGAAAAGGGAACCATAGTGCACTGTTGGTGGGAATGCAGACTGGTACAGCCACTGTGGAAAACAGTATGGAACTTCATCAGAAAAATAAAAATGGAACTGCCTTTTGACCCAGCAATTCCACTGCTGGGATTATACCCTAAGTATCCTGAAACATCAATTCAATAGATTATTCTATTTTGGACTGATCTAAGTTGGAAAAAGCCACTCCTTGTGTGACGCTTACTTATATCTACTTTCCTACAACTTACCTCATTGATTCTTAACTGGAGACGAAGATGTGAAAAATTTATTCTCTCTTCTTTAAAACAACACTCAGATATCCAAAGATGAGTGTGTTTGATGCCTATATCTTCCATTTCCCACACTCAATAGTTTGAGTAATTTTAGTCTTTTCTCCTATGGCATGGTTTTCAGATACTCTGAGTAATCCCTGGCTTCTTGAAGACAGCTTTATACTTGGGCACCTAAAATACTGTAGTCCCTTTGTGGGCTAATGGTTGCAGATAGGTCAGGACATTGACCAAAAAAAGACCTCGATACAGCCTTGTAACAGCCTGAATTAGGTAAATTCCCAGAGACCATTATAATTCCTTCTTTGCATAGGTAGGTAGTATTTCTTTACTGAATGAATGCACTTACAAATGAATGAATGAATACTGAACTTACTCTTGAATTAAATCCCCAATTTTTTTCACATCTATTTCTGCTTCTGATTCCTACTTGCACACTTGGTTTGGGGGACATATGGCAGGACTTTACATTTGTCCCTATTAAACTTTATGTTGTTAAAACTATCAAGTCTTTGAACATTTTCAGATCACTTTAGATACTAATTCAGTTATTTCATGTATCGCCTCTCCCTCTAGACATCATGTTACCTGTAGATTTTTTTGTTCCATCAATATATTCATCTGAGTATTTAAATGGAATATCTTACACTCATTCACATTAAAATATTCATAAGAGCCTATGGCCAAAAGCGTTTTCATTAATTATAAATTAATCACATTTTCTCAGCAGTGCACTTTAATAACTGTCACTAAGAAAACCTATTTATTTTTCATTCAGCAATTTCTAAAATAGAAATTTTTTCCTAAATATTACTCAGTTGGAATAATTAAATTTTAAAAAATAGAATTCTATGAACATTTCAGTGACATCCGAAATAAAATTGAGAAATATAAAACTAATATAAACTGGAAATAGGCTTAGACCCTATGGAACTAACCTTTTCATTACCAAAGAAATTAACTGAGGAAGTTAAACAGTCTCAAGGCATGTAAGACAGAACAATTGAAAGAACAAACAAGTAGGCTTGTCTCAAGAACTGAACAATTTTAGTCATCGAATTTTGTATATCACAACTAATTTCAATTATGTATTATGAAATCAATGAGTAGAAGATTTCTTGGTCATATTTTCCTTGCTTCTTTGCATTGTTGGTTAGGTTCCGCTTATAGGTGAGATCATATGGTATTTGTCCAGCAACACTGAAAGGAAAAGAAATCAACAGAGACAAGAGGGAAGGGGGGGGGGGCAGGGAAAGGGAAGGGAAGGGGAAAGTCAAGGAACATATAGCAAGGACTCATGGACAAAACCAAAGGGGAAGAGCTGAGGGAGGGAAGGTGGGAGGGGGCAAGGGAAAGAGGTGGGGGGAAGGCAGAGACAAATGTATTTAAAAAGTAAATAAATTTTAAAAAAAAGAAAAAAAGATTTCTTGGGTGGGAGAGCAAAAGGGCTAGTAAAAAGTTAAGTATACAATGAAATGAAAGATTTAAAGAAAAATGGGAAATTTTCTTAACGTTTATTGTATTTTTTCCATTACTCTTTAACCCCCTTATCCTCCACTCCCTCCTGCAAATCACTACACTGTTGTCCATGTCCATGAGTCCTTTATCCTATTTGCTCATTCCTTCTACCCACTAACTTCCCCTGTCAATAGCTGTCATCCTGCTCTCTATCTATGAGTCAGTCTCTATTTTACTTGTTAGTTATTTTGTTCATTAGATTCCACATATAAGTGAAATCATGTGGTATTTGTCTTTCTCTGGCTGGCTTATTTCACTTAGCATAATATTCTCCAGGGTAATGTTCAGCAGGGTAATGCTGTCTCAGGGTAAAAATTTTTTTTTACAGCTGAGTAGTATTCCACTGCATAAATGCCCCATAGTTGTTTTATCCATTTATCTACTGATGGACACTTGAGCTGCTTCCATATCTTGGTGATTGTAAATAACACTGCAATGAACATAGGGATGCTTATGTTCTTTTGAATTAGTGTTTTGGGTTTGTTCAGATATAATCTCAGAAGTAGGATTGCAGGATCAAAAGACATCCATTTATAATTTTTTGAGATATCTCCCAGGACAATTACTACTTTGAATTCAGTGTGAATGTATTACATATATCATTATTTTTATTGCATGTATATGTATTTATAAATATATTACAGTGTTTTTCAAATTTGTGCTATATGAATTGTCTATAACTGTTTTTTCAATCAATATTGTTTGCAAAATCTATCCATCTTCATTCATAAAAATATAAATAACTCATTTTTATTATACTAATGCATGCTTTTATTATTGTTTGGTTATCTGTTCCTTATGCTCTTGTTTATTTAGATAACAACCAAATTTTTAATGTTATTATCCTACAATGAAATATTTCTACAGTAAGATTTTTCTATATTTCAGGTCATTGTAGTAGGATAGTTGTCTAAAAGTGGATTTGAACATTTTCAAGGCATGAGATACATATTTGAAAATCTTTTCATAAAAGGCAACACTAATTTCTATTCCCCAAAGGAGTTAATGTGAGTGCTTAGCTCACAACACCTTCACCAGTGTTAAATGCATCAAGCTATTCTTGAGTTAATTCATTCACTTTTAATGGAAATAATTGACTTTGAGATAAAATTAAGTAGCATGAATAAATGCTATTTATGTGTTAGGTTGGATGTAAGCCATTTAGTTTAATTCCAAGATGCCCTTTAATATTGTCCATTAATCATGAAATGCCATTTCATCATCTGTATGTTGTGGTTTTTCTTTCAGAAAGATTATGTATTGATCTGCTAAATATATTTTGTCTCTGCTATTATTAGGAAGTTGCTGAAATTTCTTCTGTGGTACCTATTATTATAACATCCTGTAATAAAAATACTGTCTTTCTTTTTTTTTAGAAAGCCAGCATATAAATTACTTTCTTTATTGGGCATTTGTGATCACTGGCATTCTTCATTATTTCAAAATTTCAATTTTAAGCTGTAACATGATGGCATCTTTGGAACCATAAAACCTGAGAAATAATTCTAGCTGTAGTTATACAAACTTTATGAAATCATTCTCATTTTCCTGAGGAAATGATTATCAGATTCTTCATTCATAAAGTAGGACTATTATTACCTTATTATGGTATCAAATAAATCAAAATGAGATATTTTGAAATAAAGTAGAAATATAGTTAGTTACCCCTTTCCAAATAGTGATGGATGCCTAAGGTCCCCAGCAGAAGCCAGAGTTAAGGAGATTTTAGAGGCACAAATGTTCAGCTGTACCTGTCACTTTGTCTGACACAGCCAAGGGAACAAGTTATACAGTATGTCAAAGGCTACCCAAATCATAAGAGATCATGCAGGGCCTAATGTTCCATAGTATCTCCTTCTCCCCATGCACAAAGACTTCCTACTACGTTGGGTTACAACCTGAATTTTGTCATTGCCTGGAGTCCCTTCAGAGCTCTTCAACACCCAACTTCTGCTCTGTCATTCTAATTTTTAAATTCATCTAGTTCTTTCAATCCCTCCTCCTTACAACAGTCCTCTCTTACATCATGGAAACCTGAACTCTCTTGTTTCTTCTGTTTTTACTTTGACTGTCAGTTTCCAATGAGCTTCCCAAAAAGCTGAAATAATTATCATTGATGGAGCTCCTTTGATTACTTGGCTTCTTCCTTAATTCCCCTTAAACAACACAGTATATACCATTGTCCCCAAGTGTTCAATGTATACCAAATTCTTGCCCCTTTCTGCTCAACAGATTACTCCCTACTTCATCAAGAAAATTAAAGATCTCCAGACATGCTCTCTCTCGATTTCCACCCCTCCCTATACACACGCGGTGCACATTTACCCCCACACCATCCTTAACGTCTTCCCTTGAGTCCCAGTGAATGAAGCATCTCACTTCTATTCAAGGCCAGCCCTTTCTCTGCTGCTATCAGTTCCATCTTTTTTGTTATTTCTTGGAATTTACTCCATTAATGTTATACTATTTTCTTTGTCTTTAATCTGTCCCTTTTTGCCAGTGCCTTTCTATCTGCTTTCTTTTCCCTTGACTTCCTCAATTTCTTCCTAGCCCTCAACTTCTTTCCTCTCATTCAAACTTTACAAAGAATATTCTATCTGCAATGTCCCCATTTATTTGCCTCTTGTTTATCTTCAAGCCAATATAATATAGTTATCACATAAAATAGCTGTCACTAAGGCTACAAGTATCCTACTATTTCCAAAATTGAGTCAACATCTTCGGACTTTTATTTCACTGCACACCTCTCCTATGTATGACGTTCATGTTCACTTTCTTATTTTTAACACAACTCTATTTGTTGGATTCTAGTAAACCCTTACTCTCCTGGACTCCATATCTTCATACAGTTTTCTGTAGGTGCTCATCCTGTTTTTAGCTCTCTAGTGTTAGTGTTCCCCAGGGTTCCTTCCTCAGCCACCTGCACTTTTGATTCCTTTTACATTCCCCACAGGGACTGTGGACAGGGAACTTGTCCACATGGGTTTCTCCTTTCACAAAATACCTGTCATATCCTTAGCTCAGACCTACCCTCTAAGCTTCAGGTTTTAGTAGCCAACTGATTCCCTGACATCTCCACCCATGTCTCATAGGAACCCAAAGCTAATCATGATATAAACTGAATTCAGTGCCATGAATCTGCTTCTACCTTGATATTCTGCGTTTTCCTTGGTGACCTTACCTCATGCCTGGAAACTGGGAGACATGCATGACCTGCTTTCTCATTCCCACATCCAGTCACCAAGTCTAACCATTTTCACCATTTAAATGTCCTTCTCATCGTCTCTTCTACTAATAGCCCTCATAACTGTTCCTTTTTTCTTCATTTTCTTTTTCCACAAGGATTAAGTGGTATATATAAAATACCAATTTGCCAAAATAGTTTCCTATTAAAAACTTTTAGTTGTGTTCCTTCACCCATACAACAGAATCCTCTCTCCCTAACAAAACACAAGGCTTTCATAGACCCCATCTGTAGCCTCACTTTCTACTATTGACTTTGTTTCAAACTTAAGACTCCAGTAAAACAAACTGCCTGTTGTTCCCATTCCTATATCATGTTATTTTTCACCATCCTGCTTCCGGCTAAAATGTGCTTCCTCTCCTCTCTTCTCTTCTCTTCTGACCAATTCCTTCTCATTTTAGCTCCATGAGTCCTTGTCAGGCTTCCCTCATTACTAGGGCAGATAGGTTCCCCTCCTTTATAGTCCCATAATATCACATAAGTGCTCTTTGTATGTTTTCTCCAAAAATAGACCATGAGCTTCTTGAGGGCAAAGACCATACTGTGCATTACGACTCCAGTCTGGAAATTAGAAAATATTCCATAAGTACATTACTTAATGAATAAAGGAATAACTAAATTATAAAAGTGATGTATATTCATTTTTGTCATTTTTTAATATGGTAACACTGTGTGACAGCAATGGTAGCACTCACTAAATATTCCATGAACCGCCCCCTGCATTTCCTGGTCTTTTTTGAACATAGGTCCAGGTCATGTCAACTGTCCCAGACAATGAGGTATACACAAAAGTGGTATGTGTCACTTTCGGCCCGAGATCTTTAAGAACAGAAGCTAGTTTTCCACACACTGTGTTCTCTTCTTTGCCTCCTCAAGAAGTCTTGAGACGGTGGTAACACAAGGTCATAGATCAAAAACTCACACTGAACATGTAGTGGGAGTGGGAAGTAAACCCATTGTGTTAAGGCCCTTTAGATTTCAGGGTTAATTCATTACCACAGCATAATAGAGTCTATCCTGAAGCATGCTGATTTTTCCAAGTTCATACACTATCCTCATCTTGTTACATACATATAAAGTTGTGTTAAATTCACCCTGCATGCAACTCTATTTCTTCTAAAGTCTGCGTGATGCCTAAGCCTAAGAGAAACTGCAGCACATGACTGATGTTTTCCAATTGTCCTGATAGTTGCTAGGCAGCCCTCTGCCTCAAAGCCTCTGCAATCAGAGCGCGCTTCCTACCCTTGATTTATATATTCTATTTGTGCCCAGCTTAACAGACAGGTGGAGTGGTTCACTGCCTGTTCTCTATGATCAAAATGAGAGTGATAATATTTCCCTTCACAGAGAAATCCCCCACATTTACTCATGCCTCTGATTCCACAGCAGAATGCCATGCTCCGACTTTACATTTTGATTCTTGTTATGAAGGAAACTTCTCCCAGAAATAATTCCACATTCCACTGAAGTTGCAGGCTAAAGGCATTCAGGAATATTTCTACAGTTGTCCTGAAAGTCTCTGAAACGCCCCCAATGTGTTACAGATGTATGTATAACTCTCTCTGATCCACAATTACCAATATTTTAGTCATAACATGATACAATGCCCCTCTTGTCCACTAGGGTAATATAAAATCTATTGGCTTTCTTAATTAGGTATCAAATTTTATTAAACTATAGCTGTTATCTTATTTCAGTGATAATTCTTTCCTTTGGAAGAGACAAAAAAAATTTGACTTCAGACATTATCTTAATTTCAGGCTAACGTGACATCACATAAATCCATCTTTTAATTCAAACACGCTGCCCCATTTCCTTCATGCCTGAAGCTCCTAGGGCTGTACCCTTACAGTTTTGAACCCAGCAGGAAAGACAAAGTGTCTTTTCCCAGAAGTCCCATTCAAAGACCCCTGTGCTCTGAATGGATCATATCCCATCCTTGAGGCAATCCCTGCGACCAGGTGAACACAATGCACTGCTTAGCTTAAACTTTAGCCACTCCCCTGGGGTGGTGAAAAGGAATCAACTTCAAGACAAGCAGGTAGCCTTAGAGCTGGGGAAGGAATTATTTCTGGAGAGAAAGCAGTATAACGTCATCACAAATCACGAAATGATGCTGACAGCAATAGCAACCTCTGTTCCCTCTATATAGTCTGCTGCTCAGGAGACAGAATTTAGTTAGGTAATTAAAGAGTGTCCTTACATGTTACATGTTAGCCTTGGTCATATTCTCTCTCTTTTCTCCAAACTTCATTATGTTATTCTTTTCTCCCATCAGTTTCAAGGAAAGAGTAAAGTTTGAATAACTATTGATCCTGCACTGTGCCTTTCACATAGTAGTCTTCCCCATTATTCAACGAATGATTATTTGTTGAGTAAATGAAGGGCTAAGAAATGAATTGGTCCTATTCACACTATTATCACATTATGGTATGTAATTCCTAGAAGGGGTGGTATAAAGCACTAATACACACACAAGATAAAAACCTACTGTGTGCCACATACTGTGGCAAACCATGGGGACAGGAAGAAGGAGTTATCTAAAAACACACATTGTTCTGCCCTTTAAAAGCTTATACTCTAATAAAGAAGTCAGATATGTATAGAGTGTAATGAATGCTCCCAATGATAATTGTAGGGTGTCAAAGGACAGTACATTTTAATTTTTTATTGTTGTTCTGATAGGTCCCAGATCAATTCTAGGTTGGCTACCCCAGGGAGCACCAGTTTTGCTGGAGGTTTGTTAAACTTGGAATTTCTTAGAGGATTGACACTCTATTCTCAAATATAAGTTCCGGAGCCAAGGAATTACATCTTACACTGTGACAAGAAAAGACTCATTTTGTTTTCTTTTCTTCTCTCCTTTCTCTCCACCTTTCTCCCAGCCGGAAGTTCTGGATCAAATACAAAATTTAAGGGAGTTGTGGATGGATAATAATGCATTGCAATTGCTACCTGGGGTATGTAAGTTTTTATTATGCCATGTTATCTAGCATCTCTGTTACATAATTGATGATAATCTTAAATCTCAGTATTTGCATTTCAAAGTAACACATTTATTAGGAGTGTTCAGTTACCAAGTGTATCTCACTATTTGTTTTTGAGTATTTCATATACCTCTTGTGGCTCTTATAGATATGTAAAATGTATGAAAGATTTTTCTTGTTCTCTTAGGAATATATTTGTCATATCTTTCTATATTTACTATTATTTTAAAAGCTGAAAATTTTACATTGTGAAAAAAGAAATGCTATATATAATGCCAAGTCTTTGTTTTACAAAATCAACCTTATTCTTATAGGTAATTAAGTAATGGTTTCTGATCATGTTGTTAGATCTCTTTTACAAGATAAAAATCTCTCTCTTAGTTCAGATAATGTTTAGTAAAAACTATTTGAATTTTTCAAAAATGGCAAAGATCATAAGGTGTTAAAAACAGAAAGCAAAATTAGAGTCAAAATTTTTCTGCAATTAATGGGCTGTTCAGTATCTCCTGAGCAGTAGGTTTACCAATCAACACATTTAATGTGACTATGCCTGCTTTTTCCACCCAGTGAAAGAATGACTTTCCATAAAACACTGCCTCTTTTTTCTCATTAACACATGCATTCACATAAGTGCGCGTGCGCGCACGCACACACACACACACACACACACACACACACACACACACACAGCAGCCAGAAGACTCCCAGTGGTAATAGCCAATTCCAAACTTCTTGCATTATACTGAGTAGCCAAGACAGCTGAATTTGTAATACTTCTTCCTCTGCTGAGATTTAGGTGTGTGTTCCTGAAACTAGTTTTATTCCTCTCTTGAACTGACATTAAAATTTTCTTTAAATGATTACAAAAGCAACAGAAGTTAGAAGCTTATTCTCATTTGAACAAGTGTTGAGGCCACATAAAGAAGAAAAGCTGGCAAAGGATTAGGAAAAAAATACTTCCTTTTCTTAACAAAAGAATAGATTTCTACTTTTATTACAGACACAAACCAGAAAAGCATGCATATTTTCTATTTATTGATTTATTCAAAAACCATTTACAAATACACCTGTATGAACCAGAAACTATGCTACTATCAGGGCTACAAAGATAATATATTCAATGATCTTGAATATATTTGTTTGAGGAGCTCACATATAACAGGAGAGAGATCTGGATTCCACTACACATAGTGGAGCCTGATTTGTGCCATATTGAAGGTATGTACAAATCCTGGGGCAACACAGGTAAGACCCCCATTAACTCCCTGTGCAAGATTGGGGACTCAGAATGTACGCCTGGTCAGAAAAGTTAGTACCTGATTTTTCAATATATTTATTTGTTCAAAACCATACAGCATTTATCACAGGCTAGGCATTTTTACAAAGGTGTTTTACAAATATTGACTCATTGAATCCTCATAATAACTATGAAATTGGGTTTTTACCATCCCCATGTTATAGACAAGAAAACCATGACATAAAGAGTAACTAAGTGGCCCAAGGTCACACAGCCACTAAATGGTGGAATGGTAATTCAATCCAACTCCAGAGGCTGTTGTTCACTATTATGCTCACTAAGATGCTCCAAAGTGTTGTCACTTTAGAATTAGTAGACAGCACAAATGAAAATTAGGTTTATCTTACTTTTCACAATCATCATCTTCCCCAAATCCAATCTTGCAAATCACTCAGAACTCAAATTCCTTAGTAACATTATTTTTGAAATGGCAAGGTGTTATGAAATCTGTAAAATGAGTATTGCTGCCTAATTTTTCTGTTTCAATAGTAGATTTTTCTTGTCTACTGAGAACTTTAAGCACATTTCTTAGTTTAGTGAGTAGACTTGAATTTCACATTTTGCTATACTCCTCATGGGAATATGCCACAACTCCCTGTCATAAACAAGCATGGCTTTCTGGATGTCAGTGCTCCTAAATAGTTGTTATACGACTAGCTAGAAACACATGACTTTGAAAGACTGATATTGAATGTGGTCTTCAGCCTGTGTCTATGAGTTTCACAGAATGATTAATCTTAAGTACTTAGTGTCATAAGACAGGAATAAAAGCAGATTTATTTTATTATCAGTTCATGTATCATTATATGTTAAGTTAATCTACTTTTTAAAAAATCTTGGAAGACTGAGCTATCACTTTTCCACTTTATTTTTCATAAATCAGAGAAGCAAATAGATAAGAATCAAACATTAGTCTTCTACAGGACTGTGTCTTGTGACCATCATTCTAAGTTCAATCAATCAAAATATCACTGAACAATGTATTGAATCCACATTAATTTTTAAAGAAACTTGAATATCTTCTTTTGCTTGTGATGGCATCTGTTCTTCTCATTTGCCCTCCACTGTTCAGGTATAGAGCCTCTAGGTCCAAAGGGATGTTGGAGGGACATTCGATATCCTCAAGGACTCTGAGTTATTGGGACTCAAAGACCTTTATCTCTGTAGGACACTATTGCCTTTATAAGGTTTTTGAGAGTGAGTGTTTAGAAAAACTAAAAATAAACACCAAAGAGTTATTTTGTTTCCCAAAAAAAAGATGTTTAGAAACTTCAGACCAAAATATTGAATTGTACTGGAGATAGCAATGAAGGAAGCTTCAAAGAAGAAATTTCCTCATGATAAAGGAACAAGAAAAGAGATACACACACACATAAACACATATATCATTTTTTTCTTGCTCACCAGAAGAGAAGAATGAGATAAGGCAACATAATAGTTCCTTGGAGTGGAAAGCTATAAGAAAAGTGACAGTATTTTCCCAAGTGACATATGGCTATGCATGGAGAGAAACTCAGCCCTCTGCCCTGAATCACCCAAAGTACTCAGTTCCTGGTCTGGCAACTATTAACTTCCTCCAAGACTTGGGACACACTGTCTGCCCGTATGGGGAGCAGAAGGAGCAGGGCTAAAGCTATGTGCCAGGTTCATCAGGGAGTTAGAGGGCAGAACTACCAGTATATTCAGTAGGCTTTGTAACGTGTGATCCAATAAAAGTAAGCTTCAGTTTTAGCTCTACTCCTTCTTAATGGGGCAACCTTGGAATGTTGCTTGTAGTAGATGCTGTCATGCATCAGCCTCCTGTGATGAGGAACTTACTCTACTCCCCTAACTTCTGGGAAACTGCCTGTAGCTCTCCATCCTCTTCAGGAATTGCCTCAGCTGGAGACAACTCCCTCCCCTGTGAGACACCCCTATTCTCGGAGACCTCCATCCAATGGCCAATCCATGCAGGTGTATAAAAGCCTGGCCCTTTCACCCCCCACTGAGGACAACTCTAAGGCAATCCAAACTTCAGTGCTCCTTAATCAGCTGAAAACTTCCTCAAGACTTGATCACAGACCAATTTCTTCATCTGCCCAATGCTACTTCCTTCCTTACCTCTTTCTTTCCACTGGTATTGATCCTAAAAACTCTCTCTCCTAAACATCCTTTTGTCTCTGCTTCGCCAGAACCCACCAGGTGACGATACTTAACCTCTAAGCTTTGATGTGTGTGAAAGCACAGATTCCGATTCAGTGTCCGGAGTGGGTCTAAGTGTCTACATTACTGACAAGCTCCCACACGGTGCTAGTGCTGCTGGTCTGCAAAAAACACATTTTGAGGAGTAGAATATAGAGTATTAAATCAAATAATAAATATAAAGTACTTAGCACAGTGCCACCTGTGTGCTTGTATGTGTAGTAAATTTATTTTGTTTATTATTTATTTGGTTAGTCATACCTTATCAAATAAGTAGAGACAATATAGTAAAGTATACACAAATAGAGGCCAGACAAACAGATGAACCACTGAACACTACTATGTGTGGGATGTTTCTTTGCAAGATATGCCCTTAAAGAAAAGGAAAATTAAGACTTTCATCTTGTTCTAAGTCCTACACTCCATTGTCTCAACTAAGTGATTCCTGTTCTCTCCTTGCCCAAGGGATGACCTCATTCCTCTCCCGTCCTCAGCAATCAGTTACTAATTCAGTCATTCCACACCTAAGTGTTTCTTGAGGCCATCCCTTCTTCATCCTCACTACTGCTGCATTCATTCAGGTCCCTCTCATCTCCTCAGCTCAACTTGCTTCCAACTCTTCCTTACAGATCACCTAACTCCAGTCACAAATCTTCTCCTTACAATTCCCTGAGGTTATTATTTCAAAGCACAAATCCGGTGATGTCATTTTCCATCTGAAAAGCCTTGAACAGCTTTCCTTGCCTATTATATAGAGTTCCTATCTCCCACGTAACATGTAAGGCCTTTTAACAGCTGGCTTCCTACAGTCCTAACCTCATCACTATATTCTGCCACTTTGAATCTCCTACCCACCGCCCCGCACCGCACCCCAAGCATGGTGCGCTTGTTCACACTTCTCTAGGAATGTGCGTGCTGTTCTCTCATCCAGGTGCAGGTTCTCCTTTTCTTGACAAGCAGCATCTTCCAGGCAGTTTGCAGCCCTGTGCTTCTATGGCATCCCCTGCATGCTTGTTTTTGTTGCACATATTGTAAGGTATTATAATTATTTGCTTATTTGACAGTTTCCTTCACTACTGTGAGCTGCTTCAAGAGAAAGATTGTCTGTATCATGACACATCTCTCCCCAATACTTAGCTGACTTGCTCAGGAATGTTCTGCAGTACATAACAAAAGCCCTGGCACACAGTAGATTCTGAAAAAGAACTGTTGAATGAATGAAATACTGAATCTGCTCAGTGCAGGGTAAAGTCCAAATGTAAAACCTGTCTGATGCAATTGAAATCAATATATCAACATAGGTTGCTTTGGTACCAACTTTACATTTATTTATTTATTTATGTATTTATTTAATTCCGTGACAACTTTGAGGTTATTGCTGCATCTTTTTTAACTGCTGTATTGAGATATAATTCACAGACCATAAAATTTACCCATTAAAGTATACAATTCAGTGGTTTGTAGAACACTCACATAGCTGTGCAGTCATCACCAAAATCTAATTTTAGACTATTTCCATTACATCTAAAAGAAACCCAGAAACCATTAGCATCACTTCCACGCCCCCTACCCCCCAACTTCTAGCAATCCTAATCTACTCTGTAGATTTGCCTATCCTGGTCATGTCACATAAATGGAATCATACAGTAGGTGGTCCTTTGTGACTGGTATTTTTCACTGCATATGTTTTCAAGGTTTATACATTTTTGTAGCATGCACCAGTACTTTATTTTTTACTGATAAATAATATTCCAACATGCAGATACCTCACATTTTATCCATTCATCAATTAATGGACACTGGCATTACGTCCACTTTTTGGCTATTGTGAAAAGTATTGCTTTGAGCCCTAGCTGGTGTGGCTCAGTGGATTGAGAGCCGGCCTTCAAGCCAAAGGGTCACTGGTTTGATTCCCATATAGGCCACATGCCTGGGTTGCAGGCCAGGTCCCCAGCAAGGGGGCACATGAAATGCAACCACACATTGATGTTTCCCCACCTCTCTTTCTCCCTCCTTTGCCCTCTAGAAAAATAAATAAATAAAATATTTTTTTAAAAAGTATTGTTTGAACATTTGCTTGTGTGTTTTATGTAGATATATGTTTAATTCTTGAATATATACTTAGGGATTGCTAGGTCATATGCAAACTCTAGTTTAACATTTTGAAGAACTACCAAACTGTTTTCCAAAGTGGCTGCACCATTTTATGTGCCAACTTACAATGTATGAGAGTTACAGTTTCTCCACACTCTTGCCAGCATTTACAATTGTTGTAGTTTCTTTTAAAATTAATTTAATAATGATGTGGTTTTTACCACTTTAAAATGTCTTTTGAAAGTTTTTCAACTAACCCTGAGTATATGCAATGTCATCAAGTCTATAGGGAAGTTAAAGATGTTGGTGTACCTGGATATGTCAAAAAACAGAATAGAAACGGTTGATATGGACATTTCTGGATGTGAAGCCCTTGAAGACCTCTTACTATCATCCAATATGTTGCAACAGTTGCCGGACACTATAGGTGAGAATATACTTTGTCATAATGTTTGCCAAATATTCCACTTTCTTTCTTGGCAGTATAGTTTGTTTTAGATGTGGGTAATATACTATTAGCTTGATATTAATAAATTAGCAAGTTCATTATTCAAGATGATAAAACAGTATTTTACCAATATCTTGAAATTAAATAGTGACTCTAGTTGTCAAATTTAAGAAGGCTATCCTATTAAAACTTAAGAAGGCTATCCTATTAAAATGATCCTATTAAAAGGTGAGGATCAGGTAGAGGTAATCATAAACTGATATATTTAATTTTTGTATATCTCCTAAGTTGTAAAATGTTATTGTAAGGAGTACATATCTTAGCTTTAGAGTAATTTGGTAGCCATACATGTCCCTTTTTATTACTATAAAATTACAGTAGCTTCACACAATGTTGCTATATTCTATTTTAATATTATAATGTTGCTATGATCTACAAGTAACATAAAAATGTACAATAATATAAAATATCTCATAGTTCTATATTTTAAAAAAACACATTGTCTTTTACATGCTGAGATTCATGAGGGCAGATAGTTTGTCTTTTAGTATATATTAAACACTCAATCCATTTTCTTTATAAATTTTATATGAATAAAATAGTAAAAGAATCTAATTTAAATAATGACTAAACCTTTTTGTATAGCTATCTTGCTACTATTTATGAATGTACTCATCACGTAGGGTAATCATCAAATTACTTAACTTTAGAATAGTTTTTTAACACTGAATTAAATGTGTCATATGTTCTGGAATTTATTAATAGTTCTGAAAATTAAGTCATGACCTAGGAAGCCTAATTGAAGGGAAGCTAGAAGACAAGTCAGTATCCCAAATTGTTCTTCAATATTCTATTACTTCCATTTTCAGGCTAATAGAGAGCATGATATTAACAAATCAGGCTCACTTTTCTTTGTAAATTTGATGATTTTGTTTGATTTAAATAATCACATATTTTATAACAATATTTCTCTAATTTCTTCTTTCATAAGACTGATCTGAGAACTTTATTAAACACTTCAACACTTCTACACTTTCAACAGCTCTTTGTTTGAAAATTCCAGTTCAGTAAGTTTGTGACAGGCCCTCAAATCTGTTTATTAAATGTCCTAGATTAAACTTATGATCAAGTAAGTTTAAGAAATGCTGTTTTGTGCAAGAGAAGGTAAGAAAGTATAATGGTGAAAAGAGCATCCTGTGGTCAAGGTGACAAAAAGATCATTCCTACTCAAACACCACTCCATACCTCTGCAAGGGCATAGTGAGAACAGAAAAACAACCACGGTCATTACTGCCTCATCAATACCAAGAAGTATACCTAGTATATGGTTAAGTGCCCCTTAAATATTTAGCAAATAAAATGAGTTAGCCATACTTAAGAATGAACACTTACCTCAACCTGAGACAGAATAAAAACATACCAGTGGCCCCAGGCCTGATGGACTCCAGACTGCAAACAACGGTGGCAGCCTTAAGCGCCTTTCCTTCTGTGAAGAGGAACAAAAGAAAACCTTAAGCATAACAAGGGAACTCGAATCTACAGAAGATTGAGGAGAAGACCCCTTTTCTGTGAAGAGAGGGTGCAAAAACCTATAACCAATATGAGGAGCTAGGACGGACGGCAAGATTCACTGGTGAACGCTGTAGCAAGTCACAGGCTGGTGTGGACTAAATTTGCAAAATCTAGTGGGATTGGAACACCACATTGCTAATATAGGCCCTGGTTCTGAACTCCAGAAAGGTGAGGATCAGGTAGAGGTAATCATAAAACTGCCAGACAGGCAGGGGTGAGCAAAGATAATGAGAATGCATTCGCCCTCTCAAATGGCATGTAAACAAACAAAAAAATTAGAGCTAATATTGTTATGGCAACCAAATGTTCAAGCAAGTAGGAATATTTACTCAAAGGAAACTAAAGTTATCAAGCAATGTAAAAAATGATTTTAAGTAGGTGCAGTTCTTCAAATAGATTAAAGGAAGAATAACAATTGTAAAAAATAATTTATAAGACAGAAAACAGGAGCTATGAGTAAAAACAGGAGTTATTTAAAAAATAACCAATTAGAAACCCTGGAAATAAAAATGTCACATAGTGAAACAAAATGATGTAATTATTTGTTTAAAATATCTTCCTTTAGTAAAGTAGGCTAGGATATTAGCCTGCTGGTTTGAGAAAAGCAACTTTGTAGTCAAGTTACCTGAGTTCAGGTTCTTGCTTCTCTACCTCACTTGCTATGTCATCTTAGACAAGTTCATTTTGAGGATTAAATGAATTAATCTGTGTAAAACTGTGTGGAATGGTACCTGAAACATAATAAGTACTCAGTCAATATTAGCGATTATAATAATTATTATAATCTTAAATTTTATGAATAAACTGCTTTCAAAATTCGATTACATATGTGTGCATTTCATGTAAATAGTAGCTCATTTAATGTTATATTAACATTTAATGTATTTGCTGGTAATTGTATATCTATAGCTAAAATCGTAGTAAAAAGCCTCCTTTTTCTTTCTCTTCAGTACTTCCTAATTGGGAGTATAAGGGAAAAAAGTTGGGACTTGGAGAATGGTGCAAGCAGAAGGAAGGAATGTGAAATACTTTTGATTCCTTGGCAGGCGGTGGGGGGCGTTGTGTGGACAAAGACAGGACACACAGGTGTGATATAGAAATGCACTGAAGGAAATATCTACCAGAGGAAAATAACGAGTAACAATGTCAGTGAGGCCACTGACCTCATTCCAGTCCCAGGTCATTCCAGTTCTTACAGAAACTCCAGGATCTGTCCATAGAATGCCCCTTGGATGGAATATGCAAGTGTTAAAATAGCCACATCACAAAAGAGTGATTCCTTTACACCCACAGACGCAGAGCTGGGCAGGGAGACTAACTTGCTTCAGCTTTCAAAGATGTAGAAACTTCTGTCAATTGTCAGAGCCACTACCCTCTTCTTCAGAAAAATCTATTAACATCAACCTTTTGGCTGTAGTCCCTAACTTGCATCATGATTTTCTCACTACTAGAGCCTACCTGGGGACTGTCATTCTCTTAGAAGAATGCTTTGAGACCCGCTGGCTTCAGCATGCTGTTTGCTCAGCTCTCTGTACCCAGCCCAAAACTTCCTGTGACCCAGTCAAGTGATACTGAGACTGTCAGCCCTCCTCTAACTCCACTGGCGGGCAGGGGCAGTAGTTTGATCAGAATTACCAAATTCTACCAAATTTGCCTGTAATTCCTAGTCCCCTGTTTCTTTTTCACAGCTGATGAACAAGCTCAGGAGTTCTTTTATACTTCCAACGTTGGTATTTAACATACAAGCCAGAGAAGCTAAGGTGACTCAGTTACTCTTTGAACATAGATGAATATATGGCAGTGGGTGTTCACCCTTCAAAGATAAATGACCTCTTTTTCAGGGGCTGCTGTTTTCAGCAGTGTGCCCTGGGGTCACAAGCTGATGTATTTAAGCTTTAAATATTGCAGGTATTTTCTCACAGCAGTGTGACACTGGTAACATTTCTCTCCCTCAGAGCTGGGATTGTGTGTGCTTCTGAAGAATATGTAACTGAGCACACTGAAATTTAAAGCGCAACAACAGCTTTATTTCAGAACCTTTGTGACTTAATTCTGTGCCTGTAAGGAATCCTTAAAATATGTGAGGTGGGTGGGCATCATCTGTAGCAGTGCTTCTCAAAGCAGGTTCACAAAGCAGTACATGTAAAATATACTGTGCAGGCATGCTGAAGAATGCCACAGTAGCTTTACATAGTCACATTGCTGCATTAGTACATTAAAAACTCCTAGAAAAACTTCACTAAAAATCTGTTTAATTTTGTTTAATTTGGCATTTCTCAAACACAATGGCCACGAAACCTACTACATCCACTGGAACAAGCTTTTTGCAAAACAAATAGTCTATGACATATATATGCATATTTCCAATGTAAAACAAAAATTAGCCAACTATTAATGCTTTGCCCTTGACTTTTGGCTATTTAAGCCATATTGATATTATAGATTATGCTATGGCAGGTTAAAGGAAGCTGTTCTTCAATTACTCTGTGCCTAATGTTCATTAAAACCCTGGGAGTACAGCAAGAGGTAAGGATATGGAGGGCATAAATCAGATGGTAGAGCTAAGAAGTTGGACCTTCAATTCCTGGCAAGTTCTGCATTGTATATTAAAAATTTTAAGTTTTTATGCTTACTGCTGATCCAAGTCAAGGATTTATGGTAACAAAAAGAATATGATGTCATATGTTATAATAGTCCAAGTCCATAATTATAACCCCTGTATTGTAATTCCTCAGTACCCATTTGTTAATTATTAGGCTTAATTCAAATTTGTTTTCAATTTGTATCACAACAGGAATGTTAGTTACTAGTGCTTAGGAGTTAATTAAATATTAAATCACAGCTGGCTTGAAAAATTTCATCCGGTCCATTTGCTGCATAATTGAAAACGGAAATGTGGTAGTATTGCTGTTAGCTCAGGTTTCTATGGAGCCCTACGTTTTGTTTACTTGTCTGCATTGATGTACTTGAACTCACATTCACATAAGTAAATTTTTTAGCAACTGGAAAGTCAAAACTAGACTACACACAAATATTATTTTGTAGGTTTATATAAGCAGCGTACAGCCAATCAGCATAACAAATATTTATCAAAAGTGATTCTTTTATTTATTTAATAGTGCATTTCCCATCAGAAACCTGTTCCTGTGCATTAATAAAACTTCTCTGTTTCAGGGCTGTTGAAAAAACTAACTACTCTGAAAGTAGATGATAATCAACTTACAGTGCTACCCAATACCATTGGAAAGTAAGTGCCAAAGTTCCATACCAGTCAGCCTCTCTAGAGCAAGAAATAAAAGGATTTGTTGAGTTTGATTTCAACACATTTTCCACTGGTGATACTAATGGTCTTATTCATATGTAAACTTATTTTAGACCATATTTTATTTAGTTATATATTTGTATATTCTCAATTTAGTTTTATACCTTAATATCCTGTTGATACCCAACTTACAAAATCACGAAAAATATTTGACCATGACTCTTTCATAAGCAAAGTGACTATCTAGGCCTTCAATTACACTCTTGCCTATAATTTTCTGCTTTATTAATTTGATATTTTGACTGAGTAGTAGCTCTAAAGTCACCTCACTATGTCTTACAAAATAAAATCAGTTGAACCTGCATTATGTATACATTACCAATACATTATTAGTAATAATTGATATTTATAGAAGTCTAATGTATTTTTAGAAGTTAAAGAAATAACAATCTGTTTTAGCTTTCATTTTTAAAAGCTTCAGGATGGAAGGTCATTATTGCTTTTTAAGGATAAAATATATTTTATTTATTTGAGAGCAATTTATATCTAATTTTATGTTGACTTTAACATTTGGTTCTCAAGTCAGTGTTTCACTGAAATGTTTCTATTTACAACTTATATAAAGTGAGAAATCAATAAGGTGTCTTCATTCTGAAATTGTGTAAGACCATTATACAGAGATTCTGCTGTACATCTAAGTGTAAAGAATTATATAAATCTGAATTTAACAGATTTCAGTATATTTAAGATACAGGGCTTTTATTTAAAAACAGATTTATTTGGTATAATTGACATGCAATAAACTTCACATATTTAAAGTCTATATAATTCAGTAAGTTTTGACATAGATACAAAGCCATGAAATCATTGTCATAATCACAATGGTGAAAATATCCTTTAATCTCAAAGATTTTCTGGTGCCTTTTCCTCTCCCTGCTCCTTCACCCCAAGTTGGCAAGTAACCACTGATATGAAAAACTTCACTTTCCAGGAGTGCAATCATTGGACCAAATTCAAATTCTAATGTCCAGATTTTGGAGAGTAGTAAGAGTCTTAATAATGTTTTAAATATTTTAATGTCCTCACCATACTATATATTTCATTCTACAGTTACTTCCATTTTCTTTAATATGAAGTAGAGGCAAATTAACTTTTCTTTAGAGATACACAAAAGTAATTATCTTTGTCAGCCTGATTCTTTTTAAAAACTTTTCTTATCTAATTATATTCTGAGGCACTAATCTTTCTTTTTTAGATCAATACTGAATTTCTTATATAAATTACATAAACTAATAACTCTAGCTCTGTGAAGACAAATTAAAGAGGTTTGATAATCTAAAATCAAAGAAAATATACTTCTTGAGTACACAGGCAAATTGTATGCTAGGTTATTTGCATACTTAGCTTTCTTTTCACTTTAATTTTTAAAAACTGATAACTTTTTACTTAAAAATGTTTAAAAGATAACTGGGCCTAATCAATTCAAAGGTTGATTACTGGTTTAGAGGGATAAAGGTTAATAATCTTATCATAACATCTCAATTTTTAAAAATTTTCAGTACCATTCTCATCCTCTGACTATTATTTCATGGAAAATAAAAGGGAAGTGTTAGAGGAAAGGACTAATTACAAAAGTAGAACTTTTTTTATAAGGCAGTAGGAAGTATATGGGAAATCTCTGTCTCTTCCGCTTAGTTGTTCTGTGAACCTAAAACAGTTCTAAAAAATAAAGTCTATTTAAAAAGAAGAAAAAGAACTGGCAAACTATGATTATTTAGACTTGGGTATTTGGCATCCATATTGCCAAAAATGAACAAAGTAAGCTTAACAGTTTGAAAAAACAACTGTCAGTTTTTGTTGCCAACAATAAAATTAGAGCTATTAAGCAAAAGTTAGAATTTGGGAAAATTCTATCTGCAGCTCTGAGCTTGACAGCTTCCTAATACTTAAAGGCTTTCTAATAAGACTGATGTGATATTAATGAATGTGATTTGTTAATATTATATTATAAAATGTATCAACATTTGGAAAATCTGTCTAACACAGCAGAGCAACATTTTCCAAACAACCAATGCATGAGTTAAAATATTAGACATGAGTAAAAGATCCATTCAAAGTTCAAAATAGACCAGTTTTTTAATGTATAGACCAAAGATTTTAATGTATTGGTATATAAAGTAAGAAAAGTTCATTAGTATATTTTCAGATTGAACATTGCAATTATCCCCTAAGAAACTGCCACTTGTTGAGTGTTGGCATAACAACAAAAAATAATCACAATATTTTTAAAAGGCTTTTAAGTTTATGTCCCTTTTGTAACTACATGTCTGTGTGAAGCTCATTTTGTTTTTGACATAATTCAGTCAAAACTACGCATCCCAGCAGATTGAATACATAAGCAGGTAAGAGAATCCAGTTGCTTTCTATTGAGCCAAATATTGAAGAGATTTGCAAACATAGAAGTAATGTCACTGTTCTCACTTAATGTTTTTGTTTCAGAAAACAAAGTTACTTTGTATAAAAACATGTTGCTTATATTAACATGTCATTTTTTTATTGTTATTTAGGAACAAAAAATAAATAATTATTTTTAAAATTACCATTTTAATTTATAATGTGGTAGGTACGAATAGATATAAAACATGTAAACAAAGTTCTTAAATGTTACCAGTAACTTTTAAAAATATAAAGCTGTCCTAAAACCAAAAAATCTGAAGATTTCTGTTCTATATTACAACAGATTAGATAATAAAATTAAAACAACTATTATCTAATTTATGTTCTCACTTAAAGAGAGCACCTGTACACAAATGTTTTGTATTTACATATATGGCAAAAAATAGACTAAACTTCTAAAATTTTATCATACACCTTAAAAAGCAATATGCATAAAGTAAAAATTATTATTATTATTATTATTATTATTATAGCTTTATTTTCCTTAGAAAATTCAGAATTGATGGATCAGAGGTTTAGTTCAAGGGCTAGAGTTAAAATTTTATTATAATTCTATTAAATGGCAACCCATATCACTTACAGAAAGTGTTTTGTAAATAGTCAAATAGTCTATATTTTCTTATGCACCACTCTGCCTAAAACTCTGAGCACTGCAATCCTAAAAATGTTAACAACCATCTGTAGTGACCAAAAGTACTCTCATTCTGCACATAGACTGTTTCAATGTATTATACTTGTCTCCAGTAATTTTTTTAAACTTTATTTATTTATTATTAGGGATAGTATAAGGGGAAAAAAAGAGAGGCAGAGAAACATCAATGTGTGAGAGAAACATCGATGGGTTGCCTCTCAACCCTCAACCTAAGCATGTGCCCTGAATGGGAATTGAACGAATGACCCTTCGGTTCACAGGCCAGCACTCAATCCACTGAGCCACACTAATTTCCACACTTTGGTAATTTTTAATAGTCTGAGTATTAAGAACTACTGGAAGAATTCATTTTTCAACATTTTTCAAAATTTAAATAGATTCCATGACTTTTGTGCCAATGACATAAAATTTTTTATATTTGTTGTTGAATCTTAATTTTTGCCTAGGCATACCAACTGCTCTAACAATTGAATGTGCAATGGAAATAATAATAAACAACTTTTTGTGTGTGTTCACATTGCACAAGATGCCATGCTTGATGTTTTGCCTGTCTTCTTACATAGTTTAAGGCCCAATACTATTCCTTGTGTATTCGTTATCTCCCCATCAAAAAATACAGAAACTTAGGCTAAGAGAAGTGACTGGGTTTCAAAGCTATGCTTTCAATTGAACTATATATGATGTGTCTCTTAATATATGTGATAGCTAAGTAACATATTTTGTAATATTTGGTATTCTATGGGACCCAATGCTCTAGAAAAAAAGGATGTTTCTTTAGAAGAGAAACTGCACCTGAACCTTCTCTCTCTTAGCTTCATTGTCTTGAACGAAAGCCATGGAACTTCAAAACTCTGAATAGATATTTTAAAAAGTCATTTCCTCATAGAGGTCAAACAGAAAGACAACTGGACTGGGAATGAAAAAATCTGAGTTAATGCAAAACTGAGTAAATCCCTTCTCCCCTCTGGGGCTCCACCCCTGAGAGGAGTGCGAGGAGCACTGGCCGGAGGGGAAACAGCGCTGGGACGAGTCCTGGCTAAAGCCCCTGCTGTGTGAACTGGGATGAATCACTTAAACTCCTCATTTATACTTCCACCTAAACATAAAATGTTCTAATTCTTTAATCCAGATGTTCAATCTATATTATGTCAATATCCTAGATGGAAAATGCCAGTAGCCTACTTACTAGACTGCTGTAATAACAAGAAAATAAATAAACTTTATTGTAGGTACCTGAGTGCTAAAAACTGTGTTTCTCTCTCTTCCCTAAGAATGGAAGAATACACAAGAAACTGAAAATGTGCATGGCTTTGGAAAAAAAGAATTTTGGCACTAAGGAATAGAGTAAATAAGGAGAATCCTTTTATTGTATACACTCTGCACTTTTTAAATTTTAGTCCATGTAGTATTATTTTAGTCAAAAAAAATCAAAATAAAACACACACAACCAAATCCTTCATTGGAAAAAAACCCAAATTACTTTGCACTAAAAGTCAAGTTTTTCCACAGTCTCATATGCGCTCCCCTGGTCAGCAGCAGCAGCTTCAACTGGTAATTTGTTAGAAAGGCAAATCCTTAGTGAAAACCCAGATCCTCTGAATCAGAAACTCTGGGTATTGAGCCAGCACACTAAAGTTAGAGAACCACTATCTAGACTCGGCTTACTTTTATAGTTGTCAGCTAAGTATTTCCTCAAATCCTATTCCATTGTGTCTACATTAGAATTGCCTGAAATGCTAGTTTAAAATGAAGCTACTATAGAGAAGTTAACCACTGTAGTTGGTTGTTTTGGCTCTGAAGCCAGGCCTTCTGAATTCAAAACCTGGCTCTTTGATGTGCTATTGGTTAACATAGAGCCTTTGATCCCTCCTCAGTAAAATGGAAACCATAATAATACCTCAGGAGAATGAGAATTAAATTTGTTATTTATTTTCATCTGTGTGAGGATACTAATATAACATGAATGAAACATCCAGTTCTTAAAAATAAAAATATTTTATACTTATTTGCAATTATGATAATAATATATTCTCTTTGTCTGCTCAGGCTGCCATAGCAAAAGGCTAAGAAATCTTCCAGTACCCTAACCTGGAGAATATGGAATCTTTTTTTAAAAGGTCTTTTGCAATGAGTGAAACTATTTTCTACTCATAGGTTATAGATCTGTTCACTAAATACTTTTAAACAATATTTTGCATTGGGGTGTACTTTTCTCCTATAATAAAAAATTCTACAGATTTTCTTTTTAAAAATCTAACTTTCCAAACAATCCAAAGACAAGCAAAGGTTAATAACAATTACTTTGGAAAGAAGGAAAAATTAGGTTAAATATAAAGTATAATATCTATACAGTGATGATAAATCTGCTCATTATCAGTCAGATATTTCCCAGATAAAATCTCTAAATGATTGATTATTCCTAACAAATATTATTTCCAGCACAATTTGACTGAATTTGGCTTAGACTGTAAAATTTAGTACAACGACTGGGTGATTTTTATTTAGTAAACACTATAAAAGAAAATGAGTCTAAATTTTGTTCATTTCTATCCACTGTTTAGAAGCGACCTGAGTAACTTATCTAATGTGAATGAGAAAATTAAGGATGGAATCTAAAACTTGATCTCTAGCCTAAATTAAACATAATTGATTTTATAATCACTGAAAATAAAGATAATGGCAAAGTTACTTAATGTTTTTAATGTGCCCATTCTAAGTATTTTACATATATTAACTCCTTTGCATGTATTTAGTCCTTACAAAACATAGTTAAGTAGTGATATCACCCCCTTGTGCCCAGTGAGGAAACTGAGGTACAGAGTAATTAGGTAACTTGATGAGGACATTGCCACTAGCGATTGCTAGAATCCAGACTTCATCCCCGCTGGCTGGCTGCAGTTTGGTGTGTTAACCCCTAGGTTTTTTAAGCAGGCGCTTTTAAGCAGTAGCCTGCATCTCCCAAACGAGTTTTATATCTCTCTCTTTACTTATATGCCTTTCAACTAAATCTCTGCTAATACAATTATAGTTTTTCATTGTCATATGAAATATGTCTAGCTTCATGTCTTACTAATAAATGCTAGTAATTTTACCTTTTGTCTTACAGGAAGGTTTTACTTACATGAAATCACCCATTTTAAAAAGAAGATATCACAGTATAACCTCTACCTGTTTCAGAAACAGATTCTTCAAAAACAAATTTTAGGGTCTTTCTACCTCATAACAGATCATTTTAATGGAGTGCCATATCTATATATAGCAGATATTTAGTCCTCATGAAACTACATACTAGGCATTACCAACCAATTTTATAGAAGAAAAACAGATTGATCGTTAAGTTCACTCTTTTATTAAGCAGCCACACTAAAATTGGAACCCAAGCCTGTCTGAATATTTCCCACTAAATTACATTACTTCTGTTAAGAGTTAAAAGTGAACTAAGAAATTGAAGCCCAAAGCCATTTATTTTTATGTTTATTAAAATCTACATTAATAAGAGATATAATGGTTTCTAATGTACATAAATGATGCTAAAGGGAAATTATAGATTATCTGTGTAATATATTCACATTTTCTCTTCCCTATTAGCGAGGTAATTGAGGGTTAATGAGACAGTAAGATCTTCCCAACCAAGACTAATTCATGGAGACTAAATTAAAGTGGAGAAAAATGTAGAGAATATTTTTAGAAAATTAAATCAATATTATTGTTTAATTTCAAACATTACCACCTCCATTTCTCTCTTGTACCAATATGTGAAGTAAGGCAAAGCCTTACTGAATGTGTACACAACTCTTGTAATATTTATATGGATTTTAGCTGTTATTGACATGTCGTATGTGTGTGTGTGTTTAAATATTACTCTTAAAATATTTGGAAGGGCTTTATTTAAAGCCTTGTGACTCAGTGTGTGATCCCAGGACCAGCAGCATCCACATCACCTAGAACAACAATTTCTAACCAGTGTGCTAGAAGAATTTTTAAAACATGATACCTGACTATTCAGTGAGGGCCACTGACCTCTTTTCCTTTAGATTGTCAAATAGGGAAATGACAGCAGCCAACACAACAATAGCAGTCTGGCATGAATGAATCAAAACTATACCTACTTTTTTTGTCAGATGGGCAAAAAATATATTTTTGGGTGTACCACAGAATTGTAGCAATTAGTTATGTGTACCATGAGATGAAAATGACCTATATTCTAGTTACAAATGCTGGATCTGGGCACCACCCCAAACAACTGAATATGAATCGGCATTTTAGAAAGTTCTCCTGGTGATTCATATGTATACTAAAGTTTGAGAAGGATTGCTTTAAAGTACTTTACACTTCCTTGGCACCTTTTTTCTCACTTTGAATGGTTCAATTATAGACTACAGAATAGAGCTGCAAAGAAAAAAAGAGGTAATGTTGGTCTTTTATTTTCTGCACAAAATATGATGAATATATTTTTATTTATTGAGATATAATTGACATAAAGCATATTAGTTTCAAGTGTAAAAATAATGACTTGATATTTTTATGTATTGCAAAATTATCACTATAATAAGTCTAGTTAACACCCATCACCATAAATAGTTACAATTTTTTTCTGGTGATTACAACCTTCAGATATACAATTCAGTAGTTATTATGTTATACATTACATCCACAAGACTTAATGATTTTATACGTGGAAGTTTGTACCTTCAGACTATCTTCACCCATTTTGCCCACCCCCTAGCCTCCATCTGTGGCGGCCGTGAGTCTGTTCTCTGTATCTATTCGCTCCAGTTTGTTTGTTTTTAGATACCACATATAAGTGAGATTATGGTATTGTCTTTCCCTGTCTGAGTTTTTTCACTTATTTGGTCTATGCCAGTGATAATCTGAGTAACTGTGATACAACTATATTCGTATAGATCTGGTATCAAAACACTTTATGTGATTTTAAATGAGATAACCACCAGTAAATTCAGTTGGAATGTTAAATTGTAAATTTGAATCTTCTGATTTTCAGAGATCATTGAGGAATGTGTGTTTTGCATCTAATAGCTTTCCTCTGTATCCCAGAGATGTAAAATACTTTCAGACTGTAAGTTTTGAATTCAGTATATCCATGGTACAGTAAAATGTTTTCTTATTAATGCAGGAAGTCCTTGTTTTGCACAGAAGTGGGACACTGAAAACAACCACACTGCAAGCTAAAACTGTGCAGAACAGTCACAACCAATGAGGAAAATCATGATTGTTCTGATTAAGGTCTTTAAAAACCTTTTTCAAAACATTAAACACTTTTACTGTTGGTTATAAATGTATAGGAAAATGGAAAAATAGTAAAAGCAATATTTATTTAGTGTGCTGTCACTGTAAACAGCAGTCACATCAAGGATTACAATGTTTATTTATTTTGTAAAAAAAAAAAAAAAGAAAGAAACCTATCTAGATTAATGTGAACAGGGCTTGCCCTCCTTTCATCATGTGAGTCATAACTCGGAATGGATGTTTTTTCCTATGTGTCAGTGAATTGTCATAGTCCTTTTTAAGCTTGGATCAGCTTTCAAACTTTTATCCTTGTGCTTTCAATGTCACGAAACATCTCTGAGAGCTCCTTTAATGTGAAGTTGATTGCCAGCATCATTTCCTCTGGGACATCATCATTTTCATCACAACCAATTTTCTCATTTATGTCAACAGGTTTGCCTACACTAAGTTCTGCTGGCAGCATATCTCCAGCCTCTCGAATAGTGGCAGGCAAATGTCAGTAGCCAGCTGTTTCTTCCATAACTCCACCTATGTTTGATTCAAATCCTGCAAAGCTATTTGCACAATGTGCTACAGCTCCCTGCTATACTGCTCCCATGATACTTTGCTGTTCCTTCCTGCCATGATGCATAATATTATTTAATGAAACCATAATAACTGAAATCTGTGCCTATCAGAAATACACAAAGTAGGGTCTGCCTTACTGTGACTCAAGACTAACATCAAGACATGTCTTTATGAAGGAAAGAAAAAATAAGATAGCTAAATTATACTTTAATTGTTTAATTCTTTGGCTTGTACCTGGAGCATACATCTAAAATTTTTATTTAAAAAAAAAATCCCTGGTACTTTTATGACCACTTGCAGAGTACATGGCTCCACACCATTGATAGAAACATCTTTTAATCAATTGTACCAAATGAATTAAGTGCATTATGTGTAAGACACTGTGCTCAACCTTTTTTAAGAAACAAATAAAATGTTATAGGTTTCCCAAATACATTGATTTTTGTGTCCAGCAGTGCCCACGCGCGCGCGCGCGCACACACACGCACACAGTCACACAGCCATGCACCCCTTGCCAAAGAGATGATACTCAAAGCTGAATAACGCATTTCACCACATCTGGTTGTAACCTGTTGAAGCTGTCAAGGACCATGAACAGTGAGTTACCTTGATTAGGGTCAGGCTGGACCTGACTGAATTAATTTATTTCTTGACCCATGGATAATGGGGCTTGATTCACTTAACTTTACCCAGACTTGTGAACTCATTTCACCCTCTACATAATGTAAATTTGAAGCCTTAATTAGCATAACCCACAGTTAGCACCCCATTTTGGCACTTAATCCCACCCCCACCCCAGAGGTCTACAGTTTCTTCCCTGGTATGTTCCCTTGCCTGGTAGGTAAGTTAAATCAGCTTTGATTTTTAAGCTGTGGTTTTTGTTTTATTTATTTTTTGATACCCAAGATAATATAACTAGTAATGAACATTGCTTGAGCACATACGCATTCTGACTAACTGAAAACCCGTAGGCTTAATTTCTGTGTAACTAAATGACAGGAGTAAATGGCAGTCAAACCAGATAATTCCAAGATTTAAAAAAGGAAGCCGATTCTACAATCTAGCCCAACTAACGGTAATTCATTCTTCTCATTACAAGGACTAAATCTTCCCCTTTGGGGTTCCTTCCTATTACAGTAATGACAACGATATGAGTGGTAATGACAGTATAATAATATTAACAACAGCATCAATGACAACTTAAATACAGCTGGTGCTTACTCTGTGCCAGGCCCTCTTTCTTTCCCAACTATCTTGAACCAGCCATCCAAATGTCTTGCTCTCTTGTGATAACTTGAACGCGCATTCATACAGTTCCTTTCTGTGGCCCTGGGGTCAGCCTGGCTAAGGGTGGAGCGCTAGTGGTTGTGACAAACCGGAGAACTGAGACCAACGGCAGCAGCCGTTACTCACATTTCCGTTACTTATCATGGAAGGGTTGCCTGGTACTGCCAGATCTTTCTCTTTGTTAAGAGGTACCAAAGGCCTGGATCATTCTGTGGAGTTTACCGCTTTTCAAGGAGCTATGTAAATCAAACAAAACACATCAGCAGGTTGAAATGAGCCCTGTTCGTAGACTCTGCCACAGAGGCAGAGGCAAAGTAATGAAGTGGAGCCAGGCAGCTACATTTAGGTCCCAGCTTCCTTACTGTGTGTGGCCTTGAGCAAGTTACTCTACCTCTTTAAGGTGCCATTTTCTTATCTGTAAAATGGATTTTAAATTAATAGGTATAGGATTGTTATAAGCAAACGATTAATTATTTCTCTCTCTAAAACACTTAGTAAAATACCTAACATTTAATCAGTATTTTGTTTTTACTGTTTGCTCCTTTTATCCTCCCTTTCCTGGACCCACCCACCATGCCTTTCCACCTACTCGTGCCAGTTATACCACATTCATTCCGAGGACATGCATTATGAACATCTGACTATAAATGACACTTGCATTGTATTAAAACAAATATAATCATCTCTCATTGAAAGGGGGAAAAATAAACTACATTTACTTCACCAAATGGAACCACTTATTAAATGGTATTGAATCACTTGGCTAAACTGATAAAATAAATTTATATAAATCATGCAGTCACTAGACAAATACCTCTTTGCTGAAGCTGGATATGTGACTTTTCAAAACTTTTTTGCCATCTAATGTTTCAAAGTGTCTAACTAATGTATTTATTTTTTCAGTTTATCTTTATTAGAAGAATTTGACTGTAGCTGTAATGAACTGGAGTCTCTACCTTCCACTATTGGCTACCTTCATAGCCTTCGAACACTAGCAGTCGATGAGAATTTTCTTCCAGAATTACCCAGAGAAGTGAGGAATGAACTTGTTTCTATTACTTAATATTTAATGATTCTATTTTAGAATTAAATCTTAACAGATGCAAAGGCAGTATAGATTCATGATTTAAGCTTTGAATATATAGGAATTGTCTATGTATATATTTGCAAATCATTCTTTCTGCAATGACAAATAATAAGTTCTTATATTCAACCCAGAAAATGCATTGGGCTTAGACATTGCTTGCAAAGAAAAAAAAATATATGTTGTAAATTAATTAATGCTGAGAAATGTGATTTAAGAATTTAATTTATATAATTTTCTTTTAAGAAGGGTAATAGATATTATTTTTAAATAATTATATTTCCATTCCTGAAGTGACTGATTTTTAATTTAAGTTTTTAAAAGTATCATGTTGCATAACAGTATTATTTTTGCTTCAGTATACACCAAGAAGTTCTTTTAGTTTTTATCTGTAAATAGGATTTTTATTTATAAATGTCAAGAAAAAAGTGTGACATATACTTTCAATTTAACATTTTCTGCAAAACACCTCCATAATAAAGGAACAATAATTCATATATCATTATTCTAGAGCCAAGAATTACAAGTAAAAATTACAAACACCATTGTAATATGAAGTAAAACTAACTTTGCCACAGAAATGTCAATAATACTTAATTTTTGAATATGTTTAATCTATTATAAACATAAGTATATTAGTATTCATTTGTATGGACAAAAACAACATGGCTTATGAAAAACAATATATTAAGTATTGTAATAACAAAAGTATAAAGAAAATTCTTCCTTCCTAATGTGTAAAACAATATGAGATGTACATTGCCTTAATAGCCAAAGAAATATACATAGAATAATGCACACATTTTAAAGAACAAGATTATGAAAAATAAAACAATATGCATTAAGAGAATATTAAAAGTGTAAGGAAATTTGTAAATTAATCAAATTGTTTTATGAATTACAAAAATTAATATAAAAATAGAGTCTACACTGTGATTCTTTACTTTTTTGTTGTTTATGTTGTTGTTGTTACCTATAGATTGGAAGCTGTAAGAATGTAACAGTTATGTCTCTACGCTCCAATAAACTGGAATTTCTTCCTGAAGAGATTGGACAGATGCAGAAACTAAGAGTCTTAAATTTGAGTGACAACAGGTATTTCTGCAACATATCACAATCACATATTGATTATTTACTAAAAGCAAATTATTTTTTTAATGTTTTTGAAAACAAATTCCAGGTAAAGTGTGTGTGAAGTATATGGAATGCAAATATCATGTAACTATGCAAATATCCGCTTAGAAAATGCAGCAGCTAAATTATTTTCTAAAGAGATACTTCAAAATTTTATTTATGTTAAAATCACATATACTAAAACTATATAAAATTTATACACCCAAATTTATAACTCAAAATCGTCCCATATGCAGAAAGCATAGTAGCATGAAGACATGGAAAATAATTGAAATAAAACCTATGACATTTATTAATAAAATGTGTGCATAGATATATATGTATACAGACACATGTATTCTCATGTATACTTTTATTCCTCCAGTAACTTATATGGGCAAATGCTGGTAAAAATACTGCCAGGAAGTTCATCCTAAATAGTCATAAGGTTTGTACATTATGATAGGACAATAAAAAAAAAATTGAAATTGCAATTCATCTTTGTTTTCACCTTTGGTCACTGCAATTTTCCACAAATAGGAAAAGATAAAAAAATATTGACTAAAGGCAACTGCTAGGAAGATAAGTGATTATGGAATAGAATGCTTGAACTCCTTGATTTTAATGTTTCAGTCAGATTAATGATAATATAAACTGAGACATTTTGCAACAAAACTGTGAAGATTAGTTTTTACGGAATCATGAAGAATGTTCAGATTCTGCAAGTTTCACTAAATGTGGGTGTTCTCATTTGTATGTTAGTTTAAGAAAAAAATAATAATAATGTTAATTTCAAAAACCACTCACTTAGTCACTAGTAGTATTCCCATGTAAGAGAATAAAACTTTTTTTTAAAAAAGGTATGGGATTTTATTTTTATCAGGATTAAAAGGAAGCTTCATAGCTTGGTGCAACAAGAGTGAATCATGTCAAACCAATCTTGCTTCCTGTTTTGGCTGGGTTTCTAGACAGGAAAATAAGGGAAATGTATTGAGCATCATACCTGATTTTCAGCAAGACATTTTTCAAATTTTTCTAATTATAGTCTTGTGAGTAAGATTAGAAATAGGTCATGGAGCTATCACAGGAAGATGGAGTCCCATGGGATTCAATTACAGTCCCCAGTGGAACTGAGCTCCATTATATTCACCTGGGGGGAGTGTTTTCATGATGAGCTAAAGAAGTCTCTCCATCTTTTCCCATACTATTTTAGAATTTTCTTGTTTTTGCAGGTTGAAGAATTTACCATTCTCATTTACCAAACTTAAGGAGCTTGCAGCTTTGTGGCTTTCTGACAATCAGGTAACAACTTTTATTACCTGACTTATTTTGTTTATTAAAATGAACTATAATTGAAACTTTGAATTATTAACTTTTTCAACCATAGATACCTCTGATGATCACTATATAATATAAGTTCTTTATGCCCTGGAGGAGAGATTTTTGTAAAAGTAGCAATTTAAATATGTAATTCATTGCCTCAGACAAAACAGAGCTACGATTCCCAATCTCTTTAAATACTTCAATTTAGCATTTACTTCATCTCAGAGATATAATATACAAAATGATCATTTTTATGAATTTTTAGCTCTAGGTGGTATATATATGTCCCTAGAGGACATACTTTAATTTTACCTCTGAAGGTAAAGAATAAAAAGTTATCACCACAATCCCCACAAGAGGGAATTATTACCCTTCATGTTCCTTTTTTCTCATACTTTGGATTATAATTAACTTAATTCTAAAACTTTATTCAAGAAATTTGCAAGTATCTTTTGTAACGATTTATGTGTGTTTTCTTTAAAAATGTTTTGATATTATTTCTTTTCTGATGAAATTTGTTTATAATGAATCAGTAACTGAGTATTAATAAATAATTTTAGTAACTGGAAAGTAACAAGAAACAGTTGAAGACAACCCTTTGCCACCAGAAGAATTGGTGATAGACAATTTTTATAATTGTTTGTTAGTCTTCTTTTACCCTTTGCTTATAATCCTAAAATTTTTAAACACCTACCCCAAAATATAAAGAGCCAAATGTAAACAAATCATGTTGAATTTAGTTTTTCATCATTATTTCCTTAGCATAAAATCAACATTGTTTAAATTTCTAGGTATTGGGTTGGTATTTAATTATAAAAAATTTAAATAAACCTCTGCAAATAAGTATAAGAATAATGCTTATGTTTCTACAGTTATTACAGCACTGGCTTCTATCTACTGAGTAAAAAATTAGATTGTCATTCAAATTCAAATTTTATCAATGCACAGTAGATTTTACAAGGCATCAGTATATCATTATAAATAGAGCATTTCTGGAATTAATGTGAATTATGCTAATGGAACAGTCTATTTAGTCTTGCCTTGTGAAAAAAAACCCTAATATCATGATTTATTATTCTTGTGGAAGAATAAACAGAACAGTGACTAAATCATTTAACTTTTATTTAGAACAGTGATTTAATGTGCTTCTGACTCAGTTTTATGAGGCAAATTGGTATCCCAAATCCCTTTGTGTTTCATTCCTATTAATAAATGTCATGAATAAGCCAATTTTTAAAACATGACATAAAATTATCATTTCAAATATACTTCTATATATGTAGTATATAATATCAGAGTTCTAAAAACCCTTTTGCAATAGCATTTTTGAAATCAAATTAATTGAGAATGAAATATTACTATCCATGGGTAAGTGTATTGAGACATTTCAGATACAAGTATAGTTGCTTATCTGTATGTGGACCCTGTCTTTGATTACAAAAATAGACTTTAAATATAAATGGTTGTTCTTTAACCTAATTAAATTCACAGATGATCTTTTTTTTACCTTTCATTGAATATTTAATTGTTGTTCTATTAAAGTTGTCCCATTTTTCCCCTGTTTGCTCTCCACTGCCCCGCACAGCCCGGCTCCCGCAGTCAATCCCCACCCTGTTGTCTGTGTGCATGAGTCACTCATACATGTTCCTTGATTAGCCCCTTCCCTTTCTTTCCATGCTTATCTCCCTCCCCTCTCCCCTGTGGTCACTGTTAGTCTGTTCCTTGTTTCCATGCCTGTGGAAAGTATCGAGAGTTTGTTCATTTGTTTGTTTTGTTCATTAGGTTCCTTTTATAAGTGAGATCATATTGTATTTGTTTTTTGCCACCTGGCTTATTTCACTTTTTGCATAGCATAAGTTTGACAGCAAATTGAATTGGTTATTTTTTAGCAACAGCTTGTGAAAATGAATGGGCATATAGAGCCATACCAAAATCTTAGTTAGTTAAAATAATTTAACACATTTTTAAAGGTCTCTTCAGGATAAAAACTGATGTTGCTCAGTGATGATGAATAATTTTGTAAAAGTGTATACTAGAGAAAAAGAAAATTTCATTATGAAGACCTTACAATTTGGAAATATTCTACAGCAATAGTCTTATTTCATGTTGTATTTCCTAATTTCATTACTTTTTCCTTGCTTTTCTTTTAATTTTTCATTCATTTTGGTGAGTCCACTATTGAATATTATCATACATAAAACAAATATTCTTCATATTTTCTAGCTTACTGATCTAATCTATGGTTTGTTTTTTGTTTTGTTTCTGTTTTTTTGCTTCCAGTCCAAAGCCCTTATCCCTTTACAGACTGAAGCCCATCCAGAAACAAAGCAAAGAGTATTGACAAACTACATGTTTCCCCAGCAACCTCGTGGTGATGAAGGTAGAACGCTCTCCTATACTTATATAATTATGGACAAAAGAGACTCATTTTATTCTGATCTCTGGCACATGTGCAAGGTTATATAGATAATTAGATGACATACATAAATCATTTAGAGGTTACCTGTAAGTATGAATCTTATCTTCACACTACAATATCTTAAGTAAGATTCCAAAAACATAACTGTTCCTCTTTATGTTAATAACATTGACTTTTAGGATCAACTTCTCCTGACGGATTACAAGACACAGGACTAGTTAACCAAAGGTGGTCCTCAGCTAATTGAAATGAGCTAAAAAGAGTTAGGTCTTAAGGAAGGTTCAAAGTGTTCACTAATTTCATGAATGAAATTTAAACATTTAGCGTAGTGATCGCAGGCCTCAAATTATTTCATGTTAAGAATCAACCATAAAAAGATGTCTTATAAATAATAACACATAACTCTTTTTTTCAAGCAGAGTTTCCCCTAAACAACAGCAACTATGATAAGAATACTTTTTGAAAAAACTAAAGTTTTTCCAATAATTAAATCTTCTATCTTATGATGACATTATTCATAAAGTGTTTAAAGGAGGTTGTCCTTTACTATTTGAAACTCAGCAGAAGCTTTCATGCACATTTTCTAGTCTTACAGTCACAGTCGCAGTAATTCTTAGAAGGCCTACTTTAATCCACCCATGAATTAAATTTACCCAACCCACTGAATGAGACCAACTTTTAAAGGAAATTATTTGCATGTATTTTTATTTTCAGGGATAACTATAATAAATATCTTTGATTTACAAATGTAAATGAATCATTTTGGGATAGTTTAAAAGATTTTTATTCAAATTTGACTTACAGAACTAAGAAAAGGGAAGAGTTGTTTTTATACACATTCTTCAGACTTCAATAAAATTGATATTTTGAATTTATGAAAGAAAAGTCACTGTGTATACATATGGTACAAGAAAAGTCTCATGTAAAGATTGTGTTATTCATCTACCTTTAATTATACTTATGTTTTAATATCCCTAGATTATCAAAATATTCCTTTTCAAAAGGTATAGGAAAAATGAAAGTGCTTTATATTTGTTGTTTATTTCTGAGATCCAGTTTCATAGATTAAATCTCTAATTTGTTCCAGGGAGTGAAGTAGATCTAGTTAGGTAAAGTGGTGCTAAGGAATTAGCCTTGTTTTGGTTTGGTTTGCTTTAGAAAGAAGAGTTGGTATTAAAAAAATTTCTTGGCCTTTAATCAACTCTCCCTCTGGTCTTTCAAGCAGAAGTGTATTAAATGAATTTTTGGAATCCCTTGCAACAAAAAAGGAAATATTATCATTAGCCAACATTTTGATACAAAGATTTGTAAGCCATTTATTTTCACTGTTAATTTGAGACATATTTAGACTGATACTTTCATGTTAAAGACTAAATTTTCCACGTTTGTTAACCCTAAAAATAAACTCTCTTTTATTATTCCCACCCCAATGTTCGTGGGTGCATACACACACACAAAAGGGCAGTCTTGGGCAATTTGCAAAACTGTTGTTATGTAGTACCTTTTATAAAATACTGACAGAGTTTAGTAGTTACAAATATGGGCTCTGTAATTACACAGATATGGACTAGAATTCCACATTGGTACCAGAGAAGCTGCATGTCTTTGAGCAAGTCTTAACTCAGCTCTAGCTTCCTCATTAGTAAATTGAGGGTGATATTAGTATTACTATTGTGTGTTGTGAAGGTTAAAAGAGATATTTTAAAATGTTTAATCCAGCTCTCTATTATTTCTGTCCTATGAAGAGCTCATTCTCTACACTGGAAAACTTCCCAATCTCAATATAGAATTAATGTATACTTAAGAAAGTTGAATTTGTGTTAAGATGTTAAAAGACCATGTAACAAATATCA
This sequence comes from Pteronotus mesoamericanus, assembly GCF_021234165.1. NCBI lineage: Eukaryota > Metazoa > Chordata > Mammalia > Chiroptera > Mormoopidae > Pteronotus > Pteronotus mesoamericanus. Next base: position 18,388,988 of record NW_026555006.1, read on the forward strand.
AGGAATTTTATTCCCTTTCCCCCTTCTTTCCTTCTTTCTTTTTTCCTTTCTTTCTTTATTTCCTAATTTTTTCTTTCCTTATTTTTCCCTTTTTAAAAATTGTTATATTTGTTTGTAGTACCTATCACCATTGTTTGTGTAGTGTACTAACCTCTATTAACACTTTATGTAAAAAAAAACAATAAAGCAATAATATTTTGGAATCTAACTGTAGATTTCCAGTCAGACAGTGACAGCTTTAACCCTACACTGTGGGAAGAACAGAGACAACAACGCATGACTGTTGCCTTTGAATTTGAAGACAAAAAGGAAGATGACGATAATGCTGGGAAAGTTAAGGTGACCTTTTAATTTTGGGGGTTTTTTTTTCTTCTCATTATTTTGCTTGTTCAATGTTATTATTCTAATAGACTTTGGGAGAAACTAAGTAACCTCTGCTAGGAGGTCAGCTACATGTTTAAGTCTCATGGGGGTACCTTTCATTTATAGCAAGGTGGTAATTGTGGAAGCATTGCTGTGTTTGAGAATGAGATTAATGCCCCAGTTTTGACTGCGCACTTTTGATAGGCCACCCCATCTTACAGGATAACGTGAAAGAGATTCAAGGTGAGAAAAGCCAGGAAAAAAAAAGCAAACAAATCTGAGTGATGGGCTTTACCTAAACATCTTATATACCTTTTAAAACACTGAAAAGCTTTTCTTTTCATCACTGAGCAAGGCAGGACGCAGACTGTATGAGGCCAGTTTTATTGAAGAGCCAATGTATTAATGTATTACATTGGCATTAAAATCTCTGAAAGTTTCTAATGTTCCTGGGATGTTTGAGAAGAATTTATGAGTCTTCTTAAGTGGGAGGACAAGTTTTAAAGGAGGTGAGGACTAATAGCAGGTCGTGTTCCTTAGTATAATAATTTTAATTTTTTAACTACAGAGCATTTTTTTTAAATCCTTTATTGGCGCTAATAACAACAAGGCTGAATTTTTAAATCTTTATTTTTTGTTATTTAAATTTGAAAATATTAGCATTGATATTGATCTTTATCAATATCAGATCTTCATGTTATCATGAGAGCAACATCTTGAATCTCTTACTAATTTTTATGGTAGTGTTTGTGTAATTTTTTCATCATGTTTACTAACAGCTTTCACTCTTAGTAACTAATTTCCTAAGTAATTGTAAATGCATTTTATTAATAAATCCAGACTGTGTGATATGTTATTTTCTGTCCTCTCAGTCCCACATTCTCTAAACTTTTTTCTTAAGCCAACACACTTTAGAACCTTCCTAGAATCAGACAGTAAGTAATTGATAAAGCATATCTATATCATTGTAGAGAATCCAAAATAGATTCCTAAATCAAGATGATAATTTTGTTTTAAAAAATTGGGTTAAAAAATGTCTCTGGATGATTAGTGCTATCTAATAACCAGAGACATTTTTATTGTGAATTCCTAGGGAAAAAAATGCTAAACTAAAAATAAACAAAAACCTTTAGAACATTTTTTTTAAGGATTTCATGTGTTAGATCCAGAACCATGGATGATGCATTCTATACTGGACCTTTGATTCATTGTTTTACTTCATTGAATGTCAAAAAGTACATACTTCTTCCTAAAAATCTATATTCAAAGGATCCAAGAGGAAAATAGTGTATTTAATGTACTCATATATGTGTTAATAAAAACATAAAATATAGTAAATGCAAACAATTATTTAGAAGCCCTGTTTGTGTGTTATGTGATCAGGTTTGTTTATAATCACAGTAGGTTCATTATACTTTAGAGTACATCTTTCTGTATGTTTATTTATATTTGGTTTATTTATGTTTTGGTAAAGCCATATGTTTCCCAAATCTCAAATTACTTGACTTCAACTAATTTGAATGTTTCCAATGCCACTGGCTATTGGACAAATTAGAACACAAACAAACTTCTAAATAACTCATCATGGAAATATGATGAATGGAATATACTGAAATCTTAAACTGAATTAGTCACACTTTTCTGGTTCATTACATGTACATTAAACATAGCACAATTTTAGCTTTAATTTTCATAAAATGTGTAAAGGAACCAGTGATCTATGCCACCAGCTTCCAAATAGACTAGAGTGTAATGCCTTACTTAGAGTGTGTATAGTGTAGTATGAATGCTGCATTGTGTGAAGAAATTGTGACACTTTAGCTTCATTTGATATTGGTACTATTTTACTACATAGAGTTTAAACTAATTTTCTGATGGTTGTTTTAAATGCATTACCCAGAGTAAAAAAAATCAAGAGTAGAAAAATGATAAAGTGAAAGTGTTGCTACAGTGCTCCTCTTTCTCCCAGAAAATGGAGATTCCTTCTCCCACAGGATCACTCCTGCCAAGCCCCCTGGGAAAGGGGCCAGCGTGGGATTACTCTCCAACCTGCCAGACTGTCTGGCGATTGCTGCACACCATGGGCCAGGTGTGATCAGCAGATCCAAGATATGCCCGTCCCCCAGAATGACCCACAGCTGGCATGGGGTTGTATAAGTGGCCTCCAGCAGGAAAGGAGCATGTGCACTCCATTGCCAGTTGCAGCACAATCCACCACTCTTCCCTCTCTAAGTGGCAGACAGGTAGGCCTAGGTGTTGGGGTAGGAGAATCCCCCATGTAGAGGCAACCTTGGAACAGTGGTTTATGGGGTATGTTCTGCATGACTTGGGACAAGAAATGTTGGTCACAGAAACTTACCAATTGCCAGTGTTTGATCCCAATTTAATTTTTGTTCAATGACATTGGCAATGGGGTGGGGACACCTGAGTCAGGGGGGAGGGAACATCATAATGAGGTGCCTAATTGTGGGATATCTGGCATGATATTAAATTGGGTGCTTCATTTTTATTATGTTTTTATTTTTAAATATTTTTTAATTTAAAGTGTGGGAATACCAATAGTCAAGCAGAATGTTGATGACACTATTGATAAAGTCTAAATTACCCCCACACATACACACACTTTTGAAAAATATTAATTCTGGGGAAGATTAAGTAACTGAACTTGATTCTTAAAATAGCATGGGATTTGAATTGAGATTTGCTGAACATAAACTTTAAGCACAAAGATGGCATCTGTTGAAAAGTATCAATTTCATTTTAATTTAAGGCACAGATGATGAGAATTCCTATAAGAGAAAATTGGCTTGGGAGTTGTGGCCAATAGAGTTTCTTTATCTCCATGGCATGGATCTTTAAGAGTTTAAGCGGGGGGAAAAAAGCTTTAATGGGATGTGAAAGAACACTGTATTTTTTTGTAAATTTTGTCATCCACATGTAATGGACTAGATTCTTATTCTGTCTTATATTCTTTCTACAATATAAGGCAAGCTGAGAATGCATTTTCCTAACTAAAACTGCTATACATTCCCTTTGTATGTAAAATGTTCCATTTAACTTCTAAAGTAAGATACCTAATAATCAATAATCAAAGCATTAACTATTATTTCTCTTACTGGAATTTACAACCAAATCAAATTGAAATTTAATCATTATATAAGAAAACCACAGCTCTGTATAAATTCAAAATATCACTTCAAAATGCCCTAATTAAGAGCACTAATTCTTTCTTCATTGCTAAATTTTGGGGAGTCTCCAACATCTTGCAGCTGCTATTTGCATTTACTGCACTTTGTTTAGATCTGAGATATAAAGAATAATGTGAAACATTTCTATTTCCCAAAATTAAAATAAATAGCATTTCAGTAAATATCATGCATTTTAATAAAATGTATATGTGAAATGAGCAAATACTTTATGGTGAGTGATATACACAACATTTGGTAAGAACATAACTGACAGATTTTCCCCACCTATGTGTATAATAAATGAATTGACATATATTTTCATCCCATATTAGAATAAGGGAATATTTTTAGCCTATATATATAGAAATATAAAGAAACCACTTCTGTATTTGGGCATTACTGAGCTATTAATATAATTTAATTGTGTTTATGTTTATTTTCTAAAATACTGAACACATGAGTTGAAAAGTAGGAAGGGAGAACAATCTGCAAAGAGTATAAAATATACTTTAACAGAGCTTACAAATATAGTAGACTTATAAAATTATAGTTTAATTTAAAAATAAATTGTAAACTATTATGTTAGCTTATGTTGTAAAAAATTGGATTTATCTTGTTATTTAACTCAATAAAATTCACATTTTAGACTTCTAGTATTTCTTCTACAAGATTGTACAAATATATCCTGTACCTATAACAGGAAATAGATCTGAGCCAAGTAACACTTACTTAGCATAAACTTTGGAGTCAAAGAGCTAAGTTCGAATTTGGGTATTGCTACGTATTAAGTATGTGACCTTGGGCAAGTAACTCATACTGTCTAGGTCCCTGGGTTCATTTTCCTCCATAAAATGGGAACAGATGCTATAATGGGTTGTGAAATTTAAATGAGGTTTAATTATAATTAATCACACATTATTAATTAATATTATTAATCACTTAAAAACATGTGGTAAATAATGAATAAGCATTATTACAGAAATAACTAATACTAAAATAAATGCCTCTATAAAACATTTCCCATGGTGCCTGATACATGGCAAATCCTGAATAAATGGTAGTTGTTGCTGCATACAGTCTGAAAACAATTTAGACAGTTTCAGGTATTGTGGTTAGACATATATAGTAGAATCTAGAGTGCTAAAGGAATCCAGATTTTTTAAATACATAAGTAGAACATGATATTAAAACCAGTATCTAATCTCTGCATAGAGACCATAAATTTTCAAAGGACTATCACATTTAGTATCTCATTTTAGGTCTCCATTTACAAAGTGTGTGAGAGAGATATCATCACTCCCATGTGATATCAGTGGAAAATTGATAGCTAGTCAAGGTAGCTCTGGTTTATATTTCAGTCTTCTGACTCCAAGTCCAGTAAGTTCTACTGAGAGACTAGTAAGTGGGAAGCAAGGAGCTTATTGTCTAGGTGGAACAAATCCAAGTTTTATGAGATCTGAAGTTTCCACAGTTTCAGAGCAGCCCCTTTATGACCAAAATAGAAAATAACCATGTAAATATATAAGTAGGGCTTCTCACAAGGCTTTGGAAAGAACACATGCAAGTGACAAGTCCCAAAGCTTGAACTTCATTTGCTTCATGGCAAATCTGCTCCTGTTTCTAGAGTTAAAAATTTTTACGGAGATAAAGTACCCAAATATATTCTGGTGATGTGACCACAACATCACATTAATTAGCTTATAAAATAAACAGAAAATATTGGTACAATAGCCATTAGCAAATAGTCATGTAATTGTGTCAGATGAGACATAGCATCTACAAAAATTAGATTACATTATTCAGTAAAGTACTTAATTCAATTAAAGAACACTTCACATTTTTGCCTTTGATTTAATCAGAAGCACAATTTAAGCATTGAGGATGTTTCAAGGTACATAGAACCTTAATTTAATGACCTATGTGAAAATATTTTTCATTCCTATTCCACTGGTTATTAAAAATTAAAAGATGTTTTTAATTGGCATAATAGTCATACTATTCTATAATTTACACTTTTAAATGGGGAATTTGACTTTAAGTCCTTTGATATCAAGTACTTTTAAACAAGTTCAACAATATAATTTAAAACATAGATTTAATTTGGGGTTAACATTTCTACTACAATTTAAACAGCATATCCAATATGCGTGCATTCAAACGGACTTTGTCTAGCATGGAATCATTCTTTTCATGTTTATTTAAGAATGCAATGTAAATTAACTACCCAGAAATATACTTGTATTACACTCTAACAACTTATACTTTTTCTGTAAAGTCTAACTTTTTCTTGGGTTATATTTTTGTAGCTTTATATTTATATCCTATTAATTTCATCCATATTTATTTGGGAGTATGAAAGATTAAATTACATTTAAACAATACTTAACACTAGCAAAATTATCTGGTTTTTCATCAGCTTTCCAAAAATTTATTGAAAAAATAATTTTGTATTTTTAGTACTGAAACGAATATTAGAAATCATCTAGGGAAGTCCAATGCCAGTATTTGAGAAGGAAAACGAGCCACAAGAAAGATGAAATACTAGAATAACAAAGTTGGTGGATTTGCTAAAACTGCAGATGAGCAAAAGTGTTTGAGTTCATATTCATAATCCCCAGATCTATACCGCCATCACAGTTTCTTACATCCCATGAATTACATGGCTGTGCGGGGATAGGTATGTGTGTGCCCTTCCCTCTTCTTTTTTTCTCTCTCATTCCCACACTTCTTCAACTTGTCTTCCACCTGCTCCTCCTCAGCCTTCCCCCTACCCGCACTTTCCAGAGACACATACTCACCACAATCACATAAACCATTCCATTTTGTAAAGTTGGTTCTACTCAGATGCAAAAAGTCATGATTTTTGGAACAAGTCTGGCCAAGTAAATCTGCCCCTTATTTTCCTCCCATTCCTTTTGAATCAGCAATAGCAATTTGTATCTATTCCATTTAAGTAATATAAGTACTGTGATGTTTGAATATTCTATATGGAATGTTTCATATTTTCTCTCTAAATGAAATGGGAAAAATAATCATTTATATATAATACACCAGGAAGGAGTTCGAGAATGGAGATAACTATCTGGATAAATATAAGTCAAAATTTACATGTTTGCCTAGAATATCTTAGAAAATGTTCACAATTTTTTATTTCTCTTTATTGTAAGACATTACATACAAAGCATGTTACTTTATTAGGGTAACAATTAAATTTAAAGCTACCCTGAAACATATTCTCTTAAATATTAGTAAGACTTAGCTACCCTACCTTTTGTAACGTGCTACTTAGCACAGAGCTGAAACATGTTTGGATAGCAGGTATTGTCACCTCCTGGTTTGCTAATAAAGGATAATTCACTCTACTTGTAAATCTTTTGGGGTCTCCTCTATCACCTGCATTAATATTTCAAGTATATTTTTAACATCAAAATAATGACATAAATAGTTAAGACAGGGAAAGGAAGAGCCTCTGAAATATAAAATCAGCTAATAATCACAATTAAATTTTTCAGATTACCAGCCACTTAAGTGTTGGATGTACTGCTCTTTCAACCATTATAGAGTAGGTCTAAAGATAGGATATAATCCAAAAATTGGGTTTAATCTGCAAGGGTGGGTAAGGGTAGGAAGTCCCCCAGGCAGAGTGAGAGGCAAACACTAAGTGTTCTACTCTGCGGAGCAGTTTCTCAGCCAGCTCCACACTCACTATACTGCATTTGCTTGTGCTACTACACGTAAAATGGAGTCATTTTTGTGAACATGCTTGCTGAAGGTATTTTTATGTTAAATTTCTTTTTATAAACTTCTAGGTTGAAATAAACCTAAAACGATATCCAACTCCTTACCCAGAGGATTTAAAGAATATGGTAAAATCTGTTCAAAATCTGGTGGGTAAGCCAAGCCATGGAGTGCGTGTTGAGAATTCAAATCCAACTGCTAACACGGAGCAAACTGTGAAAGAAAAATATGAACACAAGTGGCCTGTAGCCCCAAAGGAGATTACAATGGAGGTATTTCAAGGTTATTGGTAATTGCCAGTGTGGTTTGGATTTTTTGAATAACTAAATGATGTTTCTTTTTCAACTGAATAGGTCCTCCTTAAAACATACATTTCCCAAAGTATAAATGCAGTCTCTCTACTCTTTCAGACTATGAGGGTTGCATTTAATAAATCACAGATAAATGATGCCTTCCTGGCCTAAAATCATTAATACAGCTCCAAAAGTTCCAATATACCCAGAAAAATAATTTGCTCACCCCTCTAACCCTAGACAGTACATGCATTATATCATTTTCATGATATCCTTTTGGCAACACCAAACTTATTGTTTGAGTCATTAGAAGTGACTAAATAAAGATTTTTTTTATTCTTCAAATCTCAGTAAAATTCAGACTTAGAGACAAGAAATTTTTTTGATGTTTTTGTGTTTGGGTTGCAACCTTTCTAAGTAAACACTACAATAAACAACAAAGAAAGGGGAGATAAATTTGAAATTTTGGTTTATTCAATTTAGTCATGTGAGCTTAATTTCTATATTTGAGAATGAATTAGATATTCATCCATATCAATTTTTTTGGTCTGAAAAGAATTCAACTACATGTATGCCACCTCTGCACTACTTCATCTACTCTTCAGATACTTTATCATCTTTTTATTTTCATATGGAACATAATTGGTATGAAAACATCTAGAAGTTCCTATAACTACTTCTCTAAAATTTAGATTGGCAAAACTCTTTTACAAATCTGCATTTCACAGCATCAATTTGTTGCATTGATTAAACACCAACTGTGTATTTAGCACTGTACTAAACCCTGTGAGAGAGAGGGAAGAAATATAAAATGCGTGCACAGTCCCCCTCTAATTTAGGGCCTAGCCGAGTAAACTTATCCAACATGAAGTAATTAGGAAATACATTATATGAAATATGACTATATGGATGGTTGTGTGATGAAGAATATAGTAGTCTAAGAAACTGGAGAGATAAGCAGTCATTGCCAATCAGTTAAAAAGTTACTTGAAGCAGTTTAATGTTGAACTACATACTAATAATTGGGTGATTATTTTAAAGTCAAAAAGAGAGGATGGCTTTCCAGGCCAAGGGAAAAGCTTGAGCAAAAATAACCATGGTGTTCATATCTGCCAGTGGAGGTACCACACCAGCCAGCCCAGAAGAGAGGCATACACATGGATACGTAGTGAAGAAAATTTAAGTAAATATTCATCTTTGTTGCCTTTTTCTCTTTGCTTAAAAAATCAGTATTATTTACTTTTCCAAAATATTATAACTATGCTATAGTAGAACAACATATTTTAATGTCTAAGATATTGCAATAATATAAAAAGGCAGAAAAACAGCTTTCGCAGGTACACATTAAAAATACACTGTATTTAAACCCCATGTAATCACAATTTAACATCAAAATAACTGTGAGATCATGATAATTCATAAACTGAGTAATTTTATTACAACTAAAGTGATCCTAAAATTGCTTAATACAGGGATACAATAGGTGAGGCAAGGAAAAGATGGCTTTGGTCATGAATTTAATAATTATCTTAGTGGATGAAATAGATCTTAAATTGTCCCACAAGTACTCCAAGCAAATCCATAACTAAGTTTAATGTTTCTTCCCCTCACTTACTTCTACATCTGTGTTCCTGATCTTGATCTCAGCTGGCACCATTATTATCTACTTATTTACTCACGCTAGAAATCTGGGTGGTATTCCGATTCCTTTTCCCTACTTTCACTCCACTCCCTGCACCGTCCACACAAGCACCAAAGCCTATGCATTTTCATCTATTTCTCCTGTATCTTTTCAGGTCCTCAACTGTGTCTTGCATTAGTGTAAAAATGGTCAACTTCTTGGCTCATCTTGTCCTCAGCTCTCTCCTGGCCTTACTAATGATCTTTCTAGCACAAATCTAATTTTGCCCTCCTTTCTAAAATTATTTATTTACTTGTTAATTTTTAATTACATTTATTGGGATGGCATTGGTTACTAAGATCATATAGGTTTCAAGTGTACCTTTATATGATACTTTATCTGTATATCGCCTTGTGTACCAACGATCCAAAGTCAAGTCTTCCATCACCATACATTTGGCCCTTTTTAAAACATCTGTGGCGGCTTCTTATTGCCTATCTAAGCTCCTTAATTAGCTAGGGCAGCCAAGCTCAATAGAAAGAAGATTGACACTCAACCTTCAGCTTTATATTTATTTCTGATTTGCCCCTCCTTTTCACTGATAACTTCAATACTTTCTTTAATGGTTATTCTATTACAGTTGTCCCAGTTTGTCCCCCTTTGCCCTCCTCCTCCTATCCCACCCCCCCTACTCCCACAGTCAATTCCCACCCTGTTGCCTATGTCTATAGGCCATTCATACCTGTCCTTTGACTAGTCCCTTCCCCTTCTTTCCACCATTCTCCCCCCCACCCATGGTCACTGTCAGTCTGCTCCATGGTTCCATACCTGTGGTTCCATTTTGTTCATTAGTTTATTTTATTCATTAGATTCCTCTTATAGGTGAGATCATATGGTATTTGTCTTTCACGGACTGGCTTATTTCATTTAGCATAATATTCTCCAGTTCCACTCATGCTGTCGTGAAAGGTAGGCGTTCCTTCTTTCTTTCTGCTGTGTAGTATTCCATTGGGTAAATGTACCACAGTTTTTTGATGTGCTCATTTACTGATGGGCATTTAGGCCATTCCCAGCACTTGGTTATTATAAGTTCTTTTGAATTAAAGATTTGGGATTCTTAGGGTATAATCCCAGCAGAAGGTCAAAAGGCAGTTTCATTTTTACTTTTTTTGAGGAAATTCCATGCTGTTTTCCATAGTGGCTGCACCAGTCTGCATTCCCACCAACAATGCACTAGGGTTCCCTTTTCTCCACATACTTGACAGCACTTGTGTTTTGTTGATTTGTTTATGATGGCCATTCTGACCCATGTGAGGTGATATCTCATTGTGGTTTTAATTTGCTTCTCTCTGATGGCTAGTGATGTTGAATATCTTTTCTTATGCCGATAGGCCCTTAGGCCCTTTGTATGTCCTCCTTTGAGGAGTGTCTATTCAGGTCCTTTGCCCATTTTTTAACTGGATTATTTGTCTTCCTGGTGTTGAATCATATGAGTTCTTTATATATTTTGGACAACAAACCCTTATCTGATGTATCATTGGCAAATATGTTCTCCCATGTGGTCAGGTCCCTTTTCATTTTGACTGTGGTTTCTTTAGCCATGCAAAAGCTCTTTAATTTGATGTAGTCCCATTTGTTTAGTTTTTCCTTTATTTCCCTTGCCTTAGGAGATATATCAGCAAAAATATTGTGATGTGGGATGTCTAAAATTTTACAGCCTGTTTTCCTCTAGGACTTTTATGGTGTCTTGACTTATATTTAAGCCTTTTATCTATTTTGAGTTTATTTGGGTATATGGTGTAGGTTGATGGCCTAATTTCTTTTTTTTTTTTTTTACATGTCCAAGTCTAGTTTTCCCATTTATTGAAGAGGCTATTTTTATTCCATTGTATGCTCATGCCACCTTTGTCAAATATTAGTTGATCATAGAGACATAGGTTTATTTCTGGGCTCCCTGTTCTGTTCCAGTGATCTCTGTATCTGTTTTTATGCTAGTAGCAGGCTGTTTTGATTATGCTGGCTTTGTAATTCAGTTTCATATCAGATATTGTGATCCCTCCCACTTTGTTCTTCTTCCTGAAGATTGCTGAGGTTATCTGGGGTCTTTTTTGGTTTCATATAAATTTTTGAAATATTTGTTCTAGATCTGTGAAATATGTCCTTGGTATCATAATAGGAAACGCACTGACTCTATAGATTGCTTTGGGTAGTTTAGACATTTTAATGATGTTAATTCTTCCAATCCATGAACATGGAATATGCTTCTATTTATTTGTATCTTCCTTAATTTCTTTCTTCAGTGTTCTATAGTTTTCAGAGTACAGTTTTTTACCTCCTTAGTTAAATGTGTTCCTAGGCATTTTATTTTTCTGTTGCTATAGTAAATGGGATTTTTTCCTAGTTTCTCTTTCTGATATTTCATTATTGGTGTATAAAAGTGCTTTTGATTTCTAGATATTGACTTTGTATCCCTTTATTTTGCCAAATTCACTTATTAAGTTAACTAGTTTTTTGGTGGAGACTATAGGGTTTTCTATATACACTATCATATCATCTGTAATGACAGTTTTACTTCCTCTCCAATTTAGATGCCTTTTATTTCTATTTCTTCTCTAATGGCTGAGGCTAGAATTTCTTAGTACTATGTTGAAGAAGAGTGGTGAAAGTGGATACCCTTGTCTAGTTTTAAACTTAAGGGGAAAGTTTTCAGTATTTGCCTCTTGAGTATAATGTTGGCTGTAGGCTCCTCATATATAGCCTTTATTTTGTTGAAGTATGCTCCTGCTATTCTCACTTTTCTGAGTGTTTTTATCATAAATGGGTGCTGTATTTTATTAAATGCTTATTCAGCATCTATTGATATGATTATGTGATTTTTGTCCTTCGTTTTGTTTATGTGATGTATTATGTTTACTGATTTGCAAATATTGTACCTTCCTTGCATCCCTGGGATGAATCCCACTTGATCCTGGCGTATGATCTTTTTAATGTATTGCTAAATCTGAATTGCCAATATATTGTTGAGGATCTTACCATCTGTGTTCATCAGAGATACTGGCCTGCAGTTTCCTTCCCTTGTTGTGAGTTTACTGGGTTTGGAATTAGGATGATACCAACCTCATAAAAAGAGTTTGGGAATCTTCTCACTTCTTAAATTTTTTGGAATAGTTTGAGAAGGATAGGCATGAGTTCTTCTTTAAATGCTTGGTAAAATTCACCCATGAAACCATCTAGTCCAGGGCTTTTATATACCAGGAGTTCTTTGATTACTGCTTAATTTCATTAGTTGTTATCAGTCTCAGTCTAGTCAGGCTTTCTGTTTTTTCTTGATTCAGTTTTGGAAGATTGTATGTTTCTGGAAATTTGTCCATTTTACTTAGGTAGTCCAATTTCTTGGCATATAGTTGTTCATAGTAATTTCTTACAATCTTGTGTATTTCTGTGGTATCATTTGTAACTTCTCCTCTTTCATTTCTGATTTTATTTATTTGGGATGTCTTTTTTCCCTTGATGAGTCTGATTAAAGGCTTGTTGATTTTGTTTATTTCTTCAAAGAGCCAGCTCCTTGATTTATTGATCCTTTAAGTGTTTTGTTGTTTTTTTTTTAGTCTCCATGTCAGTTAATTCTGCCCTGACCTTGATTATTACCTTGCTTCTACTTCCTCTAGGCTTTATTTGTTGTTTCTCTCGTTTTTGTAGATGTAGGGTTAGGTTGTTTGAGATTTTTCTATCTTCTGTAGGTAGAACTATAGTGCTATGAACTTCCTTCTCAGGACTTCCCTCTTCCCTCTCAGGACTTTCTACTTCCCTTCATTTTGTCCAATAGGTTTTGGGTTGTTGTGTGTTCATTTTTCATTTGTTTCCTGGTACTTTCTGCTTTCTTCCTTGATCTCATTGTTAACCCACTCATTATTTAATAACATGTTATTCAGTCTCCATCTCTTTGAATGTGTTTGAGTTTTATCCTCAAGGTTGGTTTCTAGTTTCAATCCATTGTGACCTGAGCACACACGTGATATGGTTTCAATTTTTTTTATTTGTAGAGGCTTGTCTTGTATGCTGTTATGTGATCAAAAATGATTTTGAGAGAGAAGACGGAAAAGAAATAATAAGAGTAGGGAGTAGAACCAGGCAAAGAAAGGGAGAAAATAAAATTTAAAATATAAGTAAAAAGGGGAAGGGTGATGGGAAAATGGAGTAAGAAAGGGGAAGAGTATAATATGAGGTTTGAACTAAAATTTAAAAAATAGTGAACCAACATGAACAAAATTTTGGAAAAACCACAGCAGGGTCAATAATGACAGATGCACAAAGATTAATAAAGGTAGAAAGAGATAAGAACAGTATAAGGAAAAAAAAGAGAATATGAGATGTCTACAATAAGGAAAAACGATTTTGAGAGGATAGAGAGAGATGAATTAATCAGAATAAGGAGTAGAATCCAGGCTAAGAAAGGGTAAAAATAAAATTCCAAACTCAAATAAACAAGGGAAGGAGGAAGGCAAAATGGAGTAAGACAGGAAGAGAGTAACCTTTGAGATCTGAAATAAAAAAATAGTGAACAAGTATGAATACAGTTGAAGAAAAACAGCAATAACTGCAAGTTCCATGACAAACAAGCCACAATTTATACAGATGAAAAGAAAATAAGAATATTATAAGAAAGGGAAAAAAAATGTGAGACAACTGAAGGAAGGAAGAATGATTTTGTGAGGATAGAGGGAGGAGGAACAGTAAGAGTAAGGAATAGGAACAAGACATAGAAAGGGGTAAATAAAATTCACAATGGAAATAAGAAAGGGCAGGAAGAAGGCAAAATGGAGTAAGACAAAGGAAGGGTACAATGTGAGATTTGAATTAAAAATAATATTAAAAACTATGTAAAAATCTAAGTAAGAGTGAAAAATAAAAGATAAAAAATAGTGAATTAGTTGGAGCACAGTTGAAGAAAACGAAGAAATTTTAAAGGACTACATGAGAGAAAAAGTAACGCAAATTCTGGAGAAGAATGAGGCAGAATTTGTCTCAGCAGAGTTTGGCATTTGCCTTCTGTCTTCTCCTTCTGGATCTGGCTCTGGCTTTTTATCAGCTGAAGGTCCAGAGGTGGGTCATCCAAAATCTGGCAGCACCTCATGTACCTCCTTCACTTGCCTCTAAAGAGGGCTACTATTGTGATCAGGAGGGTGGGACCCCCGGCTCTCCTCTGGAAGGCACTGTTCAGTCTTCTGGGAAAATTGTGATCATGTTCCCCTGCCCCTGTGCCACCCATCTTGGTCTGTCCCAGCTTGTTTCCAATAATATATAGTTTCTGATGAACTAGCTGACTGTTTCAAGGGAGGACCAATCTGCATAAGAGGGTCAGCTCTTCCAGCTAGGTGCTACTGGCAGCTCTGTATGAGAGACAAGACTGGGCAGAGCCCTGATTACTCCTTGCCGCACCCATATCTGATCTCCCTGCCTTGCAGGCCTCAGAGGAACAGGACCCTAGGAATTAGTGCCTTTTGTCTCCCTGAAAGAAGTTCAAAATGGGCCTATTCAGAGATTCTATTGTCTTTCTCCTGCAGAATGCACCCTGCAGGGGAGGGGAGGGGAGGGGTGGGGTCTTGAGCCTGTCCTGCCAGTTCCTCTGAGCTTCCCCTCAAGATATAGTGCTTGCAATCCTGCAGAAGGTGGGGGCTGGGTACAACTTTTCCTCCCCAGAGGTTTGAATTCTGTTGGGGAAGAAGGTTCTGCCTGGCTGTAAATAATTTGAAGCACTTAACTCTTGCCCTCTAATTCCCAGCCCACTGCCCTTGTAGTAGATTTCCACATACACCACCTCTCCAAAAAGCTAGAAGTCTTTCGAGGGAATGGCTGGCTGCAGCCTGCCTCTGCCCAGCACAAGTGCTGGTAGAATCCCTCTGTCTCTCTGGCACTCCCCTGTTTGGCGTTTGGCACTGCAGCTACAGATGTGCTGCTTGCTGTGTGTGCGCAGCCTGGATCTCCCCAACCTGCCATATCCTCCCAAGCCACTCTTGGACCAAGTTCGTGGGCTTCCTGCTAGGGACTGAGGCCTCCTGCCCTGGGAGGGAAGGGAGCCACAAAACTGGGATTTCTGACCCATCTCTCCACTACTACAGACACCATGCACAAGGTATTTCCCCTTCAACTTATCAAATCTCTTTTGTGAAGCATCTTCTGTACTCCTTGGCTCAAAACTTCATATCAGCTGAGATGCTATTGATTATTCAGGTTATTTGTCAGAAGATCAGCCAAGAATCTGAGTTGGGGGCAAAAGCAAGTGGACTCAGCTTCCATTATCTGACCACCATCTTCAAATCTCCATTTCAATACTTTTTCTCAAATCGAGATCCTAGATCAGTGGTGTCAACCTACAGCCTGCAGGCCCCATGCATCTCAGGATGGCTGTGAATGCAGCCCAACACAAAATCATAAATTTACTTAAAATATTATGAGATTTTTTTGTGATTACCTGTCACAATGTATTTAATATGTGGCCCAAGACAACTTTTCTTCTTCAGCGGAGCCCAGAGACACCAGAACATTGGACACCCCTGTCTAGATCTTTTCCCAACTTTCAGCACTCCAAGGGCAACGAGAACTGCTGCTTTCCGCATCATCTTCTCTTTTCAAATTACCATACCCAAGTTATGGGGCTATATTCCATATTTTCAGCTTCTAGGTAATAAAAAAGATAATCAGGTGTCTAGCTAATTAGTGTATATTCAGCATTTTCATTATATGTTTTGCACTTGTATACCATTTTTGAGTGATTATTTAGTTCATACTGTCAAGAATGTAGAGAAGGGTATCACAGATGTATGATATATTTATGTATGGGGTTAAATATGGAAATCCAAGGGGGGAGGGGGACAAACAACAGACAGGTAGACAGAACCAGAAGCAGAAAACAGACAAAAAAAAAGAAAGAAAGAAAGAAAAGAAAGGTAGATTACAAATATACAGCAGAGATATAGGGAGAAGGAAAGGTAAATCAACATTTATTGATCACTTTCTATTTGCAAACACTATGCCTGGAGTGTTAACTGTGCTAAACAGGGAACACAGCCAGTAAAACCAAATGAATAAGGAAGACAAAAAATGTGAAGGTTCTCTTCTGCCCTCATTTTCCTTCATACATGCCATGTGGGGTTTGTGTTTGCGTTTTCTTCAATGTCTTACTGCACTGAGGCTGCTATAACAGAAAACCATATACTGGATGGCTTGTAAACAAAGCACATTTTTTTCTTACAGTACTGAGGCCAGGAAGTCTAAGATCAAGACACCAGCAGATGTAATGTCTGGCGAGGACCTGCTTTCTGGTTCACAGACGGCCATCTTCTCTCTGTGACCTCACAAGAGGGAAGGAGCCAGGAGCTCTCTGTGGTCTCTTTTATAGGGGCACTAATTTCACTCATGAAGGCTCTACCTTTACTAATCACCTACCAAAGACCCCACCACCAAATACCATCACGTAGGTTTTAACATGAATTTTGAGGGGATACAAAAATTCAGTCTGTAGCACCCACTCTTTACATGGCTAGAACTTCCTCATCTTTTAACTTTTACCTTCAAGATTATTACCTCAACAGAAAAGCCTTCCTCGGTCATCCTGACCTGAAGGATTCTCTGATCGCCCTGCTTATTTGCATTAAATATAATAAAACATTTATGATTATTTTATTTATTAACTCCAACATGAGAGTAGGCACTATGCCTGTCTTGTCCACTGTTGCCCCCCCAGTGTCTTGCACGGTGCCTACTATAGAGTAAGGGTACAATAAATAGCTGTTGAATAAGTGAATGATTGATACTGTCTAGTGTCGTTAACTCTGGTAACATGTCTGTCTCTTCATTCCTAGGAAGTTTATTGAGGGTAAAGACAATTTCTCTGACTTTTGTTGAATTAGTGATTGGGTGTTGGCTGCCATACCTGTCCACATTTTATCACCTTTTTGTTGAATAAAATGTATTTTAACAACAACAATCTACTATATGGCCAATAAAATAAAATCTTAACTCTGATGATCTAGTAAATTATATTATGTATATTAATACATTGATATAATGTTATGAGTAAAGATAAAAATATTATGATGGAGAGTGT
Organism: Pteronotus mesoamericanus; assembly: GCF_021234165.1. Lineage (NCBI taxonomy): Eukaryota > Metazoa > Chordata > Mammalia > Chiroptera > Mormoopidae > Pteronotus > Pteronotus mesoamericanus. The sequence continues at coordinate 18,406,298 of NW_026555006.1, forward strand.
TGTGCAGTAAGAATGGCAGAGAAAGGGGAGGTAAGGAAAGAAGGAGAATAGTGCAGTGAATAAAGCTGTGACATAAGTATAGGGTAGAGGTTCCCGGATTCTTGATATACAAATTTCTTCAGTGATTTAATAATTTTGATAAAGGACCCTAGATAAAAAGAAATACCTAACAGTTCCATCTATTAAGTAATTAGGTTCAAACAACTTAGTATATATTTATGCCCTATTTAGTGATCATTTAAAAATAATGCACATAAATTAAAAGAGAGCATAATATTTTTATTTCATTTTTAAATAACCAAAACTACTTATTAATGGAATGTGTTCACCTGTGGAGCACCACCCACCTTCTCAAACCTTGGAATCATAGTAGATACTACCACTCTAATTTCTTGTTTTACATTTATTTTTAGGGGGGCACTTCATGTCTGATCACGGCAACCACCAAAAACCCAGCTTCACAAACATTGTCATCAAAAGGAATGTACAATCTAATGTTGAAACTGAGAGCTACCGGAAGGAGGTAGCAGTTCACACAGTATCTGACTCATGTCAAATATTGTTTTGTTTCCTCAAATATTTAAAATAACCTATGTATCCCTTTAAATTTTCAACAGCACCATAGGTGCCAGCAGTGTGAGAAGAATATCTTTGAAGTCTAGCAGACATTAGTTCAAATATTGAATTTACCTTGTTTCCAACTGTGTGAACTTGACGAGTCACTGAAATCTTTCTGAGCCTTGATTTCTTTATCTTAAAATACAGGTAATATTATCTGATGTCTCAGTTTCCCATAGCTTTGCACACAAACATCTGTGTTGAGTTGAATTATAACTGCTTTTTGTATTTGGAGAGAGTGTGACTCTTGAATTTGAAATTTAAAAAAAAAAAAAAATAGAGATAATATTAGCACTCAGAGTTTTGTGGAAATGAAATCAGATTAAAAGAAGTATTTGCATACAGCCCAAGCACAGTCTTTTTGGCATAGAGGAAAGCTGCAGTAAATGATGATCTTCCCCTCCACAAGAAAATGGGGTGTTAATCCTACTCTACCCTCTTTTAACCCTTCTGTGAGTCTCTACCGTGCATTACAGAAAGCTCACTCGATACCGGTTTGCCATGTCCACCTTCCTAAAGAATATGCACTTTTCCTCTGTTAGGAGACTCAGTCCAATTTTTTTCTATAGGGAAACCACATCCTTCTCCTGTTAACATAAAATAGTCAATTAGCCTTGAAATGTCCTTAAAAGCTTTTATTAAAAAGCTATTATCTCAAAAGCTCAGACACAAGCTTCCCCCCCCTCTTGGACTTCTACCTTAGGCTCCCTTTCACTATAGCAGTAGCAGCCAAGGATGAGTTTGAATGGTGAAATGTGTTAAAAAAAGAAAAAAAAGAATTTTACCTTTTTGTTCTCTTCCACTTCTGTCTCCTCACCAGGAGGAAATAATAGGACCCCATTAAATGTGATTTCCCACCAATAACTTCACCCACATTTCCAACATGAACCTAATTCCTCCAGCCTCTGTAAAAGAATTTATAGAGAAAAAGTTAATGATTAATGTTTTTCTGTTGGACAGTTAACTGTGCTCTGTGAAGTGCACTTGAGAAATGAGCTTTTCTCAGGCTAGACAATATAGCATACACAGAATTATGCAGAAGACCTTCAAGTAAGATAGACCTCAGTTCAAACCCTGGCTCTACCTCTTTTGAGGTTGGTGACTTGGACTTATGATTTTACATCTTTGAGCCACCATTTTATTATCTGAAAAACAAAGATGATAATAAAAAAAATAACTTCAAAATAATAAATAAGAAAAATAATGTTAATTAATTAACAGAGATAATATAGAATGCTTAGCCTAGTAGCACAGTAGCAGATATGTAATAGTTTCTTTATAACTGATGCCCATCATCATCATCATCATTATAATCATTGTCATCATCATCATTTTGTTCATAAAGATAAGAGAGTCTAACTGGATCGGTAAAAATCCATTATTCTTGCTTCAATAGTGTTATTCTCCTAAGTGGAAAGCCACCAGACTCTAGAGAAATAAAGCAAGTGCATGATTAGCCGATATCATCCTCTCTTCCTAGTCACTAGGGCTTTTTTTGATTCAAAATAGAAATTCTTAAGCAGAGTGAGGGACTTGAATCTGAGTCAGACCATAGCTACCATGCAGCGCTCCAGTAACAATTTGGGGGTACAAATGTGAAAGCTGGATCTAAACACACAAAAGAACATGATTACTGAATGTCTAAGGCAGACAAGAAAAAAAATAGTAAATCCCTAAATTATATTTACATCTCTGTGCTGTATAACTATTTGTTCTGTTATTTTGGCTAACACAAAATGCCTATACTTCAATATTAAGTGTCATAAGAATACTTTAATGTTATTCCAACAACTGAGTTCTATTTATATTTATAGAATATTAGTACTAGAGAGAAATTTGCACTATTTCTTATTATCGATTACCTTTATTTTATTGATAAACTGAATAAGATCTAGAGAGGTACTCTGACTTGCCCAAGATAACCTGATTAATAAATGGTAAAACAGGAATAAAACAATAGACATGTGCCATGTTGTAACTGAAATTTTTTTGAAAGTCAGCATATTTTATGCCTTTCATGATACCATTTATCAAAACCTTGCATCTGCTTGTACTTACAAATTTCTCCAAAGATGTGTAAACTTTTATTCTGTATTCTGCCAACTTAAAACTTTATCATAAGTTTCCTATGCTAAACCTTTGAAATAATTTTTCAAAATCCACAGAAACACAGATTTCCCTCTTCACCTGCAGTATTTCCATCAATCCCACTCTCTTTCTTATCCTTCTTCAAATCTGACTCTGCATTTTAAGTCCCTAACGTTCTTACAGCTGAGCTCACCAGGAAGCATACAGTACAAGGGGAGCTCCGCGGACTAGAGCCCAGTACAATCAAGCCTCCATGTTGGCCTTTGCCTATCTGTGCCAACCTGGGCCTTCCTGAGTCTCAGAATCCACCCACCAGGAAATGAAAAGATGGTCATGTAGTCTTCTTCCCTTGAAATATTCTTTAAAAACAAAAACAAAAGTATCAGATAGACCCAGGTTTTTCAAATGCAAATATTCATATATAAACCTAACCAAAATCAACCCAAAAGGTAGACCTTAAGCCAAGAGTTAAAGAAATGGATGTTTCTCAGTGATACATAAAGGCCTATGCCTGTCACTATGGAGACCTTAACCTTTATAATAAGAGCTTCTATCTGATCATAACCAACAGATTAGTTATCAGGCAGGACCCACTTCATTCTTTTATATTTTTGTCCGCAAGTATATTCTTTCTCTGATTTAATAAAATATTTCTAAATGTGTTACATTAATGTTCCAAACTAACAAATACTAATAAATGAAAACAACATCTTAAAATTCTTTTTTGAATTCAAGGTAGCCTAAGGTTAAGGGACAAAAGACATAAAGATAGAAATGCTGTGCATAAATTTACATCAGTACCTACATGGACAAACCATTTTTATATCTAGGAAAAAGTAAGAATTTGGTATTTTTGCCTCCCCTAATGCTCTACCAGTACTGGTTACCTGGAAATAATAATTTAAACTATAAAAGTTTAAAAGTTATGGGTTTTTTGCATGGTCATTTGTCATTGCAAAGTTCTATTCTGCCCTGGCTGGTGTGGCTCAGTGGATTGAGCACTGGCCTGTGAACCAAAAGGTTGCTGGTTTGATTCCCAGTCAGGGCACATGCCAGAGTTGCAGGCCAGGTCCCCTGGTGGGCATGAGAGAGGCAACCAGTAGATTCTGTCACACAGCAATTTTTCTCTCCTTCCTTTTCTCCCTGCTTTCCCCTCTCTCTAAAAGTAAATAAATAAAATCTTTTGAAAAAATAAAAATAAAGTTCTGTTCTTGTATCAGTGTTGTTCATTACACTCAATGAATTTATTTAGAATGAAAATTTAGCAGGCTATACTGATCATGACAGAACTAGAAATGCTAGGAAGAAACTGTGATATGACGAAAGAGTTGGGATCACTTGGGGAACAGCAGGAATTAAACGGGAGACTGGTGGTAAAAGCAGGACCTACAGGACCCAGTTTTGCATTAACATAGCTAAGGATTTTAAAAAGCCAGTTAATCAGTGATACACTTTCTTTTTAGAACTCTTAAGAGAGTTCGCCCCTTAGAACTTCTACACGTATTATATATATGAGTAATATGGATGTATCATATTATATATGGCTTATCATAATTCAGTCTTGTGTTACAATGAGTTACATCTCATCTCCCCAACTAAAGTGTAAATTCCCAAAGGCATAGGTGATACTTAGTCTTTCTTTGGAACCTCTACAATTTTTTGTACAGTATCAGGCATATGAACAGCATTCAACAAATGTCTGATGAATAAAGGTACTCATTTAAATTAGAAAACAATTAGGGCTTACCTCAGAAATACATAAGATTCACTTCTACCAAGGCTCCAGGGATTTAAATTTTAGAAACCCATGTTTAAATCTGAACCAAATAAAGATATTGCCATCTTGGTTAACCACTGTTTAAATGTTTACTTTCCTTGTTCTATATTATTATATCTCTCAGGATACTTTTGTTCATCCAGCTAATGAAATGAGGATTGGGGAACTTCACCCTTCATTAGCTGAGACCCCTCTGTACCCACCCAAACTTGTTCTGCTAGGGAAGGACAAAAAAGGTAACATTGTGGATCTAATGTGGAAAATATGCCACAAATGCATGTGCATGATGAATCACCAGCTGTCAATTACGATATACTCTAGTCTATAGAAATGTTTTACAATTATGTATTTCTAACATCAAACAATATGCTATCTATTTTCCATAATTACTTTTCTGTGTTTATAATTGCAAGTGTTCAGAGCATTATAATATTTTCCCCTTTACATTTCAGAATCAACTGATGAGTCTGAAGTTGACAAAACTCACTGTCTGAATAACAGTGTTTCCTCAGGCACTTACTCAGACTACTCGCCTTCCCAGGCTTCCTCAGGCTCCTCTAACACCCGGGTTAAAGTGGGGTCCTTGCAGACAACAGCTAAAGATGCAGTACACAATTCTTTGTGGGGTAACAGGTAAGTTTAGAGTTCTCTCATTTCTCTTCCCAAAGGCTTATTTTCGGCAATCTTTAAAAATGAATTTGTCTTAACTTTGGGATTCTATCAGCACAGGAGTGAACAGGAGACAAAAGGGGCAAGTAAGCAAATGTTGTCCCCTAGGATTTCCAAAAGTACTTGAATCCAATTTTACAAAACAAAACTATTGTTTAAGGGAGATGGTAGGAGACTAACAGATGGAGATGACAGGACAAGAAAATTTTTAAGATCAAAAGTTGTTTTCCCATTATTTATATATGCCTATAAGCATTTCGTCTTCCAGAATAGTGTTATGTAAAGCCCCCATGTGCCTAGTAAAAAGTAAATATTCAGTAAACTTTTTATCTCTATCATCATCATTTTGTCACCACATGGAAAAGTTGGGATATAAGTAAAATTATTTAATCTTTCCAAAACGGATCCTACTTTACATTACTTCCATTTTACAGATGAAAAAAGGCAGAGACCACAATAAAGTGACTCAATGAAGTAGTATTTATTCAGTCCCAATTCCCTTGTTTTGTAACTTGTTGCTATGTTTTATACTACAAATAGCAAATAAAAATCATCATGTCATATAGGTAGTCAATAACTGTTATTCATATTTCACTAATAATATCACTACTGTTGGAAATAAATTCTTTGGTAAATAATTCATTTATGCCCATGATCACAGTAACTCAACTCTTTATAAATTCATTATTTGTGGTACAAGCTGAGGTTAATTTAGGTACTTTTTATTATTAGAAAAAGCACTTAAAAGTCTTATTATTGTGCAAATGGTTTAGGATAAATTTAGAAAAATGAGCATCTCCTAGACATACTGTGGTATTGGTGTGAACATGTCAATGACCAAAAGTTGTTATGTTATATCATATCATATCATATCATATCATACAATTTACATCCTAGAAAAAGATACATGAGCCCTGGCTGGCATGACTCAGTGGATTGAATTCTGGCCTGCAAACCAAAAGCTTGCTAGTTCGATTCCCAGTCAGGGCACATGCCTAGGTTGCAGGCCAGGTCCCCTGTAGAGGAGCATGAGAGGCAACCACACATTGATGTTTCCCTCTCTTTCTCCTTCCCTTCCCCTCTCTCTAAAAATAGATAAGTAAGTAAATCTTTAAAAAAAAAGATTTTTTTAAAAAGATACATGAGTATATTCCCTATGCAATGGATTTAATGTTTTCAATACCTGGGCTTCAAATAAATATATATACCAGGCATTTATAGGAAAAGTACCCTCAACCAGTAGTTTGGAAATGTGCTAAATCAGAAACTTCAGGGATGGGAACCAGGGGTCAAGTGGTTCTAATATTAAGCAGGCTACGAGACCATTACTGAATATCTATATAGTTCATTCATTGAGTCATTCATTCTTTCAACAAATATATTTTTAATACCTACTCTGTGCCAGCCACTATGCTGGGCCTAAAGGAAAAAAATATCTCTGCCCTCATGAGTTTATATTCTAGCAGAGGACACAAGAAAATAGTACATAATAAATAATATAATAGGTAAATATATAATATAAGTTGATGATTACTAGGAAGAAATTAAAGTTGGAGCAAGGTAAACTTTGGATTTTTTGGACATGAAATAGCAATGCTGTCTTAATCATAAGTGAGGTACGGGTGAACGATCAGGTAAACAAAGGACAGCGGCTTTCTTGGCTGTTTGCTCTCTTTCTGGCAAAACTCACTTTCATATTTCGTCTCCCCATTGTTTTCATAGGATTGCACAATCTTTCCCTCAACCTCTTGATGCAAAGCCATTACTCAGCCAGCGGGAGGCTGTTCCCCAAGGGAACCTACCACAGCGTCCTGACCGGCTGCCAATGAGTGACACTTTCACTGACAACTGGACTGATGGCTCACATTATGATAACACGGGGTTTGTTGCAGAGGAAAACACAGGCGAGAATGCCAACAGTAATCCCCTCTTAAGTTCAAAATCTAGAAACCCACCTTCTCATGGACGCAGGCCTTTGATTAGGCAGGATAGGATTGTCGGTGTTCCCCTGGAACTTGAGCAGTCTGCAAACAGACACACGCCGGAAACAGAAGTGCCTCCTTCCAATCCTTGGCAGAATTGGACCAGGACCCCTAGTCCTTTTGAAGACAGGACCGCTTTCCCCTCCAAATTAGAGACAACCCCCACCACCAGCCCATTGCCTGAAAGGAAAGAACACATAAAAGAATCTGCTGAAATACCTAGTCCTTTTTCTCCAGGAGTACCCTGGGACTATCACGATTCCAACCCCAACAGGAGTCTTAGTAATGTCTTTTCTCAAATCCACTGCCGCCCAGAATCTTCTAAAGGCATTTCCATTAGCAAAAGCACAGAGAGGCTTTCCCCACTAATGAAAGATATCAAGTCCAACAAATTCAAAAAGTCACAGAGTATCGATGAAATTGACATTGGTACATACAAGGTTTATAATATCCCATTAGAAAACTATGCTTCTGGAAGTGACCACTTAGGAAGCCATGAACGACCAGATAAATTGTTGGTACCAGAGCATGGAATGTCCAGTATGTCTCGAAGCCAGTCGGTCCCAATGCTGGATGACGAGATGCTCACTTACGGAAGTAGCAAAGGGCCACAACAACAAAAAGCTTCCATGACAAAAAAAGTCTATCAGTTTGACCAAAGCTTCAATCCCCAAGGAGCCTTGGAAGTTAAAGCCGAAAAGAGGATACCACCCCCTTTTCAACACAATTCTGACTACATGCAACAGCCCAGCAAAAACATCGCCAAGGATTTGGTCAGTCCTAGAGCTTACAGAGGATACCCACCAATGGAGCAAATGTTTTCCTTTTCTCAGCCATCTGTTAATGAGGATGCTGTGGTGAATGCCCAGTTTGCAAGCCAAGGGGGCAGGGCAGGCTTCTTAAGAAGAGCTGACTCCCTGGCGAGCACCACAGAAATGGCCATGTTTAGAAGGGTCAGTGAACCTCATGAGCTGCCTCCGACTGATAGGTACGGCAGACCTCCATATAGGGGAGGTCTGGATCGCCAAAGCAGCGTTTCAGTGACTGAGTCCCAGTTCCTCAAAAGGAATGGCAGGTACGAAGATGAACACCCTTCATATCAAGAAATGAAAGCTCAGGCTGGAAGTTTTCCAGTTAAAAACCTTACCCAGAGGAGGCCATTGTCTGCAAGAAGCTACAGTACAGAGAGTTACGGTGCCTCCCAAACCAGGCCAGTTTCAGCTAGGCCTACTATGGCAGCTCTTTTGGAAAAAATACCATCTGACTATAACTTGGGTAACTATGGTGACAAGCCATCAGATAACAGTGATATAAAGACGAGGCCTACTCCTGTGAAGGGAGAGGAGAGCTGTGGTAAAATGCCTGCAGACTGGAGACAACAGCTGCTTAGACATATAGAAGCTAGAAGGTTAGACAGGGTATGTTTGGCATTTCTCTGTAAGAATATCCCTCCTGCCTTTAGTTTTTTGCTTTATTGGCATTTCTAAGTACATGTAGTGAAGCATGAACTACATGAATGAATAGATGATCAGCATTTTATTTATCTTTATATTGTGGGGAATTGATCATAATAGTTTTTCATGGATATTGTTTAAAGCTCTTTGAGAGTCTATAATCTGTAGGTGAGTTATCAAACCTAGCCTAAATATTGTTAGTAAGAAAAAGCTTCACTTCACTATATGGGATGGTGCTTCAATTGCTTTCTAGCCATTAAGGCAAAATGCCTCTCCTAGGGCACAAAACTGTTCTCCAGTGACCTAAAGAGTATGATTTTTATTGAATCTATAAAAAGTGAGTATTTTGCCCCTTTCTGCACAGACCCGCTTTTATTAAAGTCAGGTCTAATTTGTTTATAAAATTTGCATATAGCTACCACTATGGGACTACTAAAGTTATTACTTCAAATGAGCAATAACCTTCCCAGCAAGAAACAGAAAAATAAAATAAGCAGAGATTGAATGCCCTCCTACACATTATTTTATTCTATAAAAATCCTACCATTTAGAATGTCAGTCTTTATATAGAAATGTTTATATAAAATCATACTACAGACAACAGAAATACATGATGTCTTTATGAAGACTACAAATGTACAAATTAGTGTGTATGTTATAGCAAAAAAAGGAAATTAATGCCAATCCAGATAAAAACTGAGATAATCAGTTTACTGAGATAATCACAGTAAAGCATGGAATGCACATTTATCGAGGAGTAAAAAATGTACAAAGCCTAGAGTTATTTTATGTTGCCTATTAATTTCTCTCTAAGAGAAATCTGTTTTTGCATTTCCTAGAACAATGACCAGTGACCATTTTTACTGAGTGTCCTTTGTGGCTTTGCTGTAGAGAGCTATGGGTGCTCTGCATTGACCTTAGAATCTTTAAAGCTCCTTTTTGTGAAAATAGGACTTTTCTCATTTTGTAGATTTAAAAGCTCAGTGTAAATTGGGACTCCGATTAATTTTATGCGATTAGAATGTTTCACTCAATAGTTTCATTTTATTTGGTGTCCCGCTAAAAGCACACGTCACTGCATTTATTATAAATTTCCTTAATATTGAATTTTGTGTTTGCAGGTATACTCTTTTTAAATAATTATATTGTTTGTAGGTCGTGTCTACATGACAAGGAAACAATTACTTTTAGGTAAACAGTGAACTAATAAATGTGGGTGGGGGTGTTACTTTCTCAATGTGAAAATTGGTTCTGCCTTGCCAAATATTTCATCAGAATGTCTGTTTCAAATAGGTGTGCTCAGTCCCATTGAAGGGAGCCTCATCAAAGCCTCATGACTGGCTGTCAGTGGGAGACACCTGGTCGGTTGTCACCATGCCTTACCTCAAGTTATACCCTCCATGTAGACAGATAACTTGGAGGGCGAAAATATTTGGGGCCAAATAATACAGTACAGTTTGGGAACTCTGGCCTCGTGTAGACACGACCATACGTAACAGGGTAAGATGAACTAGTCAAGAAAGGTTGTAAGAAGCTTTTGAAGCATATGTACGATGACTAGTAATTTGAGGCAACAGAGGAGTGAGTGGAAACAAAGCATGAAAAAGAAAAGACAAATTCTGAACGTCTGATGCCATCATTTACTTACTGGTTTCCCAGATAGTTTCCCTCCTTTGATCAGAGCTACTGAAAAGTAGGTGACTCCTCTAATTGGAGTGGGAATTTGGAGAGAGGAAGATAAGATTGTGGGAGGGGGCTTTGATCTCCAGAAACCTGGAGACCCTACCTGTCCCAGGTCCAGATCAATGAAAGTAAACAGGAGTATTTTCTGCAATAACACCTCCCTTTTTAATTAGCCTCCACGTATCTCTTGTTTGATTATAATGTTCTTACCCTGTCTTTCTCAGAGCAGTTTAATGAATGTCCAATAGTGTCTCATTTAACTCTAAGACATTAAATTACCTTAGGGTATTGCTTCAAGCCGTTGGATCCTAGAAGCTCTTCCTCTTGTTTTCTCCAAGTAACATTTCTTTCCCCCTCTCAATAGAGTTACTGAGCTCTTCAGGCTGTATCTTACTTAAAACTTCCCAGGTACTCAACAAGATGAATTCAGGGTGCTGAAGTACAGACTTGTTATGTAAAACTAGTTTTAACATAACTGCAATACTGGACATTCTGTCCAAAGTCAGACTGCACCAGAGATATGGTGTGCTTCCCACCCAGTGAAATGTAGCTGAGCAGTTTGAACCCAGAAAATCAAATTGTTACACTGGAAACTATCAGATATTTGCCCATTCCTCAAAAAAGAGTACTGCCTAGAGCCCTGGATGAGCTTAACAGCCTAACATAATGTTGGTTCAAGATCTCATCCGGTACCTGGAGAGGCAGCTCCAAGTACTGCCCTTGATTAAAGATGTTTGTTTTCTCCTCTAGTTTAACCTCAAGACTCAAGCTTCCACCACTGTGACTGAGAGAACTTAAAACATATCATGTGTCTGAGGCTGCTGCTTGTCTATAAGAGTAGATAGAACAATAGACTGGAGTAATTTTAAACCTTAAAAAAATCATTCAAGTACTAGATCGAACTGATCGGTGCTCTTTTCAATTTCATTATAGTGGCAATGATAAAACTCTGGATGAAACAATGAAAAATCTGTAACAATCACGATTGGCAGATAAAGCACACCATCAGGAGTATAATAATCTTTTGGTTGAGTTATATGAAACTTTGATGCTAAAAATCATTACTTTGCAAATAATGCCCTAGAGCAGAAAAGCTGTCTACTGTTAATGTTCAGTAACACTCCTTTTTTTAAGTACACTAAGTTAACTTCTGTAGAATTTTTTTTAAATAAGAGAATTACTTACAGGACCAAATGCTGAATTATTACATTTTTATGATATGTGAAAAGTAGAGATTGTACTAATGGAAACTATTTGATGACCCACATCCAAAATATCTTAATTTTTAATAAAGTTCTGAAGAAAATATTAACTATCAGACACTTAGAATAACTTTAGAAGGGTAGCCACGATTAAAATATCACCAGTTTTCTATATTTAGATACATTATATAAACAGCATTAATAGTTCAAATCATAATTCTTGTAACTTCATTATGAAATTTCTCCAATTTAAATGTAATTTTTAAGCAACAAAAAAAAGTTAGAGTATTTGGATCTTCATACAACTTATTTGACTGATTTAACTAAATTAATCAGTAAATTCAATCAGCCAGTGGTCAGATTGAATGAGTTTTTGACCAGCTTTTTTTTTCTGTGTTGCTGTAATTAAGCCTATAGACAGAAATAAAGGAACTGATGTTGGCTTTAACATCACAGTGCGTTAGTTTTAAGGCAGAATTAGAAGTTAGTATTTGTCTTTTCATAACGTGAAAGAGACCATGAGGTTTGCAGCTGACAAAATTTGATTGACTTCACTGTTGACGTTTTTTAATTCATAGGCTACCACAGATAAACATTTGTCCAAAATCACTACTATCATGATATATAAGAGATAGATTTTATGCCTTTGAGTTAGCAGCAAATGTAAAACAGAATGTATCTTTGCTTTTTTTGTCTTTTCTGTAGTTTTGGATGGTACTCATTATGTGCATAACTAACACTGTTTACTGTATGCTTCTGTCTGATCAAGTGCATGTTTTGGAAAAGGAAGTTACTGTTTGCTCGCTTAAAGTTAAATGTTATAAATTTAAACATGTTCATGTAATAATCAGTTTGTTGAGCATGTGTTCACACCCTGTCACATGATTATTTCCTCTACTCAGAATGCTGCTTACAAACACAACACAGTTAACCTTGGCATGCTGCCCTATGGAGGTATTTCAGCAATGCATGCAGGCAGAAGCATGACTTTAAACTTGCAGACTAAGTCTAAATTTGATCTACAAGAACTACCTCTTCAGAAAGTAAGTATGGACTGCCCTACATGTGTCAGCATACCAAAGCCAATTAATGTTGTTTGCTCACTTAATGTGTTTAGGCTGTACATTCAACCCTGCTTAGAGACTCTCACGAGTCCATAGAGCATAAGGGCAAATAATGTAGAGCCTGAACTCTTCGTAGCCGCTAAATGAATATTGTAGCTAGACAGATTATCAGATTCCTGCTTTACAGCTTTGCTTTTTGGACTGAGCAGGTACATGGCTTTTTGTGTTGCTTTAAGGCTCATTTTTCATATTATTCATTTTCTTTTTCTTTTATTCTCTGTTTTTTTCATATATATATTTTTTGAGACAGCCATATCTTCTCTTGTTGATGACTTCTAAGAACAGAGCTAGAAATTATTATTGGATTTCTGTTGATTTCTTTGGAAAAGACGGAGTCCTCAATTAGAATGGAAATTAAGCAGTCGACACTTCAAAATGTTTTTCACCCATTTTCTTCACAGGAAATATTACACAAAAGTAAAACATGAGAAACAAGTTTGTGACTTCATGAGTAAATTGTTATTCATCCTAGGCTAATTTGAAAATAACAAGCTCGCATAATTTTAAAAGAAAATGTAGGCTCATTTGAAAGAGAATATACTGTAAGGGGTAACATTTCCATTGTGAAAAGAACATTTCTGCTTGTTTTATTCAGCCAGCTGAGAATGCACATTTTACCTGTTTAAATTGATTAATGTCTTCTGTCTTGGTTACATTTTGATGGAAACTAATGAGTCATTTTTACACAATATGTCATTATGACTTTATTGTTAATATAGTCATTAGCCTAGCAATTTTTTATGAAGAAAAGCAATGCAAAGTGGGGAAAACAGAAGACAGTAGCCCACAAACAGTTCTCTCCTAGTAAAATTAATGACCATATGGAACAAACTCCCATCCCAGGAAAAATGAGGGCCAAAAGACCTCAAATTCATGTTTTATTGTCAAATTAGTCTTAATTACAATCCCTGACTCTGAATTGTTTGCTTCCCACTGTAAGTAGAGAAATAAAATCACAGACACATTTATAGTCACAGCTTTATCATCACTTTGGAAAGAAAAAAAAACGAACTAAATAAGAACATTTGAATCTTGTTTTTCCCTGTCTTCAGCCTTCTGTTGGAAGACCAGTGCTGTGGGGGTAACTTTCTCTCCAGGGAGAAAAACAACTCCAGAACTTGTGATGTTTGACAATGTCAGTGAAATAAACACTCCCTCTACAGCCAGTCTCAAAATACTAACTTAGTATCACTGAACGCAGACTGGGACTTGAGTGTAGATGGTTCTTGTGTGCTAATACATGATGGCTTCAACATACTACTATCAGTATGACCCTTTTTGCTGGAGCCCCAACTTTAAGGGAACCTGTTCTTCATGTTCCTTCAGATGCCCAAGGTGCTCATCCTCTGCCCTAACAAAATCAGTTTTCAAAAAGGCCTTGAAAGATATTAGCATAGTAATAGGTGACATATTGCAATTTTAATAAGCACCTTTCCTGGAGGTACCTATTAATTAATAGACAATTAATAGAAATCAAATCATTAAACTAAAATGATGGAATCTGAAAATTCAGTGAGATTAGAGAGGTCTTGGTATGAAGGAAGCTATTGCTTGAATCCCTTCAAATTATACCATGTGAATAGCTCCTTATTTTGCCTAATTTTTAGACTTATTTACTCATCAACCGATAGAATAATACAGCTATATTCAATGTCTGAAAAATGGTAATATACTTTGAAGCACTCTTTCTGAATGTCTAAATTATCCCCAGGTATAATTTAGGCACTTCTGCATTGCTATATTGATTTTCTCATGTTGTTTGAGGTACCCTAGAGTATGGATTCATTAACAATTACTATAGCTTTAGGATGATCTCTGACAGAAGTATTACAGAGTTTTAACCTTTAGAGACTCCTCAACTTCCCTCAGCTGGGCACAGGGATGACCTTAACAAATTGTATTTGGAAGCTACAGTAAACTGCAAACCAAGAATAATTCAACTATTGAAAGTCTCCATCTGAAAATGAATCATCATCAATACTGTATTACCCGTACAAAAAGAGAGAGAGAGAAACAGAGAAGGCAGAGAGTGGAAAAGGAACACAGGGCAACTATTCTATCACTACCAAAATCTTTTATGACCCAAAGTTATCAGTTTAAGGCTGCTTACCGTTAGGCCTTTAGGTACCTGGAACAACTTTCTCACCTGCTGCCACTGTAGGAACTTACCAGGTTCGGGCAGTGGCTGGTGCTCACTCAGTTTTGAGACTTGTCCAGCCTCTGCTTCCTCCCATGGATTCAGTCTAATCCTCTGCCCCTTCACCTTTGTGTGCAGATGTGTGTTCTGCAGGACTTCTCTAATTAGAAAGTTTGTCTGGTTTTTGTGCAAGGCCTTAATGTCACCCTCTCTTCAGGTGCAGTCCCTTGGATTCTCCCTTCTTGGATCCACTGGCATTGTCGCTAACTGGTCCCATACTTGAGGTTCAGTTTCCCTGCACTCTTCCATACAGGAAAGGAGATAGATTAAATTGATTTTCCTTTGACTTACAAATGCATAAAAATCAATGACAACACTTTTGTCTTGCTACTTACCATAGTAAAAATTAATATATCTACAATTCCTTTGCAGCCTCCAAATGTTTGTTAGCCACGAGAATTCCACTGAAATACAAAATAAAATCAATTTATAAACACACATTTTTCAGCAGATAAAATTGGTAAAGCTGTTCATTCTCCCATGGAAATCTGGAGCTGTCTTTTTATCATAAAATTCCTGAATGATAATGCTGGCCATGTCTAATTAGGTGCTATGGCAAATGACTCTGGGGCATCCTAGAAAGAAATGAATGAATGAAGCATCCTAAGAAATCTAAATGAACGTTTCACATTAAGCAAAGGAGATAAAGTTGCAGCATACTTTTGTGCACTGGTGCCCTCTGGAGGGACCATTCAGGGACTGAAATCCAGTCTCTTTTCCCACGCTCTCTGCTTGCTGAAACTTACCTTTTGCAATTAGAAGAAAGGAGCAGTTTTTGTATTTCCTGTCACCCTGAGACTGTCTTTTTGTAAGTTATGCACCCAAGGAAGGGGGACATTTTTATTCCTGCCTTCCCCAACCCCTCCATTTTGGTAATTAACAGAAAAGCACTATTTGTGTGAGTTGAGATCCTGATTCAGTACATTATTTCTCTTTGGGTTTGTGTGTTGTTTTTTTTAATAAAACATATGTAGTTATATTTTTGTCAACTTTCTTTAAACCAATTTGTACTAAACTAATTAAAGGATATAACTATTTGCGAGTAAAGATTAAAGAATAGTGTACTTGGTAAAGTATTTATACAGCAAATATTTACATGAACTGAAAGGGAAGATTTTCCCAGATTTTACTACATGTTTTGAATATTTCTAATGTTTTCATATTTATTACATTCCAGATTGAGTATTGTATATTTTTCATGGATTACAAGCTAAATATAGGCTTTCTAGTCTATAAATAGCAAATTATATTTTCTAATGTAATTTTAAGAAACCTCTTAAGATATTAAAAATGTGAATAAATACAAAAAATAGTTTAATAAATTTAATTTTCTTTAATATTTTTACAATATTTATTGATTACTCCAATTTCCTAAAAAATTAATGGTACTTATGTTCAGAATATTTAAGACATAAATCAACTATTAATTACAAAACTTTCATGTTTTCTATCCATTCATTCATTCATTCATTCACTCACTCATTTATCATTTATTTACTGCCTCTCCAAAAAGCATTTAAGGCAACTTTCTATGATGTTGTTAATGGCTCCATGTGCTTCTTTGGATGTGTTCTGTTGTAACTGAACTTAGCTATTGTCTTGAAATTTTATGTTATTGGAGAGAAATCTTTTATAGCTGACCCTTGAACAACATGGATTTGACATGAACAGGTCCACTTATATGTGGATGTTTTTCAGTTAATACTGTAAAAGTATGTTCTTTATTTTTTTTAACATTTTATTTACTCTAGTTTACTTTATTGTATGAATATAATATGTAGTACATATAGCATGCAAAATATGTGTTAACCAATTTTTTGTGTTATCAGTAAGTCTACCAGTCAACAGTGGGCTATTAGTAATTAAGTTTGGGGGAGTTAAAAGTTATGTGTGGATTATCAACTGCATGGCAGTTGGCATACCTAATCCCATATTGTTCAAGGATCCATTGTATTGTAAAATGTCAGATCAAACTACCATTTTTATTATCCAGGTTAATGGTAGAATAAATAAATATTTTGATAGAAGTAGAATAAAGGATAGGATTTATTGAGAATCTACTATGTACCTGGTACCATGACATACTTTAAATATGTTTTTTCACACAGCCTTCACAAAAAGCCTCATAGGAAACCTCATATCTTTATTGTATAGATGAAAAATCTGAGCCTCATGAATCACAGAAAAGTAGTCACCTGCATTTTTACTGTTTTACTATTGTAACCCCTGCATCTAGCATAATAGCAGCTGAATTTGAAGCTGACTCTGCTTGGCACCTAAAGTCCCTGCTGTTTCTACTATATGATGATGCCTTCTCAAGTGTTTGTAAAACCTGACATTTCCTTAGATCATAACTCATAATAGTTGATAAAGCTCTTTTAAATACCCTGTTATCTCACATATTCATAACAATCCAGAAAAGTAGATTTCCTGGGATCCAAATCATTTTCCATGTGCTATAGGTAGATGCTTTCTTAGTTAGCTGAGCTTAATAAATGTCTTCTCTTACTGGATCTATGCAAATAGTACCAACATTTTATCTGCATTTATTTACTCTAGTTCCAAGGGTTACATACTTGATGTAATTTTTTTTTTCTGAAAGCAAAGCAAGATTTATGTAGCAACTTCAGGGCAATTTATACCTATAACTTCTATTGATCTTGCTGTATTTATTATCAGCCACCTACCTTCAAGAAGGATTCTCTTAACTTTCTAATTATGCAAATTATTTTTATCTTATAAACTACATCTTTACCATCTTCAGACTGAACCTTGTGATATAACAATTTAGATCCAAGGTTGGCATATATATGCCTTTATAATACCAACTTTTGTTGAAAAATATGCAGGAAAAGAACAATATAACAATAATTTCTCTGTAAATACTTTGGGGGAAATTATTTTTGGTGAGTTTTTTGAATCTATGGTAATGGCTTTCATGAACTATGTTGACAATTACTAAGCAAAATAGACTCGAGCTCTTAAGGGATACATACCAAGATCTTTGCAAAGTGCCTAATTCTAATACCAGGTTTATATAATTTCTCTGAAAAAATAAAGTAAGTGAACTTCCCAAGCTTTTATTGAACTCATCAATTAGCAGACAAGAACAAAGCCGCTGGGTCAGCTAAGTTCATTTACTCTTATTTGTGAATCTGTACTCACACATGGATACACATAGACATACATGCATGCACACAGTCATATACAGCCTCATACATACACAGACATATTTAGAGAGACACATAAACATGCATATTCAGAAACATTTATGTCTCAGCAAAATTAGAAATTACTCCTTCCAATAGACACATGTGGTCATTCAAAACAGTCAGATTTTCAAATGTTAAATCTACAAATGTCCTCAGCAGTCTTTAGCACGAGCATCTCCAGAACAAAACTTTCACTAGCATTATTGAATTTCTTAAATAAAATTTGTTATTTTTCACTAAATCACACTTACCATTTTCTCTATTATTTTGAAATATTACAGAATTTAGAAGCTGAGAGAAGGGTGCAGGTGATGATTTTCCATGCCTTTTATATATAATTGGTTATATGTGGTAGGGATATAAAGATTTATTTTTAATCTTTTAAAGTATCTAAATCAAATGTCTAGAATGTGGTACTAAAAATAATTAAATGAATAATTTAAACTCAATTTGGTTATTTTCTCTGAAATAATAAATTTCATCAGTGATAACTTCATTACTATTTTTTATATTTTCTACTTGCTCTTTTTAACCTTCTATAGAATTTTGGCAACTGAGCAACTCTATTTAGACACAGTTCAGTAGCACTTTGTCAAAGTACAATTTTTTGTTAATTGTTATGCTCTTTGGGGAAAGAATATGAACCTACCATATAATTCTCTTTTGGTTTCCCCCTCTCAAACAATAATAAATTGTTTTCATGTTGTATTTCTACAAACTTAAGTCATCTTACTTAAAAACAAAAAGACCAGAATAGTCTTGAAATTAATGAAGAAAATTGTTTTCAGGCAAATTCCTTAATTTTGCTGTCTCATACAAGTATTTTTGTGTATCTATGTGTTTGTTTCCATTGGCCATAATATAAACAAATTGATACAGCTGCTGATCCTGATTTGTAAAAGAAAGAGAATGATTTCTAAACTAATGAAAAGCCTATGCCATGATGTTAGGAATTTAACTAAAGAGTTTTAGCCTTTTTTTTACACCAGGAAGAATTTTTCAATTCTGTTGCTCTCTGGGCCTAGGAGTCATGTCTGGCCAACTAAACCAAGTTTACTGGAGGAGAGATGCGGGTGATATGGAGGAAAAAAAGATATCTGTGTTAAAGCCTGGCCACTTCTCAAAAATCTGTGTTGCGCAGACCTAGCCAGATGAACTCACTTATTAACTCACTTCATTGGCAAAGGAACCACGCCAGAAAAAGACATGGGCCAGTAATGCCTACCCTGAATATTTTAACTGCTTAATTGTAATAATTGGATTTGTTATATTTTAATATCCAGAAAAATTGTGTATGGGTATATACAAGCATATTAATCTGGAAGAGGTAAAGACTAGAAAATGAATGCTTCAAGACCAATAGCTAGACTTTGCATAGTTATTTGGTTATTTTCAAGTAATACGTACTTTAAATGTGTTATCCACATTGGATTTTCAAAGAAACTCAAGAAAATTTATTCCTAGCTAACCCAGGAGCTCCAATTCAATACCTTTTTTCTCTTTTTTCACACTTTCTGAAAGGTTCATGAAAATGATATTCACATGGCCAAAGTATAAGAAGAAAACTGAGTTATCTCCTTATTTTTACTATATCCATTAGACCTTAGGGAAAGCTTCATCTAGTATCATAATAAATCTTACTTTCAAATAGTGCCAGACAATGCTTTTTCTAAAAAATATATTTATTTTTTCAAATACATTTTGAAAATACACTACCTAATTGCCTTCCCCCCCACCACTTTCCCTTGCCCCCTACCCCCTCTCCCTCCCTCAGTCCTTTTAAAAAGCAGACAATGCTTTTTAAAAATGCATGTAGTCAGAATACAGATAAGGTGGTTATATGTTTTCTAAAGGAGAACAACCATATGATCAGATAAAGCCTGGCAAGCATTTCACGTCCACCATGTTGTAAGAGAATAGTCTAATTCTCCCATTGTAGGTTTAGAGGGCAGTACCTCACACAGAGTAGAGCTGTGCATACATGCTCTAACCCCACTTTATTTATCTGTAGTGATCCTTCAAAACTTCTGCGTAAAATGGTTAGGAAACACTAATCATAATATCTCACCCGTAAGAATTCTCCAGGAAATCAAGCAGCTAGTACCTGTGTATCCTGTGGGTTGGGGGGAGTTGAAAGCATTTGTGAAAAGTTAATCTGCTTTCAGAAGAAAAATATCCCACTACTATATCCCTCCATGGTGTGTGATTACTTGCTATTACTCTGGTGAGACTTTGAAGGAGCTCCCAAATATCTAATATTAATAATAATAAAAACAGAGGAATTATTATCTGTTAAAAATAATAAGCAGTAAAGCAGTGAAAATAAAATATATATGAAGAGTTTAAACTTTAATGCATAAGTGACCTATATAAATAAATTTAGAATTAAAGGCATGATTTATTTATCCTGTGATTCTAATAGTACGATACATTTTATGCTGTTTTCCTTTTTCCCTCTAAGCCATCTGTAGATAATGTCATATAACCATGAATCTTATGCTATGCTAGTGTCAACAGTATTTTGGATTAGTGCAAGACATATGCTCCCAGAATCAGTACAGCTTTATAAAATTTGTTTTAGGCTATGGTTTAGAATATTAGAAGTTACGTACTGTATTTATATGGTTCTTACTTATACTCTGAATGGTAATATGACACTAAAGAAACAAGCAAGTTTTAAATGTGGTTTTTATCACTTTATTATTTGTATTATGATTTTTTAAATTCAGGTACTGTAAATAATCTAAACTTTTCTTTAAAATTTAATAAATAATTCTAAGATTGTTACTTTAGTTGAATTTCTCACTCCTTCCAAAAAGCTGTCAATTTAGAATTTTTTACTGAGTAAAAAATATATAATAATACTTTCAGTTCAGGGTATATGTTTTTCTGTAATTAAACAAAATTATTTTTACAATAATCATTAGGGACTCTTTTCAGAAAACTATGATAAACTTTTATTACATCACTAAAGAATGCCATACCATTTTTGCAATAGACCCCGTCCCAGCAAAGCAACATTTTAGACAATGGACAAGAAGATGTATCTCCTAGTGGCCAATGGAATCCTTATCCTCTTGGGAGGCGGGATGTACCTCCGGACACCATTACTAAAAAGGTAACCAATTTTAAGTTGATGACAAACCATGAACCTTGCACATCCATTGTAATATGCAATCCATAACTGATGTCATAATAACATCATTTCTAACTTTGTGATAAATTTAGGCTAAATATCCTCTCACTATGAGAAGACTGGTTAACTGTAAGTGCATTGGAAAGGATGAGAAATGAATATTGCCAAATATTCAGACATGGTAACAAATTTTTATAAACAGCATTCAGCCACCTCTCTGCAGATAGTAGCACCTGTTACTAGTGCCTGACACCCATCTTTGAAGTGCAAGTACAGGAAGGCGTGTAACATGTACTTCTGACTCCCTTGGCTTTGGCATTATGGTATAGCAAATTTGCATAAAATGAAATTTGACTACAAAAAAATAGATTTGCATTTCTGAAGTTGTAGCCATTCATTGATTTAATCATTCATTAAAAAAACAGTTAGTAGCACTATGTTTTGAGCAGTTACTAGATGCCAGGGGATAAAAATGAATAAGATACAGTGTCTTACCTACAGGATATTTCAGTCTAATGAGGTAGGCTGAGTGATATGTAGGTAATTAAAAGACTCTATGTTAAGTTGTCATGAAGAACATAAAAAATACTCTGAGAGAAGACAATTGCAAGGTATATGAAGGAAAAAGGATTAGTTTTCCAGAATATATTTTTTTAACTCCTACAAATCAATAAGAAATATACAATACAATAAATATTTTTTTAAATTTCATATTTTCATCAAGAAAATGCAAAAAACTATGCTACTTTATATTTGCTAGACCTGGAAAAATTAAGTCTGAAAAATTGATGTTGTTTGCAAATGCAAGTTCAATTGAAACTCTTTTATGCTGCTTGTGGGAATAAAAAACACAATCACTTTGGTGACAAATTATCTTATAAAGCTAAACGTGCATATACCCTACACTTCAATAATTTCCTTCATAAAATACTATTCTAGCAAAACTCCTGTACATGACATTTAAGATATTTGTAATGTTTAGAACAGCAGAACATTGGAAAAACCCAATGTCTACCACCATGAAATTGTGTACATAAATTCTGTTATTCACACAAAGGAGTATTTTACAGCCATGGAAATTAGTTAAATATAATTATGATAATTTATATAAATTTTTAAAATGTGATTTGAATGAAAAACAAGTTTCAGAAGATGGTACGCTTCAAAAATACCATATTTATAAATCTCAAAAATAAGCATAACTAAAATATATTGTTTAGACATAAAGTACAGGAGTGAGAAAACTACTTTTATAAGGGAATGGTTAATAAAAAAAATAGGAGTATTGTTATCTCTAAAAGGGAAGCTAGGGGTAGGATGAGGGAGTAAGCTGGTATTATTGGTACTGTTCTATTTCGTAGGTTGAATTGTGGTTCTTACACTCTAGCTCTTAAGTTCATCAGTGTTCATTTTATAATTGTGCTTCATAACTTACATATACACTTCCTAATCACATACTTTCTTTGTAACCTAGGTGGTTTTACCCTTGATGATGACTTCAACGCTTTTAATATATATATATACATAAAATAACAACCTATTTACCCAAAATAATTGTTAACACCTTGATATTCAGGTGCCATGCATGTTATTAATCTGCCTATAGAGCAATGTTCAGTGCTTCAGATAATTATAATATAGTGGGATTAGTGCTGTGAAGATGGGATACAGTGCTATGAGGGCGTCTGTCTAATAAAGCAGCTAGAAGAAGTTAAGAAAGAAGAGTGGTAAACTTAAGCTGGAGAGAGAAGCATAAGCCAGCTCATGCTGAGCTTTATTGTGAAGGAAATGGGAAGGAAAACGTTGAACTATTTTAAACAGGGCAAAGACGTGATTAAATTTTCCTTTAAAGAGCACTGATAGCTTTTCAGAGAATGAATTGAAGAGGAGAGAGACTAGAGACAATTGAACCAGTTAAGAAACTTCTATTGTAATCTAGGGGAGAGCAGATGGAAGCAATGGGTGGTAGAGAGGAATGCGTAGATTCAATATATTCTTGAAAGTTAGACTGGACATAGGGCATAAGAGATAAATGGCAGTTCCAATGTTGATAGCCAGGTTTCTAACTGGAGCAAGTGGGTGATGATACGCACCCAGATAGGAAATACAAAAAAAGGTGTAAGTCGAACTGGAAGAGGGAGGGACCTTATATTTTAATGTGTTGATTTGCTATACTGTTAGGGCATCTGAGTGGAAATGCTTAGTGGATATTTGTATACATTTACTGGAAGTTCGGGAGAGAACTTTTAGTTGGTGATACAAACAGCAATCATCAAACTGAGCCATGAGTGAGACAGACGGATGACATAGAACTCCATGGAGCACCAATATTTAAGAGATGTTCTTATGGAGAAGAGAGAAGAAATAACCAAAGATTTTTTTCTGTAGGATCCTTTCCATTGCAAGTTATAAAAAATTCAAGGGAAACAGCCTTGAATATTAAGGAAATACTTAGGTAACAGAAGCAGCAGCATTAATGTCAAGTAAGGCTCAGATTTCATTTTCAATTATATAATTTTAAACTTAGGATTTTCCCCTCCTCATTCTTCCATTTATATTGTTGGTTTTATCCTAAAGTTGGTTCCCCTCAGTACAGAGTAGAGACAGAAACCTAAAACATTCAAGAAAGGAGTATCCTTTTGAATGAAAGGAGAGAATTGTGGTAGAATCTGGAAGGAGATTTTTAAGATGGAAAACACCTGATCATGTTTAAAGGCTGATGGAAAGAAGCCTTTGGTGAAGAGGAGGTTGAAAATCTCAGACAGGAAAGGAGGGAAATCTGCTTCTTTATGAGGATAGAGGAGAAGATGAAAACTGATGGCTAGGAATTAAAGGAGGAGCTTTCTCTGCCTAGAGCAGATTGCCTGATCAGGAGGAAACCACATGCACATACATAGCTGCAAAGGACAACTCTCATTTTCCCATACAAGGAAAAGCCTTATTCATTTATTATTAATACTCTAGATGAAACTAAAAAGTGTTTACATTGTACATCCACACATCCATTTTAAGTGAAATCTACTTCCAGAATCCATAATAGTATGTTTAATCATATTTTCAGTACCAATCATGGTGATCTTTTTTTGCTTCTTTATGTGATTTAAGAACACCATGCAATCCTATATTGATTAAACATTTGTGGGCTAGTTAATCTTCTTAAAGTTTAGAATAATTGTTTAATATTTCTGAAAACTGTATTACCCTTCTATACTTCTTGTCAAATGTGAAATAATATTTCTTTAAAATTTTATCATGTCTTTCATTTGCAAACTCGTTTGTATGTTCTCCCTACTATCACAGTAGGCATTTTCTGACTACTGCATGTTATAGTTCTGAGATTTTAGACCTATAAATAGATATGCGTACCACCAAGAGCAGAGAGAATAAATAATGTTTTAAATATTTAAATTTAGTTTTTTACTATATATTTATTGAACATATCAAGTTAATATTCAGTGAGAATTAACCTAAGGAAATGAAAGTGGTAATGAGATTATTTGCCTGGGCTGCAGGATTTACCAAAATAGGTGTGAAAAATTGTACTGTTATTTATTGGGTTCATATTATATTCTATAATGAATTTTTTTAAACCATCGTTACTTTCGCAGTTGTCATGAAGGGAGTAGTCATCAGGCCAGACAGAATAAGAGTAGAAAATTAGAAATTGAACTACCAATGGAGTGGAGACTCAGGAGAATAAGTGTAAAGAAGCCTTAACCAGCACCTCATTGGAGTCTCTTTCGCAAAGTCTCTGCACACTTTCTTAATCATTATCTCTGTGCCTAGAGATACTAGTATGATGCTACTACTGTGATATTACTGCTATGCAGTATTAGTACTATGATACTCCCGTGGTCAGAAACTACTGTGGCATTGCAGAGATCCAGTGGAAATTCCTTGGCAGAGAGGCTTTGATTGAACTTGTCCCTCTCTGTTCTGGCTATCACAGCTCTTTGGTTTAACTAACATTGGTAATACTCATGGCTATGACTACTGTACTTCAAATACTACAGAAGAACAAAGATAGGTACTCTCCGAGCTGTGTATCCAGAGATTGAGACACAAAATAATAATTAGATGAAAAAGTGTTTATCAGGAAGAATTGTGTCCCTTTATCTGTCATAGGCCTATGTGGCTAATCCGTGGCAAAATGTTCAGCGTGTTAAATCCTGACTTTTCTTACAGTCGTAATAGAAGGTGTAATAGAAAGTTTTTAAACTTCCTCTTGTTGTGTCAGCTTTCAAAATTCCAAATTCTGGTTTCTTCTGATTTCTGTTCATTGACGAAGTCCGGAAATGACTGCTAGAAGAACACGTCACAGCTCTGTAACTCTCCCCCTGAATTCCAGGCAGTGCTCCTTGAGCACTTTAAGAACTGCTATTACAACCTTGCAATGGCAGAAAATTACAGTGCTTTCCGAGCAGGATCTGTATTTTAGATCCCATCACGCCACTGCCTTGACCACGGCAGCCTATCGCGTAATGCCGCAGTCACCGTGGTAAGGACTATTATCGACCTTGTATTGAATAAACATCACTCTCTGCCAGGCGTTGTGCTAAATGTTCTGATGCGCTCTTCTTCTAATCCTCACAACCACCATATTAGGTAAGAGGTACTATTTTTATCCATCTTATAAAAAAAGAAAGACTGAGTTTAGGTTTTCTCAGAAACTTCACGTTTAGGTTAGGTTGCTTACCAAGATCATACAAGTGACTAAATATTTTAGATTACTCTCCTATATGTAACAGAAAAGTGGATGAAGGTTATAGTGTAAAATAAAAATGAAAGTCAGAAATTATATAACGTGATAGAATCCTCCATAGGAATGACAAGGTTGTTTTTCCCTAATTCTGAAATGACAAACTCTTTTAAAAGTATCGAGAGTCTTAAATAGATTAAATATCTCTGAGGAGATTTCAAATTAAAGGATAATGCTGTAAGGATATGTTAAAATGTTAGAGCAGAAAACCACCACAGCAAAAAAAGCTAAAGTGACATAGTGAAACAAATGAAACAAAATATTTCCCTTCTGGAAAGAGTAACTAAGAAACTTTAAAATCCTAGCAATATTAAATCTGAAAATTCTTTAAATGCAGGGACTGAACATGCAAAGGTCCCTTTTAATGTTGTCTCTTTAGCATGACTCTTCTTTCCCCAAATGTCTGCTATTCCAGTTTAAGAGCAGTGAGAATAATAAAGGTGGGGATCAAGGGTCAGCATCAGGAGGGACAGGGTTGAGGAGAAAGTATTAAAAATGCAACTCATTTAGTCTTGGCTCACCAACTTGCCCCTTAGGCTGAATTGGCCTGTAATTTCTGCACATCTACAATGCCAGCCAAGCCATTAAGTGCTTCAGGATTGCCAGCCGCTCGTCATCTCTGAGGTCTGCCCAGGAACTCATTAGGAGAACCGAAAAGAAATTGAAAAGAAATTATATATTTTTTGGTCATTTTCATGTTCTTTTTATTCTCTCTTCCACAGGCCCCCCAAGTTGGAATTTTTGCTTTTTTAAACGATATTAAGAATTTTTTTTTAATTTTTAAGTTTCTTGAAAGGAATATTCATTCCTTATTTTAATTCTGGTATTTGTCACGTTTCTTAGTATAATGCATTTTACAGTTTGTTTTTCTACATATTTAGAAGGATAAGACCTAAAATATCTTTTGAGAATCTTAAGTTGCATTGCTATTGACCACATGACCACGTCATCGTTTCTGTTTTAAAATAGCTGAATCAAATTACTTCTGGAATTGATTTTTTCACTTGGAAACAAAAGTCAGTCTATTGTAGGACCTTTCAGAGAGTAAAAACAAATTGAAGCCATTTTTAAATGAGAAGTAAATGTTCAAAGATACTATATTTTACAATCAGCTTAACCTATACATTTAATAATTTAAATAAAAGCATTTTATTGTTATGCTATAAAAACTTTACCTAAAATATAACCAAGTTTTAGTCATAGGAAAGTAGTTTTCTCCAAACCTCTTGCCATTAAAAACAAATATGGCTATCAGTGTTATATATGGAACCAGAATAAAAATAGCTACAGCCCAGGCCTTTGTGGCTCAGTTTGTTGGAGAGCCATCTTGAATACCAAAAGGTTGGGGATTCAATTCCCAGTCAGAGTACATACCTAGGTTGTGGGTTTGACTCCTGGGCAGGGAGCATATAGAATGCAACCAGCCAATGTCTCTCTCACATTAATATTTCTCTTTTTCTCTCTCTCTCTTCTCTTTCTCTAAACATTTTTAATTTTTTTTTAAAAAATAGCTACATTTCTTGGCTTTTGCAATTTAACTGAGACTGGGTAATAGTGCTTTTGGAATTCCAGAGATGGAGGGAAGAGTGGATGTAGCTCACTTATGTAGGAACAGAGGAAAATCTGGAATGGATAAGAAAGAGAGGTAAAAATTTAAATATTGAAAAATGTCGGGATGGCAGAAAGTGGAGTAAATATTGAGGCTATAATTGAGCAAGTCAAGACACAGAAGAAGCAGATATGAAAATCAACTGGGTAAACCTTACGTATAAGAGATAAGAGGGAAATAGAAGTGTTTCTTATTTCCATCAACAACATCAACGTCAAGAATATCTGTTGTAATTTAAAGTAAAACTGAGTTTAGAAATGATTCTGAAACTTTAGTGCTTTTCAGTGCCATAGCTAAACTCTCCTTTTGTGCAGAAGGAAATATGTCAGGTAGTTAACTTCTGCCCGAGGCTTTGTGTCTTTTTCCTCCCAAAGCAATATACATTATTACCAGAGAAGAACCCCCAGGAGTAATGCCTCAATTTTTCAAGCCCTAAGCAAATGAGAACAATCTTCTCTATCATGGTGAGTGATGCCAAGCACAATCCTGGTCCCCTCTTCTCTGATTCTCTTCCTTATTCCTCATTTTTCTCCACTGATAGGAGCAAATTTTTACTCTGGTTAGAGTAAATTTTTCTTCTGCTAGACTGGGCCATCATTGAAACTTGAAAACGGGTTGGAATCCTTTATATGAAGTCATTTTGAACTCAAAAATTTTCCTGAACATTAGGAAAAGAAATCTTTCTGAGTCACTGGATAGCGGGAGATCCTCCTGGCTTCCCCATCCTCTTCATGTCACCCCCGCTCATGTTGGCGGCACTTAGCGCTTCGTAGTGAGCAACATAAAGACAGCACTGATCCCACGGGGCTGGCATATGCTCCAGAAGATGCTGGGCTTCAGGAAGAAATAGTAGCCAAATGTATTCACTGTTAGTGAGTTTCGCCAAAAAACAAGAAATGAGTTAGTGAAAAGGCAGATTGATGAATGCATACAATTATAGATTTTTATTTTTATTTAGATATTTTATTGGTTATGCTGTTACGGTTACCCCAATATTCTCCCTTTGCCCTCCTCCACCTGCCCCATTCCCTCTGGTAATCACCCCCTCAGTTCATGTCCATGGGCCATGATATTAAGTTTTTGGCTTCTCCATTTCCTATACTGTTCTTAACATCCCCCGGTTTATTCCCAGTTTACCAATTGGTACTTCTTAATCCCTGGACCATTTCCCCCATTCTCTCCCTTCCCCCTCCCAACTGATAACCCTCTAAATGATGTCCATAACTATGATTCTGTTTCTGTTCTGCTTGTTTGCTTAGTTTGTTCTTTTAGATTCAGTTGTTGATAGTTGTGAATTTATTGCCATTTTAATATTGATAGTTTTGATCTTTTTCTTAAATAAATTCCTTGACATTTCATGTAATAAGGGCTTGGTGATAATGAACTTCCTTAGTTTTACCTTGTCTAGGAAGCACTTTATCTGCCCTTCCATTCTAAATGATAGCTTTGCTGGATAGAGTAATCTAGGTTGTAGGTCCTTGCTTTTCATCACTTTGAATACTTCTTGCCCCTCCTTTCTTGCCTGAAGAGTTTCTTAAGAAATCAGCTGACAGGCCCTTCAAGAGGAAATGCCTGAGAATCCCGCAATTCCTTCTGCCACCCCAACCTGCACTGGTTTTCACAGCCAGAAGTTATGGGGACTTATCTTCCTGGAATTGGAACCCTGGGCTGGATGGTCTGGTGTGGGTCTGGGATCCCTCACTCCCGAGGTATCCCTCCCAATTTTTATCTACCACATGTAGGTGTGGGATTGCCCATTCTGTGTTTCTGCATCTCCACGTCTCCACCTCTCCTACCCACCTGGATGAATGTGACTTTTTAAAATCCTTGGTTGTCAGATTTCCATACAGCTCATTTTCTGATGATTCTAGGTTGCAAGTTCCATCTCTAGCCCCAGCACAATTGATGCTTCTCTCTCACATTGATGTTTCTCTCTCTCCTTTCCTCACTCTCAGTCTGGATGGATGTGATTTCTTTCATTCTGTAGTTGTCAGACTTCCATTCAACTTGACTTCTGATGGTTATGAGTGATGGTTGTTCCATAGTTTAGTTGTAATTTTGATGTGATGTTGTGAAGATATGAGCCATCATAAGTAAACAAAAAATCTTTTAGCATACTTCTCTTGTCCCCAGAGAGACATTTCTTACACAAATATCTGCAGACTTTTTTCTCTTAAATAAAAACCACTTTTTTTCAGGGGACATAAGTTTTAAAGGGAGGGTGCAACAGTGGGAAGATAGCAGATGTGCTCAATTAAAAAAGAACCTCTCTTCCCAGCAGGGCTTTGAAAGTTGATTCTCTAGATCTACATTAATGCAACTCAACTTTCCTTGAAGGTACCCCAAAATAATCTGACACTGATTATTTGTGTGAATTGTTAAGTACCCACTCCTTAATTTTTCCATTAGGTTGAAAAAGGAGTTTTAAGCAATAGTTTCAATGACATCAGTTGCCTGGGAGGTGAACATACCCATCATCATAAATATCCTTTCAGGTTAGGAGGTTTAGGAGTAGGAGAGGTAGGGAGGTGAAAATTATATCTTCTGTGACTTTTGTGTTAAGAATCAGTTATCGATGACATTGTTAGTTGTCTATCAAACATGTATTGGAGGCCCTTTGAAATTTCTGGTGCTTATATTTAGTGACTATATTAAGACACACACTAATCTTCCCTGCCTAACAAATATATGCCTCTATCTCTATTTGACTAGCTTCAACATGGTCTTTATAGAATAAATAACAGTTATTGTTTTAGAACAGGATAAAAATGCCCTGACTGGTTCTACAAATTAAAATATGTAGAACAATCCAAAGAACAATTATAAGAATTATAAACTAAGGGCTCAAATCTACTCTTTAGAATTTCAAGTTACACTCCTTTTATATTACTAGTATCAAAACTTTCATTCAGATTAATTAAATGTACTCTTTTTAAAACATAGCTTATTGATTGGTTATCATGTCACCTTTTCCAAGAAGTCAATGTAGTCGTGCCTTTTGCTATACTAAAGAAATAAGAGTGAATACATCCAGTTAGATTCAATGCCTCCCATAATTGCAAATTATTGACATAAGATAAAGAAGGCTAAATGTATTTAAAGACTTGCTTGTTAAACAAAAATTAGTTGCCAAAGCAAGAAAACATGGCAAGTAGGAAGTCAAAAATTTCATGAAAATGAGACCCTTCAGAGCAGTACCATGTACTTAGTAACAGCAGCTGAATCAGGAAGAGGGATTTGAAGAAATCAATGAAATAATTTCCTCTACTTAATGGACGATTTCAAATATTTATTTCATTAATCTAAACATCTGGGATGATGCAGTTTTAATCCATTTATTTTAATATTATTTACTATATAGATTTTTTAACTTTATTTTATTATATAAGTTTGTTCTAAAAAAATAATGCAGATAGGAGGTCACAGAAATGTAAATGGAAAAATTATTTTCTAACATAAAGTTCTTTGTGACAGCTGAATAAAATACTATTTGGTTTTGGCCCTGGTTGGTTTGGCTCAGTGGATTGAGCACTGGCCTGCAAACTAAAGGGTCACCGGTTCAATTCCCAGTCAGGGCACGTGCCTGGGTGCTGCAGGCCAGCTATCCAGTAGGGAGTGCCTGAGAGGCAACCACACATTGATGTTTCTCTCCCTCTCTTTCTCCTTCCCTTCTGTCTAAAAATAAGTAAATAAAATCTTTTTAAAAATATTGTTTAGTTTTACACTTTTTTGTAATTGAATTTTCTTCTTAATGCAACATTAATTATTTAACTAACGAAGCACATCCCTTTATCTCCTAATAACAGTGCAACAATACAGCTGTCTTCAGTAGTGAAGGACTTTGCTGTCATAAATCAGGAAATTGTTCTCACCCAGACTGGCTCTAAATTATGCCCTTAATAAAAGTGCAAACCTAAACAGTGTCTATCAAAAGACTATTAAGTCAGAGGTAGAATAAAAACATGCCACAAGCTAAAGCAATAAAAAGAATATCAGGTTAATACTACTTATTCCATCAATTCTTGACGTAGGTATTCCTTAAAACTATTATACTTCAGAAAATTGTGATAATCACATTTATACTATATTCATTTTGGAAGAAATCTAAAAACAAAAAAAATGCAGAACTAGTCCAATGCAATAAAAATGTCCATGATTGAGTATGTAATGTGAAGGCTTAAACATGACGACTGGCATAGGATCAAGAATTGTTGCCAAATAATTGCCACATAGAGGATGTCAAAATGATAAGATTCCATTTCCAGCCACTTGGTTTGTATCTGATTTACTGTCTATGGTTCTTAGAAATCTTATGGGTGAAAGAAATGATTGTCAAATTTTTATTGTTATTGTGAACATCTTCCTTTTTATTTTATTTTATTTTATATTTTAAGAAA
The DNA here is from genome assembly GCF_021234165.1 of Pteronotus mesoamericanus. Taxonomy (NCBI): domain Eukaryota; kingdom Metazoa; phylum Chordata; class Mammalia; order Chiroptera; family Mormoopidae; genus Pteronotus; species Pteronotus mesoamericanus. The sequence goes on from NW_026555006.1 coordinate 18,438,205, forward strand.
GTTTAAGTCAGCATCATCACAGAACAAATTGTAGGTTGAAAAGTATAGACTTAACTCTAACTTCATCATTTTTGATTATGGATCCTCCACTTTTTTTTCCTTTGGTTAATAATTTCTAATTCTATAGCTATGCTTTAGAAGTTGACATTTAATCATGGTAGAATGAGCATATAGAGATTCCATAACCCAAAAATAACTGCCTGCACATATCAGCCAGCTGCCATCCTCAGGCACATGTGCTGAAAGGACGACCCTATTGCCTCCCTCTTTTATCTGTCATTTCAGGCACTGGAGTATATCATCAGTATTTGACTTTTGAAGATTTAAGAACAGCAAATATTTTGAATGCCTCCTCCCCCAATACTGCACTGTGCCAGTAGAATGAAGGGTCACCAAATCCCCAGGGCAGAAGGAAGAACATCTTCCTACCCCACTCTTTCAAACTTCAGAGCTCCCTTCCATATATTGTTCAAGTTTGTCCTCTTTGCCTAAATGGGAGAACAAAGGTTTTTGGTATCAAAACCTCCCTAACTAAATACAAGTAAAAGAAGAAGAAAAAAAGAAACTTAATCATTTGGTTATCAGAGTCATAAAACAATATTTACAATACATATTTGGCAAGGTAAACATGCTTAATATACACTCTCTTATCATCTTCACAAAAACCCTATGGGACTAGAAGGTGGGGGCATGGAATTGGGGCACACAAGATTGGAGCCCAGTGTGCCTGGTTCGACTGCTGGGTCTAACCACTATGTATACCACTAACATATTATATCCCACCCACCCTGCACAAGTAAAAAAAAAAAAAAAAAAAGGAGAAAATATTATAACATAGCCTGTTGCAATAGTAAATAACCCTCAATATCAGACATATATTTGCTCATATATTTAGCTAGTACTTTTTGGCACAACTTGGTCTTGTTTCCTGTATTTCATTGCTCAGAAGAGAGAGAGGAGCCCTGGCACCACTCATATATTTTAAAACAATTTTTGAGTCTTCTTCAACTTATTTTTCATGACCTACACAAATCAAATATTTTACATACTTCTAAAAGGGCTTGTTTTCCAAGCCTTTTTCTTTAATCTAAAATATTAACAGGTTCTTTATTTACCTTTAGGAATCTCAGAAGGAATAGAATCAAGAAACTACTTACTAATCATTCTACCATATTGAATTAATTCTTCTTATTAATTTTGTTCCTCAAAAATTTTAGGCATCAAACTTCCTGATTATGTCCTCTAAGATTCCTACTGCTCTTTCTTGTTTGATGGTCTCCATTTTCCACAAGATAACCTAAATCTTGTCACCAAAACCTCTTGTGAAAGTGACAAAACTGCACTGAATATTGAAGCAAGCCCTGCAAAATAGTTACACTAATACAGAGAAACTAAACTATGTACTAAACTGCAGAAAAAAAAAAACATTATCTCAATGTTTTTCTTATTTCTTAAGATCCTGCTCTTTATTTCTTTTAAGCGAGAGTGCAGAAAAAATTGTGAGTCTTCACTTTTCATTTAGTGGCCCTTGAGTGCATTAAAGTCTGCTGTTCAGTTTCCTCCTCTGGGAAGACAGTGATGCATAGTTTGTAGAGTGGCTCTGAACATTTATCACAGCACCTATCACATAAATGTTTAAATAATGTTAGCTACTATAGTATTTATTATTTTAGGTAAAAATGTATAAATTATCGACAAGCAAAAGCTTTATTTAGCTTTGTTCCTAACAGCAGGTTGTTAAAGAGGCCGAGGGCATAAATTAACATCTCTTTTGAGTTACTTATACATGAACAGAGGATATACTCTTCACCTGGACAGTTGTCTTGAAAACATATACAATGATGAGGACGGAAGTATCTGGGGAAAAAAATGAAGATGAATCACATCAACCTAAAATAGTAGCCCTTTTTTGTGAAGTAGTATCACCTCTACTTATGGCACAATTCTTTTTTAAAAAAATTTGTGTACAAGTTGCTGTCTCTCTCTCTCTATAATAAATATTTAAAAGGCCACTTCACAAAATCTGAAACAAATACATAATTTACCGCCTGTTAACAAATAACTTGTGAGGCACGGTGTCTCTGACTAAGAAAGAATTTACGGGAAGCACGGAGTTCAGATATTGGTAGATTTTCAGAAGGTGGAATATTTAGGAGTTCATTGACCTTGAACCAGGGAAACATGGTTACTAGAGTGAGATGCTGCTGATTGCCTAACTTTCAGGTGCCTTTCTAAAACAACCTGTCATTGATTAATTACAAGTTTAAAACAAGTTCAAATTGGTGGTTATTTATTGCTATGGCCAAAGGACAGTCAGACCTTTACTCAGCAGATAAGAACTTTTTATTCTCATTGCCATTATTGAGTACTTACTATGGACCAGTAATGTGCTCAATGTATTACATTATCTTTTTTAATCCTCACAATATTCTATGAAGCCCTTATTATTATCTACAGTTTTCATATGATAAGCAAAGGGCTTCGTTAACTTGCCTAAGATTGCATAACTAAAAAGTGACAGAACAGAGAACAAAACCCAGATTCATCTGACTCCAAAGACTGTGTTATCTGTACTGCTTCTATTAAATTTTTAAATTAACTCCTGGCATTTCTATAACCCTTTACTTCTATAATTTTGTCATTTCAAGAATGTCATACAAATAGAATTATACAATATCATCCACTAACCTTTTGGAGTTGGCTTTTTTTTTTTTTTCCTCAGCATATTTCTCTGGAGAGTCATTTAGGTTGTTGTCTATCAATAGTTTCTTCCTTTTTATTGTTGATTAGTATTCTAAGGTATGGATATATCACAAATTTTTTAACCACTCACCAATTAAAGGAAGTCTAGATTCAAGTTTGGGGATGTTATGAAGAAACTTGCTTTAAAAATTCATTAACAGAGTAAATACCCAGGAAAGTAATTGCTTGATCATATGGTACTTGCATGTTTAGAATTTTTTAAGGAACTGCCAAATATTTTTCCAATGTGGCTCTACCATTTTATATTTCCTTCAGCAGACTATGAGTAATCCAGTTTCTCATCATTGTCAGCATTTGTTGTTGTCATGATGTTTTATTTTAATCATTCTGGTGTGTAATAATATCTCATTGGGATTTTAATTTGTATTTCTCTAATAGCTAACAATGTTGAAAATATTTTCATATGGTTATTTGCTGCCATTTGTATATCCCCTTTGGTGAAATATCTCTTCATGTCTTTTGACCATTATTCTAAATGAATTGTTTAATTTGTTACTGTTGGATTTTGAAGGTTTATAAATATAGCCTAGATACTATCCTTTGTCAAATTTGTAGGATGCTAATATTTTCTCAAACTATGTAGCTTGTTTTTTCATCCTCCTAACATTTTACATTTAAATGTATGGTCTATTTTGAGTTAACTTTTATGTAAGATGTGACACAGGTCAAGGTTCATTTATTTTGCCTATGGATTGCAAATGGCTGTGCCAACACCATTTGTTGAAAAGACTATCTCTCATCCATTGAATTGCTTTTGCACCTTTGCCAAAAATCATTTGGGCTTTTTACTTATGGGCTTATTTATGGGTTCCCTGATCCATTCCATTTATCTGTCTTTCTGTTCTTCTGCCAATACCACACATAATAATCTTGACATCAGGCTGATTCTTCTCACATTATTCTTCTTTTTCAAAATTGTGTTAGTTCTTCTAGCTTCACTGTCTTTCATTATAAAGTTTAGAGTAATATTATTTATAAATATAAAAAATCTTTCTGGGGTTTTATAGGAATCTGTTAAACTTGTATATCAATTTGAAGAGAATTTACATTTTTACTGTGTTGTCTTCCAATCCATAACTACATCTCTCTATTTCTTTAAATCTTCAGCATTGTATAGTTTACAGCATATAAATCTTGTACAAGCTTTGTGTGATTTATACCAAAGTATTTCACTTGTTCTGAGCGACTGTGTATGGTATTGCACTTAAATTTCAGTGTCTACATGTTCATTGCTAACATACATAAACACTCTTGCTCTTGCATCTTGTGACCTTGCTGAATTCACTTGTTCTAGAGAAATTTTTGCTGAATCTTTGGGGTGTTCTATGTAGACAATTATGTAATCTGTAGATAAGGACATTGGATTTCTCCCTTTCCCTCTATATGCCTTTTATTTCTTTCGCTTGCCTTATTCTACTGACTAGAACTTCCAGCATTATGCTGAATAAGAATGGTGAGTGTGGACGTCTGTTCCTTGTTCTTGATCTTAGGGAAGAAGCATTCATTTTTTTCACATAAGTTTTAAGTTAGCTATAAGGTTTTTGTAGATGTTTTTTCTCAAGCTGAGGAAGTTCCTCTTTATTTTTGAGTTTTTAATCATAAATGGATGCTGAATTTTGTCAAATATATTCTGCTTCCATTGATATGATCACATAGTTTTTATGTAGCCCATAATATGGTTCAGCACATTTACTGATTTTCAAATATTGAACATGCTTTGTATTACTGAAATAAATGCCAGTTGGTCATGGTGTATAATACTTTTTATATATCAAATTTATTTGCCAATACTTTGTTAAGGATTTTTATATTCAAAAATGGTATTGCTCTGTAGTTTTTCATTTACTTTCTTTGTTCTTTTTTCTGCCCTTATATGATGTCACTGGGATAATACTACTGGTTTCATAAAATACATTGGGATGTGCTCCCTCCTCTTCTATTATTTGGAAGAGAGTGTACAGAATTGGTGTTAATTCTTATTTAAATATTTGGTAGAATTTCTGGGCCTGGAGATATCATTCCTGAGAGATTTTTAATTACGAATTTCAATCTTGATAGTTACAGTGTTTTTCAAATTATCTGTTTCATATTGGGTAAATTATGATAGTTTGTGCTTTTCAAGAAAGTGGCCCACTTCATATAGGTTGTCTAATTTGTATGTGGAGTTATTGTAGTATTATCTTATTATCCTTATGCTGCCTACAGGATCTGTAGTAATATCCCGTTCTTTATTCCTGATGTTGGTAATTTGTGTGTGTGTTGTTTTTATCCAGTCTTGCTTGAAATGTGTCAATCTTATGATCGTTTAAAAAAAAACAAAAAACAGCTTTTTGTTTCTTTTTTCTGTTATTTAGTTTCAATTTCTTTGATTTCTGCTCTTATTATTTCCCTCTTTCTGCTTCCCTGGGTTTTATTTGGCTTCTCATTTTATAAGCTCTTGAGATAGGATCTTAATTATTGATCTGAGGTTTCTTTTCTTTTAGTATATGCTTTTAGTGTTATTAATTTCCCTCTCAGCACTGCTTTATTGATGTTCCACAAATTTTGGTGTGTTGTATTTTCATTGACACTAAGTTCAATGTATTGTGTTATTTCCCTTGAGACTTTCTCCTTTGACCCATAGATTATCCAAAACTGTGTTGTTTAGTTTCCAAGTGTTTGGATATTTTTCTTTTATCCTTTTATCATTGATTTCTAGTTTGATTCCATTGTGGTTGGAGAACACATTCTATGTGATTTCAATTTTTTTTAATTTGTTTAGATTTGTTTTCCAGTTCAGGATATGGTCTATCTAATTAAATATTCTGTAGGACTCATAGGTGGAGAATAAATGACAGCAAGTGGGGGTGAGGGGTTAGGGTTTGGAGGAATTGAGCAAAAAGGAAAAAGGACTCATGGACATGGACAACAGTGTGGTGATTGCTGTGGGGAGAGGGATATAAAGGAACTAAATGGTAATGGAAAAAATATAATAAAGATTAAATTTTTAAAAATAAGTAAATATTCTGTAAGAACTTGAAGAAAATGTGTATTATGCTGCTGTCAGATAGAATGTTCTCTAGGTGATCTATTGGTTGATAGTATGGTTGAGTTTTTTTCTATATTGTGACTAATTTGTAGGCTAGTGCTTCTATCAATTGTTGAGAAAGGGGTGTTGAAATGTCCAATTATAATTGCGGATTTATCCACCTCTCTTTCAGTTCCATCAATTTTGCTTTATATCTAAATATTTGCGTCTCAGTTGTTTGTTGTGTACACATTTAGGATTGCTCTAACTTCTTGGTGGATTGGTCCTTTTTTATTATATAAAATCCCTTATCTCTAGCATATTTTCTTTGCTCTGAAATTGACTTTATCTAGTGTTAATATAGCCACTTCTTTTTTTCTTTAAATTAATATTTGCATGATATATGTGTTTGATCCTTTTAATTTCTACCTCCCTGTAGAGTTTTATTTGAGTGATTTCTTGTAGTCTGCATATAGTTGAGTGACATTCTTTAATCCACTCTGTCATAATCTCTTTTAATTTGTGTATTTAGTCCCTTTGCATTTAAGAATTTATACATTAAGTTTTGTCTTAATTCAATTTTTGTCTTCTGTTTGTTTTTTCTCCCTCCTTCTCTCTCTCCCTTCTCTCTCTCCTCTCTCTCTCTCTCTCTCTCTCACTATCTCTCTCTCTCTCTCTCTGGCTCTGGTACATGTATGTGTTTCCTATAAGTTATTTGGGTTACCTATTTCTTCAGCTCCAAGTCTGAGAAATATGACACGAAAATAAAGCTCAGTGAATTCACCACCATGTTTTTACTTGGTCCCTAGATCCCTAACTGATCTGCTTTCTCCTATCTACTCTGAAGGGTTTTCTTATATTTGTTTGCATATGATGTCCAGGGTTTTTAATTTTTCTTAATGGAGAGAATAAAGGAAAGTGTGTCTACTCAATCTACCTGAAAGTGGAAGTCCCACTGTCTCAATTTTTAAAACTTAACCTGCATGTTAAAAGAAAGAATATGCAGAATAAATGGTATAGAAAGTGAAAGGGCTTTTTGTTGTTGTTTTATTGAATATAAAATTACTGAAACTGACACTTCAATGAGTGCTGCTGATATTTAGAAGTCAATTATTAGATTATCCTTTATAGATGACTCTGTGTTGTTGTAATTGCTACCAAACATTTTTAGAACTCTTTTGGACTTAATTTTAGAGGGTGATTGTGTCCATTTTCCTATTCTCAGTGGTATAAATTGTCATCCTTTGAGGTTATGTTTGATTTTCTTGAAGAAACCTCAAATGGTTCAAATGTCAAGATGGGCAGTAGTAAAACAAATGACCAAACTGGATAATACGCTTCTCAGTCTAACATTCTTTTCTAACAGATTTTTTTTTTTGTGAACCAAAGTATTGTTGTAGAGAGAAAGTCATTTCTTTTCTATTATACAAAATCTTCCAAACACTTTAAATTTTCACACAAAGAGCTTTATTCACTGTAGGATGAATTTTGCAGAAGGGTGGCAAATCAATGTTCCTTTTCTGTGGTGTTGTCATTGTTTCCTTGGGTCCTATGGATATTGCAGTTTTTCCCTGTAAAGTTTGACGATATGTTTTTGGGTCAACTTGAAAACACTGTATTCCATCACTATTCTCCTCGACTACATGTTATTTTGTCGAACCTCCCCTTGAAAGTTCAAAACAAATGTCAAATCTTCTCTATTTCTCTTTATCATTCAAGACATGTAGCACAGTCTTTACAGAAACCTTCTTGTTCAAATTCCCCTTCAGTATGAGTCAGTGTTCTCTAGCTAACCCTCTGTTTGAATAAATCCAGTCTCTGACATTTTCTCTACATTTTCATCAGTCTTTTGGACTTCACCATGAGCATCCTTATTACCTTTCTTAAGCCTTCGTGCCAGTCAAAAAAATTCCTCCTTGCAGTCCTCTACACCGTAACTGTTCTTTTAGATATCTTGTGTCCTTTATGTTTGCTTAACTTCTCACAAAATTTAGTGTTAATTCCTTGCTTTCTCCAGCTGTCTTTCCCCATTCACTGTAGCCTATAGCCCAGTGAAAGGACTGCTGCTGATGCAAACAGAATCGTTTTACAACACATTCCTTCTAAGCCCACTATGTGTTGTGCCAAGCCATATCAGAACCTGAGCTTTGTCACTTCATAATCACGGGAAGATTACTGAATATACAGAGCACCAGACTGTTTGCCTCACCATAGATCCCTAAGTCACATGCATAAGATCTAAAATAGATAATAGACCTAATTTAATAAGTAGAAATATCTCTTTGGCAAATTGAAGAGCTGCTGAAGATATTTAATATATTCTACCTGAACAACATGATCCTTTTGATCCTTTTCATGACTCCTTTTCAAGGCGCTATGATAGTCCTAGTCAGACAGCCTCGGACTGTCTGCCAGTTTGCCAGTTGGCAAATGACTTGGGAAAGTTACTTAATCTCTCCAAGCCTTAGTTTTCTCCTCAGTAAAATTGGACAATAATAATGATCTCTAATGCTGTTATAAGGATAAAAGACACAAAACATGTAAGTTTTAGTGCACTGTGTGGCACCTAGTGTTTGGATGGTAGCTATTATATATTAAATGCCGGTTACTGTGCCAGTCACTAAAGATGGCAAGTGAGATATGGTGCTTGCCCTCCACTTCCAAATTGAAGCATAATCCTGAGCTCACACTGTCCCATGAGAAGGAAAAAATAAACCAGAAAAGTACATCTAAATGCTATTAACATTCTATAATGTATAGAATCAGTTTTGGACCCTCTCAGATAGGACACTACCAGAATATTCTAACCAATGAAGTGATTGTTAAGTAGTCATTATGGATTTTTCTCATGCAGATTACTCTTTATGGAACTCTAGTTTTGTTTTGGATCCCTCTAAGTTTTTCTGGGTATTAAAATCCTTACTTGGCTATGTGTTCACTTTGCATTAAACTACCAGTCTTCCTCTTTCCCACTGACTCAAGCACTGACTGAAGACCCAGGAATCTTATGCCAGTAGAGGTGAGAAGCAGGTATAAAGGTGAAATCAACCAGTTGTTCAGTAGCCAGGCGAGTCAGCCTTAGTCAGCCTCTATACGCCCAGCTTCTTTAACTTTAGGAACCATTTTCTCTAACAGCTCAGCATGCCAATGAGCTCATTCAGAGTATAACAGTTTGAAATGTGATGCTGTGCTTATCATGGCTTTTCTCTCCTCCCAAACAAGAAAATGTGAAATTCCATAGAGATAGGAGAGAAACTGGACCAGAAGGGTGTTCACTTTTCTAGAATGGTTGATAAGGATATAGATACAATAGAGAAATATACATTTGCTCTTTACATAGTTATCTCACTTGTGTTTATGATGTTATAGTTTTGTGATCACTCGTTAATTGTGTTAGATAGTGCTGGATTGCTAATTGTTTTCACTGTGCTGGTATAGCCTGACACTCTTTTTTGCATCTTTTCCTCAGTTTCTCATGACTGAAGAAGTATCTTTGCTGTTTCTGAATGTAAAAACTATGTATAATACCAAGATAAGCAGTTAGACACCTAAAAATATAATCGAAGGGTTATTTACTTTGCCCTACATATGGCCAAATAATAATTCTGAATATTTTCTTCACTGAAATTACCTCTTATTTGGAATTAAGCCATATGCCTATCATCTTTGGGTTTTTTTTCCATGATCACTGTAATTTCCTGATGTCTCTGATACCATTCTTTTTAAAACCTTTTTAAAAAATTAAAATTAATCTCTTCATTGAATACTTGTTTAATAATTATTCCTTTATTCCTCCAACCTGATTTTTCACAGTAATCAAATCTTGATTAGTGAGGAAAATTCACAGGCTTTCTCAGCTAATGAATTCTAAGGTAAAATTCATTTTTGAATTTTAAATTATCTACCCTTAAAAGATCAACAAAAAGTAAAATGAATTCAAGAAGTAAACTCTCAGAGTCTTCTGTAGTAATAATGGACGGCGTACAAAGCACAGCACCACTAATGATGAGCACTGGCTTCCTGTGTTAAATTCCATGTTAAACCGTACTTAATTTTAAAAGACATGTTTTATATTACCAGCTCACAAAACAGAACTGCTTGCTTGGTAGAAAAGATATCAGGTAGAATGACTGAAGGAACTAGAAGGAAGGTGAGAAAATAGGAGTGCACAAAAGATCAGGAGTTTGCACTATACCATTTAATGTGGAAGACCACATGCCCCTCTCCTCCATAACTGCCTTTAAGAATTAAGAAATGATCATTGTCATTTTAGAGGTGCTGATGGATCCCTGCAAGCTCCTCATGAGATGTCCTGCAGAAAGAGCTCACTTTGAAGACCTTTCTAGATCTACTGCTTCCATAGGCTATCAGTATTCACAGGAATTTATCACATAATTAATTTTCAATGTAACTTACCGATTCCAAATGTTGCTCTTGATTTGAAAATGCCAAAAATTAATAAGTATTGAGTATATCCATGTGAGCAATCTTACTAAGCACTTATGGCATATAAGAAAGCATGTAGTTCAATTCTTTTGTTTCAGAATTAAGAACCAGGTTCTATAATTTTCCTCTTGATGTTTCATATGTTAACATCTCTCTCCCTGGTATTTTTCCAAATAAAATGCCATATAGAACTTCATTTTATTTTTAAGTTGTGGCTTCTTTTTATCCTAAAATTTTTTAGACAATTTTATTCCTTTAAAATGGGAGTTAAAATAAACTTTGGCAAACCACCAGATGACTACAAATGTATTTAATGCAACATTGCGCCAGTATTAACATTTTCACAAAGCACAGTAGGCAGACCCTTGCTGTTTTTCATTATCTTTTCTAGCCGTGGCTGCAAGCCCACATGATGCCACTTGACAAGAGAGGTATTCTGTATGTATTTTCTACTTTAATCACATCCTGTCAACACCACGAATCTTCATGTGACAGGTTATCTTCTCCACAGGCAGGCAGCCATATCCAGACCTTGATGGGGTCCCAAAGCCTTCAGCATCGCAGCCGTGAGCAGCAGCCATATGAGGGAAATATAAACAAAGTGACCATCCAGCAGTTTCAGTCACCATTGCCTATTCAGATCCCCTCTACACAGGCCACCCGGGGACCTCAGCCTGGACGGTGCTTAATTCAAACTAAAGGGCAAAGGAGTATGGATGGATATCCAGAGCAGGTGAGAAGAGTTTTCACAATTGATAAGCTTTCGGGAAATGTTCAGGAAAGCCCAACGAATCCATGGTTTGTCTTCCCTCATTGATGTAGTCTGGGACACATTAATGTTATAACCATGAATAGAGGGGAACACTCTTTGTGGGGATTTTATCATTATTTTCAAGGGCTTTATAGTAAGAACAACAACGTATGGGAATTGATGGTTAGTAAAATGCCCATTTTATGTAAAGAGAAATTGGTGGACCCAAAAAGTTTCTCTGGCTTATCCTACATCCTCCCCTCCCCACTCCCCACTTCCCACTCCAATTTAGCCCTACAGCACAGCTGTGGGATGTCACAGAGGCTTCAATAGGTGAGTTGTGGTTACCAAGTCCTCTGGTGAAACTGGCAGCAGAAAAAGTAAACTGTATATTCCTCTCTATTTGTGGGAACGTTTTTTAAAGGGCCTGCCTTCTGATTGTTGAATACTACAGAGATAAAGCTTGCCATGAAGAAAATGATAAATAACAGTTAGAGGGGAAACATTTCTGAAATGCTCTAGAAGCTGCTGATAAATGCCATGGAGCACAGAGAATGGCTTCTCTCCTGACCCAGCTAAAATTAGAGTTTGCTTTTCCATCAGAAGAACCTGTTTTTCTTCTTTGGAACAGAAAACTGAATAAGATCTCAGCTATTGAGTTACATTAAGCTTAAAAAGTAAGACATTAAGATCTTAATACTTATAAAATTAATTTCTCTTTCATTCTTCAAATAATTAGGCAAAGCTGACTTTGCCCACTGACTTCACTAAATCTGTATTATTGTGTATAAATGTTTCATTTTATTATTAATTCAAAGCTTCACATATTACCCACCTTTTCTTCTGAACATATCAGACAAGATTATCCTCATGTTCAAGTTTTTTCCTATTGTTATGAGCCACTTATTATTTGGATCCCAAATCTAGACATTTCCTCTATCTCTTAGTACTCTTCTTGAAGCTGAGATTATGTATTAATCATTCTTGGGATCATAGATATTTTTTAAGATTTTTTTCTATCCTGCCTTGATCTAGGCCACGTGTTGGATTTAAGGTAGAATAAATCAGGCAGATGCCTTTAATGAGGTAATGATGTGAGGTTTTTAATTTTCCAGAGATTCTAAAAAGTTAATGAAGTTTTAAATTATGCTTTACAAAAGGCATCTAGAAGGTTAAAAATTGTTCATATCTCCTCCCTCACAAATATTATGACTTCAATTCAGTTCTCTGACTTAGTTATTACTAATGGCAGCCTCATGTTTTTTCTCTGAGAATCAATGCATTTAAAAATTCACTGACATCAGCGCCCTCTATTTTCACCTACCTTGTATAGTAAATGTAGGTATTAGCATGTACTTATTCTGAACACTCTAAACTTAAAGATTTTTTTACATTATCCCTCTAGTAACACATAAATTGTATAGTTTGACTAACGAGAGGATTACTAAGTTTTAAAAACTACATGCTTATTAAATTTAAAACATCATGTTTCAAAGATTTTATTTAGAGTTACTTGCAAGGGTTTTGATTCACCACTCTGAAAACATGAGGTGCTGTTGAGTTGTATTAGTTCTTTGTATATTTTGGAGATTAAATCGTTGTCAGATGTACTACTGGCGAAATGTTCTCCCAGACAGTGGGTTCCCTATTTGTCTTGCTGATCATTTCTTTAGCTATAAAGAAGCTTTATAACTTGATGTAGTCCCATTTGTTTATCTTTCTGCTTTGTTTCCAGTGACTTAGGAGATATATCAGCAAAAATATTGTACATTAATATCTGAGATATCACTCCCTATGTTTCATCCTTGGATGCTTATGATTTCATGACTTACATTTAAGTCTCTTATCCATTTTGATTTTATTTTCATGTAAGGTATAAGTTGGTGGTCTAGTTTCATTTTTTCTTTTCTTTTTTTTGCATGTACCAGTGCAGTTTTCCCAATACCATTTATTGAAGAGATTGTCTTTGTTCCATTATATATTCTTACCATCTTTGTCAAATATCAATTGCTCATACAGGGGAGGGTTTATTCCTGGGCTCTCTGTTCTGTTCCATCTATCTATTTGTCTGTTCTTGTGCCAGCACCAGGCTGTTTTTATTCCAGTGACCTCACACTGTAGTTTGATACAGGAGTTGTGATACTTCCAGCTTCATTCTTCTCTTGTAAGATTACTGAGACTATTTGGGATTTTCTTTTTATGTTCCTCAAATATTTTTGGAGTATTTGTTTAGTTCTGTGAAGTATGCCATTGGTATTTTAATAGGTGTTGCATTGAATGTATAGATTGCTTTGGGGAGAATAGTCATTTTAGTGATGTTAATTCTTCCAATCCGTGAACACAGTATGTGCCTTGACTTGTTTGTTTCTCCCTCAATGTCTTTTCAGTGTTCTAATGTTTTTCAGTGTCCTTGGTTAAATTTATCCCTAGATACCTTATTTTTTTGTTGAAATAGAAAGTGGAATTCTTTTCTTAGTTTCTTTTTTCTGATAGTTCATTATTGTTGTATAAAAATGCCATCAATTCTGGTATTAATTATGTATCCCGCTACTTTGCAAAATTCATTTATTAGGCTTAGTAGTTTTTTGGCAGAGTCTTTAGGGTTTTCTATGTACAATATCAGACAAACAGCCCAGTTAAGAGATGGGAAAAAGACCTGAATAGACACTTCGCCAACGAGGACACACAGAGTGCCCATAGACATATGAAAAAATGCTCAACATCACTAATCATCAAAGAAGTCAAATCAAAACCACAATGAGATATTACCTCACACCTGTCAGAATAGCCATCATTAATAAATCAACAAAGAACAAGTGCCGATGAGGATGTTGAAAAAAGGAAACCCTAGAGCACTGTTGGTGAGAATGCATAGTCGTGCAGCTACTGTGGAAAATATAATGGAACTTCCTTAAAAAACTAAAAACAGGACTGCCTTTTGACCCAGGGATTCCACTGCTGGGAATAGACCCTAAGAACCCTGAATCACCAATTCAAAAAAATTTATGCACCCCTATTTTCACAGTGGCACGATTTACAGTAGCCAAGTACTGGAAATAGCCCAAGTGCCCATCAGTAGATGAGTGAATCAAAAAACTGTGGTTCATCTACACAATGGAATACTACATAGCAAAAAGAAGGAAGAAATTTCTACCTTTTGCTACAACATAGATGGAACTGGAGAATATTATGCTAGGTGAAATAAGCAAGTTGGTGAAAGACAAATACCATATGATCTCACCTATAAGAGGAATCTAATGAACACAATAAACCAATGAACATAGTAACAGAAGCTTAGATACATAAAACACACTGAAGCTGCTGGAAAGGAGGGGGAGAAGGAATACAAAATGGTGAAAGGATTAACCAAAGAACATTTATGTACAACCCATGCTCACAGACAAAGTATGTGTTTCATTTGGGGCGGGGACAGAGTCAGGCTGAGTGAAGGTGGGGAAAGGGAAAAAAAGTGGAAACAACTGTAACAGCATAAAAATAAAACTAAAAGTAAAATAAATGAAAACATCAGATGCTTTTCACTGAGAAGTAAAAATGTAAACATTTAATGGTTATATTAAGAAAGAGACTTAAGTAGGAAAAAGTCCTATGCATAGAAGAGCCCCACAGTTAGTTCAATGCTCTGCTGTTGCCAACTTTTAATTCTTTTTTAAAAAGATCTTATTTGTTTTATTTTTAGAGAGAGGGGAAGGTAAGGAGAAAGGGAGTGAAATATCGAGGCCAGAGAGAAACATTGATTGGTTGCCCCTTACATGGCCCCCACCGGGGAACTAACCCACAACCCAGGCATGAGCCCTGACCTGGAATTGAACTAGCGACATTTTGGTTCGGGGACAACGCCCAACCCACTGAGCCACACCAGCCAGGGGCGCCAACTTTTAATTCTTAAAAATTGTTGAACTAGGAGCCTCACATTTTCATTTTGCACCGAGGTTAACTAGTTATATAGCCGGTCTTGTATACATATATGTTATTCATTTAATCCTCTCAAGCATCTTACTTCCTTTTTACAAATGAATAATCCAGGTACAGAGAAAAGATACAATTGGTTAAGCTGTAATTTTAACCTAGGTTTATCTGACCCAAAACCCAAGTTCTGTGTACCAGTCTTACTATTAAATTAGTAACATGATCTCAGATTCTTTCCTGCTGTGGCCTCGGTGTTCTTTTCTGGTAAATGATAGTAATTAAACAGGCTTCATCTACAATTCAGAATTATAGAACTGCTGTATGCAAGACAGAGTGATGACTTGAACTCACATGGGCACTTCCAATGCTTTGAAAAGCAAAAAGTACTGGACAAATGGATAGTTTTATTAATAAAAGCGTACTTCTTTATCCCTTAATATGACATAAGGAACTAATGCATTTCTAATCACATTAAAATAAATTCTGCATACCAATAAAAATGTATAGTTTTGAAACCTCTATAATTTTATTAACCACTGTCACCCCAATGAATTTAATTAAAAAATATTTTAAAATGCTACCACTGACTATATTGAATGGCTTAAAATGAATGCAATTTTTTACTTAGCCAAAGTACTTAACTTTGTTCAGCTGTTAAGAAATACATAGTGAGGACTTTTTGGTCAAGATGGCAGTGTAGACAGACATGGCTTGCCTCTTCTCACAACCACATCAAAATTACAACTAAAACATAGAACAACCATGACTCAGAACCATCATAAATCAAGTTAAATGGAAGTCTGAAAACTACAGAATAAAAGAAACTACATTCATCCAGACTGGTAAGAGGGACACAGGCATGGAATGGGCTGGTCTCTCACCCATGAGTGGTAGATAAAAATTTGGAAGGGATATCTCAGAAGTGAGGAGTCTCAGCCTCACATGAGGCTCCCCCAGTCCAAATTTCCAGTGCCAGGAAGATAAGTTCCCACAACTTCTGGCTGCAAAAAACAGCAGGGATTGAGTCAGTAGAAGAAACTACTACAGCCACAAGCAGTTCCTCTTAAAGAACCCACACACAGACTCACCAACTCAGACTCACTTCCTCTGAGCTCCAGCAGGGATAGAAGCTTGAAAGGCACCAATGGAATACAGGGAGAAACTGAAGTGTCTGGTATCAAGGCTAGCAGAAGCTATTGTCCCTTTTCTAAATCCTCCCCTCACAGAGCTGGCAAGCTGGTGCCACATCTGAGACTCCATCAGCCTGGCTAACAACTGTTTGACCTGCCTTGAAGATCCCCAAAGACTCCACTCCATCCAAGCTGCTTTTCTGTATGAATGGTTGTTCTTGGCTCATGCTTCACAACTTCCTAAATCTTCTCAAACAAGCAATGGCAGACCTCAGTGAACTCCAGGTCTGGCACTAGCAGCAGCCAGCCTAGATTAATAGCTTGGTTTCTCCTGGGAATCTCTAAGCCCAGCACAGGTAGCAGCCATCTTAAATTGCTTTATAGCTCAACACGGTTGCCCTGGCCAAACACAGGTGGGGGTTGACCTTCGCTTGTACCACACAGGAAGCCCCAGGGCCAGTGCACACAGTGGAAAGCTACAGACCATGTCAGAGGACCACCACCTTGCCTCTGCACAGTTGGTCCTCAACAGAGGATGGAGGTTGGTGGTAAGTGGTCACGGCCAATCTTTGCAGCTGATTGGTCTGGAAAATCCCTCCCATTGATCTGCCAATAGCAACCAAGTCTCAACCACAAAAGGAGGGTGTACTCAGCCCACATGAAGGGCATACCTTGATTACCTCACTTGGGTTACAGGGGAGCTGTCCTGTAGGGAGCTGAACCCTGCAGGACACCTACTACAGTTGTCCATGCTATCAAGACACAGAGTCAAACCAGCTCTACCTAATACAGAGAAACAAGCACAGGGAGGCTGACAAAACAAGGAGACAAAGAAACATGGCCTAAATGAAGGAACAGACAAAAATACAGAAAAAAAAATCTAAACACAATGGAGATAAGCAATCTTTCAGATGCAGAAATCAAAACTCTGGTTATAAGGATGCTCAAGGAACTTAGTGAGGGTTTCAACAGCATAAAAAAGACCCAGTTAGAAACAAAGGATACATTAATTGAAATAAAGAATAATTTACTTCCAGAAACAACAGTAGAGTGGATGAAGCCAACAATCAAATCAATGATTCAGAACCTAAGGAAGTACAAAACAACCAATCAGAACAACAAGAATGAAAAAGAATACAAAAAAATGAAGATATTATAAGCAGCCTCTGGGACAACTTCAAGAAGTCCAACATTCGCATCACTGGGTTGCCAGAAGAAGAGAAAGAGCAAGATATTGGAAATATATTTGAAAATATAACAAAAGAAGACTTCATTAATTTGGTGAATGAGATAGACATGCAAATCCAGGAAGCACAGAGTCCCAAACAAGTTGGATGCAAAGAGGTCTACTCCAAGACATATCATAATTAAAATTCCAATGGTTAAAAATAGAGAATTGTAATAAGAGAAAAGAAGTTAAGTTACCTATGAGGGAGTTCCCATAAGACTGTCGGTTGATTTCTCAAAAGAAACTTTGCAGGTTAGAAGAGATTGGCAAGACATATTCAAAGTCATGGAAAGCAGGCACCTACAGCCAAGATTGCCCTACCCAACAAAGCTATCATTTAGAATCAAAAGGACAGATAAAGAGCTTCCCAGAAAAGAAAAAACTAAAAGAGTTCATCATCACCAAACCATTATCATATGAAATGTTAAAGGAGCTTATTTAAGAAAAAGAAGATCAAAGTTATGAACAATAAAATGGCAAAAAATACAAATCTATCAACAGTTGAATCTCAAAAACAAACTAAGCAAACAAGAAGAACAGAGATAGAATCAGGATACAGGGAGCATTTTGGTAGTTATTAAGATGGGAGGGGTTGTAGAGGAATGAGTGAAGAGGTGAGAGGATTAAGAAGTACAAACAGGTACTTACAGAATAGCCATGGGGATGTAAAGTACAGCATAGGAAATGGTGTGGCCAAAGAACTTATACGCATGACCCATGGGCATAAACAATGGTGGGGAGATTGCCTGGGGGGATTGCTTGAGGGAATGAAATGTGCTAGGTGGAGAGAGGCAAAGGGGGAAAAATCAAGACAACTGTAACAGCATAATCAATAAAGTATAATTTTAAAAAAGAAATTTAAGAAATATGTAATAAACTTTCATGTTCCTGCTCAGTGATGAAACCAAGTCAATTTTCAAACTACCCATCACAATAAAACAGGGCAAAATACCCAAGAATTATAATTTAATGCATTGATATTTACATGTTTATTTTTTCATAGACATTCAGTATCAAGTCTGTTATGAAATAAAATATATAGACTATAGGGTTTTATGATAAGTGAAGTTAAGTCAGAAAAGACAAATACCATGTAGTTTCACTTATATGTGGAACCTCAAAAAAAAGAACAAATGAAACAAAACAAAAAACAGAACATCACAGAAACTGAGATCAGATGGCTGCAAGAGGAAGAAGGAATAGATGAAAAAGGTGAAGAGAAAATAATTAAACAATATTGTTATAAGTTTGCATGGTGACAAATGATTAAAACACGAGGTGATGATCACTTGTAAGGTATATAAATGTTGAATCACATTGTACACCTAACATTACTATAATATTATATAACAGCTATACTTAAATTTTAGAACTTTTTAAATATAAATAAAATATATAGAAGTGATTTTTAAACCATAAGATGTTACTGAGATTCAAGGTATTAATTTTATAGACTAGAAATCTGATTTCTAATATTGGATATTCTTTTTAACAAATTATCTACAACACAAAACTATGTGCATGTCACTTGAAGTTCATTTTCAGGGGATTTTACTTAGAAGAGGTATTTTAATGCATAAACCATTTTGATTTTTGAGGAACATAATAGAGAATAAAAATCAGAATTGTATTAAGGAGTAAATTGAAGCAAGCCAGAAAGTGAAGGCTTGACTCCCATTCTACATGAAAAACTCTTAGCCATCTGGATTAAGCCAGTCAGAGAAGGACAAATACCATGATTTCATTCATATGTGGAATCTAACGAACAAACTGAACAGACAAAACGGAGACAGACTCATAGGTAGTGAAAAAAATGGCAGCTTGAGGGAGGCAAGGAGGTTAGAGGTGGTGGATTGACCACAAAAGAAAAAGAATGCATGGACATGGACAACAGGGTGGTGATTGCTGGGGGCAGGGGGCATCAAGGAACTAAATGGTAATGGAAAAATATAATAGAGATTATATATTAAAAAATAAAGTAAATTTTAAAATTAAGGAAAAAAAAACTTTAGCTATCATATCCATGCTATCAACGCTCCCTTTGATTCTCAGTCCAAATGAAGAAATTTAAAGATTTTATTCACCTTATTCTCCCTTTCACATTATAATAATATTTTATATCAGTTGTCCTCAACCACAACTGTATATTTGAATCTGTTCAAGAGATTTAAAACACATTGCTGCCTTGACCTCATCTTTAAAGAAACTGATTTCATTAGCCTGGATGCAGCCTTGGTAATGGGAATTTTTTTAACTTTTCATGTGATTTTATAGTGTAGCCAAAGTGCTAATCAATACTGAAGATATTCTGTAACTCAACAATTTACCAGCTGAATAATATATTATGACCATTACTATTTAAAGTATACATAATTTCTCCATAACCTTTTGAATATTCTTTAAAAAACTAACATTAACTTGTTTTTTTCTTTTGCAAATGTGTGATCCAAGGCAAAGTATATATATAGACACTAATGCAGAAACAGGAAAGTAAAACATCAGCATGATGCTTCCAGCAGCTCAGAACCCTTTTATGAATTAACTGACTTCATCTAATTATTAATGCTGTGATAGAGGTAGCAGTTTCTGTTTTATTGACTAAAAAACTAAGATTCAAAGAAATTAACTGTCTTGCCTATGGTCACAACAATCTAGAAGCTGAGCTGGAATTCAAATCCAGCTTCATGAGTCTGCAACATCACACAATGCAGCCAAACATAGAAGTCAAGAGTAAGAGTAATGTTGGAAGAGTAAAATAGTGGAAAAATGCACCCTTGAGTCCATGTCTGCCCTAGACAAGAGTTCACACCCGCTAACTGGCCTAACATATCAAGATGGCAAGAGCTCCATAGCTGCCTCCTGCCAGTTCTGTGAACATTCATTCAAACTAAAGTTTGTGCCTGAAAGAGAATCTATAAGCTTACTTTAGAATTACATTTGATCAGCCTCTGTGCTGCATTAATCACATTCAAGGAGAAAAAAAACAAAGCTCCAAATCTTCCCAGAAGGGAATACTTTACTCCAGGAGAAATAACTTTAATACTTAATAATACGAGGGAGAGGGGACCAGAAGGAGGTAGAAGAGGGTAAAGGACGGATAAATGGTGATAGAAGAAGGCTTGACTTTGGGTGGTGATGCACAATACAATTACAGATGATGTATTATACAGTTGAACACCTGAAAACTTTATAGTTTTGTTAACCAATGTCACCCCAATAAATTAAATTTAAAAAATTTTAAAGAAATAAAAAATAATATGTGAAGTAGATGCAGAAGTTGGCTAAGAGATGTATTTCAGACACTTCTTTAGATCAGATGCTCTGGTCAGCTGCCTGAAGGGCTCACAAGGGTTCCAGGTGAGCCTTTCATCTACTGGGGTCAAGTAAAGAAAATTACATTATTCTGAGTGTTTAATGTATGAAGAAAAAAGATGAAAAGATTTGTTCTATTTAAGTTGTGATTTTTTAATTAACAGGCAATAATTTAATAAAGGTGATTAGAAAATAGGTACTAAAATGACTTTAATGTATGTTATTTACTCACTGATTTTAGGAACAACCTGTACCTTATCCTGCTCCACGTAAAGTATTGCTATTTATGAATATTTCCCCATAAAATTTTATTGTTCAGTCACAAAATAATAACGCAACTCTGAAATTATAATTCATAGTTTGACACAAATAATGTGTAATTCAATACCACAAATTATACAAATTGACTTTATAAATTCTGTACAGGTGAATTCTGTAACATTGCAGTTGGAATCAGAATGACTCTTTCAGGATTCCACTAAAAATATGGTTTCCTTAAGTCTAAAAAAATAAAGGAAATGAAGTGAATAATCTTCAAAATTTATTTACAGACTAGAAAAGCATTTGAGTTTTTATTTTCTAGATACATAGCTAGCTAACTTTTTTGAAAAATCTAGAAAATTTTACATCAGGGAATTTTATTTATCAATTTTTATACTAGAATGTCTTTTCAAAAGATTTAATTAGGATTTTGAGTAAGATCTTTAATTCACAGCAGAAAAAGGTATGAAAGCAAAAAGATCAAAAATATTATTCTTGATTATTAACATATATAATTGTTATTACCTTTTTGAGTCTATTATACAAGCTCATTAGAAATTTTGGAAATACAGAGAAGTTCTGTATAGATTTTGTGTTGCTATGCAACGCACAGATGAATTACACCTCCCCAACACACAGACGTGCATGCACACATGGCACCTATTGCTTATATACACACACGTACATGCAGTGCTGTCATTTCCTTTGTTTTTGCTATGAGGTTTTAGAGCAGAGCAAGACTCAATTAGATCACTACATTCTTGAGGTTATAGATGATGATCTCACAGGGCCTCACTGCTACACAACAATCCATTTTGTCATGGACCTCTCTAAGGTAAACCTAGTATTTTGTTAGAGCAAGATTAGCACAGACCTGAAATATTAAGTCACATGATGAAAACAGACTCTGAAAGAAGCGAATGCACCCCTGACTGCCAGGATGTTACTTAAATCCTCAGCCAGAAATTTCAATCGTTGTTTTCAATGTCTTAATAGAAAATGGAAATGCCGATTCCCATTACATAAGGTACCTATTACTCTCCTAGATATAACCTTTTGCTAGGACACTGCTTCTCTTTTCACAGACTGTTTTTTTTACTGTGAGGTTTTCCCTCCTCTTACATTTCATGGCCCCTTTGGGCCTTACCAGGCAGGTGGAACTCCTTATGTGTGAGATGAATACTTTTTCTGACATGCTTTATGATACACAACAGTCACAACACAACCCATTAGCCATACCATAGTATACCCAAGGGTAGCATAGCTTCAGATAAGAATTTATGGTTGTTTTCCACATTTATAAAACCACAGTGTCATCTCTATTATTTCTAATATTGAAACATATATTCAGGAACATGTATAAAGGACCCATGGACAAAGCAAAAAGGACTGAGGGTGAGAGGTGGAGGTGGGTGGGGTGGGGGAAAATGGAGACAACTGTACTTGAACAACAATAAAAACACAAAAAAAGAAAGAATGAAACATATATTGAGAGGCCACAGGGGGAGTTGGATCATGGTGGCAGCTGAGGAGCAGAGTTGGGGAATGGGGAAGAGGAGGTAGAGGCGGCAGTGAGTGCTATGGGAGGAAGCCTGCACCAGGGACGCTGGCAGAGCGTTTCGTTCTGGTGCAATTGTCAGGAATTGTCGATTCCAATTTTCTCTCAAAATGTGAAAATAAATGCAAGATTTTGGAAGCCCATTCTGCAAGTGGAGAGCTATGCCTTTTCTGGAGAGTAGGAAGACGCTCCTGGGGCCAGTGTTATATTTGAAGAAAAAGTTGAATGTGTGGATGCAGAAGGCAACAAGAAAACATTGCTAGAATATAAATGACATATAGTGAAGAAGCTCAGCATGACAAGAAATCTTCTAAAAGAAAGAATGAGAAGAAAACATAGGTTAGTTCACCTAGTTCTATGAAAATAAGTGATTTAATATTGGCTTTGACAGTGACACATTATTACCAGAACATTTTTTGTACTTTGTAGCAATAACTATAAGTAATATGTTAAATATATTATTGATGGTGTTCCATGAAAAGTACTAGGCCCTGGCTGGGTAGCTCAGTTGGTGAGAGTGTCGTCCCCATATGACAAGGTTAGGGGTTCCAACCCCAGTCAGAGCACATAGAAAAATCAATCCATGAATGCATAAATAAGTGGACAACAAATTCTTTCTCTTCCCTCCCCTTCCGCCCTCCCTTCTTTTCTCTCTCTAAAATCAATCAATAAAAAAAGTTTTAAAAAAAGAAAAGTACCAAAATAGATTTTAAAATTCAGTTGAACTCTAATGTAGCAGAGGGCACTGGGGACGTATAAGAAATCTCTATCTGCTTTGCATTGGAAACAGTCATGAGGAGTTTGTCAAGCAACTTGACATGATTTGCAACCCCTAGAGAAATCAGCAGCCTTCTTTGTTTTATTAAAATTCTTTGTAAGTGAAGAAGATATGATGATAGCAGTTTCTGGATTCTCAACGTATAACTTCACAGGATCTCCTGGAAACTTTCAGCAGCTACAACACTTTCTCCAAGAAACTTATAGCTGAAAGAAGTTGGCTTTATATGTGAGGGAGAAACTAGGACCACAGTTGTTATTCCTGACTATAGTTATTAATTAGCACCTATTTAGCCTTCTCTAGTTGCTGAATGTCTCAGGCTAGACTTTACACCAGTGCTGCTTGCGCCCATAGCAGGCACATACTTGTAGGTATGAGCAGATAATCATTCGATGGTTTAGAAGCTCATTGCTCAAAGACATATTTGAAACTCTTGTAAATATGACTCTAGTGATGAATATTCATGGCTTAATAGATGTATTAATATTGTATCTTAAGGAATACACATTTGAAGGTATATTAATCATGTAGAAATTAATTATACCAACTACACATAACTACATAACAAATCTTTCTTCTTATCATGGATATCCTGAAACTATTCCCTTTTTAGGCACTTTGAAAGTAACAGGAAAGAGATACTTGAAGTTCTGTAATGAACTTGAAAATGGGGTACATATTAAATAAATTTAGCTAGCATTTAGATACTCTTATTAAAGGAAATTATAGAATTCTTCTCCTGTAATCTTTAGTAATCTGATAGATCTTTGCAAAGATTTAGGCATTTTGTTTAATCAAAAAAAATGAGTAACCAATTAAATAAATATATATGTGTATATATGTCTATATATTTGTGTGTGTGTATAGAGAGAGAGAGACAGACAGACAGAGAGAGAAAGATGGAGAGAAGTAGTTCTTAATATACTTGGCACATATGAAATTTATTTCCCTTAGATTTATAGTGCCTGCCAGATTGACAATAATATAAAATAGATATATTCACTACCTTGCAAGAGAAATCTAAAAGCTATTCTCAACAATTTACTTTGTAAATAAAATCTGTTGCATGTGTTATCTTTCAGGTTTTATAGTGGCCTTGGGAAAGCCAGAGCACATATACCTTCTATATATTATATTATATTATGCAACATAAAATTTTACTTTAGAAATAACCTATATCTAAAATAATCTACTTAGAAATGCACAGGTATATGGAAAACAGAAATGTAAAATGTTTAAATCATAGAAGTTACTTTCTTCCCATTTTCCAATTAACCACTAATAGCAACAACAAAAAAGACTACAAAGTAAATTGGTGTATTGAATAAAGCTAATATATTCCTTGGAGCTACATCATGTTATAAATTCATATCCACAGATTGTGAGCCTTATAAATACAAAACTAGTATACACTGTACTTTCTATGACCCTGTGATATCCAGTTTTAACAAATCTAACTCAATTAAAGGAAAAGTTGTAATTAAACATATCTTTCAAATAAAATTACGGGAGACTACTTATGACAATTATAGTTTCCCATAATTTAGAACTACTCATTACTGACTCTACCATAAAAATTACATCAGCAGATAGTTTTTGCTTTTGTGTTGCAAGTGAACTGTGTAATATTTAAATATTCTATTCACTATTATGACATGACAGTGAATTAAGAATAGTTCCATTAAATGGCCAAACCTAATTTACCCAGTTCCCAAAGACTTACAAATATGCTGATTAAATCAGAAATAGAACTCAAATTTGCCTTGAACTATCTAGAAGCAAGGATTAAAGGTACCTTGAAAATAAAAATAGAGCATTTTGAGCATTTGCATTTGCCCATAAGCAAATTAATAAGCTAAGCAAGATTGCTGCGGAAAACATTAAGCTACTTAAGAAAGCAAACATTTCCAATCATCTTTAAGAACTTTTCCAATATGTATTTATATAAATAACAATATATGCTAATGTATTTCTTTAGATATTTTTTCTTAAGTCTGTATTAATCCTTTACCTGCTGATGTCTGGTAACACTTGGTTCACCTAGTTCCAATACTTTCTCTGTACTTAACAGTTATAAGAGTGTTTTCTCTATTTACATAACCAAAGTATATCTCTGTGTTTTAAATCTTGCAGTCATCAGGGGTCCCCCCTCCTCTCATTATACATAGAAAGCTAGCATTTTCCACACACACATGATCAGCAAGAATTCCTAAGCTTGTTATACTTTCTGTAGGTCATTCCTGGCACTGATTTCCCTTCCGTGGGATTCTTGACCTACATTCTTTGTGTCAACTCTTATAGTATCTATCATAGTAGAGCCATCTTTACTATGGCCTTGCCTCAAGACGGACCTATTCCCAAGATCATAATTTTCCCATAGTACTACAAAGCACAAGGATCTTCTGTTTACCAGACTTTCATTGATGATTTGGAGTTTGGAGAGATAATATAGCACAGAATATTAGATGATTAGCACTCCAGTCCTAAAGATTTTTTGACTATTCCCTGTTACAAATGATTTTTCCATTTTCTTGACTTCTTTCTTTTTCGGTGTTCTCTTTTCTTCCAAGACCCCTAACTGCCTCTCCAGAAGCTGCTGCTAAACCCAAAACTCTTTTCACTAAATATTTTATTTGCCCTTTGTTTCACCCTTACTCAAACTATGGCTGAAAGTTCCCTCCTTTCTCAAACTGAAAGCCCTGCTATATCTAAACAATAGAATTATCTACCAAAGAGATGAATTTTATTACTCACTTAGAATGCACTAGCAACTTATTTCAATAGCCATATTTTCCCTCACTCTGCATTTTCAAATTTTCTTTTACTTATTTATATAGTCCTTTCAAATTAGTAAGAATATATGTGCATTTAAAGTAGAGAATTTAAATAATTTACAATCTTTTTGTTATAAGGCTTTTAATTTTTAAAAGCTGCTTATTAAAATTTAGTTCTGTACATGGTAATGAATAAATACTAAAGTCTGCTTGCCAGGTAATTTCAAGCTAGATCCAATCATAACTGATGCCAGTAGAAACACTAAATATTTTGTCAGAGTTTATACTGTGTTTTGTGTACCAAGTTAACATAGACTAACCCTGAGGACGTAAGTGAAATGTTAATTTTTTTGGAGATGCAATTATTGGAAGATATTTAGCTTTGATGTGTATTTGATTACCTTTTTATATCTTTTTTGCATAGTTTTGTGTGAGAATAGAAAAAAATCCTGGCCTTGGATTTAGTATCAGTGGTGGAATTAGCGGACAAGGAAACCCATTTAAACCTTCTGACAAGGTAAGAAGTGAATATCTTATTGACAATTTTAATTAGAAAAAGCCTTTTACTGCAGTGAAAACAAAAGCTGAATAAAACTTTAAGTGTTTTACTGTGTTTTAATAAGCTAGCTAACTGTGAAGCCAATTAGAAACTTTTTCAGCACTGGGAAAAAGAAGTCACTTCAGTGCTTGACAAATCATAAGAATAGAAAAATAAATTTAAGCATTCTCTTTGAAAAGAAAATTGTTTTTGACCTTCTGTTTTGTTCACAATCACATGTATTTGTAAAGAAAGCTATTCAGGCAATTTCTAATGAGTTGTTCTCAAATGTTTACTTGTAGACCACTTACTTGGGAAAATGTTTCCTCATAGGAACAGAATGAGTACATTATGATTCAATACCAAGGCCAGCTGACTGACGTCACTTTAATTCATCATGTTTGTAAAGTATTTCACCAATAGAATTATAGAACTGTAAACCACAGAAAATAAATATTCCATGAGAAAATCAGAATTAGCCATGACAGAGGAAACAGGTCCTTCTCTCATGCTTACCCCTGCTTGTCAAACCACAGGTGACTTTTCACCACCATACCCAGCTCCAACCTCACCCACTGTCTGAACATTGAACATGCTGCTCATGCTCACCTATGGACTTCCTGGTCCAATTATGGACCACCTGGCTTTTTATTTTTTTTAAAAAAAATTTACCCTGAACCATATAACTTGCCCTGCTACCATCATTGTTTAATACGCTCAGTTTTTAATCAATTAGTAATCAGAATTTGATAATAATTGAAACTATCTGCTTTAGACCTAATCAAATGTAATTGCACTAAATGGCATCAGAATACTTAGGATGATAAAGAAAAACAGAAGTTAGACATGAATACAACCTCCACAGGCTCTCTATCTCCTTATACATAACAACCTGGTACAGATCCTTTCTACTCACCCACACATCAATTTCTGATCATAAGACCTGCTCCTGAAAAACCTTTAGTGCCCCTACTCTGGAGATTCTAGAACCCAAAATAGAGACCTTAATCCCTTATTTTCTTCCAAGTCTTCCCAATCTTGTTTCCTACCATTCCATGCCCTTCTTCCTTTCCTTTCTGGGGAAAAAAGAAGGGAGGATTGAGCAAAAAGAAAAAAGGACTCATGGGCATGGACAACAGTGGGGTGCTTGTGGTGGAGACGGGAGTGTAAGGAGATTAAATGATAATGGGAAAATATAATAAAAAAAAATTAAAAAGAAAAAAGAAAAAGAAGGGAGGAAAAGTTTGGACCAAAAGTAAGAGTTATTCACACTATACACATTAAGATGGCAGGGACTAAAAAGAAATCTTCCATGGCCATAGATGGAAGCCCCTCTGGTCAACTGATTGGACCAGCTATTTATAAATAAAAAACGTGTATGAGGCAGCCCTGTACACTTAGGGAAACGCCAGTTAGAAATGTCTGTGCATAAGCATTTATATTTTGAAGTGATGTTGAGGATAACCATCAACTTAGTAGATTTAAAATATTCATGGTTTGGTAGGACCAAGTATTTACTGAATTTTAACAAATTATTAATCTATCTTAAGATAAAAAGTATGAAAGTTCAAATTTATTAGAAACATATGATGGTATTTTTTTAAAACTGAAATCACTATATCTTATTCACCTTGACCCCTCTTTTTGTCTCTGGTTTTACATCTCCTCTATAAGTTCTTTCAATGAAAAGTTAATGACTTCATCATTCCTAAGATAGTTGAAATTCAAAAGACGTGATTTTCTCTCCTTTCTCACCAGCATATACATCTTTTTCATTATATTATTGGAAGTCATTGGGTAATAAATAATTTTAAATTTAGGATGAACGAATTGCTAAATTGTCAAAATGTCTAAATACTGTTGCTTTTCTGCTGTTATTTCCAACTAAAGGGGACAGTATATATGAGACTTCTAAATAATCGCCCATAATTCTTCCACTAGGATGAATATGAACACTTTATAACTATTACTTTAATTTTTCATTTGTAACACTTTGATGACTCATTAGAATGAACTATTTCTATAATTTTATAATTTGCTCTTTTGGTTAAATGAAACAGATATAGAGCTCAAATTGTACAATATTGTGCCCATTGAAAGATTTCCCCTCAAAAGCACTTTTCTTTGACTGATTACTCTCTAAAACACTTCACAATGTGAAAAGTCAACCTCTATTATTGCAAAATTTATTGAAGTAGTTAAAAGTTCCAAATCTACAGAATACTCTCAAAACTGCTCTTAATTTATTGACTACTTTTGGTATCATGCCAAACATCAGAATTTCATCCACTCAAAAGAAAATGGATTAATCTCTTAGAATTTAATTATATTTCTCCAGCCCCATTCTTATAGTGGATGCTTAAAATTTAGAGCGGAACCCAGTGCCTATACCAACCCCAACATACCAGACAGTAAAAAAAGGAACTTTAAAAATACCTCTCTTCAGTATTGAAAAACACAGTTTTTTCATGATTTGGCTAATTTACCGCTGAAGGTGAGAGAAGCAAATTAAACAGATGTTTAACTTCAACAGATACTACCTGAGTGGAAGGTGGATACTTTGTAAGAAGCCCTAGTCACACAAAAGCTTCAATTTAATATGATACATTCTCCTTTCCAACAAGCAAGTCATGGATTAGAAATATCCTCAGAAGCACATTATATTATTTTACTTACTCTTCATGAATGTTTGAATGTTTTATAATGCTACTCAAAATTCTAAGTACCCATGATATCTGAATGTATTAAAGGCAATGAGAACTTTCCATACTAACATAGCCAATAGATTTATTCCATTCTCTTCTTTATGATGGTTGGGAATCATTATTTTAGCCAAATGCCAAGGATCATTGTGAGATAACATTCTAGTTGACTACCTGATATACAGCCAAATAAAGAAAGCATGCAGTTCTCATTTCAGAAGGCTGGGACTATGGGAGTGTAGCAAAAGTAAGCTGTGTTGTTCAGCCTGACAGAAGTTCCAATTTATATTATGTGGTAGCGTAAGTTTCTTGCAGAAAACCTTTTGGGACAGCCCAGAAGTTAACTGAGACTTGAGGAAGACCTCAGGATTCAGAAGCCAATATGGGTGCTGGTTGGTGCCAGACTTTGAGAGCATACGCCAGCATCTGACATTGTAAACTTAACTCCTCTTGAAGGCCCCAAAGTAGTCTTAATCAATTATTGTCTCCTCGAGTTAAACAAATGAAGCACAATTTTCCTGTGGTTTATATCACTGTCATAACAGTGTTTAGTAGTTGAGCAACCCAATTCACCCATCATGGAGTTCATTATATTGGGTTTACTGCCAGGTGAAAGCTGATTTTACATACGTGAAAAGAGAAATTGTAGAAAACTGGATAAAACTGGCCATACCTAATGCTTGCCTCTGCCCTCTCACTGGAGTGGATAGAAGCCATGGTTAAGTATTTTTGACAGAGAAATATTGCTGTCAAAATGGCAAGGTGCTAAAGAAAGGTGAAAGATTTTGATCCAACAAATATGATGATACTAAAAGTAATAAAAATAATAACCCTTTATTAAGTAACTACACTGTGCTGTTTACTATATTAGGTTTTTCATATACATGAAGTTATCTGATCCTCATAACAACTGGTGTTAGTTGGGTATTATTATTCCCCATTTTTCTGAGGCTCAGTGGAGTTAATTAATTTGCACAAGGTCATTTAGCTGATCTGTGGCAGACAAGATTTGAACACCAATTTATCTGACTCCAAATCCTTTTCTCTTAATAAGCACTATGATACATGCCTCTATCTGCAAATGCCACTTAGCAGAAGAGCCACATGACAAATTTATACCCTGTAGAGTTGAGACTAATATGATATTCTAATATTGAAAGTATTACAGAGTGCTCTAATTAGTCTTGGTCTAGATATTTGCTTCAACAAGTCCTTGGAAGTCAGCATGTATTCTCTATTGAACCTAGATAATTAGAAGTATACTGTACACAGTAGATTACTAAGCAATTATAAAACTTTTGGACTAAAGTATCATTGCAGTGGAGATTCTGCCAATGGAACAAATCACAATAATCTTTGTCTATATTTAAGGGTTCATAAAGTAATACTTCGTGATTGCAAAGTGCCAGTAATTTACCAATACAATTTTTCATGTTGTATTGGTGAATTGGTTGTTGTTAGAAAGAAGAATCTGGATTAATGGATGAGTAATACAGTGTTATATTAATGACTTCATAAAGCAGCCCAAGACCCTGCAAGTTAATGAACTTTTAGTGATTCATTCACATAGTTCTTCACTCAGGGACTGATATCACTCCTTGTCTCATTTGGAGGGATAAGACTAAGCTCCTAGAGTTTATATATATTAACGAATACTCATAGCCCCTTTCTCTATGCGCTTTAAATGTATAGCACTGAACAGTCCTGTGTACAATTATCTAGTCATAGGATCAAAATGAAAGCTGTATCATGGATATTCTCAAAACACTCGACAACAGGAAATATATATACTTAGTCATTGGGATCAAAGAATCACTTATTCTCTGTAGTTTTATTATAAACACTCATACTCAGCACGTACCAGAGAGCCAGCTTGTATTTCTACTGATTTAAGCAATCTTCATGTAGTTACAAAAATAAGAAGAAGAAACAGCCCTGACTGGTGTGGCTCAGTGGATTGAGCGCCAGCCTGCAAACCAAAAGGTTGTTGGTTCGATTCCCAGTCAGGGCACATGCCTGGGTTGCAGACCAGGTCCCCAGTTGGGGTTGTGTGAGAGACAACCAAGCAATGTATCTCTCACATGTTGATGTTTCTCTCCCTCTCTTTCTCCCTTCCTTCCCCTCCCTCTAAAAATAAATAAATAGCCCTGGCTTGTGTTACTTAGTGGAGTGGATTGAGTGCTGGCCTGTGAACCAAAAGTTCGATTCGCAGTCAGGGCCCATGACGGGGTTGTGGGCCAGGTCCCCAGTTGGGGGCAAGTGAGAGGCAACCACATATTGATGTTTCTCTCCCTCTGTTTCTCCCTCCCCTCCTCTCTGCCTGAAAATGAATAAATAAAATCTTTAAAAATAAATAAATAAAATCTTTGAAAAAAAAGAAATAATAGAAGAAACAAATTCATGTTCTTTTTTTAGATGTCTTAATATGCCTATGGTACATGTAAAGTTCCAAGCCAAGGAAAAATATTGGAGGCATGACAAACATAAAATATAATCTCCAATAAACTCTAAATAAATATTCTGGAATTTCACAGTAAATTACTATATCTTCTTCTACATAACTTCTAAAATACTGACTCCAGATGCAAAAACGGCCTGCAAAAGACTTAAGTCTATTCTTTATACCCCCAGCTCCAGCCCTAGGAAAAAAATGGGACTTCTTCTGTGTGAAGATGCATGTTGCATCAAATAAAAATATTTTTATGCTTAACATTAAGCAGATAAAAAGAGTTGGATGTGCAGAATCAAAGCCTTTACTTGATAATTTTACCTATGGATAACAATGCCCAGAGACATGCTTGGTGTGGCAAATTAAAAAATGCACAAGAACAGTGTTCAGGGTTTGCTCAGCCTCATGACACTGGGTGAATCATAAAGAAAAGGTTGGTTGCAAAAGATATGCTCTTGACTTATGAAAAAGAGACATACTATATATCTATTTCCCCTCAAGTATTCTCCATGGATATAAAAATCAAAAATAGCAAATATTTATCTAGAACTCTACACAGCCTATGATTTATATTTACTACATAAATATTAAATGACATAAAACACATATCCTTCATTTTGACTGCTACTAGACAAAGATGATTTATTTTATATATTTCTAAATTCATTTTGTAATATAATTTATATATCTGTCCTAGCCTTAATTCTACTTCAGGTGATTATGTAATGCAAAGTAATTTGGAGAGTCTATGAATTATGTGAAAAATAACACTCAGAATTTAGGGATAAATGAAATACTACTTATGTATTGCATTTTGGACTAAATTTAGGAAGGCATTGAAACAGATTTTTTAATATAGAAAACTGATTTTTTTAAATAAATATCAAGCATAAATTTTTTACAACACAATTGATTACTCTACAACACAATTGATTATTCCAGCTGCATCTTAATCACATCGCAGTTTGAGGTTCAGAATGCCACCTGGTTTTCTAAGGACAGTAAAAGTGAGATTTTTAAAAAATAACAAATTTTTTTGGCCTATCCTGTCTTTGTCTTATATGTTGAGGAAAAAACACCTCAAATCTATTCAGAAACATTGATTGAAATGTAGTCTTCCCAATCTCCTATTAATAAGATTCCTATAGGTATGAGGACTTATGCAAAGCTTTTTAAAACATCATGGCAATGTGCTTCAGCCAATTGGATAATGTTGGTGCCCAAATGTTATAATACAAAGAAGACATGGATTTCAGCTTATGAAAGAATATAAAATATGACAACATAGGCTTGGATCTTTAGAATACTGTCACTGGGTAATTCATATGAAAAAATAAGGCAATTAAAAAGTATCATTTTAAATAACATTGGGACATTTTAATTCAGCAGTATATTTAGAAAATCACTCAAGTTGAGATTGATATCACTTTGAGGTAATTTGTAACGATTATTAAAATATTTTTCAATAAAACTAAAGCCCAAGTGCACAGCCAGCTGCAGAAATTGCTAGAGTTCTATATTATTTACCTTATGTTTGCTGCATCATCTTAGCCATTTATCACAGAACAAAATAAGCAAAACAAGCAGATAGAAAATGGTGTGGGAAAAGATTGATGGACTTTTGAAGGGTGTTGCTATTCATTGGGAAAATGTCATATATTTCTCAGTCAAAATGTGAAACACTTAAAGTTAGTTTATATATAATACCTTATGTAATAAACAGCAAGAATTGCCAGGTCCACCAATAAGAGAAAATTAATTGCTGAGAGTCAAATAGATCTTTGGGAAGTATGTGAAATCTTTCATATTCCATTTACAAAGTTGCTACCACATATTTTAAGTGGTATGCCAGGAACCTCATAGTATTTCTAGTTCTTGCTTGAAAAGGTTATAACCAACTAGAATTCTTCGGAAAACTCAGGCTAATAGAATAAAAACAAAAAATATGTAAATAAAAAAGAATGGCTGCTAGGTTTCTGCCTGTGGCAATAATGTTCAACTATTTTTTATTTACCCATATAACATTTAGGATGTATCTCAATAATATATATGTGATAACAATATCATCCACTTCTTTCCCATCTGCCCCCAAAGTTGTTCTATGTTAGAAGAGAGGCAAGTGCATTTTATCCCCTGACTCTGACTTCCAAAGAATTACCCGCAAGCAAAATATAGAATCTACATATTCCTACCAGGCAAGAAGATAAAGCAGAGCTCCTGTTTTTGCAGTTTGTGTTTGTCTGAAGTCAGGTTTCTTAGGTGCAGAGCCTGTGATGGGGACTTTTGAGCAAGTGGGCAATTACAATGGCTGTCAGGTGAAATCTATAAGGGACTGAGGGAAGTAAGACAGGTCAGAGGAAGAAACGAAGCAAAGATGTGGGTCTAGTGGAGGACTAACGGCACAAGGCGCTCTGGGGCATGATGGTGCTACAGAACTGTTTCACCTTGAGGAGGGAAACAGCCTTTGTACCCTGGAATCAGTCAGTCATTGGCCGTAAGCCACTGCTAGGCAGGAGGGTATAACCTTCCAAGCATTTCCTAACAAAGAAACTCCAGGCCGAGGGTAATTTTCGAGGGAAGTGTCAGATGTGAACTGTGGGCAGCACCCGCAGGATGAGAGCAGCAGTCTGATAGAGGGAATCTGGGCAGGTCACCAAATGTGTCTACAACAATATCATAAAAACAATAGATTTTTTTCATCTTTCATACTAAAAGTACTTTAGTACCAGAGATTCTGACTTGCTTCCGTCTATGAGAACTACTGCCCTTGAGCCTGAGTGCTTTCAACTACAGCATCAAACTGAGAGGGGTTGCCAAAGCAACTGAGACTTCAGTATAGACTAAATCAGATTTTTTTTTTTTTGCAATGAGACCCATTTAAATCTGCTTTTAAGTCCTTGTAATTTTTCTGATTAATATTTTTCTTTTTTTAAAAAAAGGCAGTTTTGTTCTACAGAGTCCTAGTCTCTCTGAGATAGTAGTCACTAACTGAACCAAATCCTTGTTCTTTTGTAGCTAAAAGTAGCTTAAAAAACTAGACTTCAGTCAAAAGGAGCAGGGGAGTTTGGTGTGAATAGACTTAGAAGAAGAAAAAGTCATGTAAAAAAAAATATAAAGAATATAAGACAAATAAAAAGAAAACCCTAGTAACTGCAAAACACTTGGGTCATTTTTCTCTTTTGCGTGTGTAAAGAAATCATGAGAAACTCTTAAGTTCTGTAAATTCAAACTTAAACCCTCCCTATTATCATTTGGATAAGTTAAGCAAGAGGCACAAACAGATGAGAATAGATTTCCAGGAAAGACTTGAACACCAAGTTTATCTGAAGGTCCTAGACCTATGTTGAAAATTACACTAGTTGATTAGAATTTAGAGTCAGTTATTATTTTTTTTAAAGCATACACATACAATGTATATAAAGATAAGGATTATGTCTAGTGGTATGTAGCCTAGGTATATATACAAAGATAATATATATTATATTACAGATTATATATATTATCAGATTATATATTATATTATCAGATTATATATAAAAGCTAAATCCAGAGTTAGATTAAGCAGTAAGTGAATTTTAACAGTTTAGGATTACTGTATAAGGTACAATGTGTTAACCATTAAATAAAACCATATTAAATTGTAAATATTCATCATTTGACTGAATATAGCTTACAACAAAACAATTTCTCATGTCAAAACCTTATTTTAGCACAAGTGATGAAAAAGATTTGACTACATTTTTTTTTTTCATTATTTAAAAATGGTGCAGATGTCAAAAAATTTCCCAATTGAAAGAAAGGGCTTTGAAGAAACCTGAAGAATGATACTCAAAAAGCTGATTACTGATATTATTTTAAGAACAGCTGGGAAGAAGAATCCACAACCACTACAGCTACCAGCTCCTGTTTTTAATAGTCTCTACTGTTTTAGGCTGGATAGGAAGCAGAGAGAGAAAGCTATTTAGGGGGTCTGACAGCACCAGCAAACTCTGTAAAAGAGCAGTTTAAGCACTCACCACCAGTTGAGGTCTCATATTAAAAACAACTTTTAAAGGATATTTCTTTAATTTTTTCCGAAGAAATAAGAAATCTGGAAATACAGATGAAAGAGTAGGATTTACTTTTACATTTACTTTTAAAAGGAAATATAAAAACTGAAGGAAACTCTTTTTTGAATTCAAGAATTTCACCAGAAAATACACAGGAAGCGATGTTACTTTCAGCCACAATAAACAGACATTGCAGAGATGGTTATTTTTACATCATAATTGGAATACTGGAGCTTCTAATAGAAGAAAAATTATAATGTAGCCAAAGCCAAACACAATTTTAACTTTTGCATCAAATTCCCCTAAAGATAACAACCCATGATGATTAACCTTAAACTATAAAAAATATTCTATTAGTCAACTTGTCATTTTAACAGGAATCTCAAATAAAAGGGAATAAACTGCTTACTTTTTAAATGCTTTTAGCAAATCAAAAGAGGAGTATCTTTAAAAAGATGTTTCTTTTTCCCTACTAAATAAACCTTTACAATGACCTAAAAGTATGATGCAAGTCTAAGGATCAAACAACGTAAATTTCTTCTGTTAGGACCATCTACCTGCGTTATATTGCCACTAACATATTTGTGAGCACATAGCAATATGTATGGTTTTTATTAGTCTCCTTGTTGTAATAAATATATTACAAATACAACCAAGTAATTTCTATTTTGTTATTTACTTTATTTAAAAATCTATGAGAGTTTGGAATTCCCTTACACACCTGTGCATAACAGTTTTGTGAAATGTTTAAAAGACCTTGGTCAGACTGAGAATTTTATTCATATCTCTTTCTTTTGAGGCTCACGTTTGGTAGGATTCTAAACCAATTCTCCTTTGTATTCGTCCGTTATCAAAGCATCATACCCAGCTGCCAATGCCCCTTTTTCTTTCTCCCCCTCTTCCCTCTTTCTTCCTCCCTCCCCGTCACTTTTAGTTTCCAATGGTCCTAGGATAAATCCCTTCCCTTGCTGCATATAAATGCCTCAGATTTTATGGTGGCAAATTGTACAAAGGCCAAGATTTGACACTCAGCAGTTAACCTTAAATTATTTTGTCATCACCCTTTTGATTCATAGAAAGAAAACTACTGATAATACCTTTATCCTTGATGTGTCAAGTGTTCCAATAATCACAAACACTAAGTAAATGCAGTCTGTTGTATATATGTAGTATCACTTGTATAAGCCACAACATAGTTTCACATTAAGCTTGCTCAACTCATAAAAAAAATATTATTTGCCACATTTTTGACAAAAGAAAATGTTTCCCCTCAGAAACTATTTAATCTGTGGCTGTTTGTTACTTCTGTGAGTCAGTTTTTCCTCCAGAAATACTCTTTGAACTTTCATAATTATATGAAAGCATGAAATACTGGATTTCATATTTAATCAATGTGTTTTGAATTGTAATTGTGATAATTTGTAATTTTTATTTGAGATATGGCCTTCCTAGAAACCAATTCCTTAACATCAGCTAAAGCCAAGATTTTTCAGAATTTTAAAGAAAAGCATATCTTATAAATTGAAGTTGCAGTTCCCTCAAGACAAGTTCTATTTTGGTGTCTACATTTACAATAACTGGGACTGTCACAGTCACTCACCTTCCTCATTAAAAAGCCATACAAAGTTTCTTTCTCTAAAGTTAGAATGTTAAATGTTGGCCTTGTAGGCTAACTTTCTGAGTGCTTCAAAGTTCATATTCAGCGGTATATATGCCAGGTAACCAGCAAGACAAGGTCAGATCCCAGCACCATGAGAAACCTCCCATACTCAACCTTTTTCAAAACTACTTGTGAAAAGTAAAACTTTTTAAAACTTCATTATCAGTGCCTTCGGAAAAACTATGCATGACTTATATAAAGACTAGTTTAAAAATGGGGAAGAACTATGAAATGGCAATAGGTCATGCCTATTTGTAACATCCAGCCAGCCCTCTCTAGATTAACTTTGGTTCCAATCTATGAAGGGCCGTCTGTGATACGTTAGTCCATGGGGCTTTGTCTGTCTCAAGCACGCCCAGATATTGATGTCTAAGAACAAAGACCCATGTCCTAGAAAGAGCCGCAGCACTTAATCTTGTTGCTCTGTTGTGAGACAACAAGGCTCTTGTTGCCTTGTTGCTCTGTTGTGAGGTGTTAATGTGAGAAGGACACCTGTGAGAGGTGGTGTTAAGGGAAAACCACATGCTGTCAAGCCACTAAAGAACCTGAGAGCTGGTCCTGAGGTATCAGGCATTAGAAAAACACCTCAGTGATGCCCTTAAACCATTCACTAGATTCTAGCAGCCATAACTATAAAGAGCTGGTGCTCCTGACTTGGAGCTACCAAAAAGTAGCCCCTGAAAATTACCAGGAGCCAGCAGAAAGCCCTTTAGTTTGGGACCCATGTTCACTACTGCGAGTGAACAGTAGCTGGAGTCATTGCCACTGAGAGCCACTCCTAGGAAAAGCACAGATAAGATAGAGAGACTTTACAGCCCTCTTCACATCCCCTTCCCTAAATAAGAGGTGCAAATCTTCTTACCTGTTGGAAATTCCAGGAAACAATAACAAATGTTGGCCTTTCAATATACTCCAGCTTGAGAGCAAAAAATAATTTCCTGACAATAAATCTGATACAATTGGAGACTCAGAAACTCTCAATATTGGCTTTGCTGGATAAAAAGACTTTGAGTTATAGGCCAAACTCCAGACTTCCAATAATTATAGCATTTATTGACAGTACTTAAGTGTCATTCACCATTCTAAATATTTTGTATATATTCACTCAATCTAATGGGTGAGACATATACCATTATTTCACCCATTTTACTGATGAAGAGGAGTGCACAAAAGTTAATTAACTTACCTAAGGTCACCTATTTATAAACAATGAACACAGTCTAATGGCTGGTTATGCTCTTATCTACTTACATTATGTGGTAGGCAGAAAAAAATGCACCCCTCCCCAAAGATAGCCAATGCAAATTCCTACAGCTTGTGAATATGTTCCATTACATGACAAAAGGGACTTTGCAGAGGAGATTAAATTAAAGACTTTGCGATGAGGGTTATCCAGGTGGCCTCAACCTAATCATATGAAATGTGGATACTTCCTCAAAGCCGGAAAAGATAAGGAAACAGCTTTTTCTCTAAACAGCCCAGAAAATTTTGTAGACCTGCAAATACATTTGTTTTAGTCCAGTGAGACCCGTGCTGAATTTCTAACCTACAAAACTCATAGGATAATAAATTCGTGATGTTTTATGCCACTAAATTTGTGGTAATTTGTTACCACAGCCATAAAAAACAAATACACACCACCTCGTTGAAAAAGAGAGTTACTATAATCTTAGGGATATAGATTGTTTCACTAGTTTTGAATGTACTGCATGGTAGTTTGTCCCACATTTAGCACTCTACCAAATGTTATGAGAAACTAAACATATTTTAGTTCTTTCCTGTAGAGTTACAAGATTGATCAGATGCCATGATTTGGGTCTTTGAAACATACAATATGGCTTACTGCTTTATGGAAGCTTGGAGATGGGTTTTTTTTCCCCAAACAGTAGGAAGTTACTGTTCAAATTTTCAGAATATGAATAGTCTGATAATTCTTCACGTAATTCTGTCATCAGTGCAACGTATTCTTTGAAGACTCAGAATAAAATGAATTTGTTAAAAGGGTGACACAGTGCTACAATGAGCTCTTTTCAAAGCAGTGTCAAAGTTTTCATATTTCTCATCCATATTCATCTTAACAGAGGATCACAAAATGGGTTCAGAATTATTTAGTCTCTTTCCTAGCACAGTGTTCATGTACATAAATACAGTGAAGAATCAGGGCACTAGCCTTTGCAGGCAGTCTTTTTGGAAATATTCTACCTACGCAAATTATGAAAGCCACAGATTACTGTCAAACAGAGCAGTC
The DNA here is from genome assembly GCF_021234165.1 of Pteronotus mesoamericanus. Lineage (NCBI taxonomy): Eukaryota > Metazoa > Chordata > Mammalia > Chiroptera > Mormoopidae > Pteronotus > Pteronotus mesoamericanus. The sequence goes on from NW_026555006.1 coordinate 18,477,786, forward strand.
ATTGCTCTGTGTTTCAACTAACATGGCAGTATGCTGTCTGATAGGATATATATAGGAGGGAAAAAAAACTATACCAATGGCCACTAGCAGTTTCTTAGTCGATAAAGTTCATCAATTGACAAGAAATATTAAATCTTTAGAAAATAGCACTAAATGTTTTGGAAGATTCAGGACACCATAAGAGTGAGCTTCAAAGCAAGTCTTCTGAACGGCAGTGGAATCCTGCAGAGCTTTGTGATAGATGAAATTAAACCTGCCACAGACACTACACTTGTATCTTCCAGCACTCAGGTTGTGGAATGTTGCTCGTTCCTCCCAAGCATTGCAGATGTGATGGCTATAATTCAGCTCCCATGGTCTGGATTCATACAAACATTATTAAAATTATCCCTGTAAAATGAACTGAAGAAAAGCAATCAAAATCAACTAGGTAGCACAGAATTTGGCTACTAAAATAATAGTCAAAACTACTTAACCTCTAGTACCCAAAGATGCAGTGGCTTACTTTGGGCAATGGTGTCATTCTGCCTATTGTAGAGCCCAACAGAAAAAGCAGAGGTGGCCAGGGGGACTTATGCACATGCAGTCTCCTGGACTGATGGAGTATAAGAATCATATGCCTAATGTGAGAAGGGCTGTAGGGACTATATTTGTTCTCATAACCAGTGCTGTTCACCGGTCGGTTGGATTAACCAGCCTCCCTTATTTGACTATCTTCTTCAAACAACCAGTTTTCTTTTTCCTTCTGAACTGACCATTTGCACAACTGACCAAAGTTAACTGTTTGAGTATCATTCCTAACAGTGTCATGTTAGCCTAAAGATAAAAATATATATATTTACATATATATGTATACATATATAATTACTTTTTTAATGGCATAAGTTGTGGATAATCATTGTAGAAAAATTAGAAAACACAAATACGCAAAAAAGAACTGTATATTTATTATATATAGTGTCTCTTACTACAACCACTATTCATGTTTAAGAGTCTATGTTTGCAGATATTTCCCCACACAAAAATACATATAAACATATTTCAGTAAATACAGGGTAGAGCAAAGGTAGATTATACAGCTGGTCATATGGAAATAACACAATAATTTATCAATAATAAAAGAATAAGCCGTGTTTCATGCACTCACAGATGTGAAGCTCCTTTTGCCCTGCCCTGAAGTACCACACCGCAGGTAATGTCTTCCAGCCTTCTCTTGTCACCAGGCACTGAGGTACTTCCATACCCACCATCTAGGACTTCATTTTTAAGGACCACATATTATTCTATTGTATGTCTTTACCATAATTTATTTAATCAATCCCTTGTTATTAGACATGTAGGTATGGTTTATAATTTTATTATTACAAAAAATACTATGATGAACATATTATAAATGTATGTTGCACATATGGCCAGTTATTTCCTTAAGACAAGTTCTAGAGGTTGAATTAATAGATTAAAAGTTGCACAGTCTTCTAGAAATTTGGATTCCAATCTGTAGTTTCATCTTTAAATGTTAAAGAAAAGAGATTAAAATCAGAAAGATAGAAATCATTCAAAAGCTTTAAATGAATAAATTTCATAAAGATCTGAAATGCTAAATGAAAACACATAGAAGTATTTTTTTTAATCAGGGCCTTTGTTTATGCACACATGCACTCACAAAGGGATGGGTTTAAGTGGGAGTTATTAAATTTACAGATTAGCGAAATGAGATGATTTCCTAAATAATAGGCAAAAATATTAAAATATTGTCTCCTGTTTGATTAATAGTTCTTAAGAATTAAAGAAATAACAGCTATACTGAGATCTAATTCACATACCATAAAATTCATCCTTTTAAAGTGTACAATTAAGTGCTTTTCACAGAATCGTGCAACCAGTACCACTATCCGGTTTCAGAATACTTTTATTACCTCAACTGAAATTCTGTACACATTGTCACTCCCAAGTTTCCCACTCCCCAGCCTCCGACAAACACAAATCTGCTTTCCTTTTCTATGCATTTGCCTATTGTTGACGTTTCATACAAATGAAACCATATAATATATGGCCTTTTGTGAACAGCTTCTTTCACTTAGCATAATGTTTCCAAGGTTCATCCATATTGTCAGAATGTCATTCCTTTCTACTGCCAAATAATGTTCCATTGAATAGATGTACACATTTTGTTTATTCATTCACCAGTTCATTCTTCAGATCTTGTCACCATCATACTTAAAACACTTCAGTAGCTCCCCAAACTGATAAGCAGGGCTATTAAAGGCCCACCTTCACTGGGCTCCAATGTGCTTTTTAACTTGATTTTCCCTGCTCCAAGCTCCATGCATTCACACCCTTCCTTCTACCACTACACCAGTCACAATAGAACTATTTGCAGTTTCCTGGATGTAGCGGGCACTCCATTATTGTATGTGGCATCCCTGCTATCTGGGATACCCTTCTCTTTATTCTGTGGGTGCCTATTATTTGTCCTTTATCATTCAACTGCCAGATATCTTCTTCTTTCAGAAGCCCCATCAAACTAAGGATAAGCTAGGTGCAATTTTTTTATAATCTCCTGTGCGTCTGTCATAACACTTGTCACACTGTTTTGTAATTGGTGTTTCTTGACTTTTCCTCCTCTACATTGTGAGCTCACTGAAGCCAGAAACTGTATTTTGTATATCTCTATAGTACCAGCAATCAATCAAGGCCTAGCATGTGGTAGACATTCGATGAATGTTTTTCTTTTATATATATGTTCAAAGAAATTTAATTTGACTCTTTTATAAACTAAATTAATCAGTCTATGGGTTTTGTAACTATGTGGACCTTCCCTTTATAGTTAAAGTTCATGCTGAAGTATTTTTAGGTTTAATTTGTTCATATGCGTTATATAATAAAATTCTCAATAACATATGAAATGACACTCATTAAAATAAACCAGTATTTATGTGTAATTCTAATAAAGTTTTTAAAGTACACATTGAATTTATAATATATCAAATTGGAGACATTTTCAATCCAGAATAACTCAAAAAAATTTGGTTAATAGCATATTAACCACAACAAATATGGGTTAATACCCTATTTCAAATGATTTAAGAAAGAAATTATGACTATGCAATGAAATTAATAAAGAAATCATAAATATACTTTAAAAACAAGATGTGCATTTTTATCCAAGTAAAGATGTTGTTTTTCTTAAAGTTGATTTGGAGAGTGGGGCATTGCTTAAGATACTACAATAAAATTGAAGTTTACATGTATAAACTGTTTTTAATTGTTTTCACTGTATTCTATGTGAATAAAAAGCTAGTTCTTGATAATAGAATCCTAACCTCTGTTACTTCTGACTTATAGGGTATCTTTGTTACTAGGGTTCAACCTGATGGACCAGCATCCAACCTGCTGCAGCCCGGCGATAAGATCCTTCAGGTAAGACAGACAAAAAGTAACATGTTCAAATGCCAACAAGAAACAAATATGTAACCATGTTATTAAGTTGAATGTCTTGAATTAAGTGATTGAAGTTATTAAATTAAATAAATCCTTCTTAGATTTCCTATTTGCCTTCATTGTTTTGAGGGTAAGAGAAAGGTCAAGAAGTAATTCAGTCTGTTAGAATCCTATGTCCCCCGTACCCAACACATAGTATCTGTTCTGCACACTTTTGTTTAAATGAATGATTTTATTTGGTAATGAAAGAAAAATGAATACGTATAAGAATCTATGCATAGGTATCAAGTATATGTAAAAGAAATAAAGCACCTAAATAGGCTATGCATGTGACTCTAGATGAGGGAGAAGGTCCATATTTAGTTTCTCAACAGTAAACTTACTTAAAGCTCTGCATATCAGCAAAGGGTCACTCTAGTAAACAGTAAATACTTGGCATAATCTCATCCATTTCGTTTTCTTTCCCCTTCTTTTTTAATTCACTTCCCGCATACGAAGTGCTTAATCATTTCCTACATCACAAGGAAGGGCTCTTAAGTACCATCTACTTAAGATTCAGTAGACTTATGACCCGAGAAATATCTTGCTGGATAGCTATGTGAATCTATCTGACACTGCAGATATTCGACCATTTGGAACAATTATTAAATGGTTCAACATAATTTATTGAAGACATAGGGACAACTGTAAAGACAGGACATGTGGGAAAGGCACCTTCTAGTCACACTGGCTATGCAAACACAGTTACAAAAATGCAGAGGTCCCACTCAACTCTGCTCTGAGGACATCTTCTATGTCCTGTTTATTGAACCCTGAGCTCAGAAAGTCCTAAAAAGTCCCTATATAACCTGATAATGTATGTGTGTATATTTGCCAGAAGATTTTATCCTCAGAAATATTTTTAACAATCAAGATCATAAAAGCTCGAGTTTCAAAGTGATAATTCTCTGAGAAGACCAAGGGCTGCGCAGTTTCCTGTAGCAGTTTCACAGTGGACATGCCGTCCAGCAGGTCTGAGCCCATCCCATGCTGGCACAAGAGCAAACCAGCAGTTGGTCTTTCGAGTTAAAACATTGAAGTCAAAAAGGCATATAAAATATTCTAGAAATTCCTTTACTGCTTTATTATGAAAGTTCTATATTTTTGGATCTCCTAACTAGACCTGTGAACAACATAACTCCATAACACTTGGTAAATGCTGCTGTTTAGCAAAGGAAGTGGGTAGTTTCCTTTTCTACTGAATTTCAGAGAAATTACTTTGAATCTCAGAGGCTGAAAAAAAAATTGTAGCTGATTAATCTCAGATCTCTGACCTATTAGAATGCCAGGCTGGGTAGAGTTGCTTTCAATAACTTGAGACAAGTTTAAGAAGTTGCTTTCGTTTATGACAGAAACAGCTATAGAATTTGCTCTCTAGATTCAGAAAAGAAACATATACAAATGGATATAAAAATGTTATATTTATTTATAAATATGAATAGAGAGAGAAATAAGGATAGAGATAAAGATAGAGATACCCTATGTAAGGAAAATGAGAATTAGTGTCCAGCTGTAGGATTAGAATCTTCTTTTATGGCTATGAAAACTAGAAGAGCTATATGCGGGTACATGGGGGTTAAGTACTTCTGGTTCCTGATAGGTATACAGCAACAGCAAAGTGCTCAGAGGAATGCAGTCCTACTGCAGGAAGTGGGAAAAAAATTAAAAGCCTGATCCATTGAAAGCCAAAAATATTGCAGAAGAAGTGCATCAGGAACGTCTCTTCACAACTGACTATTGAGGATGGACGATTTTTATTTTTGCTACAGAACTCATTTGGATCTAGTACAATAACAATCAAAGTCCATTTTCAGTAAAAGGAAAATGGACATAGACCTTAATCAGATAAATTACTGTATTTACACATTCATTCATTCTAATTAAAAAGCACAAGTGGCCAATTATACTTTCTGAAAGAAATAAGAATGACTAATTCCAAACTGAAATAATTGTCAAAATCAGCTGCTTAGAGGGAAAATTATATTTTTGTCTATTTATAGTACTATTGGTTCTTAGTTTAAAGAACCATGGAAAAGAATGGCTTTATATCACTGAGCACTAAACATGTGCTCACTGAAGCAAATTTATGTACACGACTTAGTGACAATGTACAACCTGGATAATCAAGGTAAAAGGAAAAAAAATCAATGAATGAGGCCCCTAAGTGATGGCAGTTATTGGGTTTTGTCTGTAAATAACAAGAAAGATACGAAAGAGCAAAAGCAACATACCTTTCCCAATTCTCCCCTAAACTCAGAATTTATTAAAGAGTTATCTCTTTCTTTTTCTGTCACTTTTTAACCACTGCTTTCTTCTTATTCTGCTGTAGAATTATGAGCATATTATTTAAATTACATGAAAATGTGTACATTAAGGGATAATACTGATTAAAACATTTTGGACTAATAAAATATATTCACATGATTTTTCTGTCATTTTATATCTTCCCAGAATAAACACTCTATGATTAATGAGCATATTCAAATGACTTCCAGTGTTTAGTAAGTCATTTGGCTGTAACACAGCCTGGTAAAAGTAAGAGCAGTGCACTTGGAGCACAGACCACTCATAGCCTCACTTTCTGTAAAGTTGAATTATAATATATGAGTGAGAGAGAACAAGTGAAAGCACAAGGATCACAAAAAAATGTTATTAGATTGAACCATGTGAATTTGCTAATATTTGACCACTTTTAAAGTGGCAATTATCTTGGCTTAACATCATAGTTTCTTTTTTCTAATGCTCTTTCTCATGCTAAAAAGTTCAGTCTAATTCATTATACACTTTAAAATTCCAAGTACATTTAAATATAGAAAATCTATTAATTATAGTTACTCTGCTGAAAAGATGAATAGACTGTAAAAAAGAATATATTGGACTTGATAGTTAACATAATTCACAGTTACGGCCTAAGGTTCACTTGCAAGTATACCATATTCTATTCTGTCATAGCAGCCAACCCCAATCCTCTTCCTGTCCCTGCTCCCCTTTCTCCAAACGAGAGTTGACTATGGCAGAAGAGAAATCAAATAATTTCTTGATAGTTAATATCATCTAGATATTACCAGTCATCAAAACAGATCTTTCAAATAGAAGATATATAAATATGATACAGAAATGAAGATAATTTTGTAGTCTCTTCTACCCCGCCATAATTTTAAGACTTTTGAAATTTGTAATCCAAAATATGCACCTGGTTTATTGCTATACTTGTAAGATATCAAAATAAGATAATCGAAGAGATAACGCAAACAAACCAAATATTTCCCCTTTTTCCTAGTTTTAAAAAACCTTGGCCCTACAACTTACATAGACAATTCAAGATACTACTCTCAACAAACAAGTCTGTGAAGTTTTTAGTAGGTTGTTTGTAGGTTGTTGGCCTCAGAACATCATATCAAAGCCAAAATCATGGAGTTTGATGGGCGCTAGGCCTATTCATACAGTTCTGTTCCACAACCACCAAGTCCACTCCACACCCTAATTAGCATCTTATAAAGAGAAGTTGTGTGCCTCAGGAAGCTCCCACTAGGAAGGCAAGATTAATGCATGCAGTCCTATCAGAAAATGAATAAAGTGCTTTATTGTATGATGTAACTAATAGGTGTTGCAGCAGTATTAAGAGAATGAACTGATTAACCTAAGAGGGTGCTTCTTGCGATGCCACCGAGAGGGGGTCACTCATAAGTGAAAATCCAAGGTGCTGCCCCCTCCTGCTCTCATCTCCTTCAGCGACTAGAGCATGAGTAGGAGAGGAGGACCTGTGTGCCAAGGAACACTGTGAATTATGGGACCTCTGAGTGTGGTGGGAATAGAGAACAGAAAAGTTCCTCTTGATAGAGCAGGGTTTGCTCCAGGCTTAACAAAGAGAAGAGAAGTAGGATGAGTAAAAGGAGACACCTGTGGGCTAGATGGCATCAGGCTTGAGGAGCAGAAGTAAGAAGCTTATGCCAGAGCTGATGAGTATGAAATTCAAAGGAGAGAATACTGGGGAAGGAGATGCCAGGCATGAAGAAAGAAATGCCTGGGATTTTCAAGTTTCTCATGGCATTGGAAAATTCAGACATGGAGATCGGCAAGAGTGGGGATGGGGGTGGGGGGAGATAGTGAGACATAGTTTTCCAGACTAAGAATGGAAGAGGTAAGTTTAGATTCCCAGAAGTCTAAAGGAAAAGTCTGTGGATGGTGAGATCTGGTTTATATGGATATTCAGTGCCATATCTGTGTACAACCACCGAATCACACCTTCCTTCTCTGAATGGAAGCTTTATGCCTCTTTTAATGTCCAATAGGTGTGGTTGGCTGCTAATTATATTATCTTATTTAATTAAATCTTATTGATTCAGCCACCTCGGCTATCAGGAACAAAAAAAAAAAAAAACACAAACCAGAAAGCAAACAAAATATTCCTGATAAGCCATAATTGAGGTCACATAGCCCATGCACTACATCTCAGGCCTTTTGCTCATAGACTTTATTTCATACTTGGTTTTCCAGACAACTAAGGAGAAAGCCTCTGGGTTCAGGTACATTACCAGAAGGAAGACGTCATAGCTGACAACTTCATTGACCAGGAAGAGGGAGAACCTTCTTATTGCAGACAAAAACAAAAGTCAAACAGCACAGCAGACTGGAGTCATTCAGTATAGACTAGTGTTTCACAGCGGTGTCTCTTAAGATAGCTTCTAAAAAAGAAGAGTTTCTTAGTCAAATAAGTTTCTATACCTTACTTCAGGATTTCACAATGTACTAAATTTATTAAGAACCTGAGAAATCTTAAAAACTTATTTAACATTTTCTAACCATGCAACCCTCTTTACTAACAACATCAAATAACCACTTCCACAGAACAAACTTTGGGAAATGTTTCTTAGAGAAACAACTACATAATGACCATCATGAGTTATTAAGATTGGGTTAGAGTACATTCATTTCTCTTAATTTAAAAAAAAATCTGCCCACAAAATCTATGAGAAGAGTAAGAAATTTGTGATATGGTTAAAATGAAGTGTGGGCCTCTTGAAGAATATACTTAAGGTATTTGGAAATGTCATTAAAGACTATCTCAATTCTCAACCAGGCCAAATAAGTTAATGCTTTTCCATATTTGATCTTATTTGGTGGTTGAAAATCAAACATGACAGAAAAATTGGAAGGAAAATGGGCAAGGAGGCTCAGAAAGACGGGTGGCAGTGTGCCATGAACATATAACTCTTAACAGTCAAATAAATTATTGCCTATAATAATATAATACATTTGAGGAATAGGATTTTTTATGACAGTGTGATTAGAAGACAACCAAAAATAAGTTTAAATAATGTATATAGCTTTATATGCCTAGGTTTTACTGCATATCTTTATCCATTTCATTTTGTTCATAACCTACAAAGTTCAGCACAGATTATTTTTAAAAAACCTGACAAATATTGTCCTTTTTGGCAAATCAAAAAATATTATGATAAGTATTGAGTAAAACATGGAAACCAGTAAAGACAAGTTAAGTTCATTGAGCTAGCTCTAACTTCCATAATATGGCTCAAATTAAAATATTAATGCCCTGGCTGGTGTGGCTCAGTTGTTTGGAACATCATCCCATAACCAAAAGGTTGCAGGTTCAATCCCAGATATGGGCACATACAGAAGGCAACCAATTGATGCTTCTTTCTCACATCAATATTTTTCTCTCTCTCTTCCTTTTTCTAAAAGCAATGAAAAAGTGTCCTCAGGTAAGGATAAAAAAATAAAAATAATAATAATCATCTATACTGTCTCATTTATATGATGCAACAAACCTGCAAGATATCTATTGTTGGCAGAGATTAAATAATTTATTTGAGTTTATTCCATTTTACAATGCTGATGCTACTGTAGCAAATTTTACTGAAAGTATCATAGTCATATTTTCTATTTATTTATTTAGTTGGTTAGTTATTTGGAAAATACACATTAAATGCCCACTATGTACAAAGTATTGTGTCAAGCATTGTGAACAATGTAATGGGGAATGTAACAAAGTTCCTGCCTTTATACAGCCTAGTCCAAAACTACAAAGAGAAGAAAATGAAGGAGGAAGAATGAGAGGAAAGAGCTATCAAACATTTAATAAAAATGAACTCCTAGTCTGTCTTCTTTTAAGACCAAGCTCTTCACCAAAACAGACACCAAAACAAAGAGCCCTCCGAAAATGAGAGGGTGATTTTGCAGTTATTCTTTTCCTGTCAAAAGTAAAAGGAATAAAATGTAGCTCCTTGGGGCCTGCTTTGCAAAGGTAGAGAATTCATTTGTTAGAGATGTTCATTCAACATGTTTGATAAGAAGAAAACAGGCATTCTAAAATCAGAACAGATAAACAAGTAAATATCTTTATTTTCAGTACTACAGCTGAATTTCTATACAAATAATTTTCAAATAGACTCTTCAGTTGAGTCTATTCTATCTTGCTGTGTCTTTTTCGAGGTTGAATTCATAAAACATTCAAGCTGTACACCTGCCCTTGAGATGGAAGAGAAATTCTTATCTGCATTTAATTCTATGAAGATTTTTTAATGATATAATAAATGCACTAAGACTTCAAACTTCCTAACATTTAAAAAGTGCAATATAAATTTTTCATGTGAACTCTCTAAGACTTTAAGGCCTATAGTTCAGGCTTTTGATAGAAAGGAAAATTTTTTAAATGACTTGCCATAGAATCAATGTAGTATTGATAATGCAATATACTCAATCCTAAATATATCCCAATATTTAATGAGAATATTCTACCAGATTAAAATCTTGAAATGGGAATTAATTCCAGCTAGTTAATGTCAAACATAATTATAATTATCTAAGATTCCCACTGTTTCTGATGATGCTTGGCTGTCAGGATTAGACAACATGAAAGTCTGCCCTTGTAGCTCTAATTTGGTTGCTGTATTTTTAGTTATTCCTCATCTCAAGAGCTACAGGCATTTGAAGTAGAAGTTATTGATGAGTTAATGTATATCTAATGTGCAAAATACATGTGCGCTGGCCCTTTAAAGGTTTGTCCCTTGATTGTGAGTTTAAATCAAACAAAAATCACATGTGGATGTCTCCAACTTTTTTTTTTCTTAGATTCTAAAAAGAGCCATTCTGTCCTTATTGGATAATCTCACCAGCCCTGTGGCCAAGGTTTCTCGGAGACCTTTTTTAAGTTTACAGCTTTGAATAATAAGAATAGAACAGAATTCCTAGGAGAGTTACAGCATCATCTAGAGAATATGTACAATATAAACATCCATAATTTATTCACTTAACAAAACATTGACCAGAAGGAAATCAAAGATAAATCCAGGAAGGACCAAGAGGATGAAATCCAGAAACTCAGAGTGTTTTACAGGAAGCTGATGATCTGTAATTGCAAAGCTCAACTTTTTGTTGGGAGTAAAAATATTATTTTCATTAACTCTCCATCTTCTCACATCTAAATCATGGAAAAGGTCAATTAAAAAACATTTTTGGCACAGATGTTAAGTGGAATTAAAATAAGGAAGGATATCTTCTAGAAATAACAAAAATTATAGTAAAATGTTCCTTTCCATTTTCAAATCAGCTAAAGCCAGAAAACCATTAATTACATGTTGTTGAAGAATAAAATTTTCAGAGTATCGTTTCTTTCCTGGCTTGTTTTCTTATTAACTTTACTTCAACTTGGTAAGCCATTGATTTATTTCTCATTTTTTATTACTCACAATTTCCTCAAAATTGCACACATTATAATTATAATCCATGGTAGACTGTGTTTATACAAAACATATATGTAGTCAGATGTGGTGATATATTTTAATTTTTATTAATTTAGCATGTATTCTTCAGCTCATCTTTTGCATTATTATACATATATTCAAAATTTCAAATGCATAAATGTAAAGTATATGCATTTGTTTTTTTCAAAGCATCATTGGATTTATACTCTGCAGTTAATACTGCCTAATATCAGCCTTTATTTCCTCAGCTCTTCTATCCACACACACGAAACAACCATAAAACTTTACTGGTTGAAATACTGTGATTCTTCTGGCCATCGTTTTAATTGGAAAAGCTCTACACAAATGCAGTAACATAATTCTGATTCCCTGTCTGAAGTGCTCGAGATATAAGCCAGATACCCTCATTCAGTTCAACAAACATAAATTAACTTTGCTCTTCTGTCCTAAGAATGGAAGAAGCAAGTTCCCTAGAATTGAGGTTCTATCTTCTTCTATTCAAACCCTTCTTTGGATTCCCCCTGTCATTGCTTACCTGGCATCAAATCTAACATAATGTTCCATATCAAGAAATAGCTGAATTAATCATAAACAGTGAAGTCATTTAATGAGCTTAAAGCATATATTACAACCTCACAACCTCCATTGAAAGAAGTTGAGTCAAGATACAGAGAGTTGACTATTCTGACATAAATTCCTACCTAGCCACTAGCTGTGTGAGCTTGGGATATTTCATGGAACCTCTCTGATCTTTACGTTATCATCTTTTTAAAAACTTAGGCTTAACTAAACAAGGAACAAAAGTTCCTTCTTCTGATATTTTGTCCTTCTATTCTCAGGGCTTAATGAAAATTATATTTCTTAATTTCAAGAAAGTTATAATGAAGTAATAGTAATGGTAAGCGCTAATGTTTGATTGATTGGGTATAGTGTGCCAGGCCCTGTCCTATGCATGTGACATATATTAATTTATTCAATATTACATGCCTTTCTAAAATGACAGGCTTCCTGATTTTGCAGAGTCCCTCTATTATTTTGAAGCCACTCCCAGGCAACCTCTAGTTGTGGTCTTTTAAATAGGCCTCTTGAGGTTTACCAAAGCTCTGATTTAGAGCCAGGACATTTCAGATGGACTAGAATTACAAATAGAGTCCTAATGTTTATTTGACTCCGTGATCTAATTTACCAATCTGCATATTTCCTTCTGGGAAATCAGCTCTACGTTTGTGTTTCCAACTCTCATTTGTACTTACAAAGCATGAAAACTAAATCTGAGGCTTTAAAATGATATTAAAAACTAAGTTACACCAAGGGTCTCCCTAGCCTTGAATCAGAGCCTGAACTGCGGTCCTGAACATCTTGACTCCCCGCCCGTTGGAACCAAGCCCAGTTTCAAGGCCAGGACTAACCTGGCTATGCCTTTTCCCTGCTCTTTCCTTGGTGGTGCAGAAAGTTAGGGTTCACTGGGGCCGCTGGAGAGTGCTTGATTCTCTAGGATCTCCTGCTGTCTTTATGAGCAGTGTCTTTGAAACCTTTCAGGATGACCCCTGGCCGCTCTCCACCCGCCTGGGTTTTTTAGGAACCCAGGTTTCCCATGTCTTCCCCTCAATGCATTGGTCCCCATAAGCCTCCCTGTCTTTTAGTTTGGCCATCAGGCTAGAGCCAGCTTTCTGCCGTCTGTAGGAAAGATTGGGACCTGTTTCACCTTTCTTTCCTTCACTTCAAATGGATTTTCCTAGGTGCCCAGGTCAACAGCAAACACTATCTTTTAGTTCGGCTCTGTATGTCCAAAGCTGCCCGGACCCATGCCTGCTCCCCTGCTCAGATTTCCCTGTGTTCACGGGCTCCCTTTAAACTTATTTTCTGAGCAATCTCTCAGCATTTCATGTGGTTAATACCAAGCTGCAATACAACCTTACCTCTGTTGCCAATGCTGCCACTTTGACCTCCTTCCTGAAAGGCCATCTCTTCTAAGTGTATGATGAACATTTCCTTTGCATGCATCACCCGTACCACAAACTGTATCATCTTCCCAACTAAGTTTCACTGTTCCGCCAGGGCTTCCGTTTTCTGTTAAGGGCATCACAATTCGATTCTTGTTTGTTTCTTATTCTTTTATTCAGTCAAGTGCCAAATTTACAGATTGTATCGTAAAAGCTTTCTCCTTTTTAATCTATTTCCTCTCAAGTTTCCTGGCACTGCCCAAGCAGATGTTCGACTTCTGAGGAAGAAAGCTCACAAATGGCTAGAACAAGTCAAGCTAGAGTTAAAACTGCAAGAATGAGAGATTCAGCATTTCTGTTGATTCTAACTTAGCACTAAATATTATTTCTACTAGTACTTTTGAAATAAATTAACTCTGGTAGGCATCGAAAATACAGCTTTGCAACCACTTAAAGAGCAGAATTATGTTAGGAGGTGATATAGTAACAATTTGAAGGAGAAAATATTCATTATTTTATCATGATCAATGAAATGTCCATTCAAATCACTGGAAGCAATTGTAGTCTTATTATTTTCAGTGATGTATTGAGAGAAATAATAATAAAAACCACGGTGTTGGAGGGTGTTGGCAAGCAAACTGGTCACTGAGTACAATTCCCACTCCACCTCTCACCTCTGACCCTGGCTCTCTCCTCTTCTCGCGCTCTCTACTTCTTCAGAAAAGTTCTGCTTAAATGTTCTACATATGGGCTTTCTCTCTTCCTTTTGAAGAAAAGCATCTATGAGGTAACCTGACCTCCACATTTGCTTATTTTTATGGTTGCTTCTTCTGCTAAAAATAGTCTAGGGTCTAAATTCATAGGCTCATGAAAAAAACCATTTCTATTTTTTATTTCTCACAAAAATGATTATATGCATCACCATAACACTCTTTTCGCTCCATGGACTGTTGCAGAATTTACTTGAAATATCCACCTGTTCCCACGTCCAGGGCTGGAGGAGGCTCCAGGCTTGAAACAAGGCAAGGACTTGAGATGTTTTGCTAATCACACTTGCCAGATGTTGAGTGCCAAGAAACTCTCGTTATGTACCTCGGGGAAGAAGGTTCCTTGGAAATTTTTCCTCTTCTTTTCCTTCTCCTGCACTGCCCTATTACTTCATTTATCTCTTCTGATGTTCATTTAATTTGGTACACATTTGCTGAGTGTTTACTACATGTAATGCATTTTCTGCATTTTTTTTAGTTATGTCCATGGCCTGTTTCCCCTTCACCTCTGCTAGGAACCCCCCTGTTTCATCTTTCTTGCTTTCTATCCCCAGTGCCTAGCACAACGCCTGGGTCACAGTCAATATACAACAGACATGTTGGATGGACAAAAGTGAAAAAATCAACATAGTGGAAGTGGACCATCCTTCTTTGAAGATTGTTTGACAAAAATATCATTCAAAATTAACAGCTCTGATTAATCTGCCATCTGGGTTTTGTACCATGTATGCCCTAACCCTGGTATTATTTGGAGACCAGTAGTTCCTAAAACCATAGTCAGGTCTGATGATGGACAATAAGCCATTCATGCTTCCAAATACCAGAGCATTCCTTACCCCCACAACACTGAAATACTCAAGTTTTGAACAAGTCCCAGAAAGTTCTCAGGGGTTTTGAGTTCATTGCAGTTCTAGGTTTTGAGTTTATAGATGGATAAGTCAGAGCACTCACAAAGTTTTTTTAAGATCTGACATTCAAGAATTCCGTTATTGAAGTTAAATTTTAATTTCAAAATTAAGGCATACATTTTGGTCAAATTGAAGGCATTCAGGTAGTTAGCATAGCCTTCAAAAGTATAGTGGGATAAATATACAGGGTGGGGCAAAAGTGTGTTTACAGTTGTGAGTATGCAACTGTATTATTATTTATTACTTATTGTATTATTTTCCATACCAACAACTGTAAACCTACCTTTGCCCTACTGTATATTTCACCCAAGTTTGCTACTTTCCTGATGTCAGAAACAGGATGAGAGTAAAAACGCAGCGTGTACCATATGACACCCTCTTTTTCACATCACCATCTGGTCAAAATAACATCAAATGAAACACAGTCGTGCAGTTAACACTCTCAGAGTTTTACTCAGCTACTATTTCCTGCCACTGAAACAGCCATGCCAACTCTAATAGGCATTTTCATTAAGCAAATCTTATTAAAGAACATATGTAGAGAGAAACAGATTCTTTCATTTAAAATAAATTTGTACACAGATTTCCATGCATTTACATTTTTGTTTCCTAGTATTTTCCTTATTGGTAGATGTAGTACAGTTTTAAAGAATCAATATTTTAGGTCCATCTTTATCACATCATTAGACAACCAAGTTTAATGAACTAGTGATAAAATATAATTAAGCAGACAACTTTCACCTAAGTTACAAAGATTATACAGTATTGCTTAGAGGTGTGCTGTTGTTTTAAATTCAAAAAAGCCTATGTAATGAAATAGCTTAAGTGAGTGGTTATTTGAAATGCTAATCATATTTTCAGAAGCATAAAAAAGGTAAAATCACAAAGGCAATAGATGCCCCAAATTACTATCTATCAACTGAAAATTGAAAAAGTCAACCAATTAACTGGCTCTGTTACCCGTGCTTTGCTAAGCAGTCAAATGGGCTGACTCTTCCAGATCAACTGAGTCTCAGGCTGCAAGGCAAGTTGTGTTTTATTTTGGCCTTCATGATGGTGAAGCTTTATGGAATCCACTTCTGTTTATTAATAATAAAAATCATTCCAATCAAGAAAATCTGCAGTTTAATGGAGAGAATACCAAAGACCCATGAGCACTCACTATGGAGAAGCACATACATTTTGTGACAGAAATATCAAATAATAGCCAGCTTGAATCCTGAAATTGCAACCGTAAGCTAATTATGTGGAATATGACTTTTGATTGCATAAACTGAAGATGCTTACCTAGAAGATGGCAGACATGTCCACCGTTACTAATGTCAGTGTGCTTTATCCCTGAGGGATGGGCCTTTTTGCTATACTGGATGGGATTGAGAACCACTGGTATAGATAATAAATATACTTGCATTTAGCAGTATGGGAAATAAAAACAATCTCTTTAACATAAAAATGTACAAACTAAGAACTTCTAAGTGAGCCAGAATAAGATTTGACTATACTATAAATGCTCAGTCATGTTTTGCATGACTGAAATATTTGACCATGCTGATGGGTTTGTATCAGTGACTTATAACAAGAAGACAGTGGTCTTGTGGACATTCCAGAACCGTCTCAACTAAGTTCCTGGGAAAGCAAAAACAAATCAGAACAACAACAAAACAGAACTACCGTATTTCTAGTACATCTGTTTTTCACCAGTGTATTTCTATAATTAACACAGCGGCTAAGACTACACTAGGACAGTCCTAGGGAGGACATACTAGGGACTTGGTAAGTATTTGTTGAATTAATAAATTGAGTTGAAACTAGGTGAAGTTAATTTGTTGTTTCCATAGCTGCAATTCTATTGTGAATTTTTAAACTGATAACTTTGCTCAATACTACATTGAATCTTATGATTAGAAACTATGATGAAGTGATAAACAAGTGTCTTGCATTAATTGCTCTGTTTTATTGCATGTTTACAGGCAAATGGACATAGTTTTGTACATATGGAACATGAAAAAGCTGTATTACTACTGAAGAGTTTCCAGAACACAGTAGACCTAGTTATTCAACGTGAGCTTACTGTCTAAATATTTTTTATAAATAGTGAAGATACGTCTAGCCAGACCTAATGTTCAAAAATAAATTTATACATAGAAACAAATTTTGCCAATTGCTGGACCAATGGCAAATATTAGTGCCAAATGTATTATACTATATGTTAGCACTGATCATCCTTAAAATTGTTAACTATATAAATATGATGTTCATGTGGTTATGTATCAGTTTTAATTGTCAGCCTCTGGCTGTGCATTGGTGCAGTTTTATTTTTGGTTTTGGTTTTGTTTTTTAACCAAATAAGTTTCTTCTCCAAGTGGATTTCATATAATTTCAGAAGCACGGAAGCACACACAAGCTCTTTACAAATTCTGCTCTCCATCAGAAACACTGCCTCAAAGTTGTATATGCCTTTATATAGAAGATACAAATATGAAAAAAATGTAATTCCCATAAAATATTTCTAGCACAAGATATACGTTGGCATATACGCAAAAAGAATACAGAACAAAACAATATTTTCATAAACTAAACATCTCGGATTGAGAAAGAAAATATATCTTAAAATAAGACTTTACTATGTTGACTCCTTTTCCATAAAAAATTACATGATAATGCCTTATGAAAGTAACTGTACATATGGTATAAAGTGTTTATATTTGGTTCCATATTCATTTGCTAAATTCTCATAACAGAGTGAAATATTTCATAAATTAACCATTTATCTCTGGGACCTGAATAAAAGTAGAACAAACTAATTTATTCAATGCCTTTAGCTAATTACAGTACATACAGAGTTTAAAAAAAAACAGACTAAAGGTCATTATAGAGAAATCTTTTCATCACAAGTTTTAGCAGTGAACGATGGGTGGCAGGAAAGGTATTGCTTTAGTTCTTTCAAGTTTATATTGATTATAAACTGTAGCCCTGTGATTTCTTTACTTGTAAATGTGGGATTTATTTGTGTGTTGCTTTATCTAATTTGCTACTTTTAAATAATTTTAAATGAGTTTTGGGGACTGATAAAATTTATTATTGAGAAAGACTGCTGTTAGAATGTTATGGGGGAGATTTTAAAACTTTGGTATTTAAATATGAAACTTCAAATATAATTTCTCAGAGCTATAGTCTACCTGTATTATTAATTTCAGTGCCTGTTTTTGTGGAAAGAAATAGAGAAAATACTTTTGTTTCAAAAAATCTTCAAAGTATATAAAATCCTGAATTTTTGTCTCACTGGAGAGAATAACAAGATGAGCTAATATAGATTTAGTTATTTTTACATTAGAACTGTTTCTCCCTCGATAAATGATCAATTCATTTTATAATCCTTTAAACACATTTATTTTATGTATCAGTCATTAATTTGATTAAAATGTTAATTTGATATTTCAGAATAATTTCCCAGAGTTGGTTGTATGAATTCTCTCTCATATAGCTCTTTTTAAAATATATATAATAAATTTACATGCTAGTATTTCAAATACTCTTACTAGGATTTTCACAGTAGTATCCCATATTGATGTCACTGAAGCTCTGAGAATAATATTTGTAAGTTAAATGTTTTATGGGGACATTGAAAATATTGTATTTTTGTAGGGTCTATTAAAATGAATGTCACTTATTAGAAGTATAGTGGTATTTTTTTGGCAGTAGAATTTGTCACTTGAAGGCAAATGATACTTCACTTTATAGATGATGCACTAATTTTGATGTTGCTTTATGTCAGGGTGACATTATACCATGATTTTATAGAGTTTGACATTTAACAAATGATTAAATGATTGGCCTATTTAATATGTTTCCCAGAAGTAAAATGCTTTTAAATGCATTTTAATATATTTACAGTTTCTGATGAGAAATGTTTTTCAGAGCCTAATTTTCTTTGTCAAAAATTTGCACCAAACCACCATATCCAGATGCAATTATAGGATGATCATCACTAATCAAGATACAAGATCTCTCTGGCCTCACAAGATCACTTAAAGTAAAAACAAACTCGAGGGTGTAGTTTGGTGGCAATGAAGCAACTCAAATCATCCCATCAGTTTTGCTTAATCTGTTAATGTAGATACAGGGCCTCCCAAGTCTTTTTTCTTATGTCAGGTTTTCACATCAACCCTGGGGATTCAAGAGATGCTTCTGAGTCATAAAGCTGAGAGGACCATGATCCTAAAATATCTCTGCCACTGCTGATGTGACAGCACTGTCATAGCAAGTACTTTAATCCTTCCTGTTATGCCATTCGGAACGAGGAAAAGAGAAAAGGAATCCGTAGCCAACTGGAAAGAGAAATCTGATTGCCAAAGCACCCTTTGTCGATTGCACTGCCAAGATGCATACTGAGAAAAGGCAGGTAATAACAAAAAGAGGCATTTTTTTTTAGGTTGACTGAATTTAAAACAAAAAACAAAAAAACACTATGCATTTAAGGGGGTGGGGGAGAACTAATTGATTCCACAGGCAACCAAAACCAATAATACATTGATTTTTGAGCACTGACTTTTCTTTTGGAGTAACTGGGGTTACTGCCTGAAATAAGAATCTGGTTTATGTTAATGAAAACAAAACCAAAAAAGGGTTAAAGGCATGCCTTTAAAAAAAGAAAAGTCAACAACAAGAAAGAGTGGAATTCATAATGGCTCCAAGAGACTCTACCTCTTTTTTTTGGTTTTTATTGGAATCTTCCTGCTGAGGGAACGGTCTATACCTGATGGATTGATCAGCAAGACCCAATGGAAAGGAATGAGAAAGATAGAGGTGGAAAGAACCAGCACTGAAAATTATTAGTAAAATTGCTGCAGATTTTGCAGGCCAAATAGGTATTAGTGGACAATATTTAAAGCTATTTACATGACTTATAATATGTTGCCACAAAAGCTCTCTTACCATAATTCCATGTCACCTAAACAAACATAATAATTTCAAAATATAAGTGTACTTTTGACAAGGAATAATCAAAGTCAGTAGGACTAAAAATATTTATATCATGCTATTTTATTGCTCATTGAAACCTATAAAATACATGTGTGTCCCAGTTAATAACCAGAATGGTAATTATATGGACATCAAACAATCCTAGTTGTTTCCGGGCCTTACCTTGGATCACCACCTCAGAAAGCAGTTTGAAAGAGGTGGCGAGAAATCTTGTTTTTATTAAAAACAATTTTTTTATCTTGAAGACGATTACACACATATCACTAATATAATTGCTTATTTAAACTAGGACTGAAATATATTTTACCAGAAGGGGTAAAAAGAGAATATTCAGAGGGAGGAAAAACACTGAAAAAAATAGATATATATATTCAAATATTAAGTGAATATATTAAGTATCTGAAATTACCAAAATGAAGGAAGCCAGAAAAACATTTTACTTTTGATCATAAAATCTATTTAGTATCTATACCACAATTCAAAACTTTGAAAAACAGCGTTTTTGCCAACTTGTCTTTCCATTGGCTGTTAACGCTGTCCTCAATCAATTTCTGACTCTCATTGGCACACAGATGCAGATCGTCTCTTCTAATGAATACACTCTTACCCTGAGGCAACAAAACAGCATCACCAGATGAAAAGCCATGCTGGGATAGGACTACCACTTTAAAGGTCTTTGGTAATTTCACAATCAGACATGTTTGACTGATTATTGCTATACTGACCAAACAGCAAGTTTATTTAAACACTGAGTCAGTAAAAAGTGATGCCAACAATTTAAATCCAGTAAGTGAAGAAGATGGGTCCTTCATCTAGTGTCAAGAAACGCAAGGTTGAAGTTCCAGTGAAGTTTCTCTCACAGAAATGCTAGATCTCTCTGAGGCTTAATAAAATGTTCAAACACTGGGTTGGTGATGTGCCCTCTGTTATGGTTGCAGTTATCTGATCATCTAGGAATTAGAGGGAAATCGTCAGATTTGAGATCATTTGCATGAACTTTTCTCCTGAGCAATGCAACTACCTTTTATTTAAAAAAAAAAAAAAATCCTGCCTTGGCCCAGAATATTTTCCCATTTCAGCAAGACCATCCCCCAGCATACTCATACATCATAGCAAGAATTTCTCCGTGTGCTGCGGAGAAATAGATGAGCGCGCTCAAAAACATGTGGGTTAATATAGGAGATCTTGGGTGTCAGCTCTCCTATGCACCCTGTGAGCTCCATTTAATCTAAACTATTCAGAGAATATACAGGGTCTGGCACAAATAATGCCCCTTTTTTATTACAAAATCTTTTATTACAAAATCGTAAACATGTAATTCTGTAACATAACAGTACCACACCTGAGCACGTCATATGACATTTTAAGTGAAATGTTCAAATTAAAACTATAAATTATTACACCCATTTTATTATCCTATCGACCACACTCAAGCAGGCATTACTTCTGCCAGACCCTGTATTTTCCAAAACACCCCATGATATAAAAGTAAGGCAGAAGCGACCAAGTTCTCTAGTTATATTCTGAACCTTCTGGGTGCATTTCTGTTTCTTGTTTGTTAAACTGGCCTCTCTTCATTGCTGCTGTTACTGCTATAGATCTGACTCCCCATGATGTTCCAAAGAAGCAGGTGGCTGCTTCTATCCTGCTAGCACATGGATATGAGGCCCCCTTAGCGTTCTAACTGTTCAAGGCCCTTGAGTATCGACTAATGGTTCCATCTTCCAGTTTGGGAGAAACTTTCCTGGGTGGAATTGTAGCATTAACCAAGACAGAGCACCTATATTGCCCTGACAAGAGCAAACAAGCTTGTGCACAAGGGCAAGGGTGGCAATGCCTAAGTAGAACTTTGCTTCCACTTCTGTTTTTAAAACGTCGACTTTTAACCAAAGACCTCCTCCAAGCCTTGTCTTTGCTGTCATTGAGACAGGTTCCAAACTTCCCCCATTCTGACACTGTCTGCAACAGAATGGTTTAGAAAAACCCTATCATAGGGATACACATTGCAGAATTTCTACTTTGGAGAATTTGAAGATTTCTGATAAAGGAAGGTAGAAGTCCACTCTAAGATCTGGCTTAAAAGAATAAATGAAAATCTAAGAATATTGAATCCCCTGGGTTTTTAACTATGTGATTATCATAATCTTCCCAGAGAGCAGTTCTATGGGAAGTAAGAGAAGAGAAAAAATGAGAGAAGGGAAATAATTGACTAGCCCCAACTTCAGCGGCATTATTTCACCTGGTGGTTTCCCCTGTTGAATTCTGCTGCAGGACAGTCTGCTCACACTTTGTGACAACCCACTGGACACTAGTCTAGCTGTAAGACAGGCACAGATGAGAAGGATCGCACTGCAGCTACACCAATACTTCCCCAAATTATCCTGGGCTGCAAGACACTTTGTTTTTGTTTTTGTTTTTTGCCCTATTTGTTGATGGAAGCACCTCAAACAGTGGAAGGTAATAAAATCATGCAGTGTTTATGTAGGAAGCACTGAAATCCTGTGGTCATAATTAGTCTGGGGTTGGAATCAATGTAGGCCTGACCCAAAGAAAAAGCATGGATCAAATTTCCACAGGTGTGATTTTTAAACCTAGCATAATCCACCGCCCCCCCAAAAAAACCCAAAGAGCTCTTTTTCTTTTTTCATTCTTTAAGCTAGCATAATTTTCAATTTATGAATGGATGTTCAGGAAAAATTAAATGGATCAGCCAGTCTTTCTCTAATTTTTAAAGTACATATTTTTTTTTCTTAAAACCATTACTGTTGCAGAATTATATTATTTGTGCCATTGTTTTTTCTTCTTTAAAATAATGTGATGAGTAAGCAACCTACAAATAGTCAAGCATCTCTATACCTAGAGTAAAATATCTTAGTAGAGACTTTTCATCCGCAAACTGCGTATTTCCTCCACAGGAAAACAATCACTGTAGTTGAATTTCAGATGCCTAAGGTATGCATTCATAAATTCAAAACACCTGGGGCATTTTATTGAAGACTATAACAAAAACATTCAATGCAAAGTTTATAAATATTTCTTGAGCATCAACTCTATACCAGGCACTTCAAGGGATATTACATGGTCTCCTCTGCACAGAATCTCACAATCGAGTGGAAAGATGGGAGAACTTCCAGATCAAAGACAGTGCAAGACAATGTGGTGAGTTCCTTTGTCCTGGCCCTCCACTCATGTATCGCGAAAGAAAGCAGCATCTTTAATCAAATCTCTTTTGGGGTAGAGAATGTTTGTTTCATTTGGAGGTTCAGGTAGGTCTCCCTACTAGGTCCCATGGGCTTTGGAAGGCCATTATGATTGTTTGCAAGGATTTGGGGCAATATTTGACAGGCTAGTGGATACCTTACTGGACAAGATAAATAAGCAACCTGAATCCCTTGAATCTCTGGAAGAGAATTTTGCCAGTTCATTCTAAAGAAAAAAGAGAAAACAACAGAAAATGGTGTCCCTTGACCTGGTCCAGTGCTGTGTCTTTATGCCCCTGACATCATGGGGAAAAGAGATAGAAGTCAGCACTTTAAAACACATGGGGTGTTTGACTGAAGTGATCCTTCTATGCTGAGTGTCCCTGTAAAGTTTCTCCTATGACCACTGCTTCTCGTAGAATATCAGGGAGCATGGGAGTCCATAAGACCCAATATTAGAATGACCCACTCCGACATGAAGTGAGCCGAATAGTCATTCACGTGGTCATTTTATACTTACTTGCTTCTCTTTCTTCAATGGGGTGGAGACCATTTTCACTGCATGCTGCTTAGCCCTCCCATGCCAACACTGCCTGAGGTTGGTCACACATAGCCACGTATCATAGACATCTATTTCTTCTTCCAAGGAAATTTTGATCCTCTGAACCTAGAAACTGCGTGGTGGTTTTCTTCACTTCAGACATACTCCATGTTTTAGACACCTGGAAATCCTTACTTTTCCCTGAGTACTTTCTGTGCTTTTCAACGTTGGCCTCTGCCCACACAGGTCCCCTACTGGAAGGTGTTCCTCTCCCCCTCCCTCTTTAAATAATCAAAACTATATGCAGCCTTCAAGGTCCAGCTCAAACAT
This sequence comes from Pteronotus mesoamericanus, assembly GCF_021234165.1. Classification (NCBI taxonomy): domain Eukaryota; kingdom Metazoa; phylum Chordata; class Mammalia; order Chiroptera; family Mormoopidae; genus Pteronotus; species Pteronotus mesoamericanus. The sequence continues at coordinate 18,501,665 of NW_026555006.1, forward strand.
CACCACCACCATAAAACTGTCCCTAATCTTAACTGGACGGAAGTTCTCTTTCTCAGTGCTGTTATATTATTTTTTCTATATATTATAGTACTTGTCACATTCCACCTGACATCATAGTTATTTGGCATTTGTTCTTCCTCTCCTTTCAAATGTAAACTCCTTAAGAGAGAGGATCTGGTAATACTTCAGAGGCATTCTAGATAGAAGAGCTTCCAGAGATCATATCTGTTGTTGCTTGTTGTGTGTCCTCAGCACCTACCATAGTGTCAGAAGCATAGTAGGTACTCAGTAAATGTTTGTACAATGATTAAATGGGTGACAGGCTTGGCACACAAATGCACTTAATAAATATTGAATTAAACAGGAAGTTGATGTTCAATTTAACCTTAAGCCAAAAACCTTTCACTTTCACCATTTATTTACTATTCTGAGTTTGTTTGTTTTAAATTCTCTCTTTCAACCCAATCCTCCTCCCTTCCTCATCATTTTTTCTAAGACCTTTTCGGCTTTTAGTGCTGTTTCAGCTGTTGTGTTTAATTTCCTTTTTATGTGTTCTAAGGACCTTAAGACCATCCTAAAAGTTTAAGAAGTGTTTTTTGTTCATTTAATCGAAGTACATCCTATCTATCCTTGTGATTTGTTTGGGTTTTATTTCTTCTTGGAAGGAATAAATGTGTGTAAATATCACAAACTTCTCAGAGAAATGAATGCATGAGGCTGAACTTACAGAGCCATTGTTTTGGTCTTCCAGGCAGCTTAGAGCTAGTCAGCCCAGTTTCCTCATTTTACAAAAGCCTGAGGCCTGGGGAGGTGAAGGGATCCTAGGAGATAAAAGTACATAGTTGGATGTGGAGTCAGACCACTTTTTAAGATTCTTCTACCTGTACGTTGTGACTTGGGAGAGCCCTTTGCCCAAGCTATATTTTTAAATTTGGAGGTGTGAGGGGTAGTAAAGGGAGTTGTAATAGGGAGGGGGCTGGAAAGGTAGTTGGGAAGAGAAAGTCCCAACCCTATTTTAGCTCTCAAGTTAATAAAACTGCTGCCTTGTGCTGCCTGTTCTAGAAAAAATGAAAAATCTGTGTGCACAGTCCTTTGGCCGTAGTTCAGCATGACAACGTTTGCACACTGCATTTTGGCGTCATTCTATGGACATATTCTACCACCTGCACCCCTAAAGTGAAAATGGGCAGGTTCTCCAGCCAAAAGTATAGAATTAGCATGAGTAACTATTTATATAAATCACAGAAAACCTGGGTTATTTTGATAAAAACTGCATACCCCTCCCAAACTTTCACAGAGGTCAGAATCTGGCCTGTTGATTTCAAAGTTGAAAGAACACTACTTACACTTCCATCAGCATTGACTTCACTAGATACCTCCTTTGTGGGGGCAAAAAATGGAATGCAGCCCCCGAAAAGAAAAACAGTGTCTGAGTGGGGACAGCCCTGGGTTGGTAAACTCCTAATCTCAGTTCCTTTATTACCTCATAGAATCTTCCTTTTCTTGCAATTAGAGCATTTTTTTCTTAGCTTTCTCTCAAAAATATTTACCATATTTTTCTATCGTGGTTTCATAGCAAATGACTGCAGCAGTGAGTGAAATATTCCCAAACAAATCCATTTGTCCTATACTATTTTGCTTATACTGTTAATACAAATCACTCCATCAGCTTCTGCCTTTTAGTTTCTTTGTATGAGGAGAACTTGTAATGATGGCTTCTTCCCATGCAAGAAAGATTTGAAGGAAACCTCCATCATCATTTCCTCTGATAGCTCTGGTCCCTAGAGCTCTCCAGAGGTTACACTTCTGCCCAGTGTCAATACAGTCATATGAGGGAAAAAATGCCAATGTCTGAACAGAAATGAAGTGAAAGTGAAAAGTAAAGTATTAATTGAAAGAGAAACATTATTTCAGAGTACTAAGTGGGTAAGAGTATTTTAAAACCACATGTCATAGTAAGAGTAGACACGAGGAATGGTTGAAGGAGAGAAGAAAATAACTTATTAATGGAGTAAGAATGAGAAAGTGATAAGAAGGGAGATAAAAGACTGATAAAGAGCAAGAGAGACACAGACACCAGACTCAGATTTGGACACATAGTTTTGTCTCTTGGTGGCCTTGCCCCTCCTTCAGATGCCCCAGAATTCCCTTTCTCCTCCCCCACCACACCCCTTTCTAGCCAGAAGAACGATCTTTCTGTAATTCTTGGTTTCTGACCTCTTTCCTACTCTTCCAAAAGTAGAAAGAATTTAAAGTGAAAGTAAGGTATATGTTAGAAACTGATTTTATTTCATTGGTATTTATTTCTAAAAACTATTTTTTTGTAATGGGTGATTTTTAGTCATGCAACTCCTCAGTAAATGGAAAATCACTAAAAGTTATAGAAAAAAATTACCAGAGAAATTTTCTGAAATAAAAGACAATACCAAACAGTATAGCCAGGGGTAAAAATTCTGTGTGGAAGTGAGAAAAATTATTGTTCTTTCATAAGAAAGAAAAGGATCCTGAGGGATCTGATTCATCTTTCTACCTTCAGGGGAGAATTAACGCTGTTTTTCAAATTCCTCCTAAGAGGCTATAACTTCCCTCATTATACCACTCTTTTAAAGCAACAAATCATATGCTTTACCCCAATAAGATCCTCCATTTAAATTACTGGCCAAAAATTTTGTTTGGCTTTTTCTGTAAGATGGCTCTAGTAGCACTTAGTTGTCTCTAACCTCACTGAAAACAATTTTGTTAGATTGTATTGTGACAGCTCTCATATCAGTGTGCATTTAAAAAAAAAAAACTGATCAAAATTGGTGAATTTTTGTGTAGACATTATAATACTGAAGATGGAAGAAAATAAGCTACATTTTCAGCATATCATGCTTTATTTATTTCAAGAAAGGTAAAAACGCACCTGAAATGCAAAAGAAAAAAAAATAGCTTTGTGCAGAGTATGGAGAAGGTGCTGTGACTGAACGTTGTCAAAGTGGTTTGCAGTGTCCTGCTGGGGGTTTCACACTGGATGATGCTCCACAGTCAGGTAGACCAGCTGAATGATAGCGATCAAATACAGATATTAATTGAGAACAATCAACGTTGTACCATGCAGGAGAGAGCCGACATACTCAAAATATCCAAATGAATAAAGTTATTAGTGAAAGTGAAAAACGTGTCTTTTATTTTACGGAAAAATACCCCACACGAACTTTTTGGCCAGCCTGATACTATCTTCATGTAAAGTTGGACAGATTCCCCTTTTTAGGAACATGTCTACAGTTAGGAAGAGACACCACTAGATGGTGCCCTTGTATCCATATTTTGTATCTGAGTCTAGGCAATTCTTTAGGGGGATGACCACACTCTAGGCGGTCCATTTTTATACCTGTTGTACTGAAACCAAAAAAGCCAGCGTTCATGCTGCCTGTCACTACCAGATCCAACAAGCAGAGACAGTGATTGAATCTTTATGGGCGCTTTATTCAGATGGCCGGCGATCTGAGAACACAGCGGGTTTGTACCCTAACAGACCATCTTACATTCCACTTCAAACTGACCCTTTTTATAAGAAGAAGAAAAGTGTAGGTTAGGGGCTTGGAATTCAGGGAAAAGGTTAATCAGGTAAAAGGCAGCAGCATTCTTTCATTTGTTGACTGGTGATTCTTTATCTGTGTTCTGGGTAGGGGGAGGACTCACCCCGGAGCACAATCTCTCGGTTACCATCTTGATTGCTTGCAGTCCTACTGAGGCACAAAGGGGAACTGTTCCTGGTCTGCTGGAGTCAGGCTGGGTACACCTTCAGTTCCGGGAACAATAGCTTCTTACGTGCATTGATTACTAAGCTTATTAGCTATTACCTAAAACTAAATTTTCTAATTCTTGAGTCCATCATCATTCCTAATATAACTCTTAATAAATACATTAACACCCCCTTCCATACTCTTTTGAGAGAATTAATTTGAAAAAAATGCTTTAAATTTAAACAATATAAGGAAAAAATATTTAAGAGTTTTTAGCTTATTTTAAGCAGTTTCCATATTTTCTGACTAAACCTCTGAGGTTTTATGAACCACCTCCAGGACCCAATCACAGAGAGAAAGAGAGGATCTGCCCTCTCTCTAAGCCGCGGGTGAATGTGTGCTTTAACAAATTGATGGTCCTAATTGTTCAGTTTAATTATTACATCTGCCAATTGAATAGTTCTCTAACTTTCTTGTGCTTTCCACATATTTTGTGTCAATTTGTCACTGTTTTAGCTCACCTTCCTTCAGATATGCTCATTCCTACTATGTGGGAAGATATGTGCTACAAATTATTTAAAATATATTTTTTAAGCGAAATGTAAAAAATGTAAACATTGGGAACTAAGCTGGCCTTGCAAAGCCTTCCTTATACAATTCTGAAACTAGTCCAAGATGAACATGTGTGTGGAGCTTTATTTCCAGCTCACATCTGGCAGTAACTAAGCGTCGGGTGTAAACTTCTAATTTTTCATTTTATCCATGTGTACAAGAAATTAGCATAATACTATAATCAGATTTTACCTTATTATAAAGTAAATAGGAACATATTTCAAACTATATGCCATAAAGACATCAGCAGACTCAAGGGGTAGTTTGCAGTCTCCCCCAGCCTCCCCTTCCTCTCAGGAAGGCCATCTGGGTGTTGAAGGCACAGAGCCCCTGGCAGCTTCGTGACTTGTGTCCTCAAGCTGTTTTGGTTCTTAAATATTTGGAACGTCAGACTACCAATAGATGGGTCATTCATTAAAAAGGCAAGAATTTCTGTTTACTGCTTCTAAGCTAAATATATCCTCACCCTTACAGCTTAATTTAGCCAGCCCCCTTGTTTGGGCCCCTCCTTTGCTAATTCCATCAAAGCCCTACTGATTTGAGGGTTCCTGGTGATTCTATGCCAACCATTTAATCTTTTTTTCTTCCAACTCAAAGCAAAAGGAGAGAGAGAGAGAGAGACGGGGAGAGAGAGAGAGAGAGAGAACAAGGTGTTCTTTCCCAAAGTCTTTGCAAAACTCTTTAAATTCTCTGGTGTTTTCCTCCAAAAGAAAGTTTTCTTCAGGCCACCTGATCCCCAGGTACTAATACAGTGTGGTCTTTCTTAACTAAATCAATTCAGTCTTCTGTGGAGGTTGTTTTATAACTTCTTTATGACCTCAAACTGTAGAGCACAATCTTGGGTTTGCCTACCAAGTGTGCCTCCTCTCCTTTCAGGGAAGGCAAATGTCTCCTGAATGAATTTAAATTGTATACAACATGTCCACACATTTTAGGGCAAATGCAGCAGGGCTCCACCATTTTTCTGTTCTTTTGAACACAGCTCTGGGCTTTTTTATTTGCCTTGTTTCCTATTTCATCCCCCTTTTTTTTTTTCATCCCCTCTCAGGCTTTTCTAACCTTTTCATGATAGGCTTAGTTGTAGAATCTGGAACTAAGTATTAGAGTGGAAATTAGGAAGGATTTGTACTGAGAATGATGAAAAAAGCTTATTTTTGAAAGTTATTTATATACTCCAATAGTGTTTTTGTTTTGTTACTGCTGGTGGCACCTCTAGATTTTTAGTATCAACTACTACCTAAAGTATTCTTTTCTTTTTCTTTTTTTTTTTTTTTTTGTCATATATAGAGAATTTAATTTTGTCTCCCTGGGACCAGTCAGTGCCTCCCACCCAGCGTCCAGCATGGTTCCCCTTAGTGCTGAGGTTCATTAAAACAATTCCTGTTTGTTCCCTTAGAATAGGGGGCTTGCGGCTGATTGTTTTCAGTTGGGGCCTGAAGAGGCCTTACGTTTTTACCCACCTGTACCCTGTTATACAGAACAAACATGGTTTCTTTTTATCGGTGCCATAATGCAAAGAGGGTGGGAAGCTCTGCTTTTAGTACAACAAATGGGAAGGTCACCAATACTGGGACAGAGAGTGGGGGCCTCAGCAGTGAGATAAGGTCACTTACGGTGCCTGGAGCTCTTTGAAACACTCTCTGCACTCTTCCCCACCCCCACCAGGATGCTGATGGCCCACTGTGTCACTCCCTGCAGAATAAGAGGTGAGTGACTGTCATACTCAAGACTCCACTTACTTCTATGGGTGTTTATTAGCCAGGGAATTCATGTGTAAATGAAGTTGTAGGTAGTGGGCAAGAATGGTCTCCAAATTTGAATTTTCCTCCATGTTATCATTATCCAAACTGTTCCTGACTTATAGTACTTCTCTTTCCATGTCTTCCTTCTGCTTGTTTTAAACTACCCATCTCTTATAGCCAGTCTTCATCCATAGTTCTTCAGTCACACTTGGGGTGTCGTTCAACTTAACGATTAGTGTCTCGTACTTGGTAGAATCACAGTCTCATTATGATCAAACAGATTCTCTAGCAGATGATCATTCTGATATGTTCTTTATAAAACCAAGAACGTTGCTATCAATTATTACAGATCTATGTGACCATTTCCTAAAGGAATTCAAACTCCTCTCTCTCTCTCTTTCTCTCTCTCTCTCATACAAACACAATCAGAGACTCGTTTCTTTAGGTTTCGCATATTTACCAAAAATGATAATTACTATCAGTGACCTATGGACATAAATAATCATAAACTATTCAAAGGTAAGAGAACATGTCTTGTTTTCTTTTTAAAACTTTCCATAACGTCTCCAACATGCTTACCTATACCCCCCATAACTATAACTAGTTAAGAGTATTCATCCAAGCCTGTATGCAGGTTTAAATAGATCTAGTTTAAAGAGATGTTTAATTCTCCCCTAAGTTTTCATCTGGACTATCCTAAGATTTGTTTTCTAGCGAATCTATGTGTTTATTCTTTTTTTAAAAAAAAATATCAGTTATTAGAAGAAATCACTTTTTTCTAATTACATGCAACTTAATCAACAAATGTTAATGAACAAGGGATTTTGAGGACAGTGGACATAAATATAAAAAACCATGGTCCCTTCCCTCAAGATACACAGTCTGGTAGGGAGAGAGACACATAAGAAGCCTAATAAATGCTACTGTGTAGGCACAAAATATGAGGGAAGTACAGAGGGCCACATTATCACTTTCCCTCCCAGTCTAATACAACAGCAAATGCTTCCTTTCAGCTTTATTGTTTTTATAATGTGGATAAAGAATCTTTTTCTATTCCCTTAGGAAAGCAAGCTCCTATTCTTCATATACATTCTTTTCCAAAAAAATCATAATCTCAGGTGACAGTGATAATGTAAATACCTACAGTGTCATCTTGAATGAACCATATCAGGGAGTGAGAATCACTAAATTTGCTAAGTTCTTACTTTCCACTTTCATTTGACTTTGTCCTTCCAAGAGGTTGCCCTTAGGGGTCAAAGGCAGAGGGGGCTGCAGGAGGCAGGGTTTTGGGCTACTCTTGCACTTGAAGAGATCAATCTGAGGAAAGGAGAGACTAGAACAGTTAACATTTAGTTTCTCCTGAAATCTTCACTTTAAAATAATCCATATTTGTTTTAAACACCTAAGAAAAAGGTACATAGTTCTGTTGGATTTGCATGTTCTAAATACTCATGATGCACATAAATACAAAGAGAAGACAGCAAGCACTCTTTCCTGTTGGTAAACGCCTCACCATTTGCAGGGTGCTTTGTCTTTAAGAACAGAATAGGACCCATCAGAATTCAGTAAGAAATACAACTTGAACAGCACCTATGATAAGATTTTCTAGGAAGTTAAAAACTCAAGAGTGCCTGGAAGCGTGCAGGTACAGACAGGTCTCAGTCATGTCATTTAGATGAACAGCTAAGAGCCATGTGATGTCTCCCCCAGGCCCTCCTCCAAGGGTCCTCCAGCGTCAACAATCTGAGCTGCCCCGGCAACACCTCTCTGCGGGAAGAAGTGGTAGCCGTCTAAATGCCCACAAGTTACTCTGAGGGAAGAATCTCTTCAGAGATTCCATTAGCAAAAGAACTGGCAGATACAGTTTCATACCCAAACAAAAATGCTGAGTAAAATCCCAGCATTTTTGTTCGCTCTTTAAGGTTAAAATTAAGGTTTTTGTTTCTGTTTTTGCTTTTTTACTCATGTTAGGATTAGCTTAAAGGTGGGACAACTACATAAAAATAGTGGATTCAAAATTATATGAGTTCAACCAGAGACTGGAAAATTAGCTGCCTTTGGTGATGAAGTGGTGGGTTTTACCTCAGAACAATTCAGTGTCTTTGTGCATCAACTTAGAAAATGTGAGTTTATTAAAATGATTTTTAATGGATTGTGAAGCATGCGTACATTTGGAAACGAGAATTGTGCTCCTTAAACACTTAATCCCAGGGCCCCAGACCTCCAAGTTCTGGTCACACTGCTGGAGATAAGCCAGGGGTGTCTATGTATATTCAGTGGCCAGCATAAAAAAGCCATCATTTTTTCACTATTAAATTGAACTGTTGTTTGTTTATTGTTTCATCTTAATCCAAAAATACAGCCATGGATTGTGATACCCTTGCTTTTTTTTGTTTGTTTGTTTTTTAGGGGAGGTTAGTTTTTTGTTTTTAATAAAAATTGTATATAGTTAAGGTATACATATGCACAGTAAAATGATTACTGTAGTCAAGCTAATTAACATCTCGTCTCCTCACATAACAGTTACCGTGTGTGTGGGGGGGGGGGGCGGTGCGGTGGGGTGAGAGCACCTGAACTCTTTTGGTAAATTTCTAGTGTTCACTACAACATTACTAACTGCAGACATCATGTCCAGTAGGCAGCCGTTATCATTCCACTCCTAACTCAGCTTTTCTAACTGAGATTCACAAGTATTCAACCAAATACTTGTGGTTGAACACTGTACATGCCCTAATATTGGCGAGATTGGTTATTTTGTGAACTCTATACTTACCTGTATGACAAACTAGAGAAAACTATGAAAAAGTTATGTAAAAGTCTGTAACTCTGTAAGGTATATATAGCAGGGACTCACTTAGACAACCTCAAAGAAAATAGAGGAAATCAAATCGTTTAAAAATTTTGAAGAAGGCAAATTTAAATTCTCAATACATTATGAGATTTAACATTTTTTTATCTTCTTGTCTGATGAGTGAATAAATATAGTAAAACTATTAAATACAGTAGTGTCAGGTGGCCTTTCAGCCTGGGGGAGCTCAAGCGTGTCCGAGGAATGATTTACCGGTGAGCAAATCAGTACAAAGTCACAGAAGTCTTTAGCTTGATCCAGACCAGGAAGTCACCCTCCAAGCATCTGCTACCTGATTTTAAAGACCATATCCGAAACAAAAAGAAGCAGTCATTTATGTATCATATGTCAAATCCTAAGGCACAGCTGTTTTTGAAGACTCTATTTTATTTTCTTTGCCTGTCTCAGAAAGAGAACTGCTGACCTGTTAGGGTAAAGCCATACTTTGTGTAGCTTTAAAGATCAGTCCTGCATCAGGTTATTCTACTGCTTCCTACTGGCAAAAACCAAGCATAGAAGTCTCAAATTCTGAAATTGACTGGAATACTGATGAAGAAATTACTTGAGCATAATAAGCAAGATCACTGTACTCAAATCTGTGTTTATTATCAAGTTTGCCTCCAAACTCTGCACGTGGGAGAAAAGTGAGGCTTTACTGGGTTTTAGAACTTTGTAAGCTCTCTCGGGAAAACAAGTTACTGGGTTTTTGGCATGTCAAGGACTCATTGTTAAGATTGTTGAAGGACTCCATAAGGAAATCCAATAAATAGAACAGCATGTCATTAGTGAGCAAGAAATAAGCATGCGTGGTGAAATCTGTGTCCGGTGTACTTCACACTGCACAAAGAGCATATTTTATTCAAACTGTTCGAAGTTAGTTGTATCCTAAAGACAACTCTCCAGTGATGCCTAGTGTCCTGCCTCCTAGGTGGTGTTTCTAGATTTTAATTTGTGTGTGGGGGGAGCATGGGTCAAGTGAAGGGGGTCACTGCTACTTGAAAGTTGGCTGTATCTAGGAAGGGTCAAATCAGGTCATCTACAGTGTGACCTTCCCTCATCTCCTCAGGGAAATTGCATTTCAATGTGGACCAAAGGCTGAAGTCGCAGAATTGAGGCATTAATCACAGGATCTCAGAAAACAGCTTTTTGGGAAGCTTAAGGAACAAGACAGGTGTAGGTCTCATACATACAGAGTGTAGGTCTGCCCTTCTCAGGACTAAAACTTCAAATCCTTGGTACAGATTGTCCTGGAATCCTAGAGTCTGGTTTGACAGATTATCAATTCCAGAATCATAGAGGGGCATACACAAGGAGGACTCGTATCAGGTGGAGTGGAATAATTATTTCCTTAGTGAAAAACTACATTCCAGGTTACTTACAATAGCTGCCTTGTGGGGAGGTTGGGGAGAGTTGTAGTGGGTACTTTTTTGTTTTTGTTTTAATACTTGGGAAGATGTTTCAAGCAATAATATATTAGATGTGCAATACTTTTGTCAGGCGGTATGTGCTGGCCTCGGAGGGGTGAGAATTGTTACAGCAGGCTGCTTTTATTTATCAAGCTAAGATGGATGTGCCTTTCAACAGGCCCCTTCTGACAATATGGTTAATTTACTATTTGAGCTGGAGTTCAACCTCACCAGGAATGGAACTGGATTTTACAAGGTTCCCCTTGTCCAAACTACAGCATGCTTATTGCTCTCTCCCCGTATTCCCCCAAATCTCAACCTCCAGAACCAGCTACCAGCAAATCATTTTATCAATTTTAATTGGTCTGGCCATATGAAGAACACCGTTTCTTTAAATCTCAAATGTTGAAGTTATCCTGTAGAAACCAACTCCCTATCAATTTTCTCCACATTTAATCCTCAGCTTCTTGTCATATTTTCATTTTTTCTGCATTGGTTCCCATGGTAACAAGTCTGTTGGCAGAGAAAGTGTGTCTCTGCTTTTAGCCTTCCGCACATTACAAAACCCTCCTAGTGATCCTCAAGCAAATGTCGTAAAGGGCAGGATGAGACTAATTTGTTAGGCTAATACCTTCAGTCTTTTACCCTACCACATGCATTTACCACCCTATCCCCAAACTAGTCACACTGACTCAAAAGACAGCTTTCAAGGATACTGTCCAGTATCCCTTCACCTGTAGACACAACTATTCAAAGGACCCTTCTACCCATGTACAGACGCAAGGATTGAATCTTTTGGTTTAGAAGGAGTCCTCTTCCATTATCAGTGACTTCACTGTCACGAATGCATAATCACTGCAATGGCCAGCTGGGAGTAGCATAGAGCAGCAATTGACACTCATTTCTCTATAAAATACTCTCAGATTGCACCTGAGATGTACACAGCCCAGGGCATATGTATGTCCTGAATTGAGCCTTAAAGACAGTGGGGACATTTAAACAGGTTTTCTCCTAAAAAGTAATTATGTGGCACGAGGGAAAGCCAAATTCTCATCACGGGGAACTGAGCTCCTGAAGATGAGGAAAACTAACAAAGATGTAGAGAAGTAAAGAGGACACTGGGACTGGTGGTTGGGTGGGAGCAAGGCGGCTTCATTCCGTTGGGGGAATTCAGGGTTCAACTATGGAAAAGGCAAGAAACCCACTGAAAACTGAGGAAACTGTGCATAGAGGAAAAGTTTTTAAGAGATGACTGTCTGAAGAAAGGGAACCTGCAAATGAGAGGATAATTTCATGCAGACTTTAGCCCAACTCTATCTACAACACATTTTTCCAAGTAGTGATTTCCTTAATTTTGTGGCTTGGCATTAAGTTATATGCCTAGCAACCCCAAATCTCCCGTGTCCTCAATATTCAGAAAAAGTAGGAACTGTTCATCAGAAATTAAACAGTCCTGATATTTGAATGTGCTTTTTTTTTTTTGAAAGGTTAATGAATTCAGGGGAATGAAAACAGATGTTAGAAATAAAAATGAGGATATCTCAGTCATAGTTATGAAAATTATCAAATGTAAATTATATTCCTTTTTTGTTGGGTCTTATAAAATATGTGGTACTTAGGCACTTTGAAGTTTTAGTTAGCTAATTATACTGTACAAAGATATTTTTGGCCATTTAAAAGTTATTTTCCTACATTAAGAAAAGTTTTCTTATATTAAAAACTTTTTGTGACTCAGGTTTCGTGTCTCTGTAGAGACATGCATACATAGGTGTTTTCCTTTGTGCACTTATTTCGCACAGGTAATGAGGTTAAATAATGCCCAGGTATGCAGGTCAACTGATCTTTATAATAGTTAAATTAAGAAAAGCATTTGGACAAAAGAAATCACATTGTATTTCTTTGCATCTTTCCATTCTTCTTCCCCAGCACTCTGCTAAAGAACGTCTCTTATTTAGTCAGGAAATCTTATGTAATTTTTTTGGAAAGTCTATAGGAAAACCAAGAATGAAACTCTCAGGCAGATAGAACATAAAGCTGTTCTCATATTTGTTAGAATGATAATTTTATTTTCACAATGTGGTGCTGAAATAAATTTTATTTTTAATATTTGTAGTCTTTCCACTCAGAGGAGCCTTATTGGTCTTGAATGTGTAAAAGGTGCCTGTTCAGGGCAGTAAGGAATATTTTTGTTGTATGCTAAGTTTTACTCTAGGATTTTTGGTCTTAGCTTTGATGACACAAGTTGTCAATGGAATGCAATAAATGTTTTAACACTGCTGTACGATGTTTAGGCATTTCCCTTCAACACCCTCAACTACATTTTCCTCCTTGAAAATGCAAGCCTTACTATTTTCTGTTTGGAATGAAGAGAAAGACAATTGATAGATAAACCTGATATTTTTGTCTCAAGAGCCAATCCAGTTTCTCCTTGTACTCTCTTTATAGAGGGACTAAAGGAAGCATACAATGACATTGTCTTCAGATGAAGGGGAAATTTTCCTAGTTGAATTATCAGAGGTAAATCTATTGAATTCTACTTGTAAACGTCAAAGACCATCTCAAGTACCTTACAAAAGGTACGAAAGTACTATAGTTTCATTTTTCCCATTTTATAGCCACCCAAAGGCACCCCTCCACCCAGATGTAAGTAAACCATAAGATGAACTATAGTCTCTTTCTATTTAGAGAAGAAATATTAAATTAACAGCAGCAATTCTAAGCAAAGACAGAGACTGGTTTTTAATTGGTTTGTAAAAAATTATAAGGAAAAGGGTGTTATGGTTTAAGTAGCCATGCAAAATATCTTCATTCCTAAACTATTTGATAATTGATTACTTTTTACCTCAGTTATTTGGAGGCATAATCCTTTTATTACTAATATAAATAAGTCCTAATTCCACATATTTATATTAATGTTTCTCTATATGCTAAGCACATGTACACACGTTTCTCACTTTTCATTTGAGGTCATATAATTTGGGTAGTGAAATATTTCACTCTTCTGTAACTTTAAGAAAAATTCCTACCCAGTGATGTAATAGTAGGCCACTATCATAGCAAAACAAAGAATCTCTACACTCATTTTTTTGACAACTGACTTCAGTACTATATGTGCAGCACAACAGTGACATCTTAAGGCCAAGTAACCACAGCTCCTTTAGCCAGAGAAAGAACTTGAATGGGGGTTTGTTTTCAAAGAAGTTCCATTACATTATCAAGTAGTTTTCAAGTTTACAATTTGCAACTGATAGATCTTTGTAAGTGCTTCTTTATTTATTACTTCTTTTTCAGTCTTTGTGGACACTTTAATGTGCACTAGTAAATGCTCACATTTTACATAGACATATTGTATATTAATGCATGCATTTCACTGCATAGTTTATTGACACTCCCCTTGTAAAGCTTTTATGGAAGAAACAAGCCACAGCAGTATAGCAAAAGAGGCTAAATCTTTATAAATTGGGGCCTTTTCTGTCTCTTTGCTAGCCTAGGTGGCAGTATACAAATTCAAGCAGGAGGGGGCAGGAAACACCTCTTAACATTTAAGGTTTTCTACATGGGTGAACTCTTGCCAATTCAAAACTAATTGCTTACTTTAATAAAAATTTTACCATTTTATAAAAAAATTAAATCACAACATGTTTAATTGAAATGGCTGTATTGTAATTAATATTTTGAGATAATTGTGATTTTGAGCTTAAATTATATATAAAAATTGTCATTTTTGTATGTGTGAAAACTGCTATATCACAATTAACAGTACTTTTTAGTTGAACTACATATTGATGTAAATAAAATTGAATGGAGACATATTTACTACTTTATTAACATAGATTGTGAATGTACTTAATGGTTTTTTCGCAGTATGAGACCATAACAACCTTGAAAAGCTGCTTTATTTTATGTGCAAAGAAGTCCTCTGAATGTATATTTTAAATTTACTGAATCAGTGAAATTGTCAGTTAATTCGCAAATGCTAGCTGTATCCTCCAGTTTTATTTTATGTATTGACACTAACCTATAAAGGTGTACAATGTGATTAGAATGCATTTTGAAGATGCTTTCTGTACAGATACAAAATACAGGGACTATAATAATGCTGTGCAGTGTATAGCAGGGCCATTTTTCGGCTTTGGTGTACTCAACTTTTTCAGTACTTAAAAAACATGTTTTGAATAACATAAAAGTCTCTTTATTGTATAAATAATAAAATGTCACCTTACTGTAAAGTGTCTTTTGTTTAATGTCAAAGCAAGATTTTTCTTAGTCAACCAGAAATGTAATCTGAAAAAAGCATGTTTGTTTTAAACAAAAAACAGACATTGTAATTAATATTTGAAAATGTAACTTTTACTATGAATATGTACTATTTATCTTTATTAGCAATGATTTTTTCATAATATGAGCATGCCTCAATCATCCAAAAGGTATCTGTCTGTCTGTCTAACTATCTAGCCATCTACCCATCTATCTATGTAAATTAATACACATTCTATTGATTGGCTACTTAATTGAACCACATGGTAAATTTTATAATGACTGATCAGCCTAGCCTACTTCTCGTGTTTCTGGTGTAAATAAAAATGTTTATATTTGATATTTATTAAATGAAGTTCACCTATAACAACTTCCCTTTTACAAAATTACTGCATGACTACAAGTTTAGTCTTATGAAGATTACAAGCAAATGTTAAAATTAAGGCCCTGGAATTTTTTAAAAAATGCAAAGGGTGGATTACAACACACCATCAGAGTAGATGATGTATACAAATAGCTGCTTAGTATTTAAGCAAAGTACATTTCAAGATATCTATGCAGTATACATTATTAGTTATGTTCTGTTGCTAATATCTATAGAATTAATAAAATCAGGTCTTCAGTACTTCCTAATAAAAAGAACAAAAAGTATTTTTACACTGATACCACTTAGGGAAAAATATGCAAATCCAGTCTCTTTAAACATCTTGAATCTAGAAGTACCAGATTATTGTATGGAAACCTACTACAAAGACATCATTTAAAAAACCCTGTCAAGTTTTAAATTCAAAATTGTGAGAGTAATTGTAACAACCCTTTTATTATTTTCTCCACCAATAACTATATTTGGTGTAGCATTTCTGTGACATTAAAAACCATGACTAAATGATTTCATAAAACATGGGGTAAAGGATAGAAACATTTCGACTAGATTAAAACAAAAACACCACAGTGAATGCTATTTTAAAACTTATGCTGAACCCAACTACATCACAAAAGTCCTATCATTGATAATGTAAAGTCTGATTTTTTTAATGTGAAAGAACAAATTCAAGTCAATTTTATATCAAATAAAAAAATCAAAATTGGATGGTCATACTCAAGTCAGTGGGTCACATTATATGTAACACAAACAGAATTGGGGGAAAAAATCACTTCCACAAAAATGCTTTGTCATCAAAATATTACACTACATTAAATAAAAATTCACTTCTGAAGAGACTGTCTTCTGTGTTATAAGGGAATGACAATGAGTACGATAAACCTTGTGCAAAACATTCAGAATGTATGTATGTACACTATACATGTTATCACCCTTACAAATGTACACAACACCTTAGAAAAATGTTAACTATCAGTGTAAGAATTCGAAATTATAAAACAACTCCAATTTAAGTAGGAATTCGGTCTCTCAAATACTCCAGAACAGCAGCTGTTCCTTTCATTAATATGGCTGCTCGAGGAACGCGGAATGGATTTCCATCTAGCAGTAATGTTCTAAACAAAAGAGAGAAGTTAAGAACTTTAACGTTTTTCATTAAGGAGGCTTTTCTTCTAATTTCACTTATAATTTTATGAATAAGATTTGTGTATTTTTTTCCCATTTGTCCGTTTCAAATCTAGGCATTTAAACAGTTGGAATTAGAACTGCAATAATAACCAAAACAACATTGACATGAAAGATAGTGTACTAAGTAATTTAAGTTCACTGACTCTCTTAGTTATCTTAACAACCCTATAATGTAGGTGCCATTAATATTTCTATTTAGAGATAAGAAAAAGGGAGGTAAGAAAGACTTGTCCAAGATCACACAGATATTAAAGAGAGGAGCTGTGATCTAAACCATAATTTAACCCATCTTTTTCTCAATCTTACAATACTAAATGGTTGATTTATACAGGGTGGGACAAAAGTAGGTTTACAGTTGTGAGTGCGCAGAACAGTTTTTATTAATTATTGTATTTTTTTCCATGCAAACAATTGCAAACCTGCTTTTGCCCACCCTACATGTACACAGCTACAGAACGCGCATACTGACAAGTATTCATACCAAGGACTAAAATGTAATCAATATTTCCCGCTTCACCTTGGGAAACATTGACATATGTCTGCCCTCTCCCACCCTTGACCAGATATACATATAAAAATCTATTTACTTGTTCTGAAATGAAGTTCAATTTAAAATTTAAGGACTTATTAATTTGTTTCTTTAATAATTAATGAAATACTTTAAATTATAAGAAATTTTTGTATTAATTTCCAACTGCTTAAGTGTTTATATAAACAAAAATCAAAGGATTCACACAATGTAATATATGGGAGATCTAAATTATACCTTCAAATATCTCCATGAGCCTTGGGAATTCTTTTAAAGATTGATTTTCTTAATTTATAGAAAGAAGTTAATTACAGTCAATCCTCATTATTCAGACTCTGTATCTACTGATTTGCCTACTCACTAAAACTTATTTGTAATCCCAAAATCAATACAGCTGACACTTTCAAGGTCATTTTTTGACACGCATAGAGCAGCAAAAAATCCGAGTGCCTGGAGACACATTCTCCACTGAGGTTGAGCAGGTGACACTGCCTTCTTGTTTCAGCTCTCATACTGTTAACAAGTGTCCTGCTCCTGGTCTATTTATGGATACATTTTTTGCATTTTTGTACTTGTTGGTTATTTCAGTGTTTAAAATGGCCTGCAAGTGTAGCACTGAAGTGCACTCTAGCTTTCTTAAACAAGAAGGGTGTCATGTGCCTTTAGAGAAAATACATATTAGCTTCATTCAGGCATGAATTCTAATGCTGTTTGGCCATATTTCAATGCTGATGAATCAATATTTAAAAAGGTGTCTTGATACAAAAACACACATTAAAATATAAAGGGTTATGTACTGATTGGCTGAAAATGCTGTGACCAGAGGTTTGAAAGAAACTAACCCTTATACCTAGGAGTAATGGTTCAGTATTCACTAATTTGATGTTTACAGAGACTTTATAGAATAAAACTGCTGCCAACAACGAGAATCTTGCCTCCTATAATTCACTAGTGAAAGCTACCAGAGCAGATGCCAGTGTTGCCCTAGTAAAGTAAAATGTGCCAAACCATCACATGCAGTTTTCAATCATGAAATTACTTTTTGACACATCCTGTTTGGCTTTCGGTTAACATCTCAAACTCCCTTTATAGTCACTGAACAAGCATGTATTGGGGGCAATGTCCTAGGCACTGGGATAACTCTTTTCTAAAGGAAGACAAAAAAATGGTATGAGGCTAAACAGAGCAGGATGGAAAATTAGAGGAGTGACTCTAGAGAATAAGGCAGGCTTTCAGATGTGATATTTAGACTGATTATTGATAAAAGCAGAGTGAAGGCATTTGAGGCTGTTGTAAGAGCAAACACAAAGAGTAAGAAAGACCAAGCCCTAGCATGAAGCCCATTTGAAATAAATGCTGGTAACCTGTAATCAAATTTTGAAAAATGCTATCTGCACAGCTAAATATATTTCCCTGACATTTTTATGCAGTAGTTTCAGGTTACACAGGGTGATGAGAAAAGTATCACTAGAAACAATCAGTTACTTTATTTACACATGTATGATACCATATAAACAAAGCTGAAAAAAAAATTAATTTGGTAAAATCTGGAAAACAGAATTGGTATTCTGGGTTTGTTACCTATTATTTTTAATAGAACATTACATTTTTTGCTTCAACATTCCTGCTAGCATACCTCAACAGGAAAAAAAAAAAATGATACTTCAACAATCAGTCAAATAAATGGAAAAATTTAGTACAATGGTATAGTTACCTTAAGTTCACACAATTACCAAGCTCTGGTGGAATTTGTAGGAGGTCATTATTTTGAAGGTCCAGTGTGATCAGATTTTCCATTGTCTTCAATTTTTCAGGGTCCACGGATCCAACCTGATTATTACTAATCAAAATTGTTTCAAGTGTGGTAATGCGATACAGAACTTCAGGTAGTATTTTGAACCTATTTAAATACATTGGAATCAGAGGCAAAATCATTCATTCAAATAGATGACCTTAAGTTTGACATCTTGAGATAAAGTTTTCCTTATTTTAGATTTGGTTTAAGTCTTATATTCAAATTTGCCAGAAAATAAAAAATATGAACTAATTTTGGAACCCTGAAATTATTTGTTAGATGGACAGATTTGTAGCAGTTCCCATTTACTGTATAAAATCAGACAAAAGTTTAAATTCTCTAATGTTTTCCTTTTCACAATCAAGAGACAAGCAAATCTTCCTGAGATTCTGTATAGAATATTTCCATGTAGGTATTCTTCCTTAGTTCACTTGTATTTCTTATGAAAGAGAATCACTGCCAAATTAAGTAAAAATTCAGGATTGCTATTTGCTTTGAATGAAATTTCAAAAACAAGTGCATTTTTGGTTCTTCCAAAAGATGACAAACTAGCATAGGCTGCCAGCTTCCTCATCCAAAGCAACCCTGAAGATGCCCCAAGAGAGATAAAAAGGCTAATGGCTCGCAGAGCAATTAACACAAGTCCTTGAGGATCTCTTGGGGGACAGAGGCTAGCAAGGTTTCAGTGTGAGACAAACTGTCTCTCGCAAAGTGGACTAAATAAGGTAAGGATGGGCTGAAGGAGAACTTAACAGCTGTAGCCTTTTCACTTCCCCATATTGCCCTTCTTTTGCTGCTTCAATAAACAAACAAACAAACAAACAAAAGCAATAGTAAAGGGTAAACTCAAAGCAGCTCTGTAGTTCCAAGGGACTGGAGAGCCAATAACCAGGGTACAGATGGACCAAACTGCCTCCAAGTAGTTCCTTCTCTTCTTTACCACCAACCCATTAACAAGGTAATTTAAAAAAGAAAAAAAAAAAAAAGATGTGGCTCAAAAAAAGTTAGGGTTAACTTTTGCCACTTCCCCAAAGACATTACTTGACAATGCAATTGATAACTTAATAGATAATTCAATAGAGAACAATAGTTCAATTCACAAGTGAAAATTAGGAGAGATCTGGGAAGTGCACATATTTTAAATAATGAGAATAGTGGTATAACCTACATAAAAGAATGCAAAGATAATGGACCAGGCAGAACAAAAATTTAAATAGGCAGCATTTCCACATCACTATGCCTTAGTTTCTTCATTTGTCAATGAGGAATAATAATAGTACGAAACTTACACACTTGTGCCACATGAAACTTCTTGAAATGTCCCAAACACAGTATGTTCTCACAACTTTGTGCCTTAGCACATGTCACTTGCTCTCCCTGGGATAACTTATCCCTGTGTGTCTGGTAAATGTCTGCCTGTTTTTCCTAAGTCTCAGTTTTAATGCTATCTCCTTTACCTTCAGGTAATTGCAGGAACCACCTTTGTGCATTGTGCTTCAATTGTAGCAATTATAATTATTAAAATGATTAAAAGAAATAAAAAGCTATTACATATCAATTGTGAAAATTCAAAGAAAGCAACATTACTTTCAACTCTAAGCAGAACTAAGTGAAAATAAACCTGGATATTTAAAGAAAGTAAAAATACAGGGCCTTTTTGTTTGGCTCTTTTAGTTGTATTCTCTAGTTACTAGACGTACAAATTTTTTAAGGAACAATAGTCATAGATTTGTCTGTTCTCTTACCTATTAAAGGAAAGATTGATTGTTTGTAGTCTTATCAATGACTCCATTTCTTCAGGCAAAGAATTTAAAAAATTGTTTCTAAGGTAGAAAGAAAAAGATTTACAAAAAAGTTTTGTTCAACTTTAATTGTAATTAAAATGTTGATCAGACAAAACACTATGTAGCTCTGTCTGTCAATCTTTGATCTGATCTCCTTAAGGCTGAGTCCTAAGAATACGAAATCAGTCAGCTGCCTCAAGAATTTGGTTAGTGTGCCAAATCCTAATACCAAATATGCAACTAATCAATAATGTAATCACCCCTTTAAAGTAGAAGAAAAACTGTAAACTAACCCCTTATCTCCTTCAAATTGAGCTCAGCAATTCTTTTCACAGTCAGGGCCCTTTAGATCATGCCTGTAAGTACTACATTATTTGATACCGCAATGTATTTGGTGATAATACATATATATCTTGCACACAGACATGAAATTCTACTCCAAAAAAATTGAAATATTGAAATATTGTATGAAAAAGTAAAACAGGACAGTAAAGAGATACTACATATTTATAAATGTGTGACTTTCTACTATAGAGGTATTATGCAAGTACATCTCTATTCTAAGTGTAGAATTTCAATTTGCACAGTCCATTTTTTTTTTTAAAGACTTATGATGAACCATGGTAGTAAACAGAATCTCATTTACTGTTGGAAGGATCTGAGAACAATGTTAGAAGAAAGGTTAACAAACAAGTGGGTTTCTAGAGGCTATGTACCTACCTATAATAGAAGATATCTGTGAGAAAATTATAACCAACTAAGTGGCTACATATTACAATTGAATAATTTTCTCTAACCGATTTCTTTACATTCAGAAGTCAAGCCTAATTTTTAAGTTATATTTTCTGCAGCTCAACATATGTTCTATTTTCTTTTCTCAGCACTTTTCTCCAGGTATTGTCTTTATTAAGTTGTACTGGATAACCTACTGCTGGTTTCTATCTTTTTCCAGAAAGTCTTGTACCTACTGATACCAGACATAAAAGCATATTTTAGTCACTTAATTAGAAACTTCCAGATATGGTTATGATGAAGGCATGCACACATATACACACATACATACACGCCACTGAAGGAGGGGACAAAAAGAAAGAAAGACAGCAGCAATGGAGACATGAATTCATCTCTTTGCTCTGAACTAAAATGTGGTTTTACGCTGTTTTGCCAGTGCACTTGCCACCCAAAAAATAAAAGCAAGTCTACATTTAGTAGGAGCAGAGTAAAATAGATTTGCTTTAATCCCACAAGTAAAAAAATTTTGTCTCTACCGGAAAAGTAAAATATATAACTTAGCTTTCTGTTATTTGACTACTGTTTGAGCAGAACAAGAGGAATTATAAACTAAAACACACATCCAGTAACAATATATGAGCGGCAGAAAGCCTAGGTAGTCGACACATAGTTTACAATAAAGTTTTAAAGCCCATGCAAATAAATGACTGTCTAACCCTGAGACACATATTATTACCCTCTGTGAGCTGTGATGCTTTAGATCCTGTCACATCAACTTTGAACATTCTGAACTTCATATTACATCTGCAGAACCTTAAATAGTTTTCTTTTTGTTGCCACTCATAGTGTTCCTTTTCTTTACTTCTGGCCATGCATATTTAATATAATATTTTGGAACTAAATAGTTTCTTTTTAAAAGAAGCCATGCTAGCTAGCTGCTATGCCAGCAAAGAGTTGACAGTTTTGTGCTATTTGCTTTCAGAAAAGGAACAATGTAAAGCACTTTCCTTGTGTTATTTGTCAGTTTACATAAGCATGAATCTATCAAAAAAAGTTACTATTTTCTAATATTTTAAATAATTTTGTCTTATCACTTAACTTGTAAATTGTCTATAAATGATAGATCTGATTAAAATACTTCCTAAATGCTTAATTTTGGAGATATACTAAAATATTATTAATAAACTAAACACCAATTTCCATACTTAGAAAAATATGAGGGGAAGGGCAAAAGTTAGGCAAACTCAAGGACAAGTTATAATGAAAAAAGTGAAGCAATAGTATCAATACATACCTGAGATCTAAAAATGTCAATTTTTGAAGCATACATAATTCCAAGGATATAAAGGAAAGCTTATTAAAACTGAGATTGACATCAGAAACCATTTCCTTCAGTTCCAAAATCCTGAAACAAAAAGAATTCTAAGATGTTAGCACTTGAATTCAGAACCTCAAAACTATAAGAAGCTCACAGTGGGGGAAAGAACCCTGTATTATATTGTATCTGCTAACTATATATTCTGTAACTTTTACTTTTCTCACAAAAATTTCAATCAGTTTGGATGTGTAACTGATAAAAACAGATTTCTAAAAAGAGCCTTAATATTATCTGTCACAGAATTTCTACTTGTCCTTAAATGTATGTTGAAGTTTAAGAATCCATTTATTTTATATTTAAACCAACTATGAACAAAGAACAAAAATCAAATCTATGCAATTTATCTACTGTATTTTGTTAATGGCTTGAATCCATACAATAAATTATTAGACATATATTCTATAACATAAGTATTATTAATGCAAGAAATTTTACATATACTTTCAAATTTAAAACTATGAAAAATAATTATTTTTTCAACTAAGATGCGAACAAAACTTAGAATGAGTCACTACCTAATAGAAATGGCATCATGAACAGTTCTTACCTTTTCGGAATTTCACATAGCTGATTCTTACTGAAGTTAATAGAAGTTATAATGTTGCTTTTTACTGCATCAAACACTTCATCAGGAATCAAGGTTGTTTGTTTATCACTTTAAAAAACAATTCAAAATCTGCATCATTCTTAGTAGTCCAGAAAAATGTGATTATTACCTTCCACTTTTAAAGAATTGTACAGATTTTATATGAAAATTTTTGAACATAGTTGATTATTTAGTTCTGTAAAGAATGCTATACAAACCTGCCAACCCACAAATGTTAACTGTCAGGAATTCAGACATATACTGTGTCACAACACACTGTACCTTCTGAGCATTCATAAACTCACAGTGAATAAAAATAGAGATATATCTTCAGAGTCTAAGATGTCTAGAGGTCATATAGTGATGGATAGTAATATAGTAAATAGATTCCTCTATCTCAGAGTGGAACTAAATCTGTAATTTTAAAAACTGTTTTGCCCCTTTTCTTAAAAATCTCTAACAAGTGTTATCTGTCAACTTTCTTTAGGTAAATAGTTAACTGCAATTCAAGAATTCTTTTTAAAAGTTCAACATATACCAGTGTTCTCATAACCTCAACCAGTTTCTCTTTTAGCACATGACAAGGTGAACAGTAGAGGCCTTAGAACTATTCCTGGTTCTACCATTAATGAGCTTTGTCATTTACCTTCTCTGAAGCTCAGTTCTGTATAATTATAATCTAAAGGGTTACTCATTGTTATTTATGCCAGATCTTTTGTAAATGTAAATTTCCTTTTCAGTAAGACTAAAGTATCAGTAAGATTTTTAATAAAATATTATTTAATCTTAAATGAAAGTATAGAACTCTGACACTTGCTTTAACAATTTGTTCATGTTCTAATTAGCTATTATTCTTATGCTCTTTTTTTACAATTTTTAATGCCTAATACATCACTGACTTAAAAGTATCCTCGATGGAATATATTACAAGAAAACAGTAAGGGAGAGCTGTGTAAGGAAGTCATTGTAATACAGATGGGATAAAAGACAGCTTAAATTTCACAGGCACTGTGTCTTTTACTTCTTCTGCTTCAGGGCCCCATTTTCTGCTTTGCAGATGCAGCATTTTTATCTTTCCAATCAGCAATGCTCAAGTCATGAGAAACTGATTTATTCTAATCAAACTTTGAAGATTCACGCTATTTTTAAAAATTTATTTGAAGGCATTTATGCCTTAAAATTAGGAATTAATTTATATCTTAAACAGTATACTCCTTTCCAATTAAAGTCTCTTAGGAAAACAAATTACAATAAATTTTAAAACTAAATAACCTAAAATGTGTAATCTTAAGTGCTATATTTATTATGCTTTAGTTATATCTGTGCCTTTAAAAAGTGGGAATGGTTATCCCAAATAAAATTGTAGCAATATTACTTTATAGATTGTCTGGAGGATTAAAAGCAATATTATATGTCAAATACCTAGCACAGCACCCAGCACAGAACAGACTGAATAATGGTGTCTATTCAGGGTGGAGGGAATGAATGCCTGAATTAAAAAGAAATTCTAGCTAAAAAATCCTAAGACAGGAAATAAGTCCGTCTCATCATTCAGTATCCTATGATACCTAGCACAGAATGTGATCTCTAGTAGGCTCCAAAAATATCTACTGAACAAATGAGTATATTATGTGGAAGATAAAACACACGAAGTTGCCATGTTATGCTATGAGAGAAGCACAAATATTAAATGTTACCCTGTCAAAGAAGGAAGCTGGCTTAGAGTAGTGATTTTTACATACATCCAAGAGTGGCAGACAAGAAGGGAGAGCAATGTAAATGAAACACAACAAATCTGAAAAGGAGAGTGTATACTAACTACTGAGAGGTGGTTCCTACTGACATATTAAGGAAAAGGGGCCAGATACTGAAGCTGGCTGTGTGGATAACTGAACAAATCTGATCACTTATATGACTTGAGTCTATATTCTTCTGTATTTCCATTATAATACCAAGGCAATCACTGCCAGAACTTTAATAGTATTGGTTATTTTTATCATTGTTGCCTTAGTAGTGAAATAACACTTGACAACCACTCCCAGTCTTTGTATAAGTATCTTCTTTCCCCAAATATACTTACATAACATTCAAAAATAATTGTTAAGGTTTCTGTCTCAATTTATACACCAACACTGTAAGTGTTTCAGATTTAATATATGTACACATTATTACTATGACATTATTTGACTTGCATTCAGATATATTAACAGGATACAACCTCTCAAGCTTTGCCCGCTTGGGGTATGTATTATCTAAATTATACTTATTTTTTTATTTATCAATATAGAACCCACTACTACCAATATAAAGTCCTCTCTGGATGCTGGAGTCAGAAAATTTTATTACCAACCAATACTGTCATACTTTTATTTTTTAAAACAGCAAAATGTTTTTCATTATAAAAATTTTACTATTAATAACTATCAATTTATCTCAAACACAACAAACACGAAACACCTAAGGAATGGACATTTAAGTTCACTGTACTTTTTATATGCTTCTATCTCATCATTGTATTTATAAGTGCTCTTATTCTAAGTATACTAACATACTCTGATCAATTTTTCCTCACCAACTATTGTTTTTCAGAAGGATTATTTCTGCCAGTTTCCTGTATGTTCTGTATGTTTAAAAAATGAGTTACATACCTATAGTCTAACATTTTTAACGTGATGATGGCGTGTACATTGATCCTGGATTCACTCGGTAGTGTCATGGCAGTCTCAGTAACAGAGTCACTTTGGCCAGGTCCATCATCTGGGGGGAAAAAAAGTTATATAAAATGAATATGTATAGTACAAAGTCATTTTTAACAACCATGAAAATACATTAGAAATAGTTTATGTGATTTCTTGATATTATTGGTGAGAATGTCTTCAATCATATGCTTTATTTCCAATAACTCACATTTGTTTGAATTTAATTAATAGAAAATAGTTACTATAATATGGCTTCAAAATCTATTAATAATTCCTACCATAAGAAAACTGAAAAATAGGAAAGAACCTTCAAAAAATTAAATGTCTCCGAAGAAACAACAAGGAATCATTCCTCTTAAGCAAAAGATGAGTAATATCTCCATTAGGAGAAATATGTTAAAACAACAACAAAAGGATTATTTCCCACAAATGTCTAACAAATAGGCATATACCTATCTTTTCATTTTAGGACACAATGAAGCTGATTATCCCCAATCATTTTAAGTCTGGAAATTTCCATAATCCAAAACGCTTTTAATTTTCATATACACTAAGATTTTTTTTAGTAAATGCAAGACTTTATTTTCAGTAGACATATCCTAACATGTCTGCCTACTCCCACATTCACACACAATCAACTCCTCACTAATCTCTAGAGACTACAATCCCCTAGCAGAATCCCAGCTGACTTCTTTGTAGAAGTTGATTCTCAAATTCATATGAAGGCGGTCCCTGGTGGTCTAGTGGTTAGGATTTGGCGCTCTCAAATTCATATGGGATTGCAAAAACTCAAAAGAGCCAAAATAAGCCTAAGAAAAAGAATAGAGGAGGAGGAATTACACTTCCTGGTTGCAAAACTTACTACAAAGCAATGATAATCAAGATAGCGTGGTACTGGCTCAGAAGAGACACAGACATCAATGGAATAAAACTGAGAATCCAGAATGCGACCAATATTTATGGTCAACTGATTTTCAGCAAGGATGGAAAGACCATTTAATGAGAAAAGGATAGTCTTTTCAACAAATTGTGCAGGGAAACTGGGTAGCAGTGTGTAAAAGAATTAAATTGAACGCATATTTCACCACATATATAAAAATTAACTTAAAATAAATCACAGACATAAATGTAAGAACAAAACTATAAAACTAAGAAGAAAACATAGGGGCAAATCTTAATAGGATTCTGTGAAGGATTTTTAGATATGAAACCAAAAGCATAAGCAAATATAGAAAAAACAGATAAATTGACTTTATCAAAATTCAAAGACTTTTGTGTTTCAAAGGATACCATCAAGAAAATGAAGACAACACATAGAGGGCTAGAAAATATTTGCAAATCATGTATCTGACAAGAGTTTTATATCTAGAATATATAAAGAATTATTACAATTCAATAATAAAAACAACCTAATTAAAAATTGGGCAAAGGAGCTGAACAGGTATTTCTCAAAGATGTATAAATGGCCAATATGCACATGAAACGATGTTCAACATCATTATTAATCAGGGTAATGCAAAACAAATCTACAATGAGATACTTCACACCCATTAGGGTGTCTAAAATTTGAAAATGAGAATCAAAACTCTCATAAAGTCCTGGCTGGGTAGCTCAGTTGGTTGGAACTTTCATCTTGATACACCAAGGGTGTGGGTTCGATCCTTGGTCAGAGCACATAAAAGAAGCAACCAATGAATGTATAAATTAAGTGGAGCAACAAATCAATGTCTCTGTCTCTTTCTCTCTTCTTCTCTAAAATCAATTTTAAAAAAAACCCTCATACAAAGCTGATGAGAATAAAAAGTTGTGCAGCTGTTTTGTAAAACAGTCTGGCCGTTCTTCAAATAAAGTTACAGTATGACTGCAATTCTACTCCAAGATATAAATGCAAGAGAAATAAAAATACATGTTCACACTGAAATTTGTAAATAAGCTGCCAGTAGAAATGGGGTTCTTTCAGTGTGTTGAGAAAAGCTCTTCAGTGACCATGCACTGGAGGATGAAAGGTGACAGTAAGATGTAATGGGGTAGAAATATGACTGCCCAGGTGCCCAGAGCTGGTGTCTCATCCACAGACAGGCTGTTCAGCTACATTCCACTGTGGAAGAAGTCCAGCTTTGTCTTCATCAAGCCGCAAATAAGGACCAGGGTCCAGAAATTCTGTGCTATTGGTTCAGTCCTTGCCAAAGCTTAAGTCCAGCTCGGTCTCCATCCCATCCAGCGAGCTTAGTTTGTGTCCCTGGCTGCAGCCATATTGCTGAACCCAGATCCACGTTTGGGCCCTCGGGGCTGCAAGGTCCACGCAGCTGCCTGGGGCCCACACTTGGAGCCATGGCTGGAGCCCAGGCTTGGGCCCACAGGGCTGCTAGGCCCATATGGCTGCAATGGAGTGAGAAGGTGCTATCGCAGGACAGCACAAAGGAAAGGGCAGGGCCCATGTTACCAAGAGAGACCTTTGTTAAAGCTTTGATTTCCTCAGGCTTTCAAACTGACCAATCCCTTTCCCAGTCCTTGATGGCCTTGTGCTGTATCCTCCCCCTAGCCAATCCACCTCTTCTATCTTTGAGGGCTTGTGCTGAGATCTCCACTACCCAAACTGGTCTTTTCCCCAGATTAGACACCTCCCCTTTTGGTGTGCTCCCCTTTTAGGTCACCATCTTGGCTCCTACTGCACATGTGTCAAAGCTCTGCTGTGTCCTCTGCTTTATACCAGGCCTGTGCTTACGTCCCCCTGAACCATCTTGTCTTCTATTGGGCACACACCCAGCTGACTAGCTTCCCCTTTGCTGTTTTATTTCTCCCTCAGTAACCTGGGCTAATGGCCGGTGGTACACCAGGGAGATTGGAAAGCTAGTCCTTCCTCAGAACATGGGGAGATTATGGGATGTTAATCCCCTTGGCAGGGCACTGAGGCTACTCACGGAGTCTGTGAAGCTGCAGCTTCTAACTAATTAATCTTAGCCAGATTTGCACCCTTTTCTTTCATTAATATATAACAAATTTTTTAATACACTTATGATATACAAATTTAAAAATAGAAATCATACAATGTGTGCTTTCAGATAACAGCGTAATTAAATTAAAAATTAGTAACAAAACAACAAAGGGAAAATTCTAAACTATGAAAAGATTAAACACATCTCTCTTTTCTTTAATCCTCACTGGAGGATATGTTTATTGGCCTTTAGAGAGAAGGAAAGCGGGAGAGAAAGAAACAGTGATCATTTGCTTCCCATATGTGCCCCAACCAGAGTTTGAACACACATCCTAGGTATATGCTCTGCCTGGGGATCAAACCCACAACATTTTGGTGTATGGGACAACGCTCCAAACAACTCACCCACCAAGTCAGGGCAACAACACATTCCTGAATAACACATAGGCTCAAAGAAGAAATCTAAAGAGAAAGTTTAAATACTTTGAACTGCATGAAAATGAACACACAACTTAACAAAATTAGTTGGATGAAGTGAAATAAGTGTTTAGACAGATATTTATAAGACTGAATGCATATACTAGAAAAGAAGACAGATCTAAAATCAATAATCTAAATTTCTACCTTGGGAAATTAGAAAAAGAGGAGCAAATTAAATCCAAAGTAAAAAGAAAAGAGAGTATGAATTCAAGCAGAAATTAATAAAATTAAAAACAGGAAATCAATAGAGAAAATGCTGATTCTTTGAAAAGATCAATAAAATTGATATGCCTCTAAGTCAGGCTAACTAAGAAAGAGACCAGGCACTAATTACTGATATCAGAAGTGAAAGAGCAGACATCTCTACAGATCCCATGGGCATAGAAATAATAAGAACAACTCTATGCCACAATCTTGGTAATGTAGATGAAACAGACCAACACCATGAAAGACACAATCTGCCAAACTCACATAAGAAGACACAGAAAATCCAAAGGCCATATCTATTAACAAAATTGAATCAATAATCAATAACCTTCCAAAACAGAAGGCACCAAGTCTAGGCAGTTTCAGTGGTAAATTCTACCAAACATTTAAGGAATAAATTATACCAACTTTATAACATAGAAGCAGAGTTAATACTTCCAAATTCATTTTAAGAGGCCATAATTACTCTAATAAGGATATTACAAAAAGAACAGAAAGCAATCTCTGATAAACACACATGCAAAAATCATGAACACAATACTAGTATAGTGCTAAACAAAAATATGAATACTTTTCTTCCCACCTTCTAAGTTATTCTAGCTGGGTCAATTATCAAATTAATAGAGACAGATTAACAGGAGAAAATAAAAGTTTTAATACATGCAAATGGGGAATTCATATAGGCATGAAAATTCCAAAGACAGTAAGGCAACATTGGGTATACAATACATTTTGGACAAAGGATAAAGGTAGGCAACAGCAGGGTCTTAGATTTCAAAAGTAAGAATGCGCAATTTACAGAACAGAGCACATATGGAAGGAAAATTTTTGCTAGGCAACTCAAAAACAATGGGATACACAAAGTGTAAGGACAGAACATTATTGTTAATTTAAGAATGTTCTACTTATGGCCTATATGGATTCAGAATTAGAGCCACACCTGCCAGTAACCATTTTCGCTAATTATTTATACCCAAAATACATGTAAATTTATGTACTATTAACACTTCACTACCTTTCATATTATCCTTCAAAATACAAAAGAAAATTAAAAAGTACCTTTAATCTTGCTTCGTAGGTATTTTAAGACTTCTTGGGTTCCTTTCTGAAAAGGTGGAAAGACATATTCACTGAGACATACCGTGAAGTTTTATACATCAATACAAATGTTTGAACTTGAAATTTAAAAACCGAATCTGGTTTCTGAATATGCTTACATTTATTATTTCTCTTCGAATGGTTCTCATAGGATTTCCTTCTAGTGCCAGGAATTTCAAATGAAGTTTTCCCAATGAGTAGGGCAGACTACAAAAGATTAAATTGATTTCAGGGAAAACATTAAGGGCATGTATAATTCAATCAAACAGTTGATTGTAACACTAACAACATATATATACAAACGTCAAGGAACAACCAAGTAATGTAGGCCTACAATATTTTTCTTTGAGGTAAATGCTGAACATGTAAAAGAAAAATCAGATCTGTTTGAAATTGTCACACTGTGATTGCTAAAAAAGAATGTGAGCTATAAAGCATTTGGTAAATTGTATCCAGTGCTAAACAGTGTATGTTCAATATATAAATTTGAATGAATCAGTGATTCAAAATAGCCATCCTCACTGATGCTAAATGTTTTGATTTTCCCTTCAAGCAAGTAAATAAAATTCTTCCTATATAAAAAATAAGACAAAAAAATAAAAATTTTAATCACCCAGTTCATATTTTCATTCAATAAGAAAATTCTTTTTTATCTTTGTCACACAAAAAGATAAACTGTTAAGACTGGATATCCAATTTCAAAATTAAGCATCTACAATATACTAGGCATTGATTGGGTAGGGCGGCAATTTCAATCAGTATGCTGCACGAATTTTTAAAATATGTTATACCTGATTATTCATTCAGGGGCTCTGATCTCTTATCCCTTAGATTTTCAAATTAAAAACAAAAGCAAAACCAACAGCCAAAACAAATTTAAAAAAATGTAACAGACATTACAATAACTGTTGGTGTGAATGAATCAAAATTATACCTTTTTTTTGTCAGATCAGCAAAAATTATTTTTGGTGTGCTGGAGAATTTCAGTAATTAGTTTATGTGTGCCATGAGATGAAAAAGGTTGAAATCACTAGTGTAAGGATATCAAGATTCTTGCCCTTAAAGAGCTCTCAGTTCAACAAAGAAAGAAGACGTATTCACAGTTAACCAAAGTAGGAATTATCTTATGTTGCTGGTGAGCATATAAAATAGTACAGCCACTCTGGAAAGCAGAGTCTTGTAAAGTTAAACACATACTTACCACACAACTAAGCAATCTCACTCCTAGAGATTTACCCAGGAGAAATTAAAATAATGTCTAAACAGAGACTTTTACATGAATGTTCACAATAGCCAATAAACTGAAAATAATTCAAATGTCTGTCAACTAACTAGTGAAGGGATGAATAAGGATGAATAAATAGTACAGCTGTTTCATGGATTAACACTCAGTAATAAAAATGAACTGCTGATACACACAATTACGTAAATGAATCGCAAAAGCCTTATGCTATGTGAAAGAAGACAAACACAAAACTATATATTGTGTGATTAAAAACAGACAAACTACAGTGACAAAGCAAATCAGTATTGCCAGAGGCTGGGGTATTAAAAAAGGACTGACTGCAGAGCATATGAGGAAACTTTAGGAGGACAAAAATTTTCTATCTATATGACTGTGACAATGTTTACACAAACATACATTTGTCAAAAATCACCAAACTATATGCTTAGTGAATTTCCTTGTATATAAATTATACATCAACCAATATATATATATAAGACAAATGATAAACTAGTTGCTATGAAAGTAGAGATACAGAAATTAATAAGGGGTGTGAGTGAACACACAATACAATATACAGACAATGTATTATATGGAATTGTACACTTGAAACCTATATAATTTCATTAATCAGTCACCCCAATAAATACAATAAAAAGGAAAAAAATGTAAAAATAAAGATAAAAAGAAAAAATTTAGCTAGGGTAGCAAGGTAGGGAAGGGAGTAGCAAAGCCTAAAAACTAAAATGGGATTCCACCAGTCAGGCAGTAAAAGGGTATTCTCAGGTAAAGAAGCAAAATCATCAGTTCATTTATAGCTCAGTGTAATCTGAAAACAGCATACTTGTAGGAGTGAAGGATGGTATATAAAGAGAATGAAGCCTGAATGTGAGATGCCCTTGAATTTTATGCTAAAAAGACTGGACTTTATTTTTCAAGACAGTGGCTCCCAATTACTGGAAAACCAGAGGCATCAAAATCTCCTAGGAATTGTTTAAAACAAAACACAAAACAATTCTACAATCTCATCATTAGAGGTTCTGATTCACTGGTGCCTCAGATTCTGTACAGTAGTTCCCCCTTATTCTCAGTTTCAGTTTTTGTCATTTTGGTTACCCATAGTCAACCAGGTGAAAATATTAAATAGAAATTTCCAGAAATAAACAATTCATAAGTTTTAAATTGCGTGCTATACTGAGCAGCATGATGAAATCTCAGACAGTCCAACTCACTCCCTCCTGGACGAGAATCATCTCTTTGTCCAGTGTCTCCATGTTGAATTCGCTCACTGCTCAGTTAGTAGCCATCTGGGTTATTGGATCGACTCTCTTGGTATCACTATGCCTGTGTTCAATTAACTTATTTTACTTAGAAATGACCCCACAGCCATTCACATAACTTTAATTAGAGTATACTGTTATGACTGTTCTATTTTATGTTATTATTGTTAATCTCTTAATGTACTTAATTTATAAATTAAACTATCATAGGTATGTATGTGTAAGAAAAAAACCCTATAGAGAGGATTAGGTACTATCCCTGGTGTCAGGCATCCACTGGGGATCTTGGAACATAACCCCAGTAG
Organism: Pteronotus mesoamericanus; assembly: GCF_021234165.1. NCBI lineage: Eukaryota > Metazoa > Chordata > Mammalia > Chiroptera > Mormoopidae > Pteronotus > Pteronotus mesoamericanus. The sequence goes on from NW_026555006.1 coordinate 18,534,861, forward strand.
ATATGGGGAAGAACTAGTGTATTTTCTTTTTTTATTCTTAAAGCTTCTCAGTGATTCAGATGCATAGCCATATTTGGTAACTAGTGTTATAACAATGTAGAACCATCAAAGTGTTTTAGTAGAAGAATGCCCTGATAATTTGTATTTCATAAAAAATATTCTGATAGCAGTGTAAGGAATCAATATTTTGGTGAGGAGACATTCTGGAGAGGTACAAAATGAATTGATTGTCTAAGAAGAAAGTACGAGGTTGGAGGTAAGGAAAGAAACTAATATTTATTAAGTGCCATTATGTTCTAGGTCCTGTGATATATATATATATATATATATATATACACTTCATAACCAAAGCTCTGAAAAAAGAGGAACTTACATATCAGAAATATTTCTACCAATTACTTTATTTAGTTAATATTATTATATTTTTGTTTTAAATATTTGCATTCCACTGCTTTTATGCAGTAGTCAAAATAAAAAACTGCCATGTGGAAAAATGTATGTCAATATTTATAAGAGGCAAGAGATCATGTCATTCATTACTTGTAAAGTAAGCACTTTTAGGGATATCCAAATCACTTAGTAATTTATCATAAATAGAAGTGAAAAGTGTCACTTTTCAAATATTCAAATCTATGGCCAAGATGTACCATATGCCATTTGTACATTGTGAAAACAATTCTGACTTTTAAAAATACACACATAGAAAAAAAATCTGCCTTTCCTAACCTTTCACCTTCTATGAATGAGAAACCATGTTATTCTAAACACAAAATCTCAGACATTTAACTGGTACATAATCCTTGCTAAGTCTGAGTCATATTTTTGGTATCTATAAAAATTGTTCCATTACTAAATACAGGATGTGGCAAAAGCAGATTTACAGTTGTTTGTATGGAAAACAATACATTATTAAATAATAATACATAAACAAACTCTGCGTTTTGCTTTCTCACAACTAACTGTAAACCTACTTTTGCCCAATCCGTATTATGATCCTCTGCTCCCTACTCTCCTCCTCCCATCTCCAACACAGGCAATAAATTGCTAAATACTACTTATTCTAACTCATCATACCTTTCACATCTTTCCTCTTCTTTCCATTCCCATTGTCACCATAGTTTAGGTCCTTATTACATGAGAGGTCTACAAAGTTGTCAACACAGTGAACTGGATATATAAAGTGCTCCCTAATGTTAAACTTATTAATCTAATAGAGTTTATTTAAATTTACCACTTACAAAACCACACTTATCCAACGTGCTTTATCCATTACCACCAATTTATTTTTAATGAGATTACAATCAAATTGGTTCTGTTATTAATCTTTCCATAGCTCCCTACCTCTTAACTAAAGGAAACGGGCTCTTCACAGGTATTTCTAGGATCTCTTCCACATGGCCTCATATTATCTTTCAAGACCTAAATTCTCAATATCTCCCTACTTATACCCTATTCACCAGTTCAATTTGACTCCTTGCTCTTCTCTAAATACATCTCTTCAATTTTCTGAATTTTCCAAGCTTTGTACATTTGCCTTCTGCCAAATGTTTCATTTTGACCATCTTTCATATGCATTTGAAAACCATGGTCATCCTTTAAGGATCACATGGTGGGACTAGAATGAAGCATGGCCATGAAAGGGAGTGTATATATTTACACTTTGTGCTCTAGGCAATTACTGCCTCACCCTGGTCCCAGTCCTAAAGATTATCTAAAAATGTTACTTTCCCCACAAAGTCTACCTTGATACCCCTCAATAAGTTATAATTCCTGTATTTCCTTCAAGCTCCCAAAGCATTTTGTATCTCTCCAATGGTTTTCCGTTCCTTTAACAAATTAAAAAATCAATATTTAAAAGGAACCATCTATGTATCCAGGCACTAATCTAGAAGTTACAGCAGTGAAAAAAACAGATAAAAATTCAGCCTTCTGAGAGTTCACATTCTAACAGGTAAGAGGAACATGTGAATGCATCTCATCCTATTAGCATATTAAGCTTGCTGTCAAGGACAAAATCTTATTACTTTTTGTAGGTCTGTACATAATACTTGCTCAGTAAGTATTTATTGAATCTAATTCAGAAAAAAAAATCTCTATATGCTTTTTCACAAATATTTTAACTTACGAATTATAATCAAATATAAATATGATTTCTTATTCATTTGATCTTTAAACTTACCTACTAATATCATTGTTGCTTAGGTCAAGCCTTTCCAATGACCGTAGTAGAGTAATCTCATCTGGGACAGATTTTAACTTGTTATCCCGCAGGTCTAGCACAAGGATAGAATTCAGATGCTTAAGATGTTCTGCCCCTAACATTTCAATTTGGTTTTCACCTACATGTAATTCCTACAAAACCAAAGATTAATCATGTATATTTCTGTATTCAATGTTACACTACATAATGAAAATAAAATTGAAATCTTAATTTCAAATCATTGAAAAACATAACTTTCTAATTACTAAGGTGCTTAAGTTTTCAATTGCTAAGCCATCTTATAGCTAAAGAAAAATGGCAGTAAGAAAATTTTCTGATAATTTATAAATAAAGGTTTAACCTGGTACAAAGTTTAGCATTTATAAAGCAAAAAAAGAGAAATGATTTAGTGGTTACACTTACAGAAATAATAAAAATACAAATCCGAGAACTATACTTATAAAAGATTTAAGGTAAATTTAAAAAGTTATACGGTAATTAGTTATTCAACATTTTCATTTATGATTATTATATATATTGATTTCCCATTAACATAATCCATAATTATCATATGGAAAACTAATCTTATAAATTGTAACTTTCAGTTCTTTTCAACACTGTCAGCATCCTGCATAAAAGAAACTCTTAACACTAATGCATAAAAGTATACATAAAGGAAAGCAATGCATGGCAAATTTAAAAGAGAATGTTAATACTAAGTAATTAAAACCAAAAGAAAGTAATTAAGTTTAAACAGATCTGATTATGATACGGTAAACATGAGAGGTGGCAACTTACAGAATTAGATACATATTCCTTCCTGGTATTCTGGTATTCCAGGTCTCCTACAATATGGCCCCAACGTACCATGTTAGCCTCGTCATCTATTACATATTCAGTTATAAACTACTCACCAGATAAAATGGACAAATTTCTATTTTTAAAGTTGTTTATTTCTTTCTTTAAAAAGATTCTGTTACTAATAATACCATAAATATATTTAGTCATATTAAAATTTGGAAAATTATTTATATATAGGAAAAACATAGCACATATAACTAATACATATTTCCAATGTAAAACAAGATTAAAAATTTCATTTTCATTATTAACTTTTGGAAAATATATAGTTATTTAATTATCAACTAAATAGTACCTTTAATAATTTACAAGAAGGAAATTCTGGTAAAAAACGTAATTTATTCCTCTGCAAATAAAGCAATTCTAGTGATTCCATGCCAGCCAATTCAGGAGGTACAGTTTCCAAAAGATTTGAATTACAATCCAAGTGCTTTAATCCTGTAATACATATTTAGTAAAACATAAAATTATTTTAATAGAAAAAAATATTGGTCTATAATTATATGTACATGCAAAAAAATGTACACATAATCATGAGAACTTAACTTATATACTGCTATAATAGTCAAGAATCCTAGAACACCACTGAATTAAATAAACATAAACTAAGATTTTTTACCTTTAATTAAAATTAAAGAGAACTGATATTAAAATTAATGCTTAATCATAGTCCACATCATCTTTGTAACAGATTTTAATAAACGAAGTACTTTAGCCCTGGCCAGGTAGCTCAGTTGCTTAGAGCTTCATCCCAATATGCCTAGGTTATGGGTTCGATGCCCAGATAGGGCACATACAAGAATCCACCAATAAATACATAAGTGGAACAACAAATCAATGTTTTTCTCTCTCTCTCTCACCCCTTCCTCTCTCTAAAAATCAATATATTAAAAAAAATCTTTAAAGTTCTTTGGTATTCTGTTAAAGTACTCTAAAATGTACAGGGTAGGACAAAAGTAGGTTTATATTTGTTCATATAGAATATAATAATTAATAATAATATAATAAAGTGTTTCACATACTTACAACTATAAATCTACCTTTGTCCCGCACTGTATAAATTATACACATAAGATTATTTTCCTCTGCAATTATGTATCTTTAAAAAGAAACAGCTTGAGAGAGATATATAAATATGCATGCATACTATATGTATGAATTAACATCAGGTAGCTTAGATACATCCATATTTAAAATAGGCATGGTCACTTTCTATCAAACCCCTTGGATTTTTATTATCCCCTCCAATACTTCATCCATTTATACTGCCTCTCTGTCTCTTTCCCTTCCTTTCTTCTTCTTCTTCTTTTTTTTATTACATGCTTTCTCTAACACCTTAGCTAACACCCTTGACAAGAATGTTCTTACTTGCAGTATCTCTCTCTTACCTGCTGGCTCATTCTTTCTTAAAAGACATAACAGAAAACAAAAATAGGTAAAAAATAAAGGTCTTCTTTACCTTAAAACTTTAAAATACAGTTTTCTCCCTAATCCATAATACATATTCTTCCACTTACAATGGTCACAATTTTCCACAGTTCACTCTCAACCCTCTAGTTTGAATAAGCTATACACATTTTACAATTTTTTTCCCCTGTACTTGGAACCTGTCAACTTTAAAATAATTCAAGACCGAGTTGTTACAATACCTTAGCTGCTTTTAGTATTTAAAGAAGCTAACTACTTGAAACAAATGTAGTAGTACTACTTTCAGTTAATAATATAGTACTCTATTATTTGGCTAGAGCATTGAGAAAAATGTCACAATCTGATCCACTCCAAATCCAGTAAACTCTATAAAAAGTTTGTTTTAAAGTTAGAGACTCTAACTTTTCACAATTGTTTGCAGAGCTCTGATCGAGAATGCAAGCAGTATGTAGTGGGAAGAGCAATGGGGATGGAGTAAGAGGACTCAATCCCTGTCTCTACAATTTATAATATAATTTCTAAGCCTAGGTTTTTGAATGTTGAAAATGCGAATAGGCATTCCACTAATTTACAGAACTGTTGTGATGGCAAACTTTAAATGTAAAAGCATTTGAAGTTAAAAAAGAACCATATGGATTTTTTTTTTAAAAAGCTAAGGGATTTTTTTCCCCCAATAAGTGTACAACTGTGATGAGATAGGCCTTTTCTGGAAGAGAACCCCAAAGAGGACCAACATCACACAGGTAGAGAATTCATTGCTAGGACACAAGGCAATGAAGAACAGGTGATGCGAGGGAGAACTTTAAACGGAAGCTTCTACTCATCTGCCATTTTGATAACCTGCAAGTTTTCAAGAAAAATATTGTCATGAAAAACATGTTGAATGTGATGTGGAGGGCAAATAAATAAACAGGCAATTTTTTATTGAGTGGATTCATGAAGTGTTTGCCTTAAGTGCAAAGAAATACCTCTGGGAAAACAATCGCCAGTTGGGGCACTTTTTATAATGGACAATACTCCTCCCACCTGCAGGCTTGGAGGCCAGCTGGTATAGCTGTGCAGCTTCATCACTGTTAGGTTCTGCGACCAAATGTGACTCTCAGCCAGCCTATGGACCAACAGGCTATTTCTAATTTTAAGAAACTCTACAAAGACACTTGTTCAGAGGTGTTTTGAAATACCTTTGAAACTAATTTAACCCTCAGGGAGTTCTAGAAGGAACATTTTATATCCTCACTTGCTTTGAGCTCATAGACAAAGCATGGCGGGGAGGTGTCTTCCAAGACCATGCAATCAGCCTGGAGGAAACTATGGCCTCAGTCAGTTGCTGAAATAGACTTTGAGGGCTTTGAGGATGAGCCTCTGTCTGTTGTGGAGGACAGTGTGCCTTTGGGCAGGTCCATGGGCTTGGAGGCGGATGCTGATGACATGGAGGAGTAGGTGGAGGCCCACAACACTGAGCTGACCACCAAGGAACTCCCAGGCCTGCAGAGGGAGCAGCAACAGACGGCAGCTGAGGGTCTCTCTTCAGAAGACGAGATAAGGGAGGATATTCCTATTTCACTAATTAAGGAAATGCTTGGGAAATAAGGAGAAATACAAAGTTTTATTGAGAAATATCACTCTGACAAAGCAGTAGTAAACCAAGCAATAAAGTTGTTCAATGACTATGCAATGTTTCACTTCAGGCAAGAGTTAAAATGCAGGCAAAAACAATCATGATTGGATAGGTTTTTAGTGATACAGATGCCCAGTGAGCCTGCAGTAGGTTTTAGTGGAGCAAAGAGACAAAGGAGAAAAAGAACCCTATAGGAACAGTTACATGATGTTTTTTATGGAAAAGGACTCCCCTCCAAAACAGTAACACCCTCCTCTGCAAATTCAGTCATTAATAGCTCTCCACATTGAAGGTAAGTTCAAGTGTGTACATAAATTTTCATGTTTTTCTGTACATTTCATTTCCTTTCTGTTAAATTTTAATTTACATTTCCTGTCCTTTTTATGTTTCAAGTATTACAGATTAAATAGTACATTAGACATGTACTGTATATAAGAAAGGTTAAAAAGGGAATTATTTGGGGGTCTGGAACATATTACTTCAATTTATGTTATTTCTAATGGGAAAAAATGATTTGGTTTTCAAACAAATCACTTCTCTAACAGCATTCCAGAACAAATTAAGTTCGAGAACCAAGGTTCCACTGTACCGTTATTGAAAAATGGCAAAGACAAGCAGTCTTAACTATTCCTATCACAAGTAAAGGCTCCCGAAAATGTCAATTTGATTTATGTGGATTTAACTTATGAATTACTATTATAAATGACAAATAACTACTTCTGGTCAAGATGGAGGCATAGGCAACTATGCCTCACTTCCTTGGACAACCTTAGGAGGGTATACAACTACCTTCGAAACAAAAAACACCCAGAACTGCCAGAAAATAGAACTGTATGGAAGTCCGACAACCAACGATTTAAAGAAGAAACATTCATTCAGATGGGTAAGAAGGGGGGACACAAGGAGCCCGACGGAGAGGACGTGGCATGGCAGCTGTGAGGGCAGTGACCAGGCAGAGGCAAGTGGCCATCCGAATGGGCGGTCCCATATTAGGAATATGCGGGGAGCATGTCCCAGGCCAGACTGTGCAGCCCAGGGTTCCAGCACTGGGAAATTAAGTCTCATAACTCTTGGCTATAAAAAACACTGGAGATTGGGGCAGTGGAGGAAAATGCAGATTTATCAGGAGAGTCAGTTTAAAGGGCCCACAGCATCCTAGAACATACGCAAGCCCACCCACTCTGGGAATAACTACTAGGGAAACAGCTAGAGGGGCACCAGTCGCATAAATGACTCGAAGCGGGGTGAGTGCTGAACAAGCCTCCAGCAGTTAGGCAGCTGCACTCTCCCCTCTCAACCCCTCCCCCACATACAAAGCCACATGGCTGCCCCGCCTCAGCAATTACCTAAGGCTTCACCCCATACAACAGAACAGGTGCTCCAAGAAAGGGAGTCAAAGCAGCTCTACCTAATACCCAGAAATAAACACAAGGAGGCTGCCAAATTGAGAAGGCAAAGAAATATGGCTCAGATGAAAGAACAGAACAAAACCCCAGTACCTAGTAAAAGAACTAAGCAAAATGGAGACAGCCAACCTATCAGATGCAAAGTTTAAAACACTGGTGATAAGGATGTTTAGAGATCTCACCGAGTACAGCAAAAGCACATGGGAAGAAGTGAAGGATACACTAAGTGAAATAAAGAAAAACCCACAGGGAACCAACAGGTTGAGAAAGAGAAGGAAGTCAGGGTTCAAATCAATGAATTGGAACATACGGAAGAAATAAACAGTCAACCAGAACAGAATGAAGAAACATGAACTCACAAAAAATGAAGAGAGACTAAGAAGACTCCTGGACATCTCCAAACATGCCAACATTGGAATCATAGGGATGCCAGGAGAAGAGGAAGAGCAAGAAACTGAAAACTTATTTGAAAAAATAATGAAAGAAAACTTCCCTAATTTGGTGAAGGAAATAGACATACAAGTCCAGAAAGCATAGAGTCCCAAAAAATTTGGGCCCAAAGGGGAGCACACCAAGACACACTGTAATTAAATTGCCAAAAGTTAAAGATAAAAAGAGAATCTTAAAAGAAGCAAGAGAAAAAGCAGAGAGTAACCTACAAAGAAGTTCCCATAAGACTATCAGCTGGTATCTCAAAAGAAACTTTGCAGGCAAGAAGTCTTCAAAGTCATGAAAAGCAAGGAACTACCATACAATCAAGACTACTTTATCCAGCAAAACTATCATTAGAATGGAAGGGCAGATAAAGTCCTTCACAGAGAATGCAAAGCTAAAGGACTTCATCATCGCCAAGCTCTTATTATATGAAATGTTAAAGGCACTTAAGAAAAAGGAGATCAAAACTATGAACAGTAAAATGACAGCAAACTCACAACTATCAACAACTGAACCTAAAAAACAAAATCAAACTAACCAAAAAACCAGAATAGGAACAGGATCACAGATATTGAGATCATCTGGAGGGTTATCAGTGGGGAGGGGGAAAGGGAGAATGGGGGAAAAGGTACAGGGATTAAGCATAACTGGTAGGTACAAAATAGACAGAAGGATGTTAAGAACAGTATAGGAAATAGAGAAGCCAAAGAACTTATATGCACAACCCATGGACATGAACTAAGAGGGGGGACTGCTGGAGGGAAGTGGGGTACAGGGCAGATGGGGTCAAAGGGGGAAAAATTGGGACAACTATAATAGCAAAATCAATAAAATATACAAAAAATAAATTAAAAATACTATTAATCCAAAATAGAATATACAATTTTCCAAATTCACCTCAAAATGATCTGTAATCAACTGTATGAAATCACTTCTGTAACTTCCTTTACAAAAGGGGCATTTAAAAAAAAGAAGGCTTATATATGACTGGCAAAATAAAACTAAATAAAGTAAATAGTCTACAGCTAATACTCATTGTGGTATCAACCAAGAAATAGTAGCAGTTTGCCTTTAAACAAAATAATCAGTTTAATGATTTTAGACTCTAAACCAAAAACTCCAAGATTATTAAGTATACTTATTTAAAAGGTACTAAAATGTACCTTAAATATTTTTACCTGTTAATATCAGTCTACAGTACTTTAAATATGATGGTTCAATGGAAAATTTTAATAGAAGCACTAAATTTTAAACTTTTTTTTTTAAAAAAAGGATTCATAATTTAGGCCAAACTAGACTCTCTCTTGTCATTATTAATTATGAATCACGAGGAGGCTACAGCTATGACATAACCATATGTCATAGATAGAATCGCCTATGAAGAGGGAATAATCTCTTACTGAATGTTGAATGAATGAATAAAAATACAGCATAGCTCAAAATCTTAATCGATTTCTCAGGTATAAAATTTTATCACAATTTATAATACTTTCTTTTCCTCTTTTTGATATGCCAAAATACCTTTTTGGCGTTAATTATTTAGGAAGCTGCTAGACAGTAATGGCCTGGAGAAAATCTGATTAGATGCTATTGTTTGCATTTACTACCATAAAATCTATTATTTTACTTTCTGTAATTAACTACATTAAAATTTATTTTTCTAACTGTAGACTTATTTTGCTTAATGCACCAACTTCAAATTTATGTATTTTTGAAAATAGAGATTTACTTTTCATTCCACTTATTTCTGCTGGCAAATTCTTCAGTTGATTACTGGAAAGATTGAGTCGCACCAGGTTGGAGAGAGAAGAAAAACTAGCAGGAACAGTTGTGAGATGATTATTTGAAAGATCCTTTAAAAAGAGAGAGACAGAATGAATAAATGAACAAATAAATAAAAAAATAAATTGTCCCCAAAGGGTATTACAAATTTTTGCAAGAATTAAAATATTAAAAAAAAAAAAACAAAACCTATTTCAGAAATGATGTTTTGTAACCCTCATTCACTGACAATTTCACAAATCATTCATTACCTCAATATTCTGTAGGCCCACTACGTGCCCAATAATGTAGCAGAGAGAAATCACAATGAATTCTGACTTCAGAAAGTTTATATAAGGGTACCATTAATACTAAGTCATGCTATATCATGTATCCTGTTTTCAATTTCTAAAAAACCCATTTGTTTATCCAATATTTATTGAGTGCCTGTGATAAATAGGGCAAATTTTATGGGTAAACAATAATATGAAACAAAAAACAACTCTGTAAAAAAGGAAAATTCTTAAAAGAAAATAAGCTGAAAATACGGCCACTTTAACTTTTGAGAAGAAAATAGTCCTTGATTTTCTGCTGACCTCAGCAAGTCTTCTTTGACAAGTCCAGAAGTCCAATATACTACTGTTCATTCAAACTTGCTTAATTAGCCTTTATACCTCAATGTTTCTTTAAGTCATTGTTTCTGTTTTTTCTTTAAACAGTTATAAGAGAACTTTTTTAAAAAAACACTCCCCTTAAAAGTTATAAACCAGATAATTCTTCTTATAACATTTGAATTCAGTGTAAGTACTCTACTAGCTATCAGCAAACTGTTAGGTAAGGCCAGCAGTAACAATGAACAGAAAAAAAAAATAACGTAAAGGAACTGCTCTCTGAAGACTTTAATTGGTCTAATATGACACTACTGCATTCTGTAACTCTAAATAAATTAAGAAGATACAAAAAGGTAAAAATGCTAGATAAGCATTTTTCTCTGTATATTGTAAATAATGTATTATCATAATCTATAACATACAACATAGTAACCTACAATTCCAATACTCTAAGCTCTAAGAATTAACAGATTACTAATAAATAAATATTGTATAATATAAAAGTTACTGACACTAAATGCAATGTAGTATTCTGGATTGGGTCCTGGAACAAAAAAAAAGGACATTAGTGGAAAAACTGGGAAAATCTTGATAAAATCTGTACTTCAGTTAGTAATATTATATCACTATTCATTTCTTACTTTTTACAGATGTCGCATGGTTATGTAAAATGTTAACATTAGAAAACCTGGGCGAAGGAAGTGTTGAAACTCCGTGCTATCTTTACATTCCCATAAATCTAAAATTATTCCAAATAAAAAGCTTAAAATAAAAATGTTCACTAGAAAAGATATTAATTCACAAATTTATTTTAAAGAACCCAAATCAACAAATTACTAATAAACACTTAATTATTTTAATTAATAATTAGATATAAAATATAAGCATATAAATTAATCACTATTTATGCAGCCAATTCTTCAATAAATATTTATTTAGTACTATTATGCAAAGTAGCTTTTACATAGCCAAGAAATATTACCAGCATAAATCATTACAGATGCATATACTTTTTATTCATTTATTTATTTTGAAAATCCTCACCCAAGGATATGTTCCCTGATTTTTAGAGAAAGAGAAATGGAGGGGGAGACAAAGAAGGGGGGAGAAAGAAAGATAGAGACAGAGAGATAGAGAGAGAGAGAGAAAGAGAAACATCAATGTGAGAGAGAAACATTGGTTGCTTGCCCTCCCCACAACCAGGTATGGAACCCACAACCCAGGTATGTGCCCTGGCCTGGATCTAACCTGCAAGCTTTTGGTGGGCAGAACAACACTCCAACCAACGGAGCCATCCTGCCAGGACCAGATGCTTATACTTTTAATGTTTTAATATATTTTTGCTCACATTATGATTTATTTGATGCTGAGTCCTTAAGATCACAACTCTAAACTCAAATATCCTTTCATTATGCCACCTGTGATCTAGGAACTCATAAGGGGAATACTGGTAACTGCTGTAGTTAATTAGGTTTCCTTTCTACTACAGAATCTTTTTTAACAAACAATTCAATTATTATATTTACCACTAAATTTTATAAGAAAATCTAATGGTTCCCTCCTTTGCCATTCATTTCATCTACCTACGCCTTTTACTTTCCAAACCTTATCTCCAATCTAATCAGAATGAGAGACATGGAAGTTGAGGAAAGCATGTATTTTGACTTCAAACCCTAGAGCGGATAAAGGAAAATATCAAGAAGGATGTATTTACAGAAAAAAAGTAAAATAAGTACTTTTTCCTTTAATGAATAAATTTTGATGCTAAAATGACATAAAGGAGTTTTTCAAACATATAATAGGAAAAAGAAGAAGAATATAATATTAAATAACTATTGGAGTAGAGATTATTAGAACATTGGATCTAATACAGCTAAAGTCTTTCAGATAGGATATCTTACAGTGGAATGTTACTCCTTCAGTGGTAAAGTGGGGAAAAAAAAAAGATACACTTTGGAGTCAAACTGGCTCATGTTAAAACCCTGAATTTTTTACTTATTAGTTGAATGACTAATAAGTTCTCTCTTTTTTATAAGCCTAGTTTCTTATCTGGATTAGGGGAATAAAACCATGTACCTCACCATATGTAAAGCTTAAAACAAAGTACATACTGTTTTTATAATATGATTAAAATAATATTTACATTGCTTTACAGTTATGTTTATGTAAAATGTGACACAGATGTAATAAAAATTTTGCCAGATAATGCAGCCATTCTGAAAAAGAGAAGAAAAGGCAGGCCTTAAAGGGACTGATTATCTGGGTACTCAGGGGGGACACTCAGAGGACAGGAATGCTACAGAGCCTATTAAGGAAAGAGCAGAATGGGTATAGAAAAGCAAACTGGTATATGCTAAAGATACCTTTCCTCTAATTTGCTAAACCATAAGAGCATCTGAATAACAAAGTGTTCCTCATCACCCCTTTCCCCAACTCTATTCCTAAATTAAAACATTAGGTGATTTCATAAGAAAACATAAAAAAAAAAACAAATTGCTATTATTAATTTAATGATCTAACTAAAAGTCATAGTTTCTGATAATCTAGCCAAATAATCGGCTTCCCATTTTCTCAAGATTTCAATCATGTATCTAAATTATCAGCCTAATGAAAAATCCTATCAGCCCCAAATTATATAAAAATTAGAAAATCGTAACTCACCAAATCTTCTAAATTGAGAAGTTGTTCAAATCCCTCGGGTATGCAAGTTAGTTCATTATGCTGGAGATACAGGCCCTTCAGGTTTCTTAGATACGTAATTTCTTCAGGGAGTATTTTCAGTTTGTTATGGCTATTAATTAATAAAGTAAATGCTGAATAATTTGTTGACAACATATTAAATATTTATAAAGTTTTTATGCTAAAACTACATGGAATCCTTAAAGGTATGAAATATGGTTATTAATTTTAAAGTTTTCAAACTTCATATATAAAAGTATACACATTGAAATACTCATCTAAAGCAATCAAATTGAGGGTTTCAAAAGAAAGCAACAAAGAAATAAAGGGTTTTAACCAAATAAATAATTTGTGAAATTTGGTTGCTTTCTTATAATCAACTCTTTATTTTACATGTAATGTGAAAGGATACACTGGACTCAATATTTTACATCGTATCTAAGTTTTAGAATTTTGACAAGGATGTGCACCCACACACTAAAATGGAGTCACATCTTACATGGGAGTAATGTTTTAAACCTAGCACTCAAGACAAAAATAGCTATTTTGTCTCAGGGCTGGTCCTGTCAATTTGAATGTAATATGAAACTCCATTCTTCTTTGTACTTAGTTAACTTTTCAGCTCAGTCCTTTTATAGAGATATTTAACTTACTGGTTTACAAAAATTCCCAAGCCACTAAGGATGACAGACTCCTTGATAATTGAGAGATGATTTAACTTGTTCCCAGATTTATCTCAACTATTCACTTAGGAATGCCACCCTATTTTCATGTCAAATACAATTATTTAACAAAAAATGGAGAAATGTAAAAGGGATAACTAACAATAACCTTAAATTATATTAAAATATAACTACTTAGAACAAAAATGCCAAAAGATGTGTTCTAAATAAGAACCACTAAATACTGTCAAAAATTGGTTACTATTGTTTTATGTAATTTAAATCTTTGTATATTTGACAGGGATCTAGTTGGCCAGAGTTGATATTCTAGCTATACAAGTCTTGTCCAGAAAGTATCCAGCTAAAAAGAGCCATTTACTGAAGAAGGTACAAGACACAAGAAATATTGTACAGAGGACAATGATGCCTCAGTCCCCTTCAAAGTAGGCACTTTGGGACCTCATACAGTTCTCTCAATCTCCATCAGCTGACCTGTTGTATTTTCCTGAATCTCATCAACAGTCTAAAATCTCTTCCCTTTCAAAGGTCATTTTAGTTCTGGGAAAAGCCAGAAGTCACAGGGCACCAAATCCGGGCTACAGTTTATCTGAGTCAGCTGGGTGATTTGATGTTTCACCAAAAAATTCTGCACGAGACCATGATGCAAGAACGGGCGTGTTGTCATGATGAAGCTGCCAATCACCAGTTGCCCATAGCTGAAGCCTTCTGAATCATCCACATAGTTTCCTCAAAGGAATGTTCAAACTTAATGCAAAATTTGTTGTAGGCTCATTGCTCTAATCACCTATTCATTTCAAATGCAATAGCCATACAAAGCTCACTCAACGATGACTACTGCCCCCCCCTCAACTAGTACAGTGAAGTCATTGTTGTTCACACATGCGCATTCCAGTCCACTCTCCTTGGCGCCAGGTTACATCAATGTCGTGCAAACAGTTCTCATTATATTAACAATGACTGGACTTTTTCTGGACAGACCTCGTATACTTCCTCCATTTCCTTTTGTCATGTCTTATTTCCTCCACTCTAATGAACCCGTTGGAAGCCAAAGCTAAAACCACACGTACTCCTTTCTCCCTCACCTCTGCTTCTCACTATTCCCTATTCTTGCTTTTGCAGGCCACATCCATGCCTTTGACTTGTAAGGAGAAGTTCTAATATAGTTTTAGACAATTAGCACCTTTTTTGTGTATAGATATTTTTCTCGATTTATCGTGACTTTTAGTTTTTCACAGGATGAGGACTGTTATTTGAGGTACTGGTTTTCCTTAAACCAGTTAACAAACCATAAAAGAGACTTGGCTGTGCTATGTTAAATAGACCTATAACTATATCTATTTTATAAACCATAGTTTTCAAATTGTTTTGAATACTTAAACCTTTTAGTTTTTTCTCCTAAACGAAATCTTCCCTAACTCATTTTCCCCTAATCTGTGTATATATAACATATAAGGCAGTTACTCTCTCTTGAAAATCTGGATGTGTAATGAAGAGCCACCCACTTTCCCATATACCTACCAATGAGTACCAGAAGCATATCATTAGAACCCCAGGAGTCCTCAGAAAAGATTAAATACCACTAATACCAAAACCATAAAATGTTTCATGGTTAACAAAAAAATTTTATTCAATTTCTTCCTATTTATTAATACTTATTCTTTATAATAACAAAGTAACTTAAAACTTGATATCAACACAGAGGTTTTCTAAAATAACCATGTAAAACTGTTTCATAAAAATAAAACAAAAGTATTTCTTAGTTCTGGCCAGTGTGGCTCAGTTGGTTGGGGAGTTGCCCATGGACCAAAAGGTCACAGGTTTGATCTCAGTCAGTGCACATACCCAGGTTGCAGGTTCAATCCCCTGCTGGAGAATGTGTGAGAAGGAAACTAATTGACGTTTCTCTCTCACATCAATGTATCTCTCTTTTATCTCTCCCCCTGCTGCCACCCCTCCTCTTGCTCACTCCCTCCAACTCTAAAAAGCAATGAAAAAAAAAAATCTCAGGTGAGGATTAAAAAAAAGTATTTTTAAAAAATCAAGTGGACTAAAATTTGTAAAACAAACAAAAAAAAAAAAAGTAGGTAATTCCTAAAAACAACACCACCACCACCACCCCTGAGAATTAAAACATACTATTTTTATTCTGCTTTAACCACTTCCTGATTTAATACAAAAATACTTTCCAGGATTAGAAAAAAATTTCTTTAAATATTAGATATAAGTTTAAATTTTACCTGACATTAAGTTTCTGAAGATTTTCTAATTCTCTTATAGCAGAAGGAAGAGACGTCAGCTGATTGTCATGTATCTAAAAGTCATTAAAAGAGTCAATATCTTAGTCTTTTAATTAACCTTATGTTAGCTTTTTCACTGTACACAATTCTTCAACAATAATCCCGTTCTTCTAATTCAATAGCATCAAGTTGGGATTGGTAATTTGTTCTGTGTATAGAAAAGGAAAAGGAGTTTGAAGTTGATCACTGCTGTTCAGATATCATGAAGTTATGTCATCATTATTAAGTATTACAATTAAAAAAAAACTTCACCTCACCAAGTGGAATTTCAATCTCAAATAAGAGATGGGAGAGTTAGAAACTAACAATAGCCTTCTGACGTATACAAAAAATAAGTGAGATGGGGGTGTAGGACTTCTCTCATGTTCCCAAAAGAATCATACTGTTTTCAAGGTACAAGGAACTTTAGAGAACACCTAAGCCAATCCATTCATTTTACAAATGAAAAATAAAAATAAAAATAAAAACTTCTCTAGAAATTTGACTAGATCTAACTTTTCAGACATGAATTGGAATATATTTGATGTTCTTAAGTAAAGGACATAGAAGTATGTTGATTATAAACTACACACACTTTATCACATGACATGGCAACAAGAGACTAAAAGGTAGTCCCTGAATACATACAAAAAAAATTTAAATCCAATAATTTAAGTCAATGTTGAAGGAAAGTTAAATTAATCTTAAGTACAATTGAGTTGACCCTTGAAGAACATGGGCTTGAACTTCACAGTTACACTTACACATAATTTTTTTTCCAGAAAATACTATATTTTCCTTTTCTTATCATTTTCTTAATAGCATTTTCATTCCTCTAGCTTAATTTAAGAATACAATATGTAATACATATAATATGCACAATACATGTTCACCTACTATTTATGCTATCAGTGAAGCTTCTAGTCAACAGTGGGCTATTGGTAATTAAGTTTTGGGGGAGACAAAAGTCATACATGAATTTCTCAAATGCACAGGGGGTTAGTGTCCCTAATTCCTCTGCACTGTACAAAAGTTAACTGTAGTTGCTTTAATATCTAGAATAATAATGATATTAAAATAACAGCAATGGAAATATATGAGTATCAGCAACCACTTGTTAGAAACCAATTCTATTTGTAGGCATTAACTCACATAATTCTAAGAACAATGTTTATAAATAGGTAGTAGTGCCAGTCCTGGTTTATAGATGTGGCAGCTGAGGCACAAAGAGGTAATTTCCCAAGTTTACACAGCTATCAAGTAGCAGAGTCAAAATTTGAAGGCTAATGTTCTAACTCTACACTCCTAAACATTATGTTATGCCTAAAAATAATCTGCTATCTTCCTCATGTTTTACCAGTTGCAAAGGGTTTTCTGCTTATTAAAGCCTAAATTTAGCTTTACAATCTCTTCAGCTAATGACCCATGTATATAAAAAGTCAACTTACATCAAGAACAGTGAGTGCAGGCAGGAGGCGGAGGTCATCTGTAAGTGACTGAAGTTTATTGTTGGATATTATTAATTTGGTCAAGTCCGTCTGCTCCCACCATCGCTCAGTAGCACTGAATGAAAGATTCTGATTAGCTTCCTCAGGAATATCCACATTTATTCTCCAGACACACTGAGGCACTATTGCCACCACAACCAGACCAAAAAATAAAAGGGACAGATAACAAGCAGTTAGATACTAAGTGACATATTTTTATAATAGCTCTTCAGTTTGCCTACTGAAAAGCAATTGCTGAAACAAAATAAAACTTCCAATAAGTCAAATAGCAATGAATTATAACTACATTAGAGAAAAAGTTGATTTTATTCAAAAACAATGTGATGGGTTTTACATATTAGTCTCACTTTTATTTTCATTCAACAATATTTACTACATATGTACTCCGCATAGCACCTAATGGTACATACATACAAGACAAAGAAGGGGTTCTACTGCTGTGCTAATAGAATAACAGAAGACGTGAAAAGCAACATTTATAAGGTAATGTTATAAACTTTATAACAGAAATATATATTAAGTCTGAGAAAGTACTGGTAATAATAATAATAATAGCTAATAACAGTAATAATATTTACAAATACCAGGCAATTTTCTAACATGCTAAGTCACTTAAAACTTGTAACAACTCTGTGAGGTTGGTTTGGGTAATTAATGTTGACTGGCGAGAGGCAATTGAAGGCTACAGCTAGATAAACACCTTCTATATTATGATAACAACAATTCCTTTCTTGACATATAAACTACAAGTACCATGTGCCTCTCCCATTTATATCTTTTCTCTCCTATGATATATTGTACATTCACCTATTTGACATTGTTTATTAAGTACCTAGTATGTGTCAGGTTCTGTTTATACAATAATAACCTAAAACACACTGACCCATGTCATTATGGAACTAAGAATCAAAATTCATTTGCACCCTAAAACTTTAACAGACTAAATTATCTGGATACAATCAGTAAGTAATTCCAACACACCACTTTGTTATTTGGAAATATACATTCACTCACTCCTTCCACAAATGTTTAGTAAGAATGCACTATGTACGAAGTAATATTTTGGGTCCTAGGAACACAACAATTAAAAAAAAAAACAAAAACACTAAACTCCTTGACCTCACAGAACTAACATTCTAGTGAGAGGGCAAGGAAGTCAATAAACAAACAAATACATACTATAAATTCTGAGAGTGATAAAGCTATTTAAAAATTAAACAGGTAAGAGAACAGGGTGTTAGCAATGGTATTTATAAATAGGATAATTAGAAAGGGCCTCTTTGATGTGTGACCTCTGCGCAGAGTCTTACAGGAAGCAAAGTATAAAGGAAAATGTTGAAAACCAAGTGGATATGCAAATCTGTAGTTTTAAAATACTTATGTTCCCATTTATTAAAAGCTTTATCGGGTAGAGCAGAGATTTTACGTCATATATCCTTTCCTTTCTACAGCAAGTATTTGCTTGGTATACTCCATACATGCCACAATAAAAAAAAAGAAAGCAACCATTAGAAGGAAAACTGAAGGTTTTAATCCAAGATAGCTTAAAACCTAACTATATACTGAGGAAAACGTTACAAAAAGAAGGCTGTATTGTTTCTTTCCCCACTTCCCACTCCCTCCGTTATACAACATATATAGAAGAGCATCTTCGTGATATCCAAATCTGTGCTTGCTCATCTTTATTAGGTTTATGAGGATGGCTTCAAATTCACTCTGTGTGGCATCTCTCTGGATCCACAATTTAGGAAATACGTTCATTATTCGTTTTATCTAGGACTCTGCCCAGTTGCATAAAGGAAAGTGTCTTACGAACGAGCAGTGGCATTCACTAAGTTCACAAAGGAGCTGATAAAGTACAGAATTTTAAATCAAATTCAGAGGAGGAAAATGAGGGCTAAAGAAACAAAGTTTTTGCTCCTTTGATAGCTAACTCAAGCCACACGTTATGTTGTTCATCCCATAGACCGTGGGAATCCCGAGAGGCGACCCTTTAAATTTTGTCCGTATTCCCCTCAGGGTCCCTTCACCAGACCTTCCCGGAGCGGAAGTAGCAACCAAAGCGGGCTGACTGAGACAATGGGAGTGTGATGAGAGCCTCAATGAAAGCAAGGGGATCCCGGTTAAAAGCTTGAAGCAAAGGGGAACAAAGCCAAGCCAGAGGAAAGGGAGGTGGCCTGGCACACGTGCTTTCTGACAGGGCGCTCGCTAATCGGGCCGTACCCTGGGCCTTACCTTCGCTGAGGTTCCGACCCGACAGGTTTAACTGACCGCTCTTCCTCGCCGCCTTTAACAGCCCCTGGGGTACTGAGGCAGCGCAGTCTCTCCTTTCAGTTCTAAAGCCCATTCGGGGATCCCGGTCCCCGCTTCCCTTCAGACGCGACATGTTCAAACGCTCGAGTCCTGCAGCAGATCCCCGCGCGTGACGCTAAAAGGCAGCGCCGCCGCGAGGCCCCACCCCTGCGGTGGGCGCGCGCTCAGTGTGCCGGGCTCGTGGCCTGGCGCGGGGCCTTCGCTCTTGGTGGCGCGGCCCGGATGTCGTCACTGTCCGTGACTGGGGCTGGAGGACAGAGAAGCCCTTCCCGTTGCCGGTGCTGGCCTTGTGTCTTGGAAGTACTTCGCTCAAGTAAGTGTGTTTAACCGGCTAAGGAAAGACTTGAGGGTGTATTGTGTGCAGTGTTACTGCGGCTCCATCTTTCTCATCTGTGCTTTCGCCGTGGCCAGGGTGTCGGGAAAGAATAACCTTCTCTTCCTTCTCCTGGCCTGGGCTGAACATGGGCCTTAACTAAAACTTGAGACCTGGGCGCGGTCTGCAGCCGAGCTGGAAGTCAGCCTGTGTTTGTCGCTGGTCGTGGTGGCGCCAGACCTTCGTCCGGCGTAGAAAATAAAAGAGAGATTTGTTCTTCGGGAATAGACTCCGATTCCTCGAAAAAGTGCACCTGGCTTGTTGTTGTATTGAGTTTATAGCACAGCATCGGGGGTAGTGTGAGGTGGAAGGATTGGCAACAGGGAAGGGAGGGGAAAAACGCTTAATAGGTGTTCAGTCTACCGAACGGTTTAGGGAGACAAGCGGAAGCGCGAGCTTTACTAAAGCGAAGACAGCTTGGACTTTGGAGCCCCAAAGATAATAGTTCGAATCCCAGCTCCTTCTGTATCTTACACGCTATGTAACTTTAAGCAGTTTACCCCTTTTAAAGTCACTCCTTTTTTTCTTACTAATTTAGGGATAATTTCTACCTCATTTAGTTTTTAATACAGTTAAAGCGAGCCCTGATACTTGTGACTCAGTTTGTTGGGCGTCCTTCTGCAAAGTGAAAGGTGGGCTGTTGGGTTGGGTTTCGGGTTAAGGCACATGCCTTGGTTGCTGTTGGATCCCCAGTCGGGGCGCGTAGGAGAGGCGACGGATGATGCTTCTTTCTCATATTGATGTTTCTCTCCTCTTCCTCCAGTACCCTCTCTCTAAAAATAAATAAATAAAATCTTGAGGAAAAAATAAATTAAGAAACTAAAGTTTTAAATATTGAGCATTTGGTGAAAAAAGGGACTCCAGAATAGGAAATGAAAACTTGGTTCAGTTAAGTCATTTTACCTGGAATAGTTTCTGTGTGAAATGTACAGCTTTATTGATTCATTAAACAAATAATTAAGAATTCATCTTTTCTAGTACTGTCCCGGGTGCTAGACTTTTTTTTTGCCTGAAGTGATTTTGTTTTAAAAAGCATCTACCGGAAAATAACTTCCTGAGCCCTTAGCTCGGCTGTGGATTAGTAGGATATTTGAAAGGTACGGTGACAAATTCTGCAGCGCACACACTTTTATCTGGGTCCTGGTTCTCGCTACATGTAAAATTCGTTTTTAAACCCCTCTCGCTTTTTTTCCCCCATATTTAATTTTGTAGAGTCCTGTACACTAAAAGTGAACAGCAGAAAAGTACCAACAGTTGTACTAACAAACAAGAAAAGAGTAAGTTTTAAAGCAAGGACCATGACAGTTTTTGCAAGGTCGCTAATGAGGTCCCCTCTCCCCAGTTTATCTTGACTGGGAGTCCCCTTACTTAGGAGTGTAGCCCCCTTACTTAGCCCTTACTAAGTGCCAGGATCATTGCTAATAATACCTCCTTTGCTATCTCTTATTTAGCACAATGGCCAATCTTGCAGATGAAGAAATTGAGGCTAAATGGACTAAGAAACTTGCCTAAGATCACAGGTTTCTATAAGTTACATGCCTGGAAGTTTTGAACCTAGATCTCTCTCCAAAACCTTTCTTATTAATCATGATTTGCTTAGTGGCTTTTACTCCATCATTTTTAACTTTTTATCCTGGAGCTATTTTAAGGGACCTTCAATTGTGCTTTAAAAGGGATTTATTTATTAGAGAAGCCCTTTTTCTCTTTTGTAAGTTTTAACAGCCTACTTTCAGGGGAAAATTTTACAATAGTCACCCCTCTCCTTATAATAAATTCTTAAACATTGTATTAATAATGTGCAAGGCTTAATTTGTTCTTTATTGTGCCTCTACTTGTTCAATGTTTCATATTAATGTTTATAGTATTATGCTGACACATTGTTGCACTTTGTATGAGAAACATTGCCTGTTTAATGGAAAAGTATGGTGATTGTGAAAGATCCAAGTGACTTACACTTTTGGTAAGCTACAATAGACATAAAGTGACATGTGGAAATTCTAGTATGTATCCATAGTACACTTATGTATTGTACCTGTGTAGCAAGTGCACATGAAGGTGAAAATTACTTCTTCATGCAATTTGGAAAATTACATGTCTATCTCAAATTGCTGGAAACCAAAAAGCTTATCAACTTGAATTGAGCTTTTTTTATGAGTATATTTATATATAATTATATTTGTGGGAATTAGCTTTTTATATCAATTGTATTATTTTAGGAAGAATGCATTACAGACTTTAAAAACTCAACCTTTTTCAGCATGAGCATTTAAGCAAAAGTGTATGCCTATTTTTTTAAAAAACTGAATTAAAATAATATGAAATAGATGTCTCCCTAACAGGAGATGAAGACTACTGCATACCTACTACCTTTCGGCAACAGAATTTGTCTATCTACAATTTAGTCATTTTAGTAAAGTAATGGAAGGTTTTACTCTTCTAGATGTTTTGCTAAATTAAAAAGTAAAAAAAAACACAATACATTGAGCATAAGAATTACGTCAGCCAGAAAATGCTGTTTTGTTTCATAAGGGAAAATAAGACTATTATCAAAATAAGAGTAGCTTATCTCCACCATTAAAATTTAATAACATTTTCAAACAATGGAATATACAGATCATGTATCATAGAAATCACTTGAAACCTATATAATCATATTAAACAATGTCACCCCAATAAATTAAATTTTAAAAAATTAATGACATTTCAGATATGACTGTATTATTCTTATAAACATTGCTATATGTTAGATTTTTTTTTAAGCTAAAAGGCACAATTTATAAGATGGATTTATTGAGGTAAAATGAGAAATTGTGTTAGAGGAAAATGACAATATGCAAAATTTTCAAAGACTTTTTTTTAAAAACATCAAATAAGAAAAGTGAATTTGCTTTGCAGACATTTCTAGGAACCTTCTCTTTGTGTAAAATAACACATTTAGATTTAGCTTTGAATCACTCTTGTTTATCTTTCAGAATATTGCCTTATCTGTGAAAACTCCTGTTTTTAATAATAAAGTTATTTATTGAGTGAACTTGTTACTTTTTAACATTGCCATTATTGGTCATTGGTTAATATTGCTTATTAAATGTTTTTGAGTTGAATTTTTTACATCCTCATATACTTGCTAATGAAAGGGGTTTTTTTTTTCTGTTTGTCTCTTTATTAGTAGGTTTCTTTAAATTATCAAAATTGAAAGCAAAATTATGTTAGACACTGGCTCTTGTTTTGAATATTCGACTTTAAAGGTGTTTGCTGTACATCTTTTAATTTCATTTGAAAAAATTCAGTGTGCAGTTTCACATTTGCTTTCCATTCAGGTCTGTAACAGCCAACTTTTAAAAGTAGTAAAAAAAGATTCTATTATTTCTTTGAATGAGGTACATATTTTGCATTTTTAGTCATAGTTTCAAATGTGGCTTTGAATTGTAATTTGTTGTTATTGGAGTTGTTTGTGGCATTTTTTTTATGGAGTGCATTTTATTTTAGATTATTCATTTGTGTATTTTTTGTTTCCATTTCTTTTCTTTGTTTTTTCCATTATAAAGTAATGAGCTTGCTCTAGGAGATATATATATTTTTTAAGATTTTATTCATTTATTTTTGGAGAGGGAGAGGAGCGAGAAAGGGAGAGAAACAGCAATGTGTAGTTGCCTCTTGTGTGCCACTGACTCCCACCCCTGCCACCGCCGGACCCTACCTGACTTGTAATTCTGGTGTGTGCCCCACACTGGGAACTGAACCGGGGAACCTTTGGTTCGCAGGCCGGCACTCAGTCCACTGAGCCACACCAGCCAGGGCAAGAGATTTAATATTTGATTCAAATGTTGGGTGATATAATTCTCTCTACTTTCAATACAAAAGAATTTTAGTCTATCAGCTTTAGGAAAACAATTTCACTTTCCTCTTATAAAAAGACTTCTACATACTAGTGTTTTTCATGGGAAGAAAGGTGGAACAACTACCTAAATATTATTTTCTTTAAATTCTGACTACTTTTAGTTTTCATTTTTGGTTTATGTTTATTGAAAAAAGAACCTGAAATTGAAGTGAATACAGCACTCTTCTTTATGTTATTAAATACAAATTCTATGGTATCATTTATTGGTTTTTCTCAAATCAGCTAAAAGTATTTCCCATTATTCCCAGTGATTCTTCCTCCTAACCTTTAATGACTATTTTGCTCATTTTTCAAGATTACTGTGTTCTACGGCCTAAAGTCTTAATTTTAATATTAACTGTATAGGCTTTATGAATTTTTTTTTGCTTTAAAATGATAAAGTAATATAGAGAGAAAATTAGGGTGCCAAACCCTAGAAGGTACTTCATAGTAGCATTCTGTCTTTGTTTTAGACACATACAAAACCACTACCAAATAAATATATTTAGAAATTAGTTTAATTAAAATCCCCTAATTTAAAAATGTGACTTCATGTCACCATCTGCCAATAGCTTTGTTGTAATGGATTCAACTTGCAACTTCACTTGCTCCATACTCCAAAAAAGGGGACCATAAATGATTATATTGATACATGGCAAAAATTTCTATATAAGGAAAGTTCCTCAACAGTTTTAATAAGACAAAATATGGTCGCCAAGACTTTATTTTTAGTGTCAACTTATGGTGATAAGGGAGGAAAATGTGGATAATTTGATAGTTTATTGACAATCACAATCAGATTTTTAATTTAACAATTTTGATACGTAAATTTCAAATTGGAATATTTATACTCACAATTACAATTAATATAAATGCCAGTTTAACTTTTTCCTACATCAGTTTTTTAAAATCCTTTAAAATATCACAATTATATAATTAGAAAGATATTATCATTGGGGTGTTGAAATACTTGTGAACATTTAAATACTTGGTCACTACAATGCAAATCTGTGAACCCAGGTTTGCTTTTTGTAGTTCTAAAGATTTATGTTTCGCACTCATCACTAAATTTATCTACAGTTAACATAACTTTGATTTTTTTTCATTTTAGAGATGCTGATCTTTTTGCTTTTCTTTTCACTCCTCATTCCTAGAAAGTTGCCTTTGCACTATCTCTTACCTCCTTCAAAATTATTATTTGGTCAGGGTCTCCATGCTTTAGACTTCAGTGTGAGCTCATTGTGGCTTGAAACTAACTTTAGTTCATAGTTTCAAGTGACTGGGGCGGCAAATAGGAGAAAAGAAACATTATGGCATTTAGCTTTAGAGTGTCAGGAATTCATATTGTTTCAAATGCTTAGTAATATTTTCCCTTACTTTTTACATCTGTGCTTTGGTCATTTTCTAGTCTGTTGCTGTGACCTGTGTCACAGTACTTTTATATAAGATGAATCAAACATACGTGTAGTTGTTTCTTTTGAAAGTAAGAATAATAATCTTGCTTTGAAAATGGAAAAGTAATTGAAGCCTTTCTAGAAAGAGTTTTCTGTGAAACATTGGTGTTTTGTCAAAAAAAAGGAATGTTTCGATTGAGCCATACATCTGTCTATGCACGCTCTTGGTAAAGTACTGCTTTAGGATCAAAGTGAATATGAAAATTTGAAATCTGTTCATATCATGTTTCCATTGCAACAGACTCTTAAAGGAGAAAGGGTATCTAATAATAGTGTATTTCACAAGTTCACTATCATTTAACAGTTTACAAAGTATTGTTACATTTGACAATTCTCTAAGGTAAGATGAAAGTATTATTGTTATTTTTCATGCATTGAAAGATGAAGTTGAATGCAGACTTTCCCGTGGTGGTATATACCATTTGTTGAGTGCCTGTGTGCTGGGCACTGTGCTAGGTGCTTCATATCCATAATATTTAAAATCTTGAAAACTTTAAATGGTATCATTATTCTCATTTTTCACATAAGTAGATTGGGGCTCGCATGGCTAAATATAGGCAGCACTTACCTAGCTGACAACATGCATAGGAGAGTGGAATGGGAGACTTCTACTTTATTACAGTCATATAGCTATACAGTCACTTAACATTTTGCATTTATTGCTTTATAATAAATGTTTACTATGCCAAAAAAAAAAAACAGGTAAAATATGGCATCTTGAATAAGGAACTTCTATTTATATATATTTTTCTTCTGATTCATATTTTTCATGTGAAGGATGAAGTAACATTAGTCCAAGGTACTAGCCTACAGTAATAATATAAAATGGAACCCAATTGAGGTAACCATTCATTTGTAGGGTAGTAATGTTTATCTTTACCAATCATTTGAATTAGTATTCTCACTTCAACCTCATAACAACTCAGTGAGGTAAACATTATAATTTCATTTTTCAGAGGAGGAAATTGAACCACAAAGTAATGAACCAAATGTCACAATTATCCTCATTGATGATAAATTCCCTCAGTTTGACTCTACATTCTTTTTCAATTTTTATTTTTAAAAATTTTTTAAATTGCAGTTTACATTCAGTATTATTTTGTATTAGTTTCTGGTGTACAACATAGTGGGTAGCCAATCATATCCCCCTGGTATTTCTAATACCCAACTGGCATCATACATAGTTATTAAAATATTATTAACTATATTTTCCATGCTGTATCTTATAGCCCTGTGACTATTTTGTAATTACCAATTTGTTCTTTTAACCCCTTCACGATTTTTGCCTAATCCGGCAGCCATCAGTTTATTCCCTGTATCTATGAGTCTGTTTCTGTTTTGTTTGTTTATTTTTATTGTCCTTTAGATTCCACATATAAATGAAATCATGTGGTATTTATCTTTCTCTGACTGACTTCACTTAGCATAATACCCTCTAGGTCTATCCATGCTTTCACAAATGGTATGATTTTGTTCTTTTTAATGTCTAGGCCTACATTCTTTATCAATTGTGGTGCCTTTAGGTGTTGTGAGGATTAAAAAGCATTTTAAAAGCTTTCAGTGAATATAAATTCTCTTGTTACTGAGTTGAGTACACTTTTGTTTTTTACCAGTTTTATAAGACTCCTTAAAATTAATTTTATAGCAGAGGTGGAAAAGGAGTTCAAATGGTGCAAATGTTTAATTCCTTCATTAGAAAAAACTAATGTTAAAATGCTTGAAACTGTTTATTTAAAGTAGAGATACATATAAGGTTACTGGATCTTTTTCTTAATTTTTTTAAAAGATTTTTTAAAAAATTGTGAAGCCTTTTCTCAATTGAGACTCCAAAAGAATCTTACATAGCATAGGGAATAATACTCAGTAGTCAATATCTGGAGCTTCCTCATCCAAATATTTCTGTTGACCCCGCTCAATCAAAAAAGCCAAACATCTGTACAAATAAATTAATTGACTTTCCAAGCATATGCACTATAACTGAGAATACTGTGCATATGGATATAGGCATTGGTATCTTAATACTCAAACTACTACTTTTTTCTCTATGTTAATCATAAAAATAAGGCTTTCAGGAATGAAATTTTTGCCTGTAATTTCAAGGTGCTCACATACCCTATGCTGTCAATTTTAAAATGTAGGTCTAAAACCCTGCTAATAATAGACAATGTTAAGTTGAACAATATGAAGCAAGCATTTGAAAATAAACTTAAGTAGACTTATTTTGTCTTGGTGTATGTGTGTGTCCATTTATCCATCTGTTCACCTTCCCCTAATGCTAACTCATTCTTTAGCCTCTCTTCTTTTTTAGATTGAGCAGAAGAAAGGGGAGCAATAGATTTGCAATTTTGATTTTGAAACATATTCATATTTGTAGAATTATCAAATTTATAGAAGTAGGAATAGAAGGGAAATACAATTATCTAATTTGTGGAATTACAGATACAAATTAAAATAGATCTGCAGATAATTTGTTTTAAAGATTTTATTTATTTGTTTTTAGAGAGAGGAGAAGGGAGGGAGGAAGAGAGGGATTAAAACGCGAGTGTGTAGTTGCCTCTCATGTACCATCTATTAGGGACCTGGCCTGCAATCCAGGCATGTACCCTGACTGGGAATCGAACTGTCAACCCTTTAGGTCACAGGCCAGCACTCAATCCACTGAGCTGCACCAACCAGCGCTGCAGATAAATTTTTTAGTTACAGATTTGTAAGCAGTAATTTATTTCCAGGTTTTTCTTATTGTTTTCCATAGCCAAATACTTTTAAGAGCTTATCTCAATCAAATTTCCCTGTAAATTAAACAAATGTATTCCTGTCCTCATTCACACAGCCTTTGTTGAACAGATTATGTGAGACATTTGTAAAGTTTCTAGCACATACATGACAGTAGACTTTTGTCAAATGCTGAGTTAGTTCCACATAATTTTGTTGGGCATTGGACACACAAAGATTAATACGTTGCCTTTCCTGTCCTCCAAAAGTGTACTGGCCTGATGAAAGGATCTGCTTCACAACTAATTTGATAAAAGGCTCATTGCTTTTGGTTTGCAAGATTGTGTCAATTTGAAAGACTCCACCATCTTTCCCATTAGTGGGTAAGGTGTTGAACAATAACAGAGGTGACTTGACTTAGCCAACTAGGAACTTGGTGTCCAGTGGGTAGAGTGATAGAACATATGTGTGCCTATCCTATCTTTTAGCTGGATAACTTTGATTTAAATACATGACTTTTTCCCCCTTAGAAATGTCTTTACTGAAGTATTTTGTTGTTTTACTGAGATATAATTAGCATATAGCACTGTATAAGTTTAGGATGTACAACATAATGATTTAACTTAGAGATGTTGTGAAATGATTACCACGATAAGTTTAGTTACTATCCATCACTTTGTATAGAAACAACATTTTTTTAAAAATACTTTTTTCCTTGTGATAAGAACTGTTAGGATTTAATCTTTTAATAACTTTCATATATATCATACAACAGTGTTAAGTATAGTCATTACATTGTACACTACATTCCCAGTAGTTACTTATCATAACTGGAAGTTTGTACGATTGCCTTCTTCCAATTCCTCCTCTCCCCCCCTTCCTCTGGTAAATACAAATCTGATCTTATTTTTCCCTACAAGTTTGGGGTTTTTTTTACATTCCATAATGAGGTCATATAGTATTCATCTTTCTTTGTCTGACTTATTTCACTTAGCATAATGCTGTCAAGGTCCTTCCTTTTCCATATTTTTGCAAAAGACAGGATTAACTTGTTTTTATTGTTGCATTGTATTCCATTATATGTATTATATATAGTATGTATATAATTTATGTATCTCACAACTTCTTCATCCATTCATTCATGGACACTTAGGCTGTTTCTATGTCTTAACTACTGTAAATAGTGCTGCTGTGAACATGGGGGTACAAATGAAACCAGAAAAGTTGGTATCCATGCTTTCTGTCACTACCAGAACCAGTAAGTAGAGACAAGGATTAAATCTTTATGGGTGTTAGATGCCAGCGATCTGAGAGGATGGTGGGCTATGTATCCTCAGAAACTGTTTTAACATCTCATCTCAAGCCAACCTTTTTATAAGAAAGGGTAGGTAAGGGGTTTGGGGAAAAAAGGTTAATTGAGTAAGAGTTAAAGTGTGGCAGCAGTTTTCCTAGTATTTCTTTATCTGCAACATGGAAGTTTCCTCCCTGGCACAAAGTGGTTCAGATACCATCTTTATTGCTTGCAGACTGTGTGCGCCCTTACTCCTGGTGGGGGGCACAAAGTTTGAACTGCTTGTCAACTTCCTGGAGTCACAACCTCCTGCATTCCAGTTCCTGGAATAACAGCTTTCCACATGCATTAATCACTTAAGCCTACCAACTATGACTGACGCTAAAATCACTTCAACGTAGGGTTTTCATTTCCTTCAGATATATTCTCTGAAATAGGATTGTTGGATCATATGCTAGTTTTATTTTTAATTCTTTTGAGGAGCCTGAATATTATTTTCCATTGTATCTGTACCAATTTACAATCCCACCATTACTGCACAAGGATTCCTCTTTATCCACATGCTCAGCATTTGTTACCCCTTGTCTTTTTGATGCTAGCCATTCTAAAAAGGCATAAGGTGATATCCCATTGTGGTTTTGATTTGCATTTTTCTAAAGTTTAGGAATGGAGAGCACCTTTTTGTATACCTGTTGGCCATTCATATATCCTTTTTAGACAAATATCTATTGAGAAGGCCCTTTGCCTGTTTTTTAATAAGATTATTTGTTTTTTCCTATTGAGTTATATGACTTCCCTGTACATATTGGATATTAACCCTTTTCAGATAAGTGATTTGCGAATATCTTTTTCCATTCCATAGGCTGTCTTTTCATTTTTTGATGAAAAGCTTTTACTGTGCAGAAGCTTTTTAGTTTGATGTAGTCCCACTTGTTTATTTTTATTTTATTTTATTTATTTATTTTTAGAGCACAGGGAAGGGAAAGGAAGGGGAGAGGGAGAGAAACATCAATGTGCGGTTGCCTCTCACACTCCCACCACCAAGGACCTGGCCCACAACCCAGGCATGTGTCCTAAATGGGAATCAAACTGGCAGCCCTTTGGTTTGTGACTGGCACTCAATCCACTGAGCCATACCAGCCAGGGCCCCACTTGTTTATTTTTAATTTTATTGTTTGTGCTTTTGAAACCAGAAAAGTCAGCGTTTGTGCTACCTGTCACTACCAGAACCAGTAAGTAGAGACAAGGCTTGAATCTTTATGGGTGCTTTATTCCATTGGTTAACAATTTGAGAAGACAACAGGTTATGTACCCTCAAAAACCATCTTAACATCACTTTTCCAGACAACTTTTTTTAAAAGATTTCATTTATTTATTTTTAAAGAGATAAGAAGGGAATGAGAAAGAGAGGGAGAGAAACATCGATGTGTGAGAGACATCAACTGCTTGCTTCTCACAAGCCTGCAACCAGGGAGCTGTCCCACAACCCAGGCATGTACCCCAACCGGGAATTGAACTGGCAACTCTTTGATTCTCAGGCCAGTACTCAATTCACTGAGCCACACCAGCCAGGGCGAGGACCTCTCTAATTTACAGTTTCATCTGTGTGGCTTGTTCTTCCCCTAGAAATTCAAATGGCTCAGATAACACCATGTCCCTCATCTCCTATCCTGGTTTCTTTTCATCACAGTACATTTTTCCCTCACATCTTTGTATTTGTTTATTTGAAGTTGCCCATACTCGACCTGATATTTTACGAGATCAGGGACAATGCCTGTATTTTCTCTGGCATATTCCAAAGGACTAGGAAAAATCCTAGACTATAGTAAGTGTTTAATATTTGAAAGAATTTGCAAGTTTTAAGCAGCCTCTTATGATACTGGAGTTAAAATGAATACAACAGACATCACACCTGTCTCCAGATTCTGTACTTACAGTCTTGCATAATTGGGAGCCTGAACGAATCTGAAGTGATTTAAAACTAGTATAGATTGGATATATTTGTAATTAGCTTTGAAATATTTGTTACTTGCCTTTAGCTATTTCATTTCTATGGAAAACAGACAATAGTATGCAAAACAGTTAATTATTTAATCTGTTTTAGACCTAGAAGGATCTTCAGAATTATGATTCAGCTCCTCAGTCACCTCCTAACTGAAGTAGGTTCTTAATAGTGAAGTGAAATTTCTCAAATCATGCTTAATAAACGACAGGGTAGTATTTTAAGCCAGCCTTCTGGCTCTAAGTCCAGTATTTTTTCTAGCTGCTTGATGATTTGAAATAAAATATTCAAAAATACTCCATATTAGAATAAAAATCTTTCCACATTGTTTCTTCGTATGGAAACACATCTATCTGTATGTTCAATAAGTTATACACAAAACTGACTTAGGATTATTTAAAAGATTTTCATCGTAACACAAGACTGTCTTTTTTGTTTGAATGTGTAATTTTAATTATGAAATATGTCAAACATACAAAAAAAAAGCGTAGAATAATAGAAAAGATTTTTGTGTATCTACCACAAAGAATAAAAAGATGTTAACATTTGCTAAAAATGCATGAACCTTGCCCTTGTGTTATTTGTCCTTTTATCATAGAACATTGTAGGCACTCCTACTAAGTAATGAACTTGTCTGTCATATGATAAAACTAAAACAATTTAGTAACAACTTTTATGTCATTTATTCAATGGAAACAAGTGATTGGGGAGTATATTGCCGAATTGCCGCACAGGCAGTAGGGCATTCTTCCCAAGGGATTTTGAGCAAGAGTGAATTTTAGGCCATTAGAAAAGGCAGTGTGGAAATGGCATGATTGCCCAGGAGGTGGGGGATTTTCTTCTTAGACTTTAGCAGGTCTTATTTCCTAGGGCAGCAATTTTCAACCTCAGTGCCACAAAAATTTTTAAAACATGCAGTACCTGACTGTTTAGTCAGGGGCACTGACCTCTTTTCCTTTAGATTATCAAATAAAAGAATGACAACAGCCAATACAACAATCAACGTCTGGTGTGAATGAATCAAAATTATACCTTTTCTTTTTGCCTAATCAGCAATCTTTCTTTTTTTAGTGTGCCACAGAATTTTATTGATTAACTTATGTGTGCCATGAAACAAAAAAGATTGAAAATAGCTGTTCTAGGTTAAGGTAAGTTCCCAAAAATTCACTTGGAGAGTTTTGATTGCTGGTTTCCTTAACAGGCGTTTCCACAGAAGTGTAGGCTGACTGATTTAGATTTCTGATATGGTGCAATCTCCATTTTGTAGGACCCCATACATAAATTAATTTTATCAGACTGCTAAGAATCTGTAATTGGCAGTTACATATGTCGTTTTCAAAATGAGAAAATAAATTACTGACATTTTTTAGTCATAAATACACATTTACGAATGGTACACAGTTAGTGGTAATTGGTAATTTTGCTAAGGCTTGCATTCACCAACTCATCCTTCTTTTGTATAAGAGGTAGCAAAGGTGACTTAGCTAATAAGTAAACTAGCCAGTTAGCTCTACATCAGATCTCAGTAACTTAGTGTTCTGTCTTTCACAAATTATACTCTTGACTGCATTCCATACAGGCATTTACTAATGAAAATATTCTCTAAAGCCTCAGGTTTTAGCTTCTAAAAATACTTAGGGTCAGGTAAATTATGTAACAATTGTCATAGAATAAGTCTCTCTGTATTAAGGCATATTTATGCATGTGTTCAACACATTTACTGGGCATTAACTATGTGACAGACACTGTGCTAAGTCCTAAACTGACCCAGAAAATTTATGGGTTTGTGGGGAAGGGGAAATACACATCAGTTACGAGGTCTGTCCAGAAGATATCCAGTGATGTAATATGAAAAATACATTTATTGAAGATACTAGAAACAGTACATAAGGACAATGACACCTCTGTCCCCTTCTAAGTAGATGCCTTGGGACCTCATACAGTTGTCCCAATAGCCATCAGCTGCCCCATTGTATTTTCCTGAATCTCAGTGACAGTCTGAAATCTCCTCCCTTTCAAAGGTGATTTTAGTTTTGAGAAAAGCTGGAAGTCGCAGGGCACCAAATCTGGGCTGTAGAGGAGCTAAGTCTCCTGGTTGATTTGATGTTTCACCAAAAAACTCTACAAGACGTGATCCATGAGCAAACATGTTGTCCTGATGAAGCTGCCTATAACCAGTTACCCTTAGCTGTGGCTTTCTAAATCGTCCGAATAGTTTCCACGAAGGAATGTTCAAGCTTAACACAAAATGTGATGCAATTCATTGCTGTACTCAATGAATCATTTTGAATGTGACAGCCACACACTACACATGTTCTATCAAGAGGGACTACCATCCCCACTGCCTAATAGTGAAGTTGTAGTTGTATGCGCATGAGCATTCCAGTCCACATTCCTTGGCTGCCAGGTTACAGCGGTGTCGGGCAAACCCCTTTCGATATTAACAATGGTTGGACTTATTCCAGACAGACCAGGTATATAAGTTGGATGTATCCCTAGTTATTAAGCAGAGAAGAGGAAGCCCTAACTGCTTGCGTAAGTTGTGGCAGTGATGGAAGAAAGGCCCTACACAAGATGGCAGTTAGATAAAATGAGGGAAGTCATTAATAACGTGTGAAGACACAGTGACATGAAAGATTTTGTCAGGTTTGAGGAACTGCCAGTCTTTGAATAACACTGGATGAAAGTAAAGTAACTTAGATGAGGTTGAAAAATTAGTCAAGGCTCTTTTTATACGCAAAAGTTTCGAGCAAGAATATATATGTCAAAGTTTTTCTGCAGTGTTCAGATCCTATACTTGAATATATTTAGGTACGGTACAATGTTTCAAATAGTCAACTTGTGAAATAAAAGTATCTTATAAAGCACTAGGAAGTGTAACATTAAAAAAGGTATTTTTGAAGGTTTACCGTCAAAGAAAATTTTAAGATAATTTAATGTTACCAGAATGTATGTAAAGATTAAGAAAATTTTATGCTAGTGGAAAGAAAATCTTGGTAGCTACGTAGAAATTTCATTAGTAACTACACAGATCTGTAGGTGATTCTTTGTATAAAAAATATATTAGGCATTTTTAATAAGAATCGTTCGTAAAGTGAACTGTTTTTTGCAGGGTTGTAAATGTTGCCTTTTTAAAAAATTGATGTCTTCCATTTGTGTTTAAAAAATAAAAAAAAACTAGGCGGTAGCAAAAAGCGATGACGTCTTTTCCTGGACTGCAGTACCTCTCGCAGTGTCTCTCGAGGTGCGGGCCGCCGGGGAAGCTAGCAGGGCCTGCACGGGGCGGGGCCTACGCTGAGGCGCCCGCCCGTCGCCGTCGCCGCAAGGCCTTGTGGGGAGCTGGGGAGAGTGAGGTGGTTGGAGGCCTGGTGGGGGTGGCCGTTTGTTTTCTCGTGGCCTCGCGTTCTCCCCCTCCCCCTCTGTGAGCAGAGGGGCGGAGAAACGGCGGCGGAGGCAGCGGCAGCAGCGGCTCTCACAGTGGACACCGTCTTGTCTCCTCTCCCGAGAACCGGTTCCTCTTTCCCCTCCCTCTCACTGTGTGTTGTGTGTTTGATGTGTTAAAGCAGGAGCGAGATCGCGAGCAGCGCCATGAGCAATACTACCGTCGTCGTCCCCAGCACTGCGGGCCCGGGCCCCAGCGGCGGGCCGGGTGGCGGAGGCGGCGGCGTCGGAGGTGGCGGCACCGAGGTAATCCAGGTGACTAATGTCTCCCCGAGCGCTAGCTCTGAGCAGATGCGGACTCTCTTCGGTTTCCTAGGCAAGATCGACGAACTGCGCCTCTTCCCGCCGGAGTGAGTATCGTCCACCATCACTGTTTTTGCTAACTCCTCCCCAGCCCAGGCCTAACCACAACATTTCCTAGGCCCTTGTCCATGCTTCCCTGGACTGGATTGCCTTAGTCGAGGTTGGCTGTTGCATTTACTTAGGAAAGACTCTGCATATTAGATCTACTAATACAGAGGCAGGACCAAGGTTTTGGGGATTAGGAGACGCTGGCTCTTAGTCTCCGAATTTTTTTCCCTAAAATTGTGCCAACATGATCGTTCTTTGGGCAGTTAAAGTAAGATAGCTGCATTTTATCTGTTTTTGTTAACCAAACGTTTGAGTTCTTTAGAAAGGAACAAAATTGTTCATTCTTATGTAAATTTATTGAACTTCGTAGGTGGTGGTTCACTTACTGCTAAGTATTTCTGTTCCATGATCCTGGCCGACTCAATGCAGTTACTGCTCTTTGACAGACAATAAATTCAGTGAACCAGAGTACTTAAATTTTAACGACAAAAATGAGTTATAGATGAAAGCTAGAGTTATCTTTTGTTTAAATAATGTATTTTTAACTTAAAGGGTATGGGTTTTTGTTTTTATCCTATTGTCTCACTGTTATTTTGATCTCATAAATGTTAAATGAGTGAATTGTAAGGAAAAAGTAATTGAAAGAAGCTATGATGTTAGATATGATAAATAGTAAAACAAACATTAAGAATGTAACAATCATGCGTTCTTTCAGAAGAGTGAAAATTCAGATGTTACCCTGTCTAGATAGTCTCCCATCCCACTTAGTTTTACGTTGTCACCTAACTACTAAACAGGCAATAAGGATCTACTGTTCTGGTGGATGTAATAAATCATTACTCTATGTACTACGTTGGTACACCAAAATAATTAATAGAAGTTGACTGCATTACCATTTTCATCACTTTCTATTTAAAATATTTTTAGATAATTCTTAGTGTTTTCAAATTGTTGTATTTTTAATTTTTAGGGAGATATACATGGAGAGAGAGATTTTAGAGTTATTTGTATGAAATGTACAGTTCTGGGCACATGTATTTGTAGCAGTTAATTTTGAATGGAAACATGATTTCCTTTGGTAATAAAGGACAAATAACTTTTATAATATGAACGTACAGAACTAGATGTTTTGCTGTTACTCAGTTTTTCTCACAACATATTCCTTAATGTGAATAAAATTACTAAACAGTAAATGGCAGAAAATGAGCAACACATGTGATTATAGTAATCATGTCAAAGTATTTAAGATACTGGATTTATTTACAAAATAATGCTTCCCAGTCCCAGAAGTTTTTAAGAATTTTGTTACAGTTGCTGATCCTGAAGTGTTTTATTTTGAAGATTGCTGTTTTTATGATTCATGAATTAAAAAGATGGCAGAGAGGTGTAGGCAATTTTCTGGTTTATCTTTTCTCATTGTATGGTCGGTATCTTAGAGTCATGATGGCCCATCATGGCTTTTTTTGCTTTATAGTCAAAAGAGTAGTTTCATCATATAACCAGGATAGTTGATGTGCATCAGATAATGTGATATGGGGTACTGTACCTTAAGAGGACTATCCCTGTTTTGGAAGGAGTTATACATTATATTTTTACTCTTTGACTCCTTCATATATGTTCCCACATACAGACTATTTTCTTTCCTCTTCTGAAAATGTACAGTTACAATATAGTGAATGCTGTATTACCTTAGTGGTCTTCCTGAATTGAATAGTACTTATGTAGATGTCTGCTTTTGTTAAATCTCAATAGCTAATCTGACCTGCACAATTTGGAAATACTTTACTGATACTTTAAGTTTGCTACAGTTTTCAATAGCTTGTTGGTGATAATGTGCTACGGAGTACTTAGTAGTCCAGAAGGGTTCATCACTTCAAAACGTGGCTCTGGAGGATTGAGTGGCTCAGATACATAAAATTATGACTATTATAAACACATTTGCCACATGATTTTTTTTTTATGGTGTGTCTTTTTTTTTCTCCCCCAAGGCATTCATATTCACCTGGAACTGTTCTGTTCTAGAGATGGCCATGATGTGCTTATTTCCTTTTATTGCTCAAATGCCACCTAATCAGAGAATTGTTCCCTGATCACCCTGTATAAAAATATAGCATCCCTGCTCCCTATCTTCTCTGTTCAATTTAGCTGCATAGTTTTTTTCTATAGCACCAGTCAACAAGTTAAGCTTAACCACTTAACCCTCCCTCTTCTAGAATGTGAGGCCCTTGGGGGTCTTCAATATGGGCGGGGTGGCATTTTTGAATGTATATATATGGCTGAGCCCCTGCCTATGGGGGTGGGAGTATGGGACTCCTGGGACCTGTGTATTGGCAGACATTTTAGTGACAGACAACCTCCTCAAGAAGGTTTCTCTCTTTTCCGTTATTGAATCTATCTATTCCGTGGTTCTTTTAAGCCAGAAATTGCTAGCCTGTAATTTCACCCAGTGATCAAATTGTCTTCACAACAAATAATACTCTAATCCTCTCTTCAGTCCTGCAGCCTTTGAAAGTATCTGTCAGTGTTTCCCCCCACCCTTGTTTATTGTCTTTTTAAAAGAAACAGTTACTTTAATTCTAATTCCTAGAATGCATGTTAGAAACTCAGCATTGTTTATGTATCTGTTATATGCTAGATGCTTTCCTATTTTTATCTTACTCAGCCCTCACAAATCCAGAGGGAGAATGTATTTTACCCTATTTTACAAATGAGTGAACAGAAATTCATGTACGTTGTTTTGTATGCCCAAGCCACTCTGCCAGTGTCAGACCTATTTATTGGAATTTCAATGTTGTGATTGTCCTTTATCACTTGATCATGATCTTTTTTTAAGAGGAAGATAGGAGTCACTGTCACAAGTCAAATTGGATATAAATAGATTTTACTTATTTATTTTTAGAAAGAGGGGAAGGGAGGAAGAAAAAGAGGGAGGGTAACATCGATTGGTTGACTTTCTCACGCCCCCAACTAGGGACCTGGCTCACAACCCAGGCATGTACTCTGGGAATCGAACCAGTGACCTTTCAGTTTGAAGGCTTGGCACTCAGTCCACTGAGCCACACCAGCCAAGGTGGTCCTGATTTTCTTGATTTAGCCTAGCAACTTGTGAGTGGAATTACCCTTTTACACTTAGTGTAGGTATTCTTAAAATGTTTGGTTTTAGTGGGATCTCATAATGGAAAATATAACTGAAGTGGTGAGAGAATAATGATCCCAGGAAAGCATATGTCAAAGTTATACAGTAAAGACTACTGTAACACTGCAGGTAAACTTAAATTTATTATTGAAATATTTCAGTGACCAAAAATAGATACTCTAATCATCAAATAAGTGACTTAGCATAGTTAGGTAAGGAAGAGAACTTAGTTTACCTTGGAGAAATTGTTTTTAAATACAGCTTTTTTTTTTTTTTTTTTAATTTCTTTGAAACTGAATGAGAACTCAGTGAGGGGTAGGACATGTGAAGTCAACAGGGTCAAATTTTCAGGTGAATGTTACCATTCCTCACATAGTCGCTATTTTGAGTGTCATAGGAGACGATTTTGTTTATAAGCTCATAGTTCTTTGCTCAGAAATGGTTAGCACAGTATTAAGGTGGGAATTGGAAGAGAGGTATCAGTGGCCTAAATTAGAAGTTCTCATACTTCAGTGAACACAAATATTAACTACGCATCTTGTTAAGAATCAGAGCCCTCCTATAAAAGGGATTCTAAGATTCAGTGTCCCTGAGATGGAAAACAAATCTGAATTTTCTGTATGTATCCCAGAATATTCGCAAACAACCCTTACTTAGGAGGACACTTGAAGAAACATTAGCCACGGTCCCACCACTCTTACGTAAAGGGGAAAGCATCAAACAGAGCCCACTTCTTCATATCTTGTTCCTAAGTTCTTTTCACTGCCCTACCTCATTTATATTCTTAAAGATAAGGAGTAAAGACAACTACATTTTTAGAAGTGGTACTTGCACAGAATACTAGGATATGAATATTAAATTCAGGCATCCATTTTCTTTCCTGTTAACATATATTTCTTAATAAATTTTAACTGAGAAATTTTAAGAATATAATTGAGGGATGACATAGCAGTGGTTCTAAAGACGACCATATGAAATAGGGAGAGATGGATTATTTGCCCTTCTCAGTTGTCTTACTGTGACTGTCTTTTCCTTGGTATTTAAATTATTCATATTTTACCTTACCACCACTTGCAGGTTTGGTGTAGCCCAGGTAATTGGTAGCATTCCTATATTGAGTGGATAGAAAAAAATATTAATCATTTTAGCATTGCCAACTAAGTAGAAATATGTTGTGAGCATGTAGACAGTACTTTTTAATTTTCTTTTAAAGAATGTACATTATCTTCTTTAGGACCTAAACTTGATAGTCATTTTTTTTCTTTTAGTTAAATGACATAGTGTCAAAGAGATGGCAGAGGTCACTTTTTTTAAAAAGAAATTTAGGTGCCTGCTACTTTCCAAGGCATTAGGCTAGGTGTTAAGAATGTCATATAATAATAGCATTTAAGGAGCTTTTTAATTTAGTGGTAAAAATGTGGATGTCAGAAAGGAATACAAAATGTTATATATAGCTTTAGTATTAAAACTGCTGGAATTGTATTCTTTATAATACTCTTAATGTAACATTATTAACTTTTGACCAGTAGTCCTTTGCATTAAAAATCACCATGTTATGTCTACATTAAAAAACACCATATCCTTTCAAAAACATTAACAGTAAATCTTTATAATAAGATGGCTTAAATTCCGTGTCCATATATTGTCAGCTTTGCTTTGAACCTCAATTAGGAGCTCTGCTTAGTATCTAACAGTGATGCTTTTAGGTAAACTTGTGAATTCTAACAGTTAAGATCTCAGGTTAATAACTTTGTGTTAGTCTTCTCTGTAAGTAGTAAGTTTTTATTTTCACATTAGTGCACAAAGTAGGAAAAAGTTTTTCAGCAAATAACTCATCTCTGAAAATACCTATTGTAACCAAATCTGATATAAATACATTTTTATGTACACTTGAAAGTCCAGTTTATTAAAAAGGTTAACAATAAGCCTCATTCTAATAACATTCAAAGATACTACAGGATTTTCCTTTTCATTATTGCATCTTAAGATGTAATAGGCTTATAGTAAAGCCGGAGGGTTCTTTACCCTGGGTGCATATATTAAAAATTGTCAGAGAGAATTAAAATTAATATAAAAGAGGAAGCACTCAGAGCTCTTTCTGTCTGGCCCCTGCCCTGGCCCCTGGCTGCCCCTCACAGAACTCCCCAGAAGATCAGGCGCTGCTGCTGAGTGGCGTATTGAATGGTCGGCATGGGCCTCCTCAGACGCTTGCCTGTGCCCAGAGCCTCCTTTCTGTAGTGTTTCTCTCTCAGCTCTCCAGCGACTCCTCTCCAAGAGTATGAAAGAGGCCAGTGCAAGCCTGTAACTCTCTGCACGTGTCCACTAGGCCTGCTTGTGGCAGAAGAGGATCTCTTCCTGCGGAGAGAATTAAAATTAATATAAAAGAGGAAGCACTCAGTGCTTCATCATCAGAGATCTTGATTAATTCAGGGCTCTCCAGCCTTTTTTGCGTCTCTGGGCCACACATTAAATACTCAAACAGTAATGAAAACTGACGAGCAAAAAAGAAGTTTTAAGTAAATTTACAATTTTGTGTTGGGCCGCATTCAGAACCATCCTGGGCTGCAAGCAGCCCACAGGGCCACAGGTTGGATACCGCTGGTGGAGTACAGGGCCCATGTATTTTTTTACTCCGTAGATAATTCTAATGTATAACCAGGATGGTGCAGTTGCTATTGTCGTAATACATTGGTTTTAAAATAACTTTTGATTTAAGATTAGGGATCAGCCCCTGCCTTTGCTTACTCTTTTCATTTCACAGAAATTTTTGTGGCAGAAATTTGAACCACCATGTTTTAAAAAATAATAATAATGAAAACTTGCACCTTTTGTAATTTATCTTACAGGCTGCCATAGCTTATACATCTGCACCTCTTTGTTTTATCTAAGAGCAATTTGTTGAGGGAAGTGACTGAAGTTTTGTTTACTGAGATTTTGCATAATCGTAATACTAGTGTGTAGAGTACTTGTCCGCATGTGTGCTTAAAAATTTTTTTCTCTGCTGTAGGGAAAAAAGGACAGGGCATTTATTAGTAGGTGGGTCAAGAAAACTCAATTGTCAAGTAGATGTACTTTCCCACAATATTCTTTCGTTCCTGAATTGGAAAATTCTGTCTTTTTCACTCTGACAAGTTTTCTAAGCCAGGATTACTTGTTACCTGTATTTAAACATAACTGGTATTGGTTATTAGTTTCAAACTGTTGACACTCTTTAGTCTGCTTAAACTGAAAATTTAGATTCAGACTTTTTAACTTGGTAAAGTGGAAAATCATAAACAGTGATTGTATACGTGCTATTCGCTACATGAGTTTAATGGATTTTTTTTTAACTAGTTAACTATTAAGTATTTTCATGTACCTATTTTTCTAAAATGTAGATGTGGGTTTATGAATCACACACATATGTTTTAGCTGATACTCTTTTTCTCTACTTTTATATTATTTGTTTATTTTTCAGTGATTCACCTTTGCCAGTCTCATCCCGTGTGTGCTTTGTTAAGTTCCATGATCCGGACTCAGCAGTTGTGGCACAGCATCTGACAAACACTGTATTCGTTGACAGAGCATTGATAGTCGTACCATATGCAGAAGGTTTGTGCTTTGTTTAACTACCTATGTGGGCATCCTATGATGACCATCTACCTCAGTATAGTTTTAGAGTGAGTGTTAGTAGCATGTTAAAAATATAAGCAATTAACATTTTGAAACCCTTGTTATACTGTGGTCCATATTTTAACATGCAAAATTTTTTTTAATTCTACAAATTAGAAATCAGATCTGTTTTTATAAGATATTTAACCGTACCATTGCTTTAAAACATTTTTTAAGTTCTTTAAAGCTGTAACCCTAATAGTAATTCCTTAAGATACATCTATTTAGTTAATTTAATGTTGAGTTTTATGAAGAAGTCCTGAAGGTGAATGGACACAGGAACCTTCACATTAATGCATAATGTTATTTCTGTTTTGAATAAATGATTAGGTTTTATTTCCTTAGTGCCATATCCCACATTGAATTCCAGTATACCAAGGGTTGCAATGATTTTGGTTTGTATGAAAGTTCAAGATTTCCTATAGCTTAGGTGCCAGATGGGCACTGGGTGTTTTGTTTTTATTGCCAGATTTTCTTGTTCATTCTTGCTATATTTTCTAGAATATCTCTAAATAATAAATTCTTCTCTCTGTTATTTGTGTGTGTGATTTTTGTAGTGGAGAAGGCAAATGCAAAACTCTTCCAGATGACTGAAAAACAGTGGGTCCTCTGCAGCTACAGGGGATTCTAGACATTAACTAAAGGCCAGCAAGCACTCAAGTCCCCCAAGTGTTTTCCTGGTGTAACCATTTGTTAACTACATTTTCTCTCTTTTTACATTTTAGGCTGTTAAAGTAATTTGACAGAAATAATGAGCAGGGTTTTTGGATCTAAAAAAGCCACTGTGACAAGACAGCACTATTTTAATTCCACTTTGTAAAATTTTCTAAGCCATATTTTATAATACTTTGTTCCCAGTGTACTGCTACTTTATTTTCTTTTCGGTAACTATACATTTTGACAAATAACTGAAATAGAAAATTTCTGGATTTTAATTAAGTTAATAATTACTGGACTTTAAGTTAATTTACAGCATTAAGTTAATGCTGACGAGGGTTTTATGCTTTCCCTTTCCTTAATGTACTGGTCAGTGGAAGCAGAATCTTGATATTGTTAATTTTAGATGCTATCTCGGATCTTTGAGTACCAGTGTGAACATTTACACCATACTTTGTACAAGTTGTGAAATGTCTAATCCTTAAAACTTAGAAAAATTGCCTTTGTGGTTTTCTGAAGAAATTAAGTTGCGTTCATAGGTGGGTTGAAGGCATGCTGTATAATAGTACATCTGTCTCTATGATATTAAAGTGTATGAACCCAGTTTTAAGGTTTTAAAATATATATGCTGATAAACATTTGATTTAGTGTGTTTTGATTAAGCAGTTCCTTTTATATCAGTGTGCCTGTTGTAGGGTAAGACTTATCACCAAGAGACTTTACAGAATTCAAATTTAGAATAAGTAAAATACAGATAGTTATTGGAACAAGGGTCAAATCATGTGAGTAATGTGCTAAACATTAGCCTTTAAATGTAAAGAATTCTTATTGGCAAAGTATTATATCATAGTACCCAAGCCCTGAACATAATACAGTATATCATATAATTGGCATTCATAAATATTTTTAGACCGTAGTAATATTTCTGGATCTGTTTTGAAAGTGAAATATTTAGGAGTGTATGTAGAATTACCAAAATATTTAGTTCTGGAATTTATTTTTGGTGTATTAATGGTATGGTATGCTGTATTAATGTTATCTCCACTAAATAACTGATGTACTTAATCCCTTTGTCACCATTCACCCTAGTTTTAGCTCTTACACTTTGGTGTTGGTTCTCCGTCATGTTTTAGAACAATAGACACAAAGCCTACGGTAAGGAATAAATAGTCTTAATTGGTAAAACTGAGATAGCTGGATTTGGAAGGAACTCTTAATAGTAATGGATTTGGGGGTTATTTAGGTTCCTTGGTTAATGTTTGTTTCTTTTGTCTGTTTCTTTTTCTTTCATTTCTACACATTCATGCAGTATTTCATGGTTCTATCAAAGCAGCAGTAAAAAAAATACTCTTGACGCATGAAAATTAACTGGTGAGGGGCCTCATTGCTATTTTTAAATTGTAGTTTTATTTTTAAATAGTCTTTTTTTAATCAGAGGATCAGATGCATGACTTTTTTTTTTGTAATGGATGCAGATCTTCTATCAGGTGTCTCACAATAAATTCAAGAGGATTTTAGTTTGCCAGAATGTTGCATATGCACTAATTTGAGTAAGATGTTGATACTTAATATTGT
Source organism: Pteronotus mesoamericanus (assembly GCF_021234165.1). Classification (NCBI taxonomy): domain Eukaryota; kingdom Metazoa; phylum Chordata; class Mammalia; order Chiroptera; family Mormoopidae; genus Pteronotus; species Pteronotus mesoamericanus. Next base: position 18,579,160 of record NW_026555006.1, read on the forward strand.
CCTCTTGAGACATAATTTTGCATGCAAGATTATCCCATAATCTTTGTAGGTTTGTTAATATTGATGCATTAATGCCCTATATCTAAATGATCTTCTCCCTCCCCCTCCCTCCATAACTCTTGGTATCTAAATTGATGACAGCTCTGACACAAGCAAGATAACAGTGCTGTGTAGTATACATTTGTTTATATTATCGGCACTTCTCAGTATAGGTGGAAGGAACCATTACCTTTATTTAACAGTGGTTTTTCTTTTTTGTTGTTGTGTTTTACAGTTCTTTTCCCTGGTTCAGCCTGAACTATATACCAGGCCCTGCTGAAAATACCACCCAACAGTTTTCTTCTGCAGCTTATCCAGTTTCTCTTAAGTGCCCTGTACATATTGTATGTTTTATGATGAGATGCAGTTTCTTAATATGTATTACAGAAATACTACTGGTATTTGCAAATATGTAGTTTAATTGTATTATTGAACTCTCATTTTGGGGGCTTGGGCACATTAACAGATTAATCCATCTGTATAGGGCTTTTGCTGTTGGATAGAATTTAAATTGTCTACATGAATATTTGTATTAGGACCCTTAGATTTTATCTGAATACACAGATTAGGCTTTAAAAACAGACATACATGTTGTTTTTGGCTTTAGGAGTTTGGCTAAGTTAGCTTTTGAACTCACACTATATAGCAGCATTTTTTTGGTATGGTTAGCATGGCACATGTTGGAACATAAAGCATTTTACTGTACAGGTAAGGAATGTGCCATGTTGTTTTACCTATTCTCTCTCTCTCCCTCCCTCCCTCCCTTTCACTACCACACACACATCCAGTGTGTATTCAGAGACCTTCAGAAACATTCATTTTCATGAGTCAGCAAAAGCCCTACACTTGATTCCAACAGAATATTTCCTTTACATACTTTCTTCTCTTAATTTTTACAAAATTTGTATGGTAGGTGTAAAAGAAAATCATAGTAACTGTACCATATTATTAACCCCTAAATCAAACTTTTTTTGTCTTGTGTATCTTGATTTTTCTGTGTGCTTTATAGTGAAGCAGCCGACACGAGTCGTTGTTCATAAAACAGCTTTTGAAAGTTGAGAGCACACCCCTGGAGAACCGACTGTGCTTGCTTACGTTTGGTTCATGACTTAAAAATCGAGTACAGGTGATGAAATCTTGGCAGTGTTAACAAAAAAGTAGTGTGTATTGTGCTATTTTTTTTTTACTCTAGAAACTTAACCATTTGTAGAGAAAAAAGGAAACAAATTTTCACACATTGAAGTTTCATTCTGACATAAAATTAATGATAAATCATAGAAATCAAGCTTTATGTTTTAGCGAACATAAGTACTTTCAACAAACTCAGGTGGTGTATCAGGGAGACATTTTCTGGGTGTTTTTGTGTGTTTTCTGTCTTACAAAAGGGTGTGTTCTAATGCAAGGATGTTTCTCTGCAGGAGTTATTCCTGATGAGACTAAGGCTTTGTCTCTGTTGGCACCAGCTAACGCAGTGGCAGGTCTTCTGCCTGGTGGTGGACTCCTGCCTACTCCTAACCCACTTACCCAGGTACTAGTTCTGTTGATATCTTAAAGGGTAGAAAGGAGCACAGAATTGTGGATGAAGCTGAATACATGAGTTTTTAAAGTGTTGTGATTTTAGTTCACAGAATGGTGTCATGTGTGAATAGTATTATAAAAGGCCATATTGCAATCATAAATGCTAAATAGGATCTCTTAGAAGTTTTCCTTTTAAGAACATTCTGAAAATCACAAATACCTGTTATATCAGTTTTGCCACTGACTCGCAAAATAACCCAGTAACATTTAAAAAAAAAACAGTCTCATGGAGCGTAAGACTTCCATTGAACATGCTGTTAAAAATGCTTGGACCAGGAAAGGAAATAAAGGTGAATTTTTTTTGCCAGTGCCTTTTGGAGTTTTAATTAAGTAGGTGGCTTGAAATAAAAATGAATTCATGGAGAGAGAGATCTATTTGAAATGGGGAAGATGAAATATTCAAGTTGGAGAAAATTGTACTGGGTAATGTTTCTAACCCTGATAATGCTTTTTAAAAAGCTTATTTTAGAGCCAAAAGTTTCTTCAAATACCATGTATTATAACCACTCAGAAAGATTATAACTGGTCATTGTTTCATAGATAAAGCAAATGATGGAGACTCAACTAGAACTTTATAGCAACATTCCTTTCATTAAATCATTTTGCTTAAGTAGTTAACTGTTCCGTGCATGGTATAGAAAGAGACTGAGATCATTCCCAGCTTTTTGAGTATGACTTTGGCTGTGACTTACAAAATGCAGATCTGGGAAATTTGTAGATACCTTTGATGTATAAAATTATTTAATAACTGAGATAGCTTATATAATATTAATACAGTGTTTTAACTATACTCAGTAAATAAATAGATGTTTGGAACCTTACATTTATTAAAAATTGAAACTAGGAGAACTTTTAGTACAGTATTTATAGAGAAGGTCAAACTGTCCTCAGGGCTATAAGATTTTGCATGGTTTGTGTCTTAAATTATTATTTTTTCAAAGATTTTCTTTATTTTTAGAGAGAGGGGACGGAAGGGAGAAAGGGAGAGAAAGACAAACATGGATTTGCAAGAGAAACAGATGGGTTGCCTCTTGCACGCCCCCAGCCAGAGACCTGGACCCACCACCCAGGCTTGTCCCCTCAATGGGAATCCAATCAGTGACCTTTTGGTTTGAAGGCCAGCCCTCAATCCACTGAGTCACACAGCCAGGGCTGTGTCTTAAATTACTGATTAATCAGAATTACATCAGACAGGAGACCGAACCACACAGTAATTTGAAGAAGGAAAGTTTAATATAAGAAATTAGTAACTAGTAATAGGAACTTAACTAGGGGAACTCTAAGGAATCATGAATTGCAGATGTAGGAAGCAACCATTACTTCTAGGGCTGAGGAAGAAAGAATACAAGGAAAAAAACACATTTAGATGAGGGGGCCTCCACCTACCCACCCCATCCCCCAATAAGATTCAGACCTACTTTGAAGGGGTGGATACTAGGGAAGTTTTCTAGGGTACCACAGAACTTTCTAGGAAGCTGCACAAGAAGATGGCTCTGAAACTTAGGCAGAGGTGAAGGCCACTGGTATCCGACATGACGCTGCAATAATAGTCAAAAGGAGACATAGGAACCCTTTCCACAGTGTCATTTCAGTTCTCCAGTTAAAATTGACATAAGAATATATTGAAAGTTTTTATAAATTTTTTCTAAAGTCTGATTGTACAGAGAGATGCTGTAATGACAGGTGGAGAATGAGGGCAGAGAAAGGCAAACTACAGCTTTTGGCCAGACCCCCATTTTGTTTATAAGAACGCAAATATCCCCATTTATTTATGTATGACAGGGGACCCAATGAAAAAGAATTATCTTTTGGAGGGTGGGATCCTTGTAGTATAGGCTTACTCCACTAGGTGAGTGTTCTAGGACCCCATCTGTATCAGTGTACCAGTTGGCATTGTTGTGAGAGTCTGTGTGTAGCTTCAGTGAATTACTTGTAAGACTCACTGCATTTGCCCATTTCATGGTGGGTGATTTACAGGCACATCTCTCACTGTGCAGAGTGTTGAGCAGGTTTTGACCAAAAGCTGGTCCATCTACCCCTGGTCCCACCCACTTTCTATTCAACTGATCTGGCCCTAGGTGACTTTTGTTTTTGTTGTTTACCCGGATGGGAAAACGTTCTCAAAGGGAAGCGTTTTGCCAGTGTGCTAGAGGTGAAACAAAAAACAGCAGAAGCACTAAAAGGCATCAAAATCGACACATACAAAAACTGTTTTGAGCCATGGAAAAACATCTCCTCCATAGGTGTACTGCATCAGGTAGAAAGTACTTTGAAGGTGACCAAAGTTTAAACATGTAAGAATAGATCCACAATCTTTTATAAATAAATTCTGGGGGTTTTTGAGCACTGTGTGTGCCTGTTTTCAACCTACAGAGGTTTATAGTCAGGTAGTTGTAACAGCAGTCACATAGCCTATAAACTTAATTATTTACCCTTTAGAAGGAAGAATAAGTTGACAGCCCCCGTCCACACACAGTACAAAGAACAGATATGAAATTTTAAATAAATAAAATTTGTAATTTAACAGATTGGCGCTGTTCCATTGGCTGCCTTGGGAGCTCCTACTCTTGATCCTGCCCTTGCTGCACTTGGGCTTCCTGGAGCAAACTTGAATTCTCAGGTATAATTTAATACACTTCAACTTTGAGCTCATTTTTATAATTAAAAATTTTATTAACTGCTACTGAGCATCTCAAAAGCAGGATATAACATTACTATGGGGTAGTACTAATTTTTCTCTTATATGTTCTTGTTAAGAGATTTAATGGGTCATTGCATTATTAGCCCTTTATCCATTGAAGAATTTCTCATATTTATATAGCGTATAGTTTCAAGGAATTGAACACATTATCAATATGTTATGAAGTCTTTGTTTTCCTGTCATTTACTCATTTGGAAATTGTGTTTTATCATTGTAATTGGCAGACTTTTTTAGGGAATCCTTTGTAAAAATTTTTGGTTTATTGTATTGGCTAAGCACTTTGAGTTTGGGGGGGGGGTTTGTTTTGTTTTGCTTTTTTCATGTTTCTTTCAAGTGTCATTACTTTCCCTGGGAAAGTCTTAAAATAAGCAGGAGGTAATTGTTCTATAAAATCGAGATTGTTCATTCTTATAATCTTCATATTTGACTTGCTCAAGCACCAGTACTGTAGCCAGTGAAGTCGCCTTTTTCTTTTTAATGTGGCTACTAGAAAAGTTAATATGACATTTGGTTGGCATTGTATTTCTGTTGTCATTGATTTGCCTCAAATGTTACTTTTTATAGGTCTGCTAAATTGAGGACATTCGGCATCCTGAAAAAAAGAAAATAGCAATCATTATTGCTTAGTGTATTCTCACTGTTAAATTTTTTTTTTTTTGCAGTCTCTTGCAGCAGATCAGTTGCTGAAGCTTATGAGTACTGTTGATCCCAAGTAAGGATTTTTTCTTTGTGTCCATTGATGATGTTGATATAGTGAGTGAGTGTCTGGAGAACAGTTATTTTTTCGATAGCTATAAAGGTGGTTATCTCAAGGCATGCAATACATAATTCATTTCTCTAGAAACAAGGAGAAAAGTCCTTGTTTCTATAGATGGTAAGTCTATCTATAAAGGGTTTTGTTTATTAGAATTTGAGTCTTTCAAAATAATTGTAAATGACTTATACCAAAATAATAGGAAAATAGCTAAACATCATCTTTAGTTGATTCATTTAAAATATTATTATATATATTGAATACCTGCTATAAGCTTGTGCTTTTATAGCACTTATCCTCCAGTCAGGAAGGGAGACATTATTTAAAGATAATAAAGCATGCGGATCCATCTAGAGGAAGTACAGAGATGTTATGAAAACATTACAAGGAGAAGAACTTAGTTTGGAGATCAGAGAAGCTAATTCCTAGGGGATGATTAGGAATTAGGAGATAGAAGTGAGGGGAACAGCCTAGAGCCAAGGAGTGGTATATGTCACATAATACTGGCCATCATCTTTAGATGCTTTGAAAAATTTTCTCCGTGCTATAACTGTTATATTTCCTACTTGGTATACATATAGCACAGTCATAGTTATTTTAATTGGTAATTTCTTGATATTTTAAATTTGAACTGAATACTTTTTCTCCTTGGCGAAGTCACTATCAGTAAGTGGGAAAGTATGGGAGAAAGGAGGAGAGAATCATTTTACTACAGTAATTAATGGACTTTTTTCTTAAAAATTATTAGATAAAATCTAATTACGTACCTATCACCCAGTTTATAAAATAAAATACCAGTGAAGTTGAAATTCCCTGTGTACCCATTTTTATTTACACTTCCCACTTTGTCCACAAATTTCTATCTTAAATTTGGTGTCTTAATTTTTTTCTCAAAGGTACACTATAAACCCTTAAAGGTGCATCTTCAACCTTTTCTTTTGATAAGGAATTCCATGAATAAGTTTGGTGTGCCTTTGGCCTCTGCCTATTTCAGATACCCTGTCTTTAAAATGCAGGAGCCATTAAATATTCAAAAGGGTACTATACTGTGTATAGTTTTACCAAATAATGGAATCTTTTTTTCCCAAGGAATATCTTACTGAAATGTTACATGAAACACATACATTTATTCGAAATGCTGTTGTGCATTTTAAAATATTTCTGGTCTCAATTTTTGGTTCTGTTTCAGGTTGAATCATGTAGCCGCTGGTCTTGTTTCACCAAGTCTGAAATCAGATACCTCTAGTAAAGAAATAGAGGAAGCCATGAAGAGAGTACGAGAAGCACAGTCCCTTATTTCTGCAGCCATAGAACCAGGTGAAATGCGTTCATGCACTTGTGTAGAATCATACACTATATAATTGTTGGCAAAAATAATTATTGCACCTAAGCCAGATGGCTCAGTTGGTTGGGATGTTTTCCTGTGCACCAAAAAGGTGGTGGGTTCAATTCCTGGTCAGAGCACCCAGTCCCCAGTCATGGCCTGTACGGAAGGTAACCAATCAAATACTGGATAAATTAATAACAAGTACTTCATGTGTATTATCTCATTTAAATAACAAAATACTAATTAGCTCTAAGACACACATCAAATAGTAGGAGCTTTAATTTAATATGCACAACTGGACCTCTGACCCCAAAGCAAGGATACCATACCACGCTGTAACTGGTCTCATTGAAAACTGGAATGTCTAAAAGGATTTTGGGGTTTTTTTTAAAAGAATTTTTCCTCCAAGACTTTCTGTTAATTATTAATAACATTAACACTAACTTGGATTCTGTCAATGAAATGATCTGAAAGTGAGAAAGGAACTAATTCTCATTTCGATGATTATCTATAAATGCAGTGGTTTTATTTCTCTTGTTACGTCTTAAGTTATAGAAATTTCTAGATTTATCTCCTACACTTACACAGTTGAAAATTGGTGAGGAAGAGGAGAGATTAAGAGAGCAAGCTTACTAATACCCACTTCTTTCACAGAAGTATAGTGGGAACAGGGAATGAATGACTTCCTGAATTTCAACCACAAATATTGAGCCTGTTTATCAACCACTTTGATATAAATACACATGAATTTATTTATTTAACAAAGGAGCACAGAGATAAGTAGTGAAGAAAAAAAGAACATTTTGCTAAACCATGAATTTAAAATGTGTATTTATCATTAAATATTTTACAGTTAAGTGCTGGTTGAGGAGTTGTTACTAAAACATAAATGTGGAAAATTAAAATTTTAATCTTAGTGAAATGTAGTTATATTGGAAAGTACACCTAGCAGTGGAAAAGGGCCTCCTTGTTTCTAAACCTCAAGAATAAAGGATGAGAAAGAGAACCTTTTTCATAGGTTATTTTATAGACAACATTTGGTTGCCTCCAGAGTCTAGAAAATGAAATCTTCGATTTGGGTAGCTGAAAATCAGGAGTCTAATTTGGATCTTCCAAAATCCTGGATAATTTTTATCACTTCAGTAAATTTCAACATTTTGATTGTGAAATGATCATTTGTAACATTTAAGGATACGTAACACTGAAAAGTAAGAAAGAAATTCTTAGATAAATTCCTGAGTGGGATTAATATATTTGGTGATTTTAAAATCTGGGATCCTTTTCTTTTAAATCCAGATAAAAAAGAAGAAAAACGAAGGCACTCAAGATCGAGATCACGCTCTAGGAGGAGGAGGACTCCCTCATCTTCCAGGCACAGGTTAGATGGATTGCTTTTGGTATTCAGTTGTGCCTTAGACAAAGATTATTTCTACATGTCACATCCATCTTAACTTTGCTGCCTCAGTTCTTCTAGCAGCTCCTGGTTGAAAGTGTTTGTTAGTAACAAGTGCTGTTAGCAAAGTGTGTAAGTGTTCACACATATATAAAATGGAAAAAGGGTATGGGCTAAAATAGATGTTTGATACTTTAAACCCCAAAATATTCAGGGGTAGGAGGAAGGCACTGGGACTTAAACACTAGCGTGAGTTAGTACTGTGGGAAGAACTGCACTTGAAACTTTTGACTTGAATTCTAGTTTTGGCTGTTTTGCTGGACTCTTGTAAAATTTAAGTTGGAAGGCCATCATGCAACCTGCACATTGCCCCTCTAGTACATGAATGAATATTTATTTGCAAATCACACAAGTTGCCGTTCTTTTGAGATTGTTTTTATATTATTGAATATACTGATAGTATAATGTTTTTATCCTGCCTAGAGTAAGACTAAATAAATTTGTTCTCTTTTCCACATGACATCCTGTATAAATTTATAAGGTTCTCTAGACCAGTGGCTCTCAAACTTGCTGGTATTAGGACCTTTATACTTACTAGAAAATTGAGGACCCCAAGTAGTGTTTACATTGGTTATGGCTGTTTATGTAGGCCATATTAAAATTTAAAACTACCATTTAAAAATAATGAGAAGTAAACCCATTCATAGTCACATAGCTTTGAAACTCAACTTTTAAGGAAAATTAGAAGAGTGGCTTTGTTTTACTTTGCAAATTTCTTTGATGTTTACAATATAGACACGGGATTTTACATTCAACATACTGCAATATATTTTGGTTATTATATAGAGAAAGTCTGGCTTCACATGAACAGAGAATCAACTTACTGCTTTACACAAGATTTCAAATGATGTCATATTTTGCTCTAACAACAAAAATGACATTTAGTGCTACCACCACCAGTCTCATCAGAAAATGCTGTCAGTTCACAGTGGTGGGTTCAAGTTTTCTAAAATTTTCTCTTTGAAAGCTCAGATATTTATCTTTGACAACAAATTGAATTTTTCTCTTGAAATGGTAGTCTTCATTCATTTTTCAAGAAAATGGCTGCCAAATACTCAAGTCTGAGCAGCCATAGTTTACCAGTTCTTTCAAGTAAAGGTTATGTTTCATGGACAAGACAGTTTAAGTTCAAAACTTGACCCACAAGTGCCTCTTTCGATACAGCCGTTGAAGTGTAGTAAGCATCAGAAGTGATCTATCCAAACTTCCCACTTTAATTGTATAGGATACTGGTCAAGGAACTAGATTTAATATCAACTACTCAATAATAAATAATAAAACTGCTTTAGTAGGACTCAAAGGGCTAGATTTAATAAAATAATATTTTTTACTGTTTTATCAAAGATATCCCTTGTGAAAATGATGTGGGGGGGGGGTGTTTTTTGTTTTTTCTTTTACCTCCAGTGAATATTACAAACAGTAGTGAAGAATATAGTATCTACTCAGGTAGTTCAGTTGCCACAACCTTAGTTTGTTATAAGCAGATGCCAGTACTTTTACACCACCATTGCTTTTGTACCATTAGCACAGAAGTCAGTACTGCGAAGAAAAGGCAAACAATGTCTGTTACTTTGAAAATAATTTTGACTTCATGGGCCCCATGACATTGTGAAGTCATTTCTTGGCCAGTATCTTCATCTACTTGGCTGTTATTGTAGACATTCTGTAGACTGGATGGCTTATAAACATCAGAGATTGTCACAGTTCTGGAGGCTGAGAAAGTCCAAGATCAAGGTGTTGGCAAAATTGCTGTCTAGTGAGGATCTACTTATTTATAGGGGGCCATCTTTTTGGTCTGTCCTCAAGTGGAAATGAGCAAGGGGTCTCTTAAGATCTCTTTCAAAAAAGGACATTACTTCTATTCATGAAGGCTTTGCCCTCTTTACCTAGTCACTTCCCAAAGATCCCACCTTAAAATACCACTTTCGGGGTTAGGTATTGCATAAGAATTTTAGGAAGGACACAAACATTCATTCCATAGCAAAATATTAGCATGGTTGGCTTATCTGGCATATCTATTTTATTTCATGTTACCTACCTTCCCCCAGTCTATCTTATTCTTAAAGACGCCTTTCAAAAACCCAAAATGAGATCATGTCACAACTCTTTTAAACCTTGAGAAGTTCCCTATTGCTCTCATGAGGTGTTAAATAAAACATTGGAATGGCATTCAGGGTTTTTTATTATTCAGTCCAGTTTTTCTTTTCACACTTGTCTTTTACCACCTCAGAACAGTTAACCACAGTACTACTACTTGCCTGAACATATAACCTTTTCTTTATGCTTTCAAGGTTTTGCTCATGATGTTCCTTTCTGCCTAATGCATTTTCATAGCTTTACCTGATACTTTTCTCACATCCACCCGAGGAAATCTTTTCTTTTTGTTCAAAATACCAACATATGTGAAGTATTGATACTACTTAGAATTCTAATCCTCCAGGTCATTGCTCTCATAACTTAGTATTCTGTTTTTTTTTGTTGTGTGTGTTTTTTGTTTTTGCTAGTGCTGTCTCTTGTTTTTTTGTTCTGTTTTGTTTTATTGTTTTGCGGGGGGGCGGGGGGTTGTTTTTTTTTTTTTAATCCTTACCCAAGGATATATATTGGTTTTGGAAAGAGAGACAGACATTCAGTTGCTTCTTGTATCCATCCTGACCAGAGATCAAACCTGCAACCTTTTGCTGAACAGGGCAATGTTCCAAAAACTGAGTCACCCAGCCAGGGCTCTCATAGCTTAGTTTTAACACTTGGAGAACCCTGTCTATACTAAGGCCAGAGTGATAGACTTTACAATTCCATTTAAATTACAAATATTTTGTGAATGTAAGTGCTATTATTTTTCTCTATCAAATAGTAATAGGCTCAAAGAGGTTAAATAATGAATGTGCTCAGTTGTTAGCTGGCTTGCCTTATAAATAAGACCTTTTCCATTTATAAAAATCCATGCCCTTGCACCTTGAAAAAGTAAAGGCAGAAAGTTTAGACTATATTTGAAAATTTCCATAGAAAGAGGTTGAATGGTCACTAGAAGTTAAAGTCTAAGCAAAGGATTGCAATTTGTTTTTTAATCTTAAAATAGAGAATAAAATATAGGAAAGAGGATCATTGACAGCTTCAAAGGGTTAATTGTACTTTGAGAAGAGATAAGTATTTGGAAGAGAAAGTATAGGGTTGGGGATAAAAGTGGAGGAAAGAGGGTACACAGAGAAACATTCCTGTTATATAACAGGAAAAAATGATCATATGGAGACAGAAATTAGAGTAAGAGGCAGTTTGTACTGAATTATATAAATCTGTGTAAGGCTTGCATTGCTCTTAAGCTGTAAATTAAAGAAGTGGGATATGTTTCAGAGAAAAAGAGTTAAAAATTGTAGGAGGCCATGCTAAGTGGTTTCCATTTAGCGTTAAAATGGGAATAATAATAGTACCTACCTTATATAGGCTTATTATGAGTATAAAACAAGTTAGTATTTGTAAAGTATGTAGTAAGCATATGTGTAATAAATAGATTTGATAATCTATTGATAGATTTAACCTGCAATAGTGAGGAATCAAATAAATAATATGCCGAAATGCTATATAATGTGGAGGGTGTATTGTTTTTTCTCCTTTAGCAGTATTTTTTTTTTTTTAAGTTCAATGTTATAGTTTCATTGGGCATAGGATTAGTTTGACGGGTTGAACAAAAGGTATTACATATTGCTAGGGTAGCAAAAGTGTTTTTCATATGGACTAAAGAATGGCAGAAACTGGCAGGAAATTATCCTGACTTATTGATGGTTAGCCCCATATATCTGATGAGTCTTACCTGATGCTATATGAAATAGTCACAAACAGAACTAGCCTTTTTACATTTATGTATGTGTATTGGCTTTCCTTTATTAGGCGATCAAGAAGCAGATCAAGAAGGAGATCACATTCAAAGTCAAGAAGTAGGCGACGATCCAAAAGTCCAAGACGAAGAAGATCTCATTCCAGAGAGAGAGGTAGAAGGTCAAGGAGTACATCAAAAACCAGGTATAGTATAGTAGACTGTTATACTGGGTGAGAAGATGAATTTTAGAGTTTCCAAGACCCCAAATACTATGCTACTTAATGAGAAAAGAGATGGTAATGGGAGATGGGGCTAGACTGGGAGAGAAACTTCTTAAAGTTTGATGAGGCTAACAGGATGCATTCTGCATCCCTATTTGAATTATTACATTAAATTTATGTTATCAGAATAAGTCACGTTTGTATTCTTGTTTCCTTTGTAAACTTGAGATTTCTGCTTATAGCCAAAGACCTAGATAAGATTTATTTGTAGTAGAAATTCTTAGCTGTCCTACTACTTTCCTTCGTTTCCTGCTTTCCACTCAGCCACCAATAAGGATTGATTTAGTGCTACCAGCCATTCCTCGTGGTATGCCAAAAGAGTTTATGGCAGATGGCCATGCTTTAATTCATCTTTCTGCATGTCCTCATTAGCACTTAAAACTATTTATTAAGATTTGTTATATGCCAGAGACTGAATCATACTTAGCCTTTTATCCCATGATTTGGGACTAGTAGAGAGTTAAAGTGAGGATTTATTAAAAAATAAATATCCCTACCCTAACTTTTTATTTTGACTTTAACATGCATTCAGTAACCAGTCTTTTTCATTTAAGCCAAAGCCTTTTAAATTAGTATGCCTAGTCTTGAGTAACAAATACCAAATCAGTCTTTTCCTTTGAGCTGCTTTAAAATGGCCAGAGAACTCTGTTGCTGGAAAAATGCCTAGAGTTTAGTTTTCTATGCATAGTTGTCACACATAGTTTCACAGCTGTCCTTTTTCTCTTTCTAAAATTTTTGCCTTATTTTTCTAGAAGCAGTTCTTTATACTACTTCACCAATTTATGTATTTAATTACGTAATTAAAAGGACAGCAGGGGCCAAGAAAATTTATTCTTGGTAAACATGGCTCAGCAGGGACCTTAAGTTCTGGGATACCCTTGCTGCATGTTCATTATGAAACAGGACTTTTGGTCATGTTTTACAGAGTGGGTCATCTCTTAATTCAGTCAATGAAACACAAACTTCCTTAATAATGCATGTATCATATAAAAAGGAATTGACCATTGCTTTCCTTAACTAACTTTATACTAGTAAAGAGATGAATATACATAGGAAGGGCCTCTTGAGATGTTGGAAGAGGCTCTGTTGAGAAGGGACTCGTGAGTATTAACTTGAGATAGATTTGATTGGACCCACTGAGTGGGGCATGGTTTCAGGTAGAGAACGTTGTTAGGCTTAGCATGAATTCTTAAAATAGCAATTATACTGTTGTAGGAAGACCAGGAAATGGGGTCAAAAAAATGTAAGGAGACAGGTAAACAGAAAGATGTATTGTTCACACTTAGGAGTTTACACCCAACATAGGGGACATAGAGTCCTGGTGGGCTGGGAAACAGAAATCACTGGAGAGAGAAAGGACTATTGAGGAGCCTAGAGAAAATTATTAAAACTATGGGTGTTTATGCCAGACAACTGCTCAGTACACTTTATCATTTTCTCATCAGTCTACTTTGTTCTATTGGAAAGCAGTTGTATGTAGAATTCCAGGGAAATTAGATTTTTCAAAAAAGATTTTTACCTCAAATAATGCCCCTTAAATTATATTTGTATATAGTATCAGAATAACATCCATACATTAAGAATGGAATTAGATCTATTTTTTTTATTTGTAGCACTGTGTAAATTTATATTAGCTGAAATTTCTAATGCATTCTTAAATCGGTTTCATTGATTAGAGACAAAAAGAAAGAAGACAAAGAAAAGAAACGTTCCAAAACACCACCAAAAAGTTATAGCACAGCCAGAAGGTCCAGAAGTGCAAGCAGGTAAGGCATTATGAATTCTTGGCATTTTTTCAAACTTTGCAAGGATATCCATAGACTGTGAACATTAAATGTTTTCCAGTACATGCAGGGGTGGGCAAAAGGTTTATAGCTGTAAGCGAGCAAAACACAGTTTATTCTTGTATTATTATTTACTAATTATTGTATTATTTTCTGTGTGAACAACTGTAAACCTACTTTTGCCCATCCCTGTACGTAATTTAGTGCTGTCAATTTTTAGTGACAATTTGTGATGAATAACCTAACATTCATCTTGTTACTAATATTTATGGTGGAGTGTATTTGAAATAACATGGAATTCAACAGGGGTCAGTTTTTATGTTTGCTGTATGCATTTCACTTCCTGATTTGAATTACTCTTTAAATTTATTTTACTATGGTAAGTCATATTTAAAATGTCCACATCTTAATTAATATTCAAGAATTTTCCCTCCAGTTATAGTGATTCATTAATAAAAGAATGGGAAGCAGTTATAATTTCTATCATTCTTAGACTTGTAATTCTATCTTGAACCTGCAATAGTAAGAAAATTCAGTGTTGCAAACTTTACTCCACAGGAATATATTTTTCACACTTAACATTGGAATTTATATGAAATTAGTGAGGGCTGGCCATACTTAATTCCATTGTCTTCCAATCTGGTTTATATATTTTGCTGCAGTGTTTGTTTTCTTACCTTGTTTATTAAATGCTAAGACTCACTCTATATACAAAACTTACTTCAGAATGATGAATGACCTAAATGTAAAGTCTGAAACTAAATCTCTTAGAAGAAAACATTGAAGTAAATTTTAATGATCTTGAATTTAGCAGTGGTTTTCTAGATATGACATCAAAGGTATAAGCAACAAAAGATAAAAAATTTTGGAAGTCATCAAAATTAAAACCTCTTGTGTTACTATCAAGAAAGTAAAGACAAACCTCATTGCTAGAATATAGCAAATTATATATCTGAAAAGGGACCCTTATCTAGAATATATGAAGTATTGTTACTTAACAGCCCAATCATAGAAAGACAACCCAGTTCCACCCTGACTGGTGAGGCTCAGTGGATTGAGTGCTGGCCAGTGAACCAAAGGATCACTGTTTCCGTTCCCAGTCAGGCCACATGCTTGGGTTGCAGGCGAGGTCCCCAGTAGGGGGCATGCAAGAGGCAACCACACATCAATGTTTTTGTCCCTCTCTTTCTCCTTCCCTTCCCCTCTCTCTAAAAATAAATAAAATCATTTTTTTAAAAATGACAGTTCTCCAAGAACATATGCAGGTGTCCAATAAACATGAAAAGATACACATTAGTCATCAGGGAAATGCAAGTCAAAACTGCTTAACACCCACTAGGATGGTTATAATAAAAAAAGGCAGATGATAACTTGTGTTGGTGAGGATCTGGAGAATCTGAGACTCTGTATGTTGCTGGTGTGAGTAAAATGATGCAACTACTTTGGAAAATAGTTTGGCAATTCCTAAAAAATTAAACACAGTTTCTTGACACAGCAGTTTCACTTCTAGGGATATACCCAAGAGAAACAAAAACATTTCACATGAAACCTTGTACATTAAATTTTCATGGAAGCATTATTCATAATCACCAAAAAGTCAGTGCAAGTGTTCGTTAACTAACATGGATAAACAAAGTGGTATATCTATACAATGAAATATCCAGCAATAAAAAAGAAAGTTCCAATGCCTGTTAAAATATGGATGACCCTTGAAAACTGGCCAGATGAGAGAAGTTAGTCACAAAGAACTATAAACTGTATGATTCCATTTATATGAAATGTCCAGAATAGGTAAGTTTATAAAGACAGAAAGTAGATTAAACGGTTGGGGTATGAAAGCCAAGAGGGTTATGGGCTTTCTTTTTGTGAGGAGGAATATTTTGATAAAAGGTAAATACGCTAGTCCCCCAGATAGATGAGGTAGGGGGGTTGGTTCCAGGACCCCTGTGGACACCAAAATCTGATATGGAGGACCAGCTATTTTTTTAAAAAAAGAAAGAAACCTGGTGTGAGTGCTCAAGAAAATTCCAAGCTAAGCCTTGGGGGATAGTTTGCAAAGGGCATAGAGGATGGAATGTGCTTGCTGTGCACCATGTATGTTTCTTAACTTAAAAACTGAATGCTTTTTCTCTCCTATTGCTTTGTTTAATGTAGTTACTCATAAGCACCTTGCCCTGTATTAATTATTGGATCACCTAAAAGTATGGCATATTCTGTGAGATTTTATTGAATATCAGCTATGTGTTTGCAGTTGTGCTAGTCTATCAGGGGGCACATATGAAATCTCTCTTCCATCTAAAGAATTTGGAGTGTCCGTTACACAAAACAGTATCAAAGAATATGAGGTATACAGCCCTGACAAACTTAATAAGTATTTGATGAATGAAAAGTTGGGTGTAGTATTTACAGGAGCTGGAGTGTAGGGGAGAGGGGGTGTCACACAGAGCTGTAAAGATTTAAACGGGGGGGGCTACTAGACTGATGAAAGTACGGGGTTTTGTTTTCATTTTGTTTGTACCTAAACTGTATAATGGCCATCTTGCAAGTCCTAATAACATTGGAAAATAGTTAACAGAGGCAGATTTTCTTTTTTTTAATGACACACTTTAAAGAGAAGGAAAATGGCTGTACATTTGCTCAGAGCAGGGCTGGGGAGACATAGTTTGGTGGAGTATAGGGAATTATTTTGATCTCTCTGTTTTACCATTAACTCTTGTTCTCTGAACCTTACTTAATGATTTAAAAGGGGTAGGGGTTTTTTGTTTGTTTATTTGGCTTTTATTAGCACCTGCCTTACAAGCTATGATCCTGTATCTCTCCTGGACACTGGCGTGTGAGTCAAAAACTAATTTCTTAGGTAATAGACTTTACACAGGTTTTATCTCTTCAGGTAGAACTTTGGTTAATCAGTCTTCCCTCAAGTTTAACATTTCTGATGTCATGATGATTTAATGTCTTTTTTTATTTTATTTCATTGATTATGCTCTTACAGTTGTCCCAATTTTTCCCCTTTGGCACCCCCCCCTTCAGCCAACAACCCCCACTTCTCTGGCAATCCCCACACTTGTTCACATCCATGGGTCTTGCTTATAAGTTCTTGGGCTACCGCATTTCCTATACTGTACTTTACATCCCTGTGGCTATTCTGTAACCACCTATTTGTACTTCTTAATCCCCTCACCTCTTCACCCGTTCCCCCACACTCCTCTTCCGTCTGGCAACCATCAAAATGCTCTCTGTATTCTTGATTCTGTCTCTGTTCTTGTTTGCTTAGTTGGTTTTTTAGATTCAATTGTTGATAATAGGTATTTATTAACATTTTATCATTCCTTGTTTTGATCTTTTTCTTAAGTCCCTTTAACATTTCATACAATATTGGTTTGGTGATGATGTTCTTTAGTTTTTTTCTTGCCTGGGAAGCTCTTTATCTGTCGTTTGATTCTAAGTGATATCTGTTGCTGGGTAGAGCAATTCCTGCTTTTCATGTCTTTGAATATTTCTTGGCAATCCCTTCTGGCCTGCAAAGTTTCATTGAGAAATCAGGTGACAGTCTTATGGGAACTCCACTGTAGGTAATTGATTCCTTTTCTCTTGCTGCCTTTAAGAGTCTCTCTTTATCCTTAACCTTTGGCATTTTAATTATGATGTGTCTCGGAGTAGGCCTCTTAGCATCCATCGTGTTTGGGACTCTGTGCTTCCTAAACTTGCATGTCTTATCTCCTTCACTGAATTAGGAAAGTTTTCTTTCATTATTAATAGAAATTTCCAATTTCTTGCTTTTTTCTCTTCTCTTTCTGGCACCCCTGTGGTGTGAACCTTGGAATACTTGAAGTTGTCCCAGGGGCTGCTTACCTATCCTTGGAGTTTTTTTGTTTGGTTGATTGGTTTTTGGGTTTTTTGTTTCTGGCTGCTTTTTTCATGTTGTAATTGATTGTTTTGGTTCCTTATGTTCAAAATTGTCAATTTGGTTCTTGGCTTCATCCACTCTATTGTTGTTTCCCTGTAAATTGTTACTTAAATTAGTATATCCTCTGTTTCTGACTCGATCTTTTTTTATATTGTCAGGTACTCACTAAGTTCCTTGAGCATCCTTATAAACAGTGGGGTTTTTTGTTTTTTGGTTTTTTTAACTCTGCATCTGATAGATTGCTTATCTACATTTCAAATTCCTTTTCTGGATTTTTGATCAGTTCTTTCATTTGAGCCATGTTTCTTTGTGTCTTTGTTTTGGCACCTCACTGTGTTTGTTTCTATGTATCAGGTAGAGCTGCTATGACTCCCTGTCTTGGTATCATGGCCTAATGTAGTAGGTGTCCTGTAGGGTCCAGTGGCACAGCCTCCCCAATCACCCAAGTGGGGTACTTGAGGTGAGCCCTTTGTGATGGCTAAGTACACCCTCTTCTTGTGGTTGAGCCTTGATTGCTGTTGGCAGGTCAGTGGAAGGTATTTATTACCCAGGCCAGTCAGCTGCAAGGCCTGGCTGTGGCCACTAACCACTAACTTCCACCCTCTGTGGAGGTTTCCCAGGTGGTGTAGGCCAAGATCAGCCCCCACCTGTGTTCTCCCTGGGGCCGCCCTGTTGGAGCTATAAAGCAGGCTGAGATGGCTGCTACTTCTGCTGGGCTTCGAGATTCAAGGGCAAAGCCAAGCTGTGAATCTAGGCCAGCGGCTGCTAGCCCCAACCCAGTGCCATTAGCAAGAGGTATGGGGACTCAGAGCTCACTTGTTTGGCTGTTACTTGTTTGAAAATATATAGGAAGTTGTGAAGCATGAGCCAAGACCAGCCATTCTTATAGAAAAGTCAGGGTTAACAGTGTGGGTGCACCTGTAAGGTGGGTGGGAGGACGACTCAGGATCTCCAGGGAAGGGCACACAGTGTTAGCTTGTTGGTTCTGTGGCTCTATGGCTCTATGATTCTATGGGAGGAGGGCTCAGAAAAGGGACTACGGCCTCTGCTCGCCTTTCTTTCTGGGAGATAACTGTCCTCCAGGTCCTGCCTTGATGCCAGACACTTCATTTCTTCCCTGTATGCCACTGGTGCCTTTCAAGCTGCTAACCCTCTGTTGCCACTCAGAGGTGCTGAGTCTGAATACGTCTGTGTGTGTGGGCTCTTTAAGGGGAACTGCTTGGGACTCCCAAAGTTTCCTCCACCAACTCAATCCCCACTGGTTTTTGCAGCCAGAAATTTTGGTGACCTATCTGCCTGGTACTGGTACCCTGGGCTGGGAGGCCTGGTATGGGGCTGAGACTCCTAAGATATCCCTCCTGAATTTTCATCGGCTACATATGGATGTGGGGCCAGCCTGTTCTGTGTCTCCACCTCTCCTGCCAGTGTGGATGAATGTGGTTTCTTGAATTCCATAGTTTATCTGACATTTCTGAGTGATGGTTCTGTACTTTAATTGTAATTTTGATGTTGACAATGTAATGTCTTTAAGAAGGACTGCTGGAAATTAGGGGTATTGAGGGCATTAAAGGAAAGGCACATAGTGTGGTAAAGAATTACGGTTTATTATTAATTTGATTCTTCAGCTCAAAACAGTATTTGAAAAAGGGTCTTTTGCTATCAGAATCCTGTTGTCGGAGAGCCTAATGAAGCTGTCATAGACCTGTGTCTGTGTTGTGTCTGTATTTTAAAGTCTAGCTTGTACATTTGTGCTTGCAGAGAGAGACGACGACGACGAAGCAGGAGTGGCACAAGATCTCCTAAGAAGCCTAGGTCTCCGAAAAGAAAATTGTCTCGCTCACCCTCCCCTCGGAGGTAAGAAATGTTAATGATTTAGGTCTATTCGTTCTGTTTTTCAGAAACTTTCTTTGAGAAAAGTGGTTATGAATGTGCTTTTATTTTCCTTTTATGACTTGAGACTGTGTTATAATAAACACTGATGAGGATCAGCCATTTTAGACCTGTTACCAAATTAGTCTTCTTGCCGTTCGTGGGTTGGGTCCAGTATTTTGCAAATGGATCTTTGCTATCCTCTTAATTTTTAATCGATTGATTTTAGAGAGAGGAATGGGGAGGAAGAAACATTGATTTTTGTTTTTGTTGTTCCACTTAATTGTGATTTATTGGTTAATTCTCATATGTGCCCTAACCGGGGATCAAACCCACAGCCTTGGTGTAATGGGACGGTGCTCTAACCAAAAGAGCTACCCTGCCAGGGCTCTATCTTCTTTACACCGTGTGATCTTGGTCAAGCTCAGCTTCTAAACAAGTTTAACCTAATGCTATGCTTACAGATGAAATTTCAAATTTATCCTTTAAAGCATCTTTTTCTTTTTTTGAGAACATTTTACTGTTATCCTAGGCATAAAAAGGAGAAGAAGAAAGATAAAGACAAAGAAAGAGGCAGAGACGAACGAGAACGATCAACAAGCAAGAAGAAAAAGAGTAAAGATAAGGAAAAGGATCGGGAAAGAAAATCAGAGAGTGATAAAGATGTAAAAGTATGTCTACAGACTAATTTATTTTGGTATTTTGGGTGGAACTAGTACTTTAAGAAGTGATTTTTCTGTGAAGACATTTACTTTTATTATTCTCCTTGGCAAAGCAGGTTACACGGGATTACGATGAAGAGGAACAGGGGTATGACAGCGAGAAAGAGAAAAAAGAGGAGAAGAAACCAACAGAACCAGGTTCCCCTAAAACAAAAGAATGTTCTGTGGAAAAGGGAACTGGTGACGCACTGAGAGAATCCAAAGTGAATGGGGATGATCATCATGAAGAAGACATGGATATGAGTGACTGAATGTTGCCTCTTTGGGAATCCAGCTGTACACATGCATCAGTGTCATTCCTGTGTGATTTCTTAATGCTGTATTTGTTCATCTCACACCTTAGATGTATACAGCTCTGAGCTATAAATGGTTATAAAGCTCCTGATATTGATATTATTTACATCCAAAAGCTTTTAGAAAATTATACATGGGTAACCAATTCTTGAAATGGTGAAATCTGATTGAGTAAACAAGCAGTTTTACTATTCTGGTGCCGCTTCATAACAGAAGTGAAAAGCTGCATGCATCTACAGCAGGCATGGATTGTTTTAGTTGTATGATCTCCTTTAAGTAAGTTCACTTATAGTATTTCTAGAATTTGATTCATTGCCGTAATAGAGCCCTGTAGGGAATGCACTGATTGCATGTTAATTGTGGCAGGAATATCCTAAATGTCATTAAAATCCAACATGATGGATCTACTTATGGTCTTGTTTGTTGACATGACAAATTAACATCCTTATAGTTACATCTGGAAATAAGCATTTGAAATAGATAATCCTTTAAGCCTTGTGGCTGAATTTTTGTGGCTTTTGTTTAACTTTGAAAGGTTATATATGCACTAACCTTTTTTGATGGCTGCTTAGGCTTTAATTACAGAAACAAGATTTCAAATGAAACTGTCTTTGGCAGTGAGTAAATAGCATATTTTGAACTAGAGTTGTATACTTTTTCATAAGGTGTTTGGGAATTTTTTTTCCTGAAATAATTTATTCCACACCTGCATCAGTGAAAGCTATCCGGAGTCCATCTGTAAAGGAAAATTATCTCTTGTCCTGATTTTCAATTTTCCACTTTTATTAGTTTTAAAATAAGTGTTGGAAGAAGGGGGTAGTGCATTTTAAATTGACCTTCATGTGCTTTTAAAATGTACTTGATAATGTACTTTTTATTTGCGCTCACGTTGTATAAAACCAATAAATTTGTGTTAGTGTTACTGCAGTAGTAATCTTATGCCCACAGTGATTCCATGTTAAATGCAAAGTAGTATGGCAACTGTTTTCTTAGTTACAGGAGTTTTCAAGCTTCACTTTTGTGCAGTAAAAACAAGAGTAGGCTATACAGTCTGTGCCATGTTGATGTACAGTTTCTGAAATTGTTTTACAAGACTTTGATAATAAAACCCTTAAACTTATGTTCATTTTCCTGTAAAACTGTATTTGTATTTATTTACAAGCTGTTGAATGTATGACATTTACCTCATTTCATTTTACAAGTCAAGTTCTTCCCCCTTTAATCCACATTTTTACATATAAAAGCCATCATTGTAGTGATTAGTTGCCATCAAAATTGTCACAGTTGTTTTAATCTCTATCTTAAAATAGTCTGTTTCTTAGCGTACATTTCTCGAATTTTGGGTGTAGGGATTGGGTTGAGTTAAAGAACTTTAGGATAAACAAATGGTCTCACCTATATCTAGTAAATTTATATATCCAGTGAAATATTTGCCTTTGCTGGAATAGTTTAGCAACTGTCAATGGTATGTATCTACTGTACAATACTAAATAGTATATTTATTCATTTATGTAATGAAGTAGTGCTAGAGTGGCTGGGATTAAGGGGAAAATGAAACTTGGAAGTATAGTTTTTATCCAAGTTTGATAATTTTTTTAACTTTTAAAATTGAAATGCCATATTAAAAACATTGTTTTTACAGTTTGTAGTAACTTTTTAAAGATTTTATTAAAAGGAATTTTGTCTATAGTTAAGAAGTTCTAGTAATGGTCTTAATAATCATTGTTTAAAACAGTTGATTGCAAATGACATTTACTTAAAAATCTTTTTTAGTAAGTAAAGGTTGAACCATATGACATTGCCATTTTTGTAAAGCAAAACAAGTAATAGTTGGCAGTTTCACCTGGTTAAACCTAATATTACTCAGTCTATTTCTTCTCTTTTAATCAGTGAATACAAATATACTTTTCAAAAGGGACTTAGAAATTTTTGGCTATAAATAGTGCCACTGACTCAAGAGACTAGTGAAGGGAATCCATACTTAGATTATTTTTCAGTGAACATTTTATGTACAATAGTAGGGCTGTACAGGGGCACAAGTCTTTAACAGAGAGTCAGTTGAGATCAAGTGAACACTGCCTCCACACTGAGTTTTGTTCTGTATTTAGTAGTAAATGATTAAAAAATAAAGGTGGTTTTGTTAGAAAAAACGTTTGTCCTATTTATTTGCTTAAGTCCTTCAGGAGGGAATGAGATGTAGTGGCTATGCAAGAGTCCAGTCATGAGTTTCAGTTTCCTTCACAGCTGGGGGGAGCTGTTACGTTCATTTTCCTAATTGTAAAATAGGATTGGTAACTATCTTGCAATGTGATTGGTAGTTAGGAATTAAAGCGCAGGACTGTGTGGCCTGGGTCAATAAATGGTACCTGCTGTGGAGCTCTTCAAAACTAAAATAACTTAGTTTGAGATAGTTTTTAGCAAAAGCACTAAGATAAATTTTATGCAGATAAGACTAAGAAGGCTCTGTGGCCCTTTTCATTTTTGTGAAGGTGAATTTTGGATAAGTTTCTAGATAATGATTACAGGATATGTATGTGGGAGGTAGGTAAATATTAGGTACTTAGGAAAAGAACAAATGGGGCTTTTACTGGAAGAGTTCAAACTAATTTTACTTGAAGTTGCATCTTAACTGAATAAAAGTTCTGGTGCAGGTATCACAGGGACTTCACAAGCCAACTTTTCCTCTGGCAAACACTACTACTGTCTTCATTGGGCTTGAGGTTAGTGCTTAGGGTCAATGCTGCTTGAAGACTGACATCTTTTAAACTGGATTTGAGGTTTGTTCGTTTTGTCTCAAATTTAGCTGGTGTATTTCATTCCTCTGCTATCTCTAATACTTTGCTAATCAAGTACGTAGAGTTGTGTTTACTTTGGTTAACTATGGATGTAACGGGAAAGCTATTGGTACTTCTTACTCAGAACATCCAGAATGTCTGTTTCCTAAGGTTTTAGTAGTAGTAGTTTCTAAATGAGACTAATTCTGGAGTTGTAGATTTTTGAGTCTTTTTTACTCATTTTTAATTTTGCCATTTTCATCGTATGTGAACTCGGAAATTCTTAGCAAAAAATATACTTAATTAAAAAATATATACTTATTACTAGCAATCTAAGACAATTCACAGAATAATGTTTTTTAAATGTGCTTACAAAAATAATTGGGGAAGTGACGTGTTCACATTCTTTTCAAAATGTCACTCAGGAAGGTTATTTTCCCAGTGCACTGCCACTGAACCAGTGACACTAAAATTAGTTAGGATGTCTTTTTCTTAGAAGCTAGATAGCTAAATAAAGTATGATGAGTTGTGCATAAGAAATGAAAGGCCTAAAGTCACAAAAAAAATGGAATGTTAAAATTCACTTTATCAAGTTTGGGAAGACAAGCATGTAGATTAAAAACATCACTAACAGCATTTGATCAAAAGAAGAAGAAAAAGGTTTAACAGGTATTTGGCCTTAATTATGAGAGCTGGTTAAATAGTCTCAAAGCTGTTAATAGTCTGCACAATACTGGAGATTGAAGCCAACACGCAGTTGGGAAGGGAAGGTGGTAGTTGGAGGGGTAAGTTGAAACAGCAGGCACAGGCTGGAACCCACAAGGATGGGCTGAAACTCAGGTCCAATCTCATTGCTTTTGACCTGGGTGGCATGGCAGAAGGCAGAACCCTTCATCGTGAAGCTAAACATACATACCAACCTAGCCTGTGAGTCTGAGAGGCTGAAGGAAGAGGAGGTGCAGTATTGAACAACTGCAGGCCTGGCTCCTGCCTTCTCCCAAAGGGGCCAGCAGATAAGCCGCAATGTGCATAAGCTACAAAATTTCTGCCTCGCTTCTGCTCTCCAAAACTCGTACACCACCCATTTTCATGAAGGCACCCAAGGCAGTCACTGTCAGCCGACTTTAGTGACTGAGAATGCCATGAAAGGTAAGAACAGGTAAGTAAATGGCGGGCTTTATTTTTTTGTTGTTTTAAGTCATTTTCACCTGCAAAACATGATCAAGTTCAGGAATGCCTGCCAAATATATTTCTTTAAAACCCTTAGGGGACTTTGCTTAGGTATTTGCAGGTGCTGTGGCGAAAGTGAAATTGTAGCCGTACCATACGTGCCGTTATGACTAAGTACCATTCTAAAAGGAGCTTATAATTTTGTAAGTTCGTTACTCGGTAGTGCTGTTAAAAGGGTCACGTGACCTAAAAATGCAATTTAATTTTTAAGACGGTTTTTTTTTTTAGATGGTGATCTAAGATTTTACTATTGCCACAGATTTCTGACATAAAAAGCTTTACAAAAGTAGTTTTTGTTACCTCACAGTATACAAATGGGCTTTTATCAAGTTTAATTTTGCTGTCTTTACATTTGGTGTAAAACCTCTGTCCATTTTTCTCTGGGGCAAGTTTCCCTGTCAGTTTCCAAGTAGAGCAACTTTGGTAAGGATGCATTTTGCTAATTTGAGAAACCATGGTTAAAATACCTTTTGCTGGAGTTAACAGCAGAGGTATATTGTGTTCCACATTAAGCAATAATTCTCTCAATTTTAAAGACAGGACCTCAAATTCATTTGGTTTTCTACTACAACTTTCTCAATCATGCTGATTGCAAATAAAAGTAACATAAATGAGCAAAAGGAAGCACCCCTTAATTCAATCTAAAAATACTGCAGCCCTTTTTTGTGTCCTTGAAACAAGATCATTGTTGTAGGGAGAAGGGGTCGCTAAATAATCATTATTAACAACCCTCTTCCAAGGTGGGAATTATAAGCTGTACGTGAATAACATGAAAACCCATTTTATTTTGTATGAGTGGGGCTCCATACCAATTCTAAGCAGAAAGAAACCAAATTGTTTTTCAGCCTGTCAGCTATTAGCTTCCCTGAAATGTGTTAATTTCCAGATGACCATATGTTCCTAGATTAACAATAATCAGAACCTACTTTATGCTTCCTTTTTATGAATTCTGACAATTTTCTATGAACATGTACAGATGGAAGCAAACTGCCTCTAGGGAATTATTTTCTTTAAAACAAGAGTCATAACTTCTTTTGATACCACACTGGCGGCAAAAATGTTGAACATTTCACAATAGCCTTTTAAGGTGACCAATTTCGTAGTCCCCCAAGATTAAGCTTTCTTCAATCACAAGTAGAAGACATAAAAAGTTTTATGGACCTACATTACAAAACCTAGCTTTTCATGTGGAATTACGAAAATATATGTTGTTTTGATTTACTTGAAATACAGCATATAGCTTCACTGATTAACTGGATTAAAAGGCACATTTTGAAAAGTCTAATGTGAAAAGTTTATTTGCATTAACTCCTTGTTTTTACCATCATAAGAGATACTGACATTTGCTTGTCCTTTATGATCAAATAAAAGACATTTGGAATGGATCATCTCTTTATACTATTCTTTATGAAAGAAAAAGATAAGAGTTAAAAACAAAATCGAAGTGCAAAAGTTTTCAGTAGTCTTCCTACCTCCAGTGTACCCCAGCAAAATATTCACAGCTTTCAGGACATTGACAAATTCCAAGTTGCAATTTATCGTGTTTTTTCCTCCCACAAAGTTGTCTGTACTTATTTTTTAAAAAATGAGCAACAAAAAAAAAAAAACTATAGTTTATTCCTGAAAGTATATCATATTCTCACAAAGTAAGAGAGCCTAAAGCGACAGTGGTAACTGCCAGTCAGTGTCTCAAACCTCACATAATCATTGACAGGATAATTCAACCTCTAAGTCACCTGATCTATACGCATTCCCAAAATAATTGGGATCAACTTGTACTCAATAAACCTAGTCTGGGTTTACCAACTCTTTCCACAAAATTCAACAGACCCACATCAGGTAATAAGTAACTGGTCTTTGAATTTTTAACTATGATTATTTTTCTTCATTATAAAATATATTTAATAAAATGTCAGCATATGCAATGTAATATGTTATCAGCATGGAAGATGCAGCTTTAAAGATGTTTATTATAAAAATCTTATGATTGATGCTTTGGATTTGTAAATAATCATCTTTTCAATAAAGGTTTCTAAATTCACTCCAATTATTTAAAACCCTGGAAAACGTTTAAATTACTGGTCACTCTACAAAAACTGATAAATGCATTCTGACACATTTATCAGGATACATTTAAAAATCATTTCTTTAGCTAACTTCTTTAATACAACATAACATATTATGACTGTATAATTATTCTCCCTAATTTATTCATTCTTGGACCATCAAACCATCTAGGAATAAACATGAAAAATTTTAAGTGCAAGAAATGAGTAATGCATGATTTTAACACTTTGAAGTTAATGAAAACCAATAAATATTTTGTGACTTAAAAAAATAAACAGTAGGAATTATCAATTTTGTGTACATTTCTGGAATTTAACTTATAACAAATATAATTCTGTTAGCATATAAAATGTTTTTACCTTACTTTGAAAGCATTAAATATGTAGGGATGTCCAAAATGTGGGTTGTTGTTTAAAACTGACATGAACGCATCCTTATTCCACTAAAAACAAACACTCAGAATGATATGTACTTATGAGGAACGAGTTTAAAATTTTGGAATTTTTTTTAAAGTGCTGAGATTTGGAAGAGGACTGTCTTTAAGCATGCTAACCATACCCTATTACGAACACAAAAAAAGACTTTAAAACTCAAGTTTAGAAAAAAAAATTGAAGTTCTATCAAAGGAATATTAGTAACAAACATTTTCCATTGAAGAAAGAATTCAGGTAAAAACAAATAGCACCACAATGAATTGCACTAAGGTGCTAAAGGAGGTACCTTATTCCCTGCAGAGTGAACGCTCCTTCTGAAATGTATTGCAACATATAAATGCAATTGTTTAATGGGTACCATTTGGTTCATTCATCTACAGAAAATTGCATTCCTTTCTAGTTCATTGTATTGAACAAACATTCAAATTACTGAACTATACATAAAGTTACATAGTTTACATTTTATGAAAACAAAGTTTGAAGGAATATTTATAAATGTCACCTTGAATATAAGATGACAAGTGTAAAAGGACTTCATATCTCTTAAGACATTTAATTTATGTTAATGGTCCAGGAGTGTTTTAGATATAACTATAGATATATTTATATGCATATATATTTCAACAAGAAGTGTAAAAATTTTTAAAAACAAATCACAGCACTCATAGCTGTTTTACGTAAGAAGTACTTAGGGTCATTAAGATGTCAAACTATTACACTATAATATGTATATTTTTAAAAAGACTGAAAATGGCACATCAGGAAACTTGCTGAGATTCTTCTTATTAGAGGCCCATTTCATTATATCATAGTACTGATGTGTCAATTCCTGTATTTCCCTTTTCTTCACTGAAAGCACTTGTCCCTTCTATTTCACTTCGCTTGCGGGGTCTCTGCATTCTCTTGCTTTCCTTGGTTAGGTGGCATCATTTTCCACGTCAGTTAAAGATCAGGAAAACGGCTCGGGTCTTCCTTGTAGTCATCAGGTATAGTAAAGATGGAGCCATCGAATTCATCATATCGAAACTCCTGAAAAGTCACAGTGGCTGTGATCGTAGGAAACACAGGTATATCTAGAGGACAATCAATGATAACATTGCAAAATGAAATGTTAATCTATATATGGACCATAACATACTATTAGAGATATCTATACTCCTTAAATGTAAAAAAATAAATTCAAGCACCAGATCAATCCTAATATATGTTTATTACTGAGTGTGTATGTTTTTCGGAAGGATTTAGCTATTGGTGAGGAGAAAAAGACAACAGAGCATCAAAAATTACATCAAAATCTCAAGGTCCCACTGCTTCCCAATCTTAAACTATAATGTCAGATTCCATCGGTCTTTTTCTATTTTTCTTGGGGCGATAGGACAGCTAGCTACATTTGTACTTTTTATACTCTGACATCTTCAAGTTATAGTATACGTATTATTCTAACTCTGGGCTAACCTTCATTCTAACACACGATGCAGGAATCCTTTTTGTTTTAATACACTAAAAAATCATCCGTCACTTAACTATATGGGATAAAAAGAATCTCATCAGAATTGGATTGCTATCATGCCACCACAGCTCAATATTCTTCTAAATAAAATACATTTCTGGCTGAAATTATGAGTGAAATCTTATATTAAAAATGGACAATACTTTAATCATTCTGCTTAGTTTTATTCCTGGTATGAAATACTAGAAAAAACAGAAATCATAAAATCTGAGTTCTGATTCCTACAAATCATTTAACTTACATCCCTCATGGATATCATTTACAAAATAAACTGTAAATCTTCCCTAAACCCACAGGGTGGTGATCAGGAGGGCAGAGGGAGCTTAAGGAGACTAAGTAGTAATGGAAAAAATTTCAACAAAAAAAGTTTAAAAATAAAACTTTGAATAATTCTATGAAAGCTATGTCAAGTATCTCTCTAAAATAAAGGCATGCAGTAAATTAAGTTTATTTGGCTGTTAAAAACCTAGTATTTTATTGCAGAAAAATTCTTATGATTAAAAAATAATTAGCATAAAGATTACATAAAGAAATCAACATAAGGATTACACAACTTACAATTATTTCTGGGGGAAAAAATCATTTACCCGTGTCTCCTAAGTGCAGATGCTGTTCTAATTCAGGCATCTGCAGAATAAAGCTCACTGCCTAGCCAGTTTTTGTAACACTTGTGAGCTAAACAAAGATTTTACCTTTTTTTTGAAATGGTAAAAAATACCAGAAAACAGTAATATTTTGTGCCAATAAAATTACACAAAATTCAAACTTCAGTGGCCATAAGTAAAGTTCTATTGGATCACAGGATGCCATGCGTTTACCCATGGTCTATGGCTGCTTTCGTTCTCCAAGATCTGGGTAGTTGTGATAGAAACTGTATAACCCACAAAGCCTAAATAATGACTATAGTTCAGAAAATGTTTTAGTCATTGGCTATATAACTAAGTTAGAGAAAAACATCATGCACTTATGGAGATTACATTTTGGTTGGGAGACAGAAAAATGAATCAGCAAAAAAGTAATTGTGCCTAAGTATCTAGACAAAAATAAAGCATAGTGGGAGATAGGGAGTCCCAGTGTTTGGGGACAAGAGTTCTTAAATAGAGTGCTCAAAGAAAACCTTAATAAATAAATAAAGTGGCCTTTCAGCAAGGACCAAAGATAAGAACAAATCCCACAGCTGCCTACAGGAAAAAAATTCCCGGAATAAGTACAAAAGCCCTGAAAAGACAGTGGTTTATTCTGGCAACAGCTAGGAGACCAGTGTGGCTGCTGCCAAGGGAGGCTGGGGAAGATTAGGAGCAGATGAGGTCAGAAGGAGAAAAGGCGCCAGGTCAAGTGGGGTTACTGTCTTTAAGTGTGTGGCTTTCTCTCTGGATGAAATGGGAAGCCAATGGGTGGTGTGAGCAGAGGAGTAACGTGTCTTGCCTGAAGTTTCAGCAGATCAAATGCAGCATAACAAGAGTAAAGGGGGCGGGCAGCCAGAGACCCAAGAAGATCAAGAAAAAACTCTATCGAAGCAGTCAGAGGACATCCGAAGAAAAACTATCATTCACTGGGGCAAGGAATCCATAAAAACAGTCAAATCTTGGGAGTTAAAAAGAATAACAGAAAAGTACTCATTACATTTAACATAATAATATGAATATCAATAATAAACACAGTAAAAGTGGAAGAGTAAAGAGAATCTGCAATGAAAAGCTGTGTTGTTTCTAGATTAAGGCTATTACAAATAACGTTGCTATGAATGAACATTTGTGTACAGGCTTTATATGAACGTAGTGCCTATTTTTCTGGGTAAATGTCTAGGAAGGAAGTGAGTGAGTGGTTTTTATAAGAAACTGCATGGCTATACCAATCACCACCAGCAATGTCGAAGTGAGTTATCCCATCTCTGCACATCTGCACAAACATTTTTGTTGCTGTCACATGTTTTTATTTTAACCATTCTGTTAGGTGTGTATAGCAGTATCTCACTGTGGTTTTAACTTGATTTCTTTAATGGCTGATGATATTAAACATTTTCATGTTCTTATTTTCTATCTAATCATTATCTGGTGAAATGTCTCATGCCTTTTGTCCTCTTCCAATTGACTTGTTTGTCTTGTTACTGGTAAGTTTTAAAAGTTCTTGTATTTTCTTACTCTTAACTGGGTCTTTCACAGAGCAAAGAGTTTTTATTTTTGATGAAGTCCAGTTCATCAAAATTTTATAAGTCATGCGTGTGGTGTGAAGTCTAAGAACTCTTTGCTTAAACCTAGCTCCTTAAGAATTTCCTCAGTTTATTTCCTAGAAGTTCTACAGTATTATAGTCTACATTTAAACTTAAGTCCATGATCCATGTTTAGTTAATTTTTGTACCAACTGTAGGACCTAGGATGTCCTAAGCACTCTGAATGTCCTGTTGCTCCAGCACCATTGGTTGAAAAGACTCTTTCCTCCATTGAACGGCTCATACACCTTTATCAAAAATCAGCTGAGCCTCTTTATGAGCATCTATTTCTGGATTCTGTTTGCTATGTTTATCACTCAGCCAACACCACACAGTCTTGATTACCACAGCTACATAGTAAATACTGAAATTGAGTCGACTGATTACTCAAAAATGTCCTTTTTCAAAATTGCTTTGGTTACTGTTACAGGTTCAACTATTTCTCCTCCAGAAAATGTATGTTCCAGTTCTAAACCACAGCACCTCGAATTGTGAACTGCTGTGGAGACAAGGTCTTTGCAAGTTAAGAGTCATTAGAACGTCCCTAACCCACTATGTCTAGTGTCCTTAAGAAAGGGAAAATTTGGAGACACACATACAAACAAGGAGAACATCATGTGCAGGCAAAGGCAAAGACTGCAGTGAGGTTCCATAAGCCAGGGGAAATCACCATGAGCTAGAGGAGAGGCATGGAACAGATCCTCTCTCACGGCCCTCTGAAGGACCCGACCCTGGTGACACCTTCATCTCGCATTTCTGCCCTCCAAAACTGTGAGACAATAAATTTCTGTTGTTTATGCTACTCAGTGGGTGGTATTCTGTTACAGTAGCCCTTCAAAACTAATAGAGATATTCTAGTTTCTTTGCCTTCACATGTAAATTTTAAAATAATCTTGTCTACATAAAAGATTGCTGGAATTGTGATTAGAATTGTGTTACACTGTATATCAATTTGGTGAGAAGTAACATCTTTCCTATATTGTCTTCCAAACCTTGAGCACGGCATGCGTCTCCAGTTGTTTAGATGTTTGATTTCTTCCATCGATTTGTATAATTTTCAGCATACAAATACTACACGTGTTTGTTGGATTTACACCTAAATATTTCCTTTTTTTTCACCAGTTATAAACAGCATTTAATTCTTAATTTTGATGTCTGTATGTCCAATGCTAACACACAGAATTACAACTGATTATCGTTTGTATCCTGCCTCCTTGCTAAACTCACTTATTAATTCACATTTTTTGGTAGATTCTTGGGATTTCTACTTATCGAATCATGTCATTTGCAAATGGAGAAGGCTTTATTCTTCCTTTCTGCTCTGAATGCCTTTTTTTTTCCTTTTGTTCCTTCTTGGAATAACTATTCTTTTGATTTCTGCAAGGTCTGTAGTAATATCCTGTTTCATTCCTTGTATAGGTATTTTTGTGTTTTCTCTCTTTTATCATCTTGTTAATAATTTGTTGATTTTATTGATCTTTTCAAAGAACCTGCTCTTTGCTTCATAACCTTTCTCAATTTGTTTTCTGTTTTTCAGTTATTTCTATGCTTTATTATTTCTTTCCTTTTTCCTTGCTTTGGGTTTATTTTGGTCTTCTTTTTCTAAGTTTTTGAGGTAGAAACTTAAATTTTTTTGACATTTTTTTCCCCTCACCCAAGAATACATTTTTCATTGAATTTTAGAAAGAGAAGAAGTGGGGTGGACATGGTGTGAGGGAGAAACATCCATCAGTTACTGTATGTGCCCCAACTGGGACCAAACCAGCAACCCAGGTATATGCCCTGACCAGGAATTGAACCTGGACATTTCTGTGCACAGAACAATGCTCCAACCACGCAAGCCACACTGACCAGGGCCTTTCTTTTCCTTTTCCTAATGTATATATCTAGTACTATAAATTTCCCTCTCAGCACTGCTATAACCATTTTCCACAAATTTTGGCAATGTTGCAATTTCATTTTCATTTAGTTCAATATATTCCTTTATTTCATTTTAGACTTCACTTTTGATTTACAAATTACTTAGAAAAATGTTCTTTAGTTTCTAAGGGTTTGGAGATTCTCCTGTTGTTTTCCTATTACCAATTTCTAGTTTGATTCTATTGTAAACAATTTTCAACTCTTTTACAATGATTGAGATTTGTCTTATGGCCCAGGATAGAGCCTATCAAGGCATTTGTTTCCATGGACACTTGAAAAAAACATGTATTCTGCTGATGTTGGATAGACTGCTCTATAAATGCCAATTAGGTGCTTTTGGTTTATGGTGTTGTACAGTTGTTCTATACCCTTAGTAATTTTCTGTCTAGTTGTTATATCAACTATTAAGAAAGGGTGCTGAAGTCTTCATGCACAAGTCTTAAAATTTCCCTTTCATTTTTTTGCTTCACCTATCCTACAGCTCTTTAGTTTTGTTTGGTGTATGAATTTAGAATTGCTTTTCTTTGTTCATGGACCATTTTATCATTATATAATGTACCTCTCTGTCTCCAATAACTTTCTTTGCTCTGAAATCTGCTCTGATATTAATATAGCTAGTCCCATTACCCTTTCATACATGTTTTCCCATCCTTTCACATTCTATTTGCCTGTATCATTATATTTGAAGTTTCCTAAAGATAGCATATAGTTCAGTCATATTTTTAAATCCATTTTGTCAATCTCTTTTAAACAGTCTCTTTAGACTACTTACATTTAATGAAAATATTTACATATTAAGACTTAGGTCTGCCATTTTTTGTTCTGTTTCTTTTTACTTTTTTTTATTTCTTTGCTTTCTTGCCTTCCTGTAGGTTATTTGACTATTTTCTAGAATTTCATTTTTATTTATCTGCAGTGTTTTTGAGTGTGTCTCCTTATATAGCTTCTTCATTGGTTGTCCTGGTATACATATAACTAACTTACCATAGTCTCCTGGCCATCACCACTCTCTAAGTTCAAGTGAAGCAGAGAAGCCTTGCCTCCCTTTATGTCCTTCTGCTTTCCCCCTTTATAATATAATTGTAAATAGAAAATAAAAATAGAGAGAAAAAAAGTAGACTTTGAAGTAGCCTGGCTATGAAAAGCAGAGATTAAAGGCGACTGCTGGGTAGGGTGAAATTAAAGGGATTATTTTATTTGGTTGCTTGAATTTTAAGAGAAAGACCGGAACAAAGCCTAACACTAAGAGGAAAAAGTCAGTAGAAAAGGGAGTTGAAAGATAAGAAAGAAACATGGGGAGACTGGTGAAGCAAGACTTTTAGAAGAGCTGGGAGAAAAAGAGACCCACAGTACAAAGGAAGAGGTCATTCAGGCTAAGAAGAGGGGCACCACTTCCACTGAGATAGAAAAGACAAGGAAAGGGTGAAGCTTGAGACAAAAGTCTGCATGGGGATGGGAATAACAAGAGAGGTCTCGTTTCTCACAGTCTTTTTTTCTTTTTTTTGTAACTAAGGACAGCAAAAGTCATCTGCTTAGATTATGGAAAGAAGTATTAGAAGAGATGGGAATGAGTAAAAGAGGTTCAAGTTTAGCCTTTGAGCGAAATGGAAGCAGCAGCAAGTCAGATAAAAGATCGTTCACAATCAGCACTTAAAGCTCTGGTTGATTTTGAAAACATGCTATTGTCAAAAGAACAATTTCCAAATTTTTAGAATTTCCCCCTTAATTGTATTTTTTACCCTAAATACTAAAACAGAAATGGTAGAAGATTTAACTGACCTACAACGGGAGTTTTACAAGGTTAGTTCAAAAGAATGATAAAGAGGCAAGAAAGAAATAGGTAAGCAAATTCCTGATACCTATAAGTATACAAGCAAAAGGTTTTCAATTCCTTGTTAAGAATGTGGGACTACAGGCCACCTGGTGTGGCTCAGTGGATTGAGAAGCAGCTGCTAATTGGAAGGTTGTTGGTTCAATTCCCAGTCAGGGCATATGCCTGGGTTGCGGGCCAGGTCCCTGGCTGGGGACATGTGAGGGCAATTATCAGTGTATCTCTCACACATTAATCTCTCTCCATCTCTTTCTCCCTCCCTTCCCCCTCTCTAAAAAGTAAAAAATATAAAATCTTTTTAAAAGAAAGAATGCGGGGCTACATCAGAGAAATGCCTTCAGAGAAGTGCTGTAGACTCTCCCTTTCCATATAATCAAAATACTTCTTCTGTATAAATATCTATATTGAACGTCGGGTCTGAAAAGTTTAGGATTCTCGCATATTCCTTTGCTGCCCTCTCTTGTAGTCTGTCCCTGTGCCTCTTAAAGTACCTAGAAAGAAGAAGTCCAAAGTTCGAACCATAAAATTACAGTGAGATTTTAAGCTTCTGCAGAAATGCTCACGTAACAATCTCTATCCATAGCTCAAACACACAGCTCTTGAAAGCTTTAGTTTTCTAACCATTTCTTCAAGTAGACATTGGGTTCCCAGTGCTTTGTTAAGGGAATCTATAGTGACATTTTGAAAATCTGCTTTAAAATCTATTTTAGTCCACAAAATGCTTTCCAACTGTGGTAAAAGGAGGTCAGGTTTAGTTTTTCGCAATCAAAGCATTATTTCTGGGAGTATTTTGGCCAAATTATTCTGAGATGTGGTTAATATTAGATATGAAGCACGATAAATATATCTGAGGAATTAGATAAAGGTTATATTTACTCCGTTTATTTTGCCCCCCGACTAGAATGTAGACACCGGAAGGGCAGAGGCTTTTACTCTCACCCCTAGGACAGCGTGGGTCATAGAGCTCGCGCTAGTTAAACGGCCGACAGCAGGGCTGGCCGGTGGTTTGAGGGTTCTCCTGAAGCTTAAATGAATGCTAAATACAAGATTAAATTCTTAAAGTACCTTTCTAACAGTCTCTCATTCCCAGTTTTCTGATACAATTAAGAAGATAAATACGTACAAAAAGAGTGTTTACTGTTTCTATAGATCATTGCTTAAGATAAAATTAAGTTTAAATATTTGAAAACAGAGTGTATGAGTATTGCTTTATCTATAAATAATGACTGTTGTGTTGACTCCAGAAACATTCTCACTATTCAGAAACTCAGGGTCTGCTAAAAGCAAGTCTCCATATTTCGCATTAAAGACATTATCACAGTGCATCACTAAGTTCACCCACATCCTCTTGTATGAAGTATTTGCATACCCCATACATTTAATTTAAATCAAGTAGACTTAGAACTCTTATAAGGCACTTTATATATTTGACAAAAGACGGAATGTCAAAGCATGTAATTTCAGAAAAACTTCAAAAATTTTTATCAACTAGGAAATCCATTTTCCTTCAAAGCATATTTATTATTACATGTTAGTAAACAATTCCATATTTCTAATAAATATGGAAATTACAA
Source organism: Pteronotus mesoamericanus (assembly GCF_021234165.1). Lineage (NCBI taxonomy): Eukaryota > Metazoa > Chordata > Mammalia > Chiroptera > Mormoopidae > Pteronotus > Pteronotus mesoamericanus. Next base: position 18,615,229 of record NW_026555006.1, read on the forward strand.
GCAATTTTTCTCTTACCTAGTTTTACAGGAAAGCCTGGAGGAAGCTTCATCTGAACAAATTCTCTAAGCTTGTTAAAGTGCTTGAAGGGAGCTATTACTTCCAAAACATTCAGTATTCTGAAACATGGAAGAAGAAAAAATGTTTTCAAGTGGATTTCTTTATGTCCTTATGTTGTTTTATAACCACAAGTTTAAAACTTAGATAGTATTACTAACTTCTAGATATTAAGGATAAGAAAATGATACCTCCTTCTTCCTCTTGAAATTTTTGTTTTTATTATTCTTTTTACCATGTCAAAGTTTATAACTTCTACATTTTACTGTGCAACCATAACTTTCACAGTTGTTTGACTTTTGGTCTATATAAATGAATTGGAAGTTTATACTCATCTTCTTCCTAAAGTTTATACATTCCTGTGTTCTTTAATTTGCTTCACTATTTGAGTGCCTAAATTTCACTGTCAATTTTTTGTGTGTGAAAGGATTTTATGTGCTTAATATTCCTTCACTTCTTACAGATTTGATAAATGAGTGTTTCTTTTCTGCATACTCAAAGAGAAATTTGGCTGGCATAAAATCAGTTTATACTTCTTTCCCTCTGAACTATAATTTCATGTCTCCTAGCATTCAGTACTGCACTAGTCATTATACTGTAGCTACTTCTTTCATCTATTGGTTTAATGGTTTTCATATTCAAATAGTATTATTTTTCTTTCAGAAAGGACCCATGTCTGCTAGATTTCTTGAATTCCTCTTTAATTGCTTTGATATGTAAATGACATCTTTTTTTACCTTAAACAATTATCTTTAATATATGTATTTTTTGTAAATTTTTTTTTGCATTTTTTTTTTTAATTGTTCTAGTACATTTTGTCTCCATTTTCCTGCCACCACTTTCCTCTGCCCCACCCACGCCCACCTCCCACCCTCAATCTTCCCCGCTTTGGCTTTGTCCATGGGTCCTTTATACATGTTCCTTGACAACCCTTCCACTTCTTCGTCCCCCCCATTATCCCCTCCCTCGCCTCTCTGGTTACTGTCATTTTGTTCTTTATTTCAATGTCACCGGTTCTATTTTCCTTGCTTGTTTGTATTGTTGATTAGGCTCTACTTATAGGTGAGATCATATGGTAGTAAATTACATCTTAGCTAGATATGCTATCAGATCACACTTTCTTGGCCCCAAGAATGTTAAGTTTTGAAAAAATGTAAGAGCAGTCTGCATTTTACGTGTTTTCTGCCTGAATGCCATTAGACTTTTTAATGAAAATTAAAGTCACATCGTTTCATCACATAATTATTGCTATTTATCATTCTCATCAATTTTTCTTAAAGCCTAATTTTATGCTACAGATTCAGTTTCCCTTACAGAGAAATTTTTTTCATATTTTTTCATATTTGTTTACATTTTAGAGACTTTCTATATAAGTAGAATACCAAGGATTCTTATGTTGACCCATCTTTGTCTCCCATAAATACTATTTCTCTAATTACTTTAACCTCTTCTTTCACTGCATTCATTATGAGCTATCAAAATTTAATTTTTTGCCACATCTATTCTGTTCATTGTAATTACTAAAGTATTTGCTCTACAATAGTCCTATTTGGTGCTTAGTTTATTTCCTTAGCTTTACAATCTCTTTTTCATTTCATTCTATTATCATCTCATCTGGAGTGATCCAGTTTACTCATTTCATTTTTTAATGTTTTTCTATAGAGCTTACAAAAAATTTTCTTCTTTATTTCACCTATGTTTTATTCAAGAATGATTTTTTTAGTCTGGTTTTACATGTTGTATTCCTTACTTTTTTCAGGGAAAATCGTTATAAATGCTACATTTATAGGTTCTAATAGACCCATTTTCCCCCCCACATATTAGCATCTCCGAAACTGGGATAACTCCTAAAATTGATAGCATCCTATAATTAACCACATATTTCTCCTTTATTAGAAAATAAATCTGGTACATTTTTTAGTTACTTGGGTCCAAGATATGATAATGCAGATTTGCATGGCTAACTCCCTTCCCACATCTTCTGAGAACTACCTATCTAGCTCCATCTCTGATCTACGGCTTGGGCACTGTATAGCGCATTCTATTTACATTTCTCAAGTTTGGCTATTGGAAGTATGAGAAATATATACACTTTGTAGAGAAAAGTAGGTCCTGCTCTTTTCTATGGCAATTTATTTTAATGTATTTGACCAGATTGGTAGGGAAATAACTATGATAACAAAATAGCCTGGAGCTTCCATTCATCCCCTACTTTGGTGAGGAGCTTGATGTTTCAGTTATAGCAGAATAAACTCTAGCTACCTTTCTCCCATTCCACCCATTTTTCCAAAATTGAATTTTTAAAAAAGATTTAACAGGCTCTAATGAAGTGATTCATGCATTGGGCTGCATCCCCCCAGCACTTTAAAAAGTGCTCCAAATTGAATTTTTCTTAAATGAGCATCTGATGAGTACAACTGTGAGAGATATCCTCTGAAATATTGTTTATAACAATAAAAAACTACAATCAAAATGATTATCAGTTGTGGGGTTGATAAAATGACAATGCATCAAAACTGCAAAATACCAAGGAAAGAATAAAAAGATACACTAAAAAGTAATTGTAAAAGATACACTACACTCACTTTTAAAAGAAACTTACAGAACAAAATGCAGACTATGCCATTTTTATAAAAATGCAAAAACACATAGAAAAAAACAAATAAAAATATAGTACTAACCTATTAACTATTAGTAAGGTTAAAGTAAACCATGATTTTTATTCTATAAATTTCCACGTTGCTAGATTTATTTTTTTTACAAAAAGTATGTATTTATGATTTATTTTTATAATTAAAAAACTATTCAAAGATTTATCTGGTTAAAATAATAAAAATGTTAACATTTTCTGAACTAGAAAATTTCTAGAAGGGTGCACACACTATCAAAGCAATGGCTATTTGCTTTTGCATTTCAAAGGCCTTAAATAAACTACTTAGATGCAAATATTATTACAGCCTTTAGGATTTAGTAAATGCTTTCATAAACTCATATGGTTAGTAACAAACTTACGACTGAATTCCCAAGGGAAATTCCTGGCTCATGGCTATTGTGGCTTTAAATGTTTTCTTACTCTCTTTGCATACCAGTTCTCTACCAAGATGAGGAGCTCTAAAATGAAAAAATACATGTTAGTAAAATTTTTCCATGTGCTATCATCTTCCTAAGAAGAATCTGTCCTCTTACAATGACACTTAATTGTCTTACTCTAAGCATAGAAAGAAATACTATATTTTGCAATGTATAATGTGCACCTTTTTGCCCAGATTTTTGAGGGAAGAATAAGGATGTGCAGTATACCTAGGTAATACTAATTCTGTATCTATATGTTTTTAATTCTTTTATGGATGCTTATGCATTAAAAGAGTAACTCTAGAAAGTGATAACAATATCCACATGCAAAATAATACCCTGGAATAAAATAATCGATTTTGTTTTTAAATATTAATTAATTAATTGAAAAATTAAAACAAAAGAATTTTTTTCCTGAAAGTCTAAGCCAAAAACATGGGTGCGCGTTATACATGAGAGCCCATTATGCATGGCAAAATACAGTAATATTACGATAAAAGGAAATAAGAAATGTGTAAGAACTAAAACAAGGGTAATAAAGTATAAAAGTTCAGGGAAAAAATGAGCATAATTCAACAAATTTTACATTGGAAATAATGTAAATAATCACTTTTAAGAACAAAGCAAATCACAAAAAAATTTCAGAATATCATTGTGTCTTTAAAGTCACTTAATACAATCTCTTTTCCTGTTTACAGTCGTCAGCATTGATCAATAGACATGATGTGAAGAATAAAGAATTCTATATTAATTATAGAATACTGAATGCTGACAACATTTTGGAGATGTTAGAAAAGTATAATAAACCTTTCAATACAAAAAATAATGATGATCATTATAACTTCTTCCTAAGCATAGGGATAGGTAGTATTTTATTCCCTGCCAAAAGAAAATACTATTTTCTATAAAGGATTGTATTTTATTTCACACAGTTGGCCAGGAACAAAAACTTTTTATTTATTGATTCACTCAAAAGATTTATCATTCATCATTCTTTTTTCAATAAATATATGTTGAATACAAACCATACGCTAATAATATTAAGCAAATGTCTTATGTAAGGATGGTGAGAAATAGTCTGGCATAGGCTAAAATACAGGAATAATGACAGGAGATGAGTTTGGAAAAACAAAAAGTGGATAAATCGTGAATGGCTTTACACACCATGCTAAAGACCCAGGATAATAACAGAATATAAAAGCTCATCATAAAGTGAACTCAAATAAGCAACATCACTGAGCAATTCCTCACATTTTATTCCTTTGAACAATGTCCTATAGGCTTTTTTTAGTGCATGAAAATTGGTAGCAGAGATGTAAAAAAGAAAACTCTACAATTAGTCAAAGAGTACACATAATTGAGGATGTTTCACCCTCATCATGCCTAATCCATAATTTCTTTTTTAATCCTTACTCAAGGATATGCTTAATTGATTAGAGAGAGAGGAAAAATGACAGAGAAAGAGAGAGAGAGAGAGAGAGCGAGAGAAACATTAATTGGTTGCCACCCCTATGTACCCCAACCAGGGATCGAACCACAACCTAGGTATGTGCCCTAACTAGAACCAGCAACCTTTTGGTTTTTGGGATGATGCTCTAACCAACACAACCACCTGAGCAGGACAGCCTTATTTGTAAAGGCAAAAGAATTGCTCTGGATAAAACCACTAATAGTTCTAAAACAATTTTACACCTAAATATTCACATTTTTACAAATTATTCTTTTTAAAAACCAAAGAATACAAAATAAACAAAACAAAACAAAAAAAACCCACTTACTTTCCATTTTCAGCAGATATATATTCTTCCCAAGTAATAGTGTTCTGAGGAGGCGGAGTAAGGGACTGTCTTCGAACGGGCTGCCAAAAAGAAAAAAGATAAAGAAAGAGGGAGAGGAAAAGGGAGAGAAATGGGGACATGAAGAGTGAGAGACACACAGAGAGAAAGAGAGGAAGGGCGGGAAAAATGACATTTTTTAAAATATAAAAACATACAATAAACTAAACTAAACTGTTTTATCTCTTCAATATAATGCTTTAAGAATTTACTTCCAAGATAGTTCCATGATGATTTAAGCCCTATCAGTAATATTTATTATCAATGTTTAAATCTCAAGTATGAAGATAAGTTATCATGTAATAAAATCCATCCATTCACTGTTTTAACATTCTAAAATGTTCCTAACATTAGGCTAGATGACGAACATGGTAACTGCAGAGAAACACAAAAACTAACCCTGATTTCAAGGAGTTTACAATTCAAAGAAAAAAAATACAGACATGAACAGTTAAGCAGAAATACAAAATATTACGTGACCAAAGGCCAAATGAGCTTACAAAAGAATTCAGTACAGGAGTTCAGGAAAGAAAGCAATCTTCTGTGGATAATAAATTCAGACTAGGGCATTAGGGCTCAGATTTACATGAAAGTAAAACACAGGTAGACTGATTATTTGATCAACAACACTGGTAAAAGGTCATGTTAGATTTTAAAACTTACACCTTGTCTTTGTTAAATATGAATTTGGACCACTAGACAGGGAAGCAATAACTTAGAGCAAGAACAGCTTGAAGTAAGTCTCAGAGAATTAAAACCCATCTTTGCTACTTTTAGCTTTTTGACTTCAGAGAGATTAATCTTTAAATTTCTTTTTCCTTTCTGTACAATGGAACAATGACACTCTTTAAATCACTGTAATAATTAAATGAGATGCTAAACAGAAAATGCTTAACACAATGCTCATGTTAACAAATCCAATGTTTTAAACCAACATAAATAAAAAAGCAAATTTGTTGAGGTACATATGAAATCAGTTTTTAACCTATTGAAGCTGAATTAGAGTTTATGGCACCCCATTCACATTAGGCAAGAGAGAATTCTTTGTTAATCTCCAATGTAATATTTTGTTATAATCATCACTAATTAAAATACATGCATTTGAGTAACCAATCTCTGTTTACATGACTTGCCAGCTAACAGCAAATACCAATTCCCACACTCAACTTATTTTTATATTACCAGCTGTGACCAAGCAGCCATTAATTTTTAATCCTGGTATATTATATCTTTTTAAAACTTTATTAAGACTTTAAATACAGTTCACCATTAAAATGTGATTGTCTCTTGAATTTGATAGATCCTTCCCTTTACTCTTTTCATCACTTATTTTTTAACTATGCATCTTAATTTATATATATCTTTCCTAAAAAGCTTATTTTAAGTTTAAAAGAACTGTATTCTCAAAATTACCTACAAAATAAATACAAATATATCTTTTCTCTCTTAACGCCCACTGTCAAAAATAATTAAAATGGTATCAGTTCTATGTTGCTTTCCCTGTGTTTATAAATTGTGTCTAGGGGAAAACAAAAAACAGCTATTTGTATCTTTTTTAAATAAGACTTATCAATTCTGTTTTGATGTTCTTTCATCCTGCACCTTGCCACATTCAACAAAATCAAATTATATGCATAGATCAATGTCTTATAGAATTAATATTTTCTTTAAATTTATTCTATTTGTAATTGAACTCCACAATAATTCAAGTGTAATTCATCAGTTCTTCACTATCAAAAGTCCAAACAATATGTGAGATAAATGAGGTCCATCCAGAAGGTATCCAGCCTTGTAATATGAAAGACAGAGACAATTGTTAAAGAAGATACAAGATAGAAGAAACATCTTACATCGTAGGCACCTTGGCCTACGCAGTTCTCCCAATCGCTATCAGCTGCCTGCCCCGTCACATTTTCCTGAGTCTCACGGACAGTCTGAAATCTCTGCCCTTTCAAAGGTGATTTTCCTGGGAAAAGCCAGAAGTCACAGGGCACCAAATCTGGACTGTAGAGGGGCTGAATCACCTGGGTGATTTGATGTTTTGCCAAAAAACTGCATGAGATGTGATGCATGAGTGACAGGTAGTTGTGATGAACCTGCCAATCACCAGCTGCCCATAGCTGTGGCCTTCTGAATCATCCAAATAGTTTCCATGGAGGAATGTTCAAGCTTAACACAAACTTGATGCAGATTCGTTGCTTGACTCACTCAGTTATTTTGAATGTGACAGCCACACAGTACACAGGCTCACTCAAGGGTTGTCTACCGCCCCCAACTGACTAGTATAGTGGAGTCATCATTGTTCACTCATGACATTCCAGTCCACTCTCCTTGGTTGCCAGGTTATATTGGTGTCATGTAAACGACTCTTGTTATATTAACAATGGCTGGACTTGTTCTGGACAGACCTCATATATTTTTATTAGACAACAACTGAAATACAATCTTAAAAGGATTACAAAACTAACAAATAACAATACAGCTATAGTTCTTCACAATTCTTGATAAAGTACTTATGCAAGACTAAAAAATACCATGATTTTTAAAATACAATACTGAATTTTAAAAAATGCCTTCTAGGATCAGGATAAAGGCACAGCACCTGCTCTCATTACTTTTATTCAACGTCATACTTGTTATTACTTCCCAGTGCAACAGACACAAAATAAACAAACATAAATAAATAAATAAAAGACACAGATTAGCAAGGAAAAGTATAGCTATCTCTCTTACCTGATGACATAATCATCTATATAAAATGGTAAGGAATGTACAAAAAACTATATAACTAATGTACTAATTTAGCAATACAGAAAAATCTAATGAATTTCTATATACTGGCAATTCACAATTGGAAGTGAAATTTAAAAACATCATTTATGATGGCATTAAAAAATACAAAATACTTAAGAGACAAATTTAATAAGATCTCTGTAAGACTTGTATACTGCAAACTAAAAACATGTGTGAAACTATTTAAGATTTAAATACATGGAGATATGTATGTACCATGCTCACAAAACAGGAGCTTCAATATCTTTAAGATATCTATTCTCTCCACATTAATCTATGGATTCAACACCATCTTGATAAAAATTCCAAAGGCAATTCAACAGAGAGGGATACCCCTTCTCCATTGGTGCTAGACGAACAAGATGTCCAAGGCAAAAAAAATAAGCCTTGACTTCAACAGCACACCTTGTACAAAACTGACTGGTTCATGGACTTCAATGAAAAATATAAAAGTACAAGAGGGCTTTTAGGAAAAAAAAAAAAAAGTAAAGAAAATTTTAGGGATGAGGAGCTAGACAAAGGTTCTTAGACTTGGGACAAACCATAAAACAAAAATTGATAAACTGAACCTTATCAAAATTAAAAACTTATCCTCTGCAAAAACTATTTAACAGGATAAAACATTAGGCTACAGAGTAGGAGAGAAATAGCTGCAAAACACAAATCTCTCACAAAGAACTATTATCTGAAATATACAAACAACTTTGAAAACTCAACAATAAAAAAAACCCAATCTAAAAAGGGGCAAAAGACATGAAGAAACATTTCATCAAACAGGATGTAAGAGGTCTGTCCAGAAGGTATCCAGCCATGTAATATGAAAAATAGAGACAATTATTAAAGAAGATACAAGATACAAGAAACACTGTACACAGGACAATGACACTTCAGTCTCCTTTAAAGTAGGCTGGGATGTCACACAGTTCTCCCAACTGCCATCAGCTCCATCGTATTTTCCTGAACCTCACAGACATGCTGAAATCTCTTCACTTTCAAAGGTGATTTTACTTTTGGGAAAAGCCAGAAGTTGCAGGGCACCAAATCTGGGCTGTAGAGGGACTGAGTCACCTGGGTGATTTGATGTTTCGCCAAAAAGCTCTGCATGAGACATGATGCATGAGTGGGCACATTGCGATGAACCTGCCAATCACCAGTTGCCCATAGCTGCAGCCTTCTGAGTCATCCATATAGTTTCCATGGAGGAATGTTCAAGCTTATCACAAACTTGATGCAGATTCATTGCTCTACTCATTCAGTCATTTTGAATGTGACAGCCACACAGTACACATGCTCACTCAAGGGTTGTCTATCGCCCCCACTCACTAGTACAGTGAAGTCATTCTTCATGTACGCACATTCCAGCCCCCTCTTCTTGGTTGCCAGGTTACAATGATGTCACACAAATGATTCCTATCATTATTAACAATGCCTGGGTCTTTTCTGGACAGATCTCATACAGATGGCAAATATGCACATGAAAAGATACTCATTCAACATCATTAACCATTAGGAAAATCCAATAAAACCACATAAGATAGCATTATACATTGCTTTTTATGGACTGAATGTGTGTCTCTCCAAAATTCATGTGTTGAAGCCCAAACCCCCAATGTGATGCTGTTTGGAGGTAGGTCCTTTGGGTAGTAATTTGGCTATATGAGGTCATACAGTGGTGCCTCATAATAAGGTTAGTGTGCTTATAAGATGAACAAGGAAACAGAGACCAGAGCGCTCTCCCTCATTTAAGAACATAGCAAGAAGGCAACCATCCTCAAGCCTGTAAGAAAGCCCTCAGCCTGGAAGAGAATATGCCAGTACCCAATCCTTGGATTTCCCAGCCTCCAGAACTGTGAGAAATGAATTCCTATTGTTTAAGTCATCCAGTGGATGCTATTTTGTTATGGCATCCCAAGCATACTAAAGCACTGTAAGAATGGGTAAAATAAAAAGTTGTGGCCCTAGCTGGTGTGGCTCAGTGGATTGAGTGCCGGCTGGCACGCCAAAAGGTTGCCAGTTTGATTCCCAGTCAGGACACATGCTTGGGTTGCAGGCTAGGTCCCCAGTTGGGGGTGTGCAAGAGGCAAGTGATTGATCTATCTCTTGCACATTGACGTTTCTCTCCCTCTCTTTCTCACGCCCCTCCCCTCTCTCAAAAAATAAAATATTTTTTTTTTAAATTGTGACAATAGCACCCTGACCAGGTTGCTCAGTTGGTTGGAGCATCATCCCACACACTAAAAGGTTGTGTGTTCAATTGCCAGTCAGGGCACATATCTAGGTTGCAGACTGATCCCCAGTTGGGGTGCATATGGGAGGCAATCAATCAAAGTCTCTCTCTTACAACAATGTTCCTCTCTCTCCTTCTCTCTGTAAAATCAATAAATACATCCATATCTTCAGGTAAGGACTTAAAATTAAATTAAATTAAAATTTAAAATTCTGAAAATAGCAAGTGATGGCCAGAAGGCAGAGAGGTAATTGCTTATACACTGCTGATCAGAATATAAGGTGGAAAACATTTATGCTAGAGAAATGAAGAGCCATGTTTACACAAAAATCTGTGTGTGATTGTTATGGCAGCATTATTCATAATGGTCCAAAACTAAAAATAACCCAAATGCCTTTTCATCAGGTGAATGATTAAGCAAGCTATGGTACATTCACACCATGGAATACTACTCAGTAATAAAAAGAACAAACTATTGATATACACAACTTCAATAAATTACCAGGGAATTAATCTGAGTGAATAAAAAGCCAATCTCAAAAAGTTCACATACAATATCCTTGAAATGACAAAATGAAAGAAATGGAAGAACAGATTAGTGATTGTCAGGAGTAAGGGACAGATGGGGACAAAAGGGTAGTAGGTGTGCTTATAAAAGAGCAACTGTGGTGATGGAGATGTTCTGTATCTTGATTATAAATGCCAATATCCTGGTTATGATGTTACACTACAGTTTCACAAGATGTTGCCATTGGAGGAAACTGGGTGAGGCATACATGGATTCTCTGCATTCCACATGTGGGAACCTACAATTATCTCAAAATAGAAAGTTGAATAAACAAAAACCAAGCAGACTTTTATGTAGAAACTGATTGATCTATAGATTCAATACCACACTAATCAAAATCCCACCAAGTGTTTTATCTTTTGTAGAAACTGACAGGTTGAATCAAATATTCATAAAAAACTGTAAAGTCTGCCCTGGTCGGCTAGTTCAGTTGGTGGGATCATTGTCTGGTATATCAAAAAGTTGTGGGTTCAATCCCAATTCGAAGTGAGCAGAGAAAGCAACCAATCAATATTTCTGTCTCACATCGGTTTCTCTTCTCTTTTCTCTCTCCCTCTCCTTTTCCTCCCTCTTCTCCTCTATCTCTCTCCCCCTTCTCCCTCTAAAATCAATAAAAACATATCCTCGGGTGAGGATTTAAAAAAAAACAACTGTAAAGTCCAAGGGTCTATGATCACATGGGGACTGTTTTCTTTGATTTCTTACCAGAAGTCGAAAATCTTAATTATTTTATTTAATCCATATTATTTTATATAGCTATCTGAAATTAAACTAGGTCTTAATTTCAATGTGCAAAACTACAGTTTATTAAAACACCATTTAAAGATCCCTTTAACAATTCAAATGCATCAAGTTACAATCTCTGCCCTAAAGAAAACTAAGTAGTATATACTGTACGTTTAAATATAGATAAATGAGATAATCAGGGTCAATTGGCAAATGTCCCATAAAATGGTATTCTATGAGGTTTTTTTTCCATGTACTCATCCCAAAATGGTTTGCTGACAAAATTATGCAAAGGTAGCAATAACCACCACAACAACAAAGTCATTTTTTAAAATAACTTTTAATAAAATTTAAATCACAGTGTAAGTCTAAAGAAATAGCCTTTTTATCTGGTCAACAATGGGTGAGGGAGGTAGCTTTATCAAAAATTGAGCTCAGCATTTCCTCTCCCAATCCATTTCTGTTTTCTGAACATATCATATCCTATAACTCATAGTGATGAAGATATCAGTAAATACCAGCCTTGGTTGGTGTGGCTCAGTGGACTGAACACCAGCCTGTGAACCAGAGTTACCAGTTCAATTCCCAGTCAGGGCAAATGCCTGGCTTGCGGACTAGGTCCCCAGTAGGGGGCACGTGAGAGGCAACCACACATTGATGTTTCTCTTCCTCGATTTCTCCTTCCCTTAAGCTCTCTCTAAAAATAAATAAATGTTTTAAAAAATATATCAGTAATTACCAGGTGGCTTCTGAAAAATTAGTCTGGTGAAGCTCTACTCAATCCCAAAACCAAAATAAAAATGAGGCATACAAAGAGGATTTGGCAGGAAGGAGAGATGATGACACTATACTAGCACGATCACGATTTTAACTTAAACATTTAATGGGGATTCTCAAACACTTTACATCTTATATTTGGCTGATTCACTCAGTAAATGAACTTTCTAAACATTAAAATATTTTCCTAGCATACACACACACAGTATTACCGTGAATTAGTTGGAACCTGGCATACTATTCTGAAAAGTCTATCTCTAAAACATAATCTGACACAATACCATAGGGAGAGACTAGACATTCAAGAAATTCAAGCCTCCTCATAGTAGCTTTTAATCTTCTTACAAATGTGATTCACATTTATACCACAAACAAGCACTCACACAAATGCATATTTATACACAACACATAACTCCCTGGCACTACTGTTTCATAAAGTAATAATGACCTGTACTGTGTGTGACATGCTCTGTTTTTCTCTACTATTATTTAGATTTGAATTTAAAAAGGGTGGTCACAGAGCCCAGCTGGTGTGTCTCAGTGGACTGAGTGCCAGCCAAAGAAGCAAGGGGTCACTGGTTTGATTTCCAGTCAGGGCACATGCCTTGGTTGCGGGCCAGGTCCCCAGCAGGGGGCACATGAGAGGCAACCATAGATTGTAGCTTCTCTCCCTCTCTTTCTCCCTACCTTCCCCTCTAAAAATACATAAATAAAATCTTTAAAAATTAAAAAAAGGGTGGTCACAAACCAGTAAAATTGATATCATCTACCAAGAGGTCCCTATCCTGCAATTTGAAAAATACTTTTTTAAAATTTAGTAAAATATTAACATTTGAGGAATCTTAGTGAAGGATATCCAAAAATTGTTTGAACTATTTTAGGACTTTTTTGTAAGTCTAAAACTATCAAAATAAAAAATAAATTTAAGAATCCAGGCCTTGGCCGGATGGCTCATTTGGTTAGAGCATCATCCTGATACACCAATGTTGCAGGTTCAATGTCCACTAGGGCACATAAAAGAAACCACCAATGATGCATAAATAAGTGGAACAACAAATCAATGTTTCTCTCTCTCCCTTCCTCTCTCTCTCTCTAAAATCAATAAATAAAAAAAATTAAAAATAAAGGAAAAAGGACCCATTCATCTATTAGGGAATGAAATTGCAGAGGCAGTTTATATACCTCTCATATACCTTTGTATTCCCTAAGTTCCCCTCTCATTTATCTACTGTCACACAATTCTTTTTATACACCATACTTTCAACAAATATATGCTGAATAAAAATCTAAGAGAAGTTATAGGCTAGAAATGATTTCATAAGTAAGTGGACTTTTATTTAGGCCTTCAAAACAGTCAATGACTTCACTTGGTGAAGGAGGAAAAAGAATGCACGCAAAGGGACATGGATAAAATATTAACACTGGTTTCATGCTTATCGAATAATTTAACCTATTTGTTAGTGAAGTGTCAAAGACCAAGTACAGATTCACAAAAATAAACCACCCAAGGCTATATCAAAAAAACAAAAGGTGTATATAGCAAACAAAACCCACGAGTGTACTTACATAAACTCACTAAATGCTAGGAATGATGTCTACCCCCTCTCTCCTTAGAACATTATAAATCAGAAGTGAAATTATACCTCAAAATTCTGTTCCATTATGTTTCCACCTTTACTTAAGCTCTCCATAATGGCCTTATTTCGAAGAATATCTTCTTCACTGAGATGTTCTCTTCTTTTCCTTGATTCTAAAACAAGTCCATTCACCAGATAAAAGTCTGCCAAAAAGTTTCCTACTCTTTCCTAAAACAAAATCAAATATTCAAAGTAATAAAAAAAATTAAGTTTGCCTTACACTTTAGTAATTTCAAATATACATATGTGTATACCTGTTTTCCATAAACATGTAACATTAAGCTGTAAATATTCCTTTGGCACTTGAAATTATCTCAATATCTTTTGTATTCTATTACATTAATAATTAATATATAAAATTAACACATTTCAAATTTAAAACACACTGATGGTATGGCAGTTAACCTGAACAAAAATACTACATAGTATTCCTTTAGAATCTACTCCCAAGTAGCATAAAGCTATCTGAAAACTTTCTGTAGCCAATATCAAATATTATGAGTAACAAGGAGGGGTCAGGGATAATTACTGTTCCCATTTTATAGATAGAAAAGAAATTGGACTGAAAAGAAATAGTCTAAGTCACAGAGAAATCTTTAGTACAACTAGAATTTATCACCTGTTCCAATAGTCTATTCTGTAACAGGATCAATCCTTAAGTTACAGTTGCTTGCTGCTTTCAACAAAGAGAGAACAGAGCAGTCTAGCTCACCAACACAGTGCAATTGTTTACATTTGGAATTGGGGATAGAGAAACCCAAGAGGTATAGGGACATCAAGAAGAGAACTGTTATTTCTTCTCGATGAGGTCCTCCTTCAACATCAACCTTTACCCTTTTAGCAGACCCAACAGGTGGTCAGAGTTTAATATGCCTTACTTCAAAAATACATGATGGAAAACAAGCTAACCATTTCTACCTGCATGCAAATCACTCAGTCTCTGTCTTACTACTGTTTTCTGGCATTCCAAAACTATGTGTTTAGAGTTGCTTCCACATCCATCTTGCTTTTGATGGCCTCCTTACCAGTTACCAGAAAGCAAAGCATTCTGCACCCGTTTCTACCTACAAAATGGGAACCATAAGCATTACTGACTCCCTCCTTACCTGTCAAAGATTTAAGAAGATCACCTAGATGCTGTTCAAGAGCTTTGAGCTGCTAGCAGTTGCACTAGATGAATAGCAGCTTCAATTTTTTTCTTCTCTTGAAGTGATCCTTCTAATGCTGTCCAGAAGAACAGAGTACAAACAAATAAGACTTTAAGCCAACAAATGGATTGCAGTGTAGGCTCTCACAACTGGGAATCCTATCGTGCCATTTGTTGCCAAATAGGCTTAAAGAGGAAAGGTGATGAGCCTAGATTTCAGAGTGAGGGTTTTTCTGTGGCTGTGAAGTACTCAGGTGATAATTAGTTATTTTTGGAATCTTATAATGAAAAAGCATTTATTAAAAGTAGACCATCAAAACAAAAATTTTAAGTCTATAGTCCCCATAATTCAGCCATTTTCTTTCTTTCTATCTATAACAGATACTGCAAAAGAATATAAAAGAATGGTAAATGCAACATCATTTATAAAGGCAGAAAACTGGACATAAATGTCTGTCCACTCATCTAAATGCCCAAAAATAAGAGATTAGATAAATAAATTACAATATACCCATACTATGGAATACTATGCAGTTGTTAAAAAGAATGAAGTAGCAATACTGATAAGAAAAAGCTCCTAAGACATACTAGAGTTGGGAGGGCAGGGATGTGCAAAAAATAGATATGATACTTTATGAAAAGATAAATAACTAAGGTGACATATTACTATGGATGCGTATTTATGGAAAGCATAAAAAAAAGATCTGAAGGATATACAAATGAATAGCCTTGCAGAATGTTTTGTGAGTAGTGGTCAAACTTTATGTGTAAGGTAGGTCAAACACCAGTCTAGCTGCTTCACTGAAGGTATTTTTTGGACATAATTATCACTTAAGTCAGTAGACCTGGAATATAGCAGTTTATGTTCCATAATGTGGGTAGGCCTCAACAAATCAATTTCAGGCCTTAGGAGTAAAGCCTGTTTCCCAAAATAAAGGCAATCCTTCCTCAAGATGACAACATAGAAACCACGTCTGAGGTTCCAGCCTGCAGATTTCAGACTCAAGACCACATCAACTCTTCCCTGAATTTCCAGCCTGCTAAATTGCTCTATAGATTTCAGACTAGTCCTTCATTCACATGAGCCAATTCTTTAAAATAAATCAATCTCTCCCTACCCCCTCTCTTTTTAAATATCTACCTATATATTTATATTCCTATATAAGGATCCCTATGTGTCTATACCTATACCTATATCTATATATCAATATACCCATATCTATGCAGATATTTAGAGAAAGAGAGATCTCTTACTGTTTTTGTTTCTTAGAGAACCCTGGCTAACACAGGCTGTTTTTGTTTTTCCAATAACATTATATTCATTTCTACTGTGTGTAATATAAGATAAAAATAATTTTTAAAAGCAGTTAAGTCCTGGCCCTTACCTGATCTGGTTACTTATTCTTGACTTTAAAATTTTATAAAATGCTTCCTCATGTATCTAATTTTAAAAAATTTTTAGTATATTTTGAACATTCTGATGTAACTTCTTGCTGACAGGCAAAACAGTAATTATGGAAAACATTTACAATTTACTAAGGGGAAACCTCCACTAAGATTTAATTTAATTATGCTGTTGTAGAAATATAAGCATATTTAATTTTAGTTATATATATGGAATACTGAGAATCAGATACTGGATAAGTAAATGGTTTAGAAGTCTAAAAGCAGAAAGGAAAAAGATCCAGGGAAATGAATTCAAAAGCGTACCCCTCTTTATAGTCTTCCTAAGGAATAAATCATTAGAAATGTAATGGAACCATAACAAAGCAACTAACAAGAATCTTTCCCAACACAGAATCCAAATGAGTTAGGTGGTGAGAGGTGTTTAAGGGAACCAAATGGTAATAGGAAAAAAATACAATTAAAAAGTAAAAAAGGGAAAAAAATTTCAAGTGAACTAAACTTTCTCTCCTGGCTTCTATAAGAATATTTTCCAAGCATTACAATTACAAGTAACCAACCATTATAATTCCCTATGTGGAGTCAAAGAGGCAAGAATAGGATACTTGAGGATAATTCTTCCTGCATTTCCATCACATTATTTTGGCGACATTAAATACAAAACAATTTTTACAGTTTAAAAATCTAGATTTGTACATACTGTTTTATCTTCCCGAAAAAGCCATCCTGTTTGGGCACGTGTGAAAGAAATTGATTTGGTTGATAGAGTTGCGGAGTAAATATCACTACTCATTAAAATGTCAACCTCTTCTTCTGTTTCCATCTCTGATTCCTGGAGTGGGGATAAACATTAAATATAAGAATCTAGGTTTTCAACGGTTATTAGCATGACATATGACATATACAAAATAACAAAATATAAATCTCTAAAAAGGAAAGATTCTAAAAAATGTTAAGTGCTACTTATTCTAAAAACAATTACAGAATTTTAAACTATATATATCTAAATAAATTAGAATGATGGCTAATAATGAATCTACAAATACAGTACACATGAAATATAGTACTCATATGTACTATTATAGATATATAATGGAAATAATACTAGATTTACCCATTACAGAAATATAGAGTATGTAGAGCAATTTTAAAAGACTACTTAAAGAATTATAGTTGACAAGTCTGAGGCAAAATGCCCATATGAAGTTTTCGTTTTCTTTCAGCACAGATGAATCGTACTTTAGTTCTTTTTAATCCAAAAACCCACCATTATCACTTGAGCTTTTCTTTCCCAGTAGTTCTAAGTGAAAGGGAAAGAAAGGGGAAGAGAGAAGGAGTGAAGGAGAGAGGGAGGAAGAGAGGGAGGGAGGGAAGAAAGGAAAGGAATTCAGAAGGGATCTTCTCTATATTTCTTGTAGAGAGGAAAAAAAAAAAAAGAAAACTATAAATACCCACCTATGATTTCTAAACTTAATTAGTAGCCTTACTTCTGGTTTTATTCTCTGCATATTCTCCAGTGCTGACACATAAGTGATAACAAATATTGTTTAAATGAGAAAAAAAAGAAAGCTTTGTGGTTGCTCCAGAGACAGAAGACTAACAATCAAGTACAAAAGGGTAATTGAGCAGGTATAAAATGAGGTTCTGTTCTTCAGTAGGCCAAGAAAGAGTCTCTGATACTTAGGACCAAAGAGTCTTAAGGGGGGGTGGAGGGGAGCAGAACCTGGGGAGTTGACTGGAGAATGGGAACTGTCCACAGGATTTACAATGGCTAGAGGCTCTATTTCCCATGCTTTCTGATTTCTGTATTACCAAAAGGCCCATTTTCTAGGCTTCACTACCAAAGTTTCACCCAGATATAAGTCCAATTAAAAAAAAAAAAATTTTTAATCCTCACCCAAGGATATTTTTAGTGGCTTTTTTTGTTTGTTTCAGAGGGAGGGAGGGGGAGGGGGGGAGAGAGAGAGAGAAAGAGAGAGAGAAAAACATCAATGTGAGAGAGAAACATCAATTGGTTGCCTCTCATATACACCCTGACCAGGGTTTGAATCCACAACCCAGGTGTGTGCCCTGACCAGAAATCGAACCCTCAAACTTCCAGTATATAGGACGACACTCCAACAAACTGGGTAATCGGCTCCGGTGGAAAAAAACAGCAATAGCTTGGGACTGGGATCGTAACATTTCCTTTACCCTTACTTAAAAGTGAGAAATGGAAACTCTTGACATTAATGCTATGGTAAAAATGTATTCCTGGTAACACAAGCTAATTCTGAACACAACTTTGTAAAGAAAAATTTGGGCTGGTATAGGTTGTAAAGAATGGTCAGACATCCTTCAAATAAATTACAAATCAAGTAGGATGTTATATATTAGCTTGGGAGCAACACTACATATAACACTGTTAAAGAAATTTGCCTTGAGTTTCAACACCTTATTTTTAAATAAACTTTTAGAACAGAACTTTTCTGCAAATCATAGACTGATCATCACCTAACCACATCATTGAAAAAAGACCTGTCGTTAATTACATTCATTCAACATTTATTGAACAGTTATTACTTATATATGTATATTAGAATAAACAAGTATGTCCTACCTTAAGGATTATTGTCCAAAATCTAGTTTTTCTGTAATTTTTTAGGCATAAAATACACATGTATACATACCACAAATACATGTCCTTTGATGATCTCATTAATACTATAACATCAGCTAATATTTCCACGACTAGGCCTTAGTCTCTGGCTTCTCTTTCAGTACTGTATTTCCAACCTACCTATGCCTAGTAAACTGCTGTTTAAAATACAAGAGGTCAAATTATTTAATAAAAATGAGTCTAGAATAAAGGTCAGCAAACTATGGCCAGCAGGCCAAATCCAGTCCACTACCCGTTTTCATAAAGTTTTCTTGGGATATAGCTATAATCATTCATGTACATATTGCCTATGGCTGCTTTTATGCTAGTTACATCAGAGTTGAGTAGTTATGACAGAGGCCATGTGGCATGCAAATATATCTAAATGTCTAAAATATTTGTTATCTCTACCTTTACAGAAAGAGTTTGACAAAATCTGGCCTAGAATGTACTGATGCTGTGTTAGGAGCCCCATAATAAATGAATCCCATAACCTTGACCTTAACCCAACAGAGGAAGAAAGCCACATAAACAAATAGAGAAGAAGCTCTATGGTCCCAGGTTCAGCGGAAGCATAAAGAAAACAATGATCATCTGGCAGGGGAGGAAGTGACACTAAGCAGGTGCCCCACAACTGTAACGGTGCAAGAAGAAGGGCCTTCCAGGAAGTGAAATAATTTGAACAAAGAAATTAAGTGCTCAAAAGCCTGATATATCTGAAAAAATTTCAAAGAGTTCAGTACTAGGGCATCGAAGATAGCACAGTAAGAAAAAGGGTGGAAAAATGAGCAAAAGCCCGATCACAAAAGGAACCATATCATGCTAAGAAATTTGGATTTCACTCTTTAGGTATAGGAAATTTTTTAAATGTCCTTAAAGAAGGCAGGTTTCCTGAACTTGTTTTCAATATTCAATCTATCTCCAATATGTCAGATAATTCAGAAGCAGACAAGAAGAGGGCCAGGAAAGTCATGTATGAGGTCTGTGACAGTCAGCTGAAAGATAATATCGAAATCAAGGCATCATCCTAACCAGTGTGGCTCAGTTGGCTGGGCACCGTCCCACAAAGGGAAAGGTCACCTGTTTGATTCCCAATCAGAGCACATGCCTGGGTTGCAGGTTCAGTCCCCAGTTGGACCACATAAGAGAGGCAGCCAATGGATGTTTCTCACATCAACGTTTCTCTCCTTCTCTTTCTCCCTCCCTTCCCCTCCCTCTAAAACCAAATAAAAACAAAAAAATGTAATTAATTATTTAATTAACGAAGGCACTGGCAGTATGAATAAAAAAGGGATACTTATAAAACATAGGGAGACAGAAATGACCACACATGTTCTCTAATTAAGAAATATGGAGTATAAGAAAAAATTTCAAAAATAACTCCCAGTTTTCTGGTTGAATAGAGAATGATGTCATTCACCAAAAGAAGGAAAATGGAAGAAAGGGCAGGTCTGAAGGGAAAATAATGAATTTAGCTTTCGATGAGTACAAATTATGAAGGTACCTGGGAGACATACATGATATCCCATTAGACATTTAAATAGATAGGTCTCCACTCAGATCTATCTGGGATACAAATATATACTTTATGAATGATAAATATACCAGAGGTAGTTATGACTATGGAAGTAGAAGAGATTATTCTGCCAGTTTGTAAAGATGAAAAGTACATCAGAGGCAAATCAATAATTCAAGAGATGAGTGGAGAAAGAGGAAGAGGCAAAGGAGAATAAGATGGGGAGGGGAAGAGAACAATTGATCAAAGTCAAATCATGAGGAAAAGAAAATTTTAAGAATTGAGTTATCAAAAAAGCAAATACTGCAGAGAAGTCTAATAAAGTAAGGGTTTAAACAAGTGCACTGATTTTAGCCATGTACTCAAAATGAGCATCACCCAAAACCCCAAACCAATTTTCTTTCCCCCAATTCTATCAGTGGAACCACCATCATTCCACTCAGCAAGACAGAATCATCAAACTCACTGTTAAATCCTTCTAATTCTTAATTCACTCAATCTATTAACAAGTACAATTATTTCATTCTTGGAAACGCAAATCATAATTTCTTTTTTAATTATTCACTATGCCATCTTAGTCAATATCCTCATCACCTCTCAACTGTATAACCATAAAAACGTTTCACATAATTTCCCTTCCTCCAATCTCTTCCTTTTCCCAATTTATCCTACATACTAGCTATGTGATCTTATAGGTATCATTTAAAATCTATCTAACCTCAAGAGGTTGGTGAGAAGATAAAATCTATCTATAAGCCTCAATTTTCTCATGTGTAAAATGAAGATTTACTTTGACAAGTCATTTTAAGAATTTAATGAGAAGTGTTTTTTTAATGAAAGTACTTAAATAATAGTTCTAATATGCTTTCAATTAATGCGTAATGTAGTACTAATATATGATAGTAATTCATACATGCTATCAATACAGTACCACTATCAATACCCCTAACAGTGTCTAGCATTTATTAGGTCCTTGATAAATGTTTAAGATAGGAAGAGAGCAGAGGAGGGAAAGTGAAAGAAATACATGTGATAAACTCACTTAAATTACTTTTGGATTTTATCAATACCTGTTTAAGAACCTATGACTCTGTTACCAACTACAGCAGATCCTGTTATCTTCTCTGTCTTTTAAGGCCTTCCATAAACCATCTTCCCATAGTCAATACAGAAACCTTCACTGCAGTCAGATCTGTTCTCTGTTTCCCCAAAAGACCATTCTTATTCCCCCTTCCCTGACTTGACTCACTTTGTATGCTCCACAAGGAGTGCCTTCTCCTCTTCCCATCTAAATCTTCATTGTTTAGCACCATTTAGGAAACTACTTTTCAATAGCACAGAGATAAGGTAACTAAGGTCTCATGGATAAATATGTTAGTAGGAAGGTCTAATCTAAGAGATGTTAAGAAGATGTGGTGAATGACAATATGGGGAATTGAAGTATAGAAAAATAAAATTAAAATTAAAAAGCAACAGTGACAAATGTTGACTAAAAAAAAAAATTTGCAGGACTATCAATGACATAGATATACCAGGAAAGCTTTCTCTTTTCGGCATCCCTATGAGCAGGGAAAGGGGCATCCAGGGAACAAAGGATGAGGGTAATGGTGCATATGGTTTTCACCGGTGGTTGTGGAGGCAACACCAACATGGATTTATGATGTGACAGAAGGAAGATAATTTTGTACTCTACGAAGGAAAAGATAAAAGAAAGGTAGCCAAAGAGTCAGAGAAAGTAAGAGGACAGGCAGGGAATCAAAAGAGGCACTCCTATTAAGGAGACAGAGATGGTCAGCAACATTTTAAAAGAAGCTGAGGTAGCAAGATAATAAAAGAGTGAAAGGGCCAGCACAGGTTCAACATATCAACTAAGGGGAAAATGGAGAAAATGCAGTTCATTTTTAACTAACAAATCATCATTGAATTATGAGCAGACAGACTCAACTGACTGGTCAAAATGAGAACCAGATGATAAATTTTTAAAAAATTTTTTGTACAAAAATGAAAGCATTAGGTTTGAACCATCCAAATTGTGCCTTATTCCTTTTACAACAATTACACTGAAGAATGGTTGCACACAAAGACATTTTTTAAAAACCATGTAGAAGAATATTTGTAAGACAACATGCTCACCTCATGGTGTATTCGCTGATAAACTTTTTGTTCATTGTCTAATACTACAAAAGATTCAGAGGGTGCTGCCTCCCCGTTGAAAATGAAGCTTAAATCCCCTCGTTGGCACTTCATGTCAGTAAAGTCTATGAGAGTAGTGTCAAGCCTGTGAAAGATGGTTAGATGAGAAATTCTGACAAATTTCAATAAAACTAAGTAATAATTAAACAAGTTTTGTTCCTTCTAAATTCAAACCAAGATGCTAATATTTCAAAGTCAAATTTACAGATAAAAGCTAAATTTAAAATATTTTTTTAAAAAACACAAAAGGAATACTTAAATATATTCCATTTTACCTGTATTTCATTTTTCTAAATATATACTTCATCAATCCAGCAAGAAGACAATTGTGTCCCCAGTGTTGAAATATTTCCTTAAATGTACCTTTGTTCCCTACCATTTCCATAAAAGTTACAACTGAAAAGGGCAGAAAAAGACCTAACATTCTTTGATCCCTATAAGACCGTGTTACTGGTTCAGTAGAGCACTTAAGAGAGGTAAAGCAATGGATGTACCACATTCTTGAATTAAGGAATGTGTGTCCACAGTCTTGGTCTTTTGCTCTACATCTACGCCTTATGCCTAACCATCAGGTACAAAAGCTTGCTTCATCTTTTCACTTGGGAACCCATTTAACTTACTCCAAATTCTTGGCCTTTCTGTTTGACTTCCCAGATTCAATTAGCACTCTTTTCCAATATCTCCACAGCCTGAAAATGTTATGGATCATTCCTGTGTCAAAACTTCATACAGTCACACAACTGTGTTTACTGTGCTCTTTGGTAACCAAGACCTGGAATGGTCTACCCCAATGAGTTGGTCTCAAGTAAATTCCACATAGCACTACTTGCTGAAAATAGGGAGAAT
Source organism: Pteronotus mesoamericanus (assembly GCF_021234165.1). NCBI lineage: Eukaryota > Metazoa > Chordata > Mammalia > Chiroptera > Mormoopidae > Pteronotus > Pteronotus mesoamericanus. Next base: position 18,638,663 of record NW_026555006.1, read on the forward strand.
ACTGGAATGGAAAAGTTCCCAAGTACCCTTAAGTCCTTCAGTCTTTGATGGCTTTGTAGAAGATCATATCAGGACCTCTCTGACTTGCTGCTCAAAGTATAGTCCTTAGTCTAAGACACGGGTTGATACATCTGTTACAAGATGCTGATCATATCCAAGGAAACACCTTTAAGTCTTTGTGAGAGATCCACCCTGGCTTACTGAGTTTCCAATTCAAGTATAAGAATTCTTTACTTTGTAGGTAAAGGCAAAGTGAATAGGCATTCTTGGTTTTCACAGGAAAAGCTGAGAAATAGAACATATCTCACATGCTGCATCAAAAGAATAACCAGAATTACATCATTAAAACAGGTAAGTTTTAAAAGTGCAAGTGATATTATTAATAATTTTACCAAGACAACAGGCATCAACCAGAGCAAAAAGGGGAATTTTATGACCCTGTGTGTAATTGTATAATGGGCTCTTTTCTGAGCCTTTATATATATATAGCCCTAGGTGTGACTGTCCTGCTACACTACAGCAGCTTCCCCTCAGGCTCCTATTCCCATGTCTCTATTTTAACCATTTTTTGGTTTTATTTATTATATATATTTATTCTATAATATTCATTTAAAAATTTACTCCCAAAAGCCAAATATAAACAATTTTTAAAGAGAAAGTTGTCCCTTTTTTCTTCCTTCTAAACATAAAACTAAAAATAACCTTCTTTTTAAAACGAGCACATGGAAGAAAATACTATTCTTCCAAATTATCTACTACCTTTGGCAAGCACCTATATTAAACATTTTTCAACTGACAAATAATTTTTTGATGAATCCATAACATATTGCTAACAATGGGCTGCTAAATTAAATCTACATCAGTTTCAAATCCTATCTTTGTATCTCTTCCATGTTTTTCTGTATTTTCCCAGGCTTCTATAATTACCATAAATTTAATGTGCATGAATCATAATTAGAAACATCTGAGGACGTTAATTTTAAAAACCAAAAACACAGAAACTTCTTATTTAACCAAATTCTACTGCTTGAGAATAATTACCCCAGAACTTAGTTCAAACTAAAGGTTATCTCTTCACTAGAATTCAATATATTACATAATAAATTTTATAAAGAATTGATTTTTTAAAAATCAATGTCTGCCTTGAGACATGGTGAGAAATGACAGAGAGTCAGGGGCTGACTCAGCTATTAATTGATAATATGCTCCTTTAAAAAAATCACTCCAGTGTTCTAAATTTTCTCATCTATAAAACAGTTTATATGAAATAATATTTCAAGACATTTCCAGTTCTAAGCCCTTATATATTCAAATTAATATTCTGGAAATGTATAAAGACACACATATAGAGTAATTTATATATAAAACTTATAAATACACTAATATATATGTATGTATATATAAAAGTTGGCATATTCACTAGCATTATATATAGCTTCCATATACTTAATTTACAAATATCCCTATGTTAACATAAAGCTAAAGATATATGGAATGATAGAAAATGCTAAAATGAGTAAAATAGATTTCCCATAAGATCCAACCATCAATCTTATTTTAAAAGGAGACAGAAGAAAATTAAAATTAGCCTTAAAGAGTTCACTAGAATAGATATAAATGATAGAATAAATGAATAAATATATTCATAGAGGGGTAGATAGAGAGAGAAGGGTATGAGAGGGATGAAGAAAAAGAAAGGACAAGAGTTAGGTCTTTCTTATGTGTCCCTTATTCCTTAAAAAGCCAGAATCAGGGAGATGGCCATTTTAAATCTTAGTATTACATGATGATCTTCACTCTGTTTACATCCTAGATACTCTGTAGCTGAATAAGAACAATACCTTTGTTTTAGTCAAGATGTTATGTCTTTGGTTATCTATAGTATGTCTCAAATGAGATAAAATATTGTAAATATATTACAGCATGTTTAAGTTATAATATACTACATCCAAATGTAAGCTATTACTACAGGAAAAAAAAGCTTCCTCTAAATCTCAATTTTCCATTACTCAGAAAAAATAATTAAGTCACCTTACCTGATATTGATACCTTGTTTGTATATTTTACATGCATCAGAAGGCAGAATTCGGGAAAGTAAAGGCACTGTGTTTTTAAAAAAGAAAAGGCAAAAATTAACCACCTAAAGTTCTGAAATATTACAAATTTTTAATTAGAAGAGTAATGCAAACATTTTAGAAATTTACCAAAATTATAATACTTTCTTTTAAAATAGCATTTTACTCTGTAAAATAATATATAAAGCACTTTTAAGCAACTTCAAATATCTATTATTTAATTGTGTTTGCTGCATAGTTTATCACATTCCCCATCACCATCTTTGCCCACCCACCAACACAATAGCAGAGCTGATACAATGTTACTTGTGTGGGTATATACTGCAGACTATTATTATAGATGAGAAAAACAAAGCCCTATGGTAACTAACCCCTCCTGAAGGTGTAACTAGATGTACCTGAATCCTGTCTGATCCATTAAGTATAATATGTATAACAGGAAGAGGCATTTTTAATGCTAAATAACTGAACTTGAGTTTGAATCCCAAACATGTGACCTTGGTAACTTAAGCACACTGTACCTCAGTTTCAAAATCTATACAATGGAATCATACTATTTACCTATACATGTCTACATTCCAGTGTTGCTCACATTCATATCACAGCTATCTTTTGATAGTTCTTTATTATTTATTATCTACTACATTTGGGGGAAATAAGAGTCATTCTATGGATGATTAAACCCAAATAACAGGCTATAATAAACTACCACATACCAAAAAAAGAAAAAAATGTGAAGCTCAAAATCTCTGAAATTAAGATTGCATCAGATGTGTATGTGAACGTGTGAGAATGTGTTTGTGTATGATATATTAAAGGTATATTTTTTAAAATTCAGTGATCAAAATGAGTGATAAATTAACCTAAAATAAAAAAACTTCAGCAAAAACTAAAGACTGGTTTTTTAGTCAACTTTCTCAAAAGTATCAAAGTTTTCTACTTAACACTAAGGGTACACTTAATATATCAATGCCTTTTTAAAATCATGAGAGGTTGTTTAAAAAGATTTCCAGCAATGGAGACAGTTCTCTAGACATTTCATTGTACAAAAATAAGAAAAGTTTACTGCCCAAAGAGAATGGAATACTAAGAGTTATCTAGTCAAAGAATATAAGAAATCATTTTCTGATAAAAAATTTTTCCTGCCCTGGGTAGTGTGGTTCAGTTGGCTGGGCATCGTCCTGCAGACCGCAAGGTTGTGGGTTAGATTCCTGGTCAGGGCACAAGTCTGGGTTGCAGGTTCAGTCTCCATTTAGGGCATGTGCAGGAGGCAAATGATTGGTGTTTCTCTCCCTGTCTTTCCCCTCTCTCTGGATCAATTTTTTCTTTAAATTCCTGATATGAATCAACAGAAGTTGAGAAGAGCAATAATAGCAGAAATTTTGTAAATGGTCAAAGCTCTTCTTTCATGATCATTAATTGGGATCCAGTTTTCCTGTCCTCAAGTGTCTGATGCAGCATAAAGAAGATGATTAGAAGAATACTCTAAATTTATTTAACATTGTAACTTTTGAAGTAGTATGAATTGGTAACAACAAAAACAAAATTTAAAATCATATACCAATAACCACTTAACAAAAAAATCAGAAAAGAAGGAAGAAAGGAATGCAAAGGAAAAATAAGAACCTTAGAAGTAATTTTTCATAAACACAATTGCAAAAATTATTTCATAAATAAATCCCAAGAAAACAATCTAATGCAGCAAATACGAAAGCCACTTTAAACTAAAACAAGGAGAGCCCTGGCTGGGTGGCTCAGTTGGTTGGAGCATCATCCCATACACCAAAAGGTGGCTGATTAGATCCCTGGTCAGGACATGCACCTAGGTTTCAGGGCTGATCCCAGGTTGGGGCGGATGCAGGATGCAACCAACCAATGTTTCTCTCTCACATTGATGTTTCTCTCTCTTTCTCCCTTCCTCTGTCTAAAATCAATAAAATATATCCTTGGGTGAGGCTAAGGAAGGAAGAAAAGGACGGAGAGAGGGAAGGAGGGAAGGAGAAAGGGGGAGGAAATGTATTTGTAGTAATTGAAAATAATGTTTGTTTTTTTTTTTGAAGAGCATTGAAAGATGTTAAATGTTTATGTAAAATAAAAAATTAGGGTATGAAAAAAAGAAGCTTGGGGATTTGAGGGATTGAGAAGAAAATGCTCAGGAAAAAAGAAGAAATAGTATCAAGTAAAAAGATTTCTGCTATTAATGCATTCTAAAAGTAAAGCAATTTACATTTTCATAATTCTGTGATGATGTTTCCTTTCTTCACTGTATTCTAAAGGTAGCGTAATTCGCTAAACTGAAAAATGAAGAGTCTCTAAATTTAAATTTTGGTTTTGCTCTCACTCCCTGATTTTAATTAGAGTTTGTAAGCCTAATGTTTTCTATCCATAATATGCAAATAACAATCCCAACTATATAGGGAAGGGTGAATGTTCTATAGATTACAAGATAAAGAAAAATTTTAAACCATCAGTTTCTCTGTTGAAATGTCTTATATGCATAATCCTAAATTTGAAGTAGTGATTATGATACTATAAATTATTTAACATTTATATATATCTATATATATATATATATAGATATATATATAGATATATAGATAGATAGATAGATAGATAGATAGATAGATACAGGGCTTCCTTCAGAAACAGGATTTCATTTCATTCTCACAAAAAGAAAAATTTACAACAGATGAGGAAATTATTCTCCCTACTTTAACCAAGTCTGAGGCTATTTTCACCCAAACACTAAGTATAACAATATGAGGAAAAGTGAGTGTGTGTGTTCCACTACCTCTAATTAACCCTGGGATCTCAGTATTTCTTAGATCTCCCTTACTTTCAGGTGGCCTTATTTTTTTTTTAATTAGTAATTTTGATAGGGAGAAGAAACATGCCTATACTCTAGAATAAAGCTTGATAATCGAAGCTAATAATAGAAATTACCCAGTTGGCTTTTTTTTTTAATCCAAAGAGTCTAAACTAAATCTAGCTATCAGGGGCTAGTTTTGACATGAAACCAGAAAAATCATTTATTAGCAATTAAACAGATGTGCTGACTGTTTTGTGTCAAAGTCAAGTTCTCAAAGAATCAATACTTTCAACAAGTACCTTACTGGTTGCATCGTGAATCTGATTAAGCAACATTTATAATATGTTCATAACTACAGATTTATGTACAATTTCAGGAATGATTACATTCATTTCTATTTCTTCATATAACTGAACTGTTACTTTTAAAATATTTTTTAAAAGTTTGCTTAGTAAGATAAATTGACTATTTTAGAACTTAAACCACTAATATTACTAAGAAAATCAGGTAAAGAACCAATATACTCAAGGAACAACCCTAGTTTAAGATGACAAAGGAAGATGGGGGTCTATATGGATGATAAAAAATAGGGTGAAAAAATCTATTCAGGCTTTAGACCAATTTGACTTGAAGCTCTTTTATTTGTACAAAGACTACTTGTACAAAGCTACTACAAATCTCTTTTTTTCTCACTGGTCTAGTACACCAGGATTTCTGAATGATATATAAAGTATAAAGGCAAAGGTAGGCCTAGAAGAATAAAATCATGTGTAATTTTGATGGAGCCAAAACTAGCGTGACAAACTGGAGTTGTAAGAATTTTGGAAAAGAACTAATTTTATTTACGGATTAAAACTTTATATTTAGAGATTAAACACACTAGAAAAACTTTAATCATCCATGCCTATACAGTATTATGCAGCTGTTAAAATATATAAAGTACTTCCTCATCAACTAATGTGGTAAAAAGCCTGTGATATATTAGTAAGAATGACAAACTGCATAATTGTATGAGTCCATTAAAAAAAATCACTATATACATATATATTTTTGTGCAAGCACACATACACATTTGTAAGCACTGAAAATGGTTTGAATGTGTTAACATGAAATGTTAACAGTGGCGTCTATAGTTGTCAATATCTGATTTACTTTTATAATTATTTTATGTTTTATTTTTACAATTATTTTGGGGATCAATATTACTGAGCATTCAGATCTTTGTATCTTTATATCATAAAAATTAATTCAGATGTTTTAGAAAAAACACACATGTAAACTCATTATATCCATATATAACATGGATTATAGATTACGTTAAGGAAATTTTTTAAACAAAATTTAGTTGTTTTGATCATTGTTTTGCTAGTAAAGATCACTGGGCTCAAACTTCCTATTTAGACAATGGGGAAAAGAGAAACCTACTGAGGAAAAATCAATGATTATAAAATATCTAGAAAATTAAAGTCTTTCACAGTAATAGAAACAGCGTACAACCAAACTGTATGTTCAGACAGTGGCTATAAGTATTCAGTAATAAAAGTGGCAAAAATGACTGAAAGTTAATAAAATATGCAAAATCAAATGTTAACCAAATTTAGCACATTCAGGGATCCAAGTACTGTATTTCCAACTTCCTTAAATTAAATAAGCTAATAATCTCATAATTATACTTATCTTCCCTCTGAAAATTCCTTACATTAAATTATTATAATATTTAAGCCTGCATTTTATTTTTTAAAAACATAAGACTTTTTAATCTTAAAAATAAGAATTATAAAAGTTACTAATAAGGTTAAGATCATTAAATACCACTTCAGTGCTTTTTAACCATTACATTCAATGTGATAGAAAATATTAATTTTCCTTAAGGCAAGTATCAAAGCTGTTAACATTTCTATATAATAGTTATTTTTACATGCAATTTTATAGTAAAACATAGCATACTCTTACCCCAGCTTTGAAAATCCCAGTGAAGTTCTAGATAAAAGTCACCTAGCTGAGAAATGAAATATGAATAATTACTGAATGCACCTTAGTTAACAGCTATTATCTCTACTTAACATTTTGCATTTTAAAAAAATGTGTTATCACTAAAGGTCTATAGGCAAGAATAGAAAAATTTCAAAGTGTAGAGTTAAAGAAAAAAGAAAAATGTTTATTACCTAAAACATTATAATAGCACACATTACCACATTTATCTACAAGGGAAAATATGCATGACTGTAGATTTTATAACAACATTTTAGTCACATAGGAACATACCTGAAACTGATAGGCATTTAAATTTATATCAATAAATATTCCATTTCTCAGAATAACTGAAATATCAATAAGTATTATTGTAAAAATAGTTAATAACTTTAGAAGGGTTATAAAAAATGATTTCCAAAATGATTATTTGTGTAGCCTCATAATAGTCTTTAAAAAATGACCCATTACAATAGAAACTCTCTGTAAAGTGATAACACAAAGATTTACTAAATCTGAAATATGTCATCATATGAGAACTGTAGGAAAAAATGTTATTTCACTAATTAGAAGCCAAACACCAAAAACTATAACTTTTGGGGAAACTACTATGGTCAAATATTCTCCGGAAACAATGATCTCTTGCAATCTCAGAAAAAAAAGCATATCTAAGAGAAGACATAGTCATCATCATAGGTCTTTCTCCCACAGTTCTTTTAGGCACCAAAAATACAGAAGAAAATATCAGAAAATCAACATCTCTTTCTGTGCCAGCACCTCCGGTGCTTACTATCATGAAGCGGGACGCAGAAGAGTTCTGCCATATAAGGAAGCTGCAAACTGCTCCTGTTAGGAGCAGCAGCTTCAGCTCTTAGAGAATCTTCTAATCCAAAGACCAAAGAAAAATTACTGCCATTAATTATGACCTATGTCCTTCTTTTTTTGAACTCTCATCTAATGTATTGAAAGCAGTAATTCTTTGTCTACCTTCCCAGCTCAAAGTAAATGGTGCTTCCCAGAAGAGCACATGTATACATCATAATCAGAGTATTTTGTTATATTATTATTGCTTATTTTAAGCAAGATTTTTACCATGTTTTGACCTTTAATAATAAGTGAGAAATTAGACTGCATTAAAAAATGCTTTAACTACTCTTACAATTCTATTTTGGCAGCAAAATCAACAAATAAATATAGCCTACCTCTTTCAGGGCTTTTAATAATCGAGGTCGTTTTTCTTCAACACTTTCCCTGGATTGCTGCTTAAGCTTCCTTAAAAGAGCTGTAACTAAGATTTAAATTTTAAAAAATTAATTAAAAATAGATTTCACCTTGCTGGAAAACACCACTGGCTTTTATGCAGATATATTGAGAGATATAGATATTGTGAATAAGTTAGCAAGTAAGTTTAGTAAAACTGTTATGATACCGAAGGAAAATTGACACGAGATACCTTAACATCAATTTATATTCATTTACACTGGTTTTCCTAGTTTTTAATTTTCAGTATGAATTTAACTGACTGAGCCAAGGTTTACCAGTCTCAGCCAGATGATGCAATGGCCTGTGGCAACACTGATCTAAAATATCTCAAAGACAGCAGATCTCAAAAATCCCAGTGAATACCACTTTCCTAAAAATATAATTATCTGCAATCATTACCAAGTGTACCTGTTCTTTTTTCACTAGCGGTTGTATTCTCACATATTACTAATGCAGGAAAAATACATAAAAATAAATCCTATTCTATCTGTGAAAATAACTTCGGAATCTAACAAAACCTGAAGACTTCCTTAGTGTCTTCTCAATAATTAAGAGATTGAAATTTTAACATGTTAAGTGTAAACCCCAGCTTTACTACTTATTAGCTGTGTGTAAACCTGGACAACTTACTATATTTCCCCAAACTCAAGTTTCTTCTTTTTTCATCTGTCAAATAAGAATAAAGTCAAATCTACTATTTAGAGTTACTGTAAAGTCTCAATATAAATTCCTTACTACTGTACCTACAATTAAGTAAATACAATTTTTATCTATTAGAGTGAAGGTCTAAAATTGACTAGCAAAAAATCAGCCAATCCATAACATTTATTAAAATAAGTGAGAATACTAGGCTTGAATGAATTAAGGCTAGCAAAAAGAAGATAGAAAAAGGTACATTGAGATTAAAAAATGTCTATCATACATCAACACATTAAATACCACTTCAGTGCTTTTTAACCATTACATTCAATGTGATAGAAAATATTAATTTTCCTTAAGGCAAGTATCAAAGTTGTTAACATTTCTATACAATAGTTATTTTTACATGCAATTTTATAGTAAAACATAGCATACTCTTACCCCAGCTTTGAAAATCCCAGTGAAGTTCTAGATAAAAGTCACTTAGCTGAGAAATGAAATAGTCCTCCTGATCCTGATTTCCTCCTGATCCTGATATACTTTTCATATACATATATAAAAAAATACTATATTTTTCTATTTTACATTATGCATTCTTATAAAGCATTTCAAGCCTATGTGGAATACAGACAGAAGCAGAAGGGAGAAAGGAGGGAAGGAGGGAGGGAGGGAAGGAAAAAAGGAGGGAAAGGAGGAAGGGAGGAAGGAAGGAAGGGAGGAAGAAACAAGAAGAAACAGAAAGAAACAGAAAGAGGACGGCAGTGAAAGCTTGGACCAGATTTGTTTTTTCCACATAGGCCAAATTAGGAAAAGAGTCCAAAGGAGAATTACGAAGAAAAGTAAAATTTATTCTTACTTTCACCACAGGTCTAATGATAAATAACTGCAATATAGTTTTAAAAGCCAAAAATCAAAGAAGAGTGTTTAAATTACTAAAGGTCTTTTGGAACAGAAGAGGCTAAGACTGAGAAGTCAGAGAACATGAGACCTAGACTCATTTATAAACTAGCTCTGTGAACTAGGTCAATAATTCCCAAATACAAATCTACATTTCAGTGCCCAATTGTTCAAGTTTCCTGTGATATGCAGCAAAGTTAAAAAATTGGGAACTAGGATGGGTTTTTTTTTATAAATTACATATTATTTCAATTCAAGAACTATTCTTTCTACTATTTTTGGTTCAAAATGTCTTTTTTGGAAATAAATCGCAGAAGAAAGCAGTTTTCTGTTATGTTCTTATATGCTAAAATAAAAATGTTAGCTATTCTTCATTAATCCTCAAATAAAAAATTTTCTGTAGTCTGTGAAATCCAAACAGTCTGAGAGCCAATGACCTAGATAATCATTAAAATTTTTTACAGACTCAAGTTTACATAAATCTGATTAACCTTCATGTTTGTTAAAATTTAACTCTAATATCAGAGATACATTACCCAAATGTGGTAGCTTTTCTTCCTCACTATAAGCTCAAATATTTTAACAAATTTTTATTCAATCTCTCTTGCCTTCAAATTGAAACGAATCTCTGCTGAATGTAAAAGAATTCAATCCCTAGATTGAAAAGGTATCTTAACATAAAGCAGAAGCTGTATTTTATCAACTAAATATGCTGTTTTGTAACTGAACGCATTCAGTAAATAACACAAAATGACATAAAAATTACCAAACACTATTAAAAAGGTAGTGACAACAATATATAGCACAGTAATAGATGCAAAAGAGATTCTTGTTGAGACTTGACATTTAAAAAATTACATCAACTCAAACTTTCTTATGAAAGCAGAAAAAAACATTCAGAATGCAATTATACAAAATCACCAGTATGTTTTTGAGGTCTCAGTATTTATACTTCCATATTGTAAGGTGATAATGAAGATAAATTAGCTTTGGAGGATTTGGACAATATTAGATAGAATTCATACAAAAAGTCATACGAAAAATTCCAAAAACCCACAATTAAACTTTTTCTTTCCTTCTCCCACATAAAGTATTTTTAAAGTTTTCAGTTTATTGTTTCTACAGCTTCTGAAACTATGCCATACTCCCAAGAACTACTTAAACCTGTATCTTCTGCCCTCTACTTTCTTCTACACTCCAGTCTAATTATTTCCCACTTATTTGGACAGTTCTTCCTAGATGTTTCACAGATCACTCCAACTCACAAAGCTTAACACCTAATTAATTAAATCCCATATTGTTATTCTTTCTATATTCTATACATTGATTAATTGATGAGATCAATCACTATTAATTCACATTAAAGATCTTGGAGTTTAATCCTTGTATCACTAGCAGGAGATAAATGGAGTGAAAAAATTGGCAATGGGTGATTACTTTTCTAATCCATCTCTTCTCTAAACACAGTATCTTTTCTTTAAAACAAGATTACCACATTTGCTCTAGAGTTTTTTTTTTTCTAAAAACCTATTGCCTCTCGCTCAATTAAAAAGTCTTGGGATTTTTTAGAGGATAGAGAGATTTAGCAAAAAGGAAAAAGGGCTCGTGGACATGGAGAGCAGGGTGGTGACTGCAAGTGGGGAGGAGGGAATAAGGGGACTAAATATAATGGAAAAATATTTTAAAAATGAAATAAAAGCATTTTTCTTCTTCTAATGCTTACGGGGGGGGGGGGGGGGCGAGAAACCTCTTGGGTTTTATCCAATAACCTTAATCCCTGCTTTGAAGTCTTCTGGAATTTTGCAGTGACTGTAGATTGAGATCAAAACCTTGAACAGCGTATAGAACAGATCTCAGTGTGTCCCCTTTTCCACAATTTCATCTTCCAAAATCACTCTTCATCCCTTCACCCACATTTGCCTTGTAGCCTCCTTCAGAAAGCCACACTGAAATAGTGTTCTAAAATATGTTTTGTTGTTTTCACATTTCTAGGCTTTCTATACATTCTGCTCCTGTGGGCTAGGATGTCTTTATCCCCCTTATTAAATCCTAAAATATGTTGAGAATCCACTCAGATAACTCACACCTTGCAAAAACCAGAGTTACTTTCTCCCTCCACTGCTTCACGCTAGTACTTTGTATGTGCTTCAGTACGCTAGAATATTCATTGCTCTCTCTCCCCAAACTACAGTAAGTTCCTCAATGTCAAAGTTAATGGCACATCCCTACTATGTTTCAAATGCATCTGGTAGATACTCAGAAGACAAACTCTGCTCTGATGAAGCTTACTACCTAATGGGAGTGACGGATAGAGTTCTGGCATACTGTATGAGCAGAGAACGTTCCCTTGTGCTGGAGTTGAGATCTTAAGAATTGTAAGTTGGGACAGAAGGCGAAGGATATGTGAATATGACAAACTAAAAAGCTAGCAATGCTGACACACAGAAAGCTATGTAGAAAGAACAAGATAAGGAAGATGAAAAAGTGACATTATCACTCTGGATCTTATAAACCAATTAAGAGATTTTGATCTTTGTTCTAAGTATAGAAACTTTTAAATGGTTTTAAATAATATAGTAATATGACCAGAAAAAGAAACTAAAGAATACATATAATAAAATATTAATAGTGGTAATCTCTGGGTAAAATTATTTCCTTCTCTTTTTTTCTCTGTAATTTTATAATTTTCTATAATTAATGTCATTACTTTCTTACAAGAAAAAATAAAGTTTTCAACAACTCGGGAGAGTTATGGTAAACAAAAACCCTAATAATTTACAGAAAAATTTTAATTCCCGGTCAGTAGTGTCAACTTTTGTTTGCTATTTTTATTCATTTCTTCATTAATTCATTGAACAAATATATGTGCCAGGTTCTGTCTGGGAACCAAAGATAAAAGGTTGAATAAGATAGCCTGTATAGGACTTGAGTTTTTACAAAGCTTATATCATCAAGATACAAAACAGGGAACAAACATTGTTGAACAATTAATTAGAAGTGTGCTGAGTATTGCAAAGGAAAAAAGTGGCCAACTTCAAAATGTGTGAAAAGGGAAAGTGAATCTACTCTAGAAGTCGAGAAAGACTTCTCCCAGGAAGAAATATAAAGTTGAAACCCATATGAAAAAGACTGCCAGTTCTTGACAAAACTGCAAACCAACATGCACTGCTGTCTCTTTCCCTCCAAACTAACCTCTGATATGCTACAAAAATAAGACAGAGGCTGATATAATTCCTAAAACTACCATAACATACATTTCATAACATAAATCTGTACAAACTACGCAACTCCTTGAAAGATAGCTAGGTCTCGGTGTGGATAAGAAACTAGCAGTCTAGGTCAGAGGAAAGCTGAACAAAGTTAGAAAAAGACCTCTATATTATATCCCTCTCTCTCCGTGATAATGGCCTGGGCTGATCAGTGTTGACCAGGTAACCATTATAAGGTAGGAAGGCAACATAATCTTGAAATTTTACTTTAAAGGAAATAATTCTAAATAATCTCTGACAAGAAATTTAGCATTAGCTCACTGTTCTGTAGCACAAAAATATTACCAGAAATCAGGCCAAAAAGACAAACAGGTCAGAAAGTTTTCACTTATAATTTATATTCTCTGCCCTGAAAATTGTAATGTAATATAAGCTAAATAATCAATAACTTAAATCATAGTAATTACAAAAATTTCAAAATATAAAAATGTTTAACACCATTATAAATACATTCTTATCAATTTTTCTAAATATTTACCATAAGGGTTGTTGAATTAATTGTCCTTTAAGTTAGTAAATATTTCTCTTTCATATGATGGTAATAAAAATATAAGCCTGAATAATTATGGATTTACAATTATATAAATGATTGGCAATGGGACACTATTTAGAATGCTTATCTAAGATACCCCTCTATAGAAATCACTTTAAAAACAGGCCTTAACTATTATACTATGTGCCTCAATTTTTACATTAAAATGTTTACTAAATATCCAGTAACTGATTTTCCTAGAAAACTATGTTTATTGGCCTTCCCATAGATTATGAATTACTAAAGAGCAGAAAACATGTCTTCATTCTCTACATCTTTTTATATACACATGCTTTATAATAAGGACACAGTAAATATTCACTAATGCTGAGAAAATCCTTGAAAATCATAGAAGTCTCAAGGTGGAACAGATATCCAGGAACCCATCTGGTTTCCTCTCCACTCTGCTAATCATTTAGAAATATTAGAGCAAGTTCCTTCAGATCAATTGTTGCAACTCTGAATTCACTCTGAAGTTTTTCAGAGCTGTATATTTTTATCTTTTCCCTGAAATAATTCCAGAATTAGTAGTTTCTTGCTCTCGTGAGGGTCACTTGATATTTGTCCAGAGGGACAACTCTCAACACACACACACACACACACACACACACACACACACAGTTGTTAAAATCTCTCTCTCTCTCTCTCTCTCTCTCACACACACACACACACACACACACACACACACACACACACAGAGTTGTTAAAATATCCCAATTCTATCTCGCATTAAATCTTAAACCCAAATCTAACTTCACCATTAAAAGTTGCCCAAGGTGTTCAGAAACTCCACAAAGATATAATATGTGGATTACATATAAGGCTAAAACATAAGAAAAAACCCATAAAAGCCCAAAATTTATCATCAAAAATAAAACTAAATCCATGTAACAATCCCAGGAGTGTTCAATGTTATGCTTTTCTTTACAAAAACTGCCAAAAATTTTTATAGTTCCTTCTACAAAACCAGACTGAAGTGATCATTTTCTGCCTCAAAATATAAAAAGATAGTATTACCAGAAAGACAACATTCTCATTCATCCAGATTTAAATTTTATAAAATTTTCAACTCTTGAGAAGTGTCTAACAAAAATAAGGCCTGCATATGAAGTTGGGAAAAAGCAGGCATAAGATAAGGAAGAATGGAATAACTGAACACTCTATATATTGCGAAAAATGTATGTGACATTTTTTGGAAATTCTCTAAATACTAAAATGGAGGCAGACTTGTTCCTCACTTTCAGCAATTAAAGCAGATACAAAACTGTTATTAAAACACTGATTATTTTCAGTTCCAATTACTCTTCCAAAAAATCAAGCAGTTACCAGCAAGGACAGTCAGGTCTCAATGTCTTTTAAAAAGTCCTTCATTCTAAATGAATTTTTAAAAAATCGAAAAATACCAATAGGGCAGAATGCTGTAAAAAAGAGAAAAAATAATAAACATACTTTTAAACATAATTCCTCAATTCTTTTTATGTATTACCCAGTGATCAAGTTCCTAATAATTCATATATAAGTTTATACATAACTACAAACTTTTCACAGTATGGAAGATACACTAAATGAAAAATATTTCAAATGCATCACTTCATATTTTTAGACTAGAGAGCAAAGTAATTTATATTGCTTACTCATCTGTCTATCTCCATAGCTGATGGCTTCCGCCAGTGGGCTCCATCCCTGAGCATTTTTCACCTTTACTGGAGCATTGTGAGCCAAAAGTAAATGGGCACATTCTGAAACATAAAGTGGTAATAATGTCAAACATAATGCAATTTTTAGGATCTCAATATAAAGGTAATATAAAAATTCAAGAAACCATATTAATATAAATGATCTATAAAATAAATACTGTACTATGGAGAATTAAATAATTTTTAAAATTCCTATGTATCTCAACCAGGTTATTTCAGATCCTATTATTCAAGAAATATCCATTCTAAAAATAAATTGGATCTCTCTGCTAAGAAAGGATTATATCCCCTAATAATTGTTCTCAAGAGTCTTTTGAAAATGTTTTCTACTCTAAAAGATAACCCAAGAACCTCAAGAGAAATTTACATTAAAAAAATCTGATTGCAATGTCAAATGAAATGCTCATTTATTTCAGACAAATGTGTTTTCAAAAAGAATCAATAATATTATTTCTAAAAACCCTTATTTTTAAAATTGTATGATTCTTTTAGCTGAGGAAAAAAGGGCAATCTGTTTATGATTACAAGGATAAATCTGGATAGTCTTTCTAGTAAACAAACCCTTCCATAGGTTGAGAAAACTTTATTAAAAATTAAAAATGAGAAGTATATTAACAAGCAAAAACATTCAAAACTGAGACTAAGGGAAATTTAGAATGGTTATCAAACCTAAATTTCTTAAATGAATGATTCATTCAATCAGCCATTCAGCAAATATTTAACAAATGCCTATTAAATACTATTTCTAAGTACCAGGTCCTGGATATAAGCAGCAAGAAGATAAGGTCTTGCTATCAAAGTCCTTACAGTCCTACGTTAGAAGCTAGTAAGTAAACTAGTAAGTTAAAAAAATCAGATAATAAGTTCTCTGAAGAAAATAAGAATGTTATGACATTACAATGAGAGTGAGCTGAGATAGAGGAAGTAGAGGAAGACCAGCAGTATTCTTAGTAATAAAAGGAATTCCTACAATGGCAGGAAATTTTATTAGAATAAAGTAAAATACATACATGAATTTCACAGAGATGTTTAGAAAGTCTCCCAGTATTATATAAAATAGATGTACAAAAATACTTATTTTAGCATTGCTTATTATGACAAATATACTGGAAACTACGTGAATATCCACAATGGGATAATGGCTGACTAAAGCATGATGCATCTACGTTACTGGAGTAACATGCAGCCATTTTTTAAGAATAGAGTCTTATCAAAAGGACAAAGGAGCCAGCTTACATGGTCAGCCACTGATAAAATTAAGGAAAGTGAGCATCGAAAAGAATGGATATGCATAACACATTAAACAAAAAAATAATAGATATGCCCAAATGACATCATTATATAAAAAAGAGGACAAAAAATTAATTAAAAAGAAATTGCTATATGACTAGGAATCCCACTTCTGGGTATTTATCCAAAGAAATCCAAAGCACTAATTTGAAAATATACATGCACCCCTATGTTCATTGCATCGTTACTTATAACAGCTAAGATACGGAACCACACTATGGGCCCACTGATAGATAAATCGATAAAGATGAGGTACATATATACAATGGATTATTAAACAGCCATGAAAAAGAATGAAACTTTACCATTTGAAACAGTATGAATCAACCAAGAAGGTATTATGCTAGGTGAATTAAGTCAGACAGAGAAAGATAAATACTATATGATTGTGCTGAAAAACACAAAATAAATAAACAAATAAAACAGAAACAAACTCATAGATATAAGAAATAAACTGATGATGCCAGATGAGAAGGGAGTTAGGGGGGATGAGAAAAAGGGATTAAGAAGTACGAATTCCCAGTTATGAAAATAGTCATAGGGATGTAAACTACAGCATAGGGAATACAGAAAATAATATTGTAAAAACTATGTATGGTGCCAGATAGGTACTAGACACCAGACTTATTGTGGTGAGCACTATGTAAGGTATATAAATGTCTAATTACTATGCTGTACACCTCAAACTAATATAATATTGCATGTCAACTGTAACTTAAAAATATATTTTAAAAAATTAGAAAGTTAAAAAAATAACAAAATTATAAAATCAGCATATTATATAACCCCAATGTAATAGCTGATTTAGGAGAAGGTCCTCAATGAATGCTAAAGCCACTAGGTAAAAAACTACGTACTGGAAAACAGGATAGTCACATGACACCAAAATTCCATTCTCAGAGTATTTACAAATTATAAAGAGAAAAAAATGTTCCTTTAAAGTGGAGCTATCTGGAGATCATTCCTTAAACAAGTGAACAAACTTAGTGGCATTCATAGTGAGATACTGGACATTACGTGTTTCCTAATGCGATGTAATAGAATAAAATTCATAACATTACCTATGCAGCATTCTTTCCAAAAATGTTTAACCTGAATCCTATAGCTAATTTTCGGTTTACAGAAAAGACAGTAAATAAGAAAAAAGTTAAATAACATCACGAGAAAATAATCAGGTAAATCCAAGATAAGAGACATTCTACAAATTATCTGGGCAAGACTCTTCAAATAGGTACAAAGGAGGAAGAAAAAAGCTGGGCAAACTTTTCTTGATTAAAATAAAAGAGACATATCAAACAAATGCAATGAATAAACCTCAACTGTGTCTTTGTTCAATATAAAACATCTACACAAGACACTATTGAAACTGAAAATTATCAAATCTGAATTTGATATCAGATATTATAACAATATTATTAATTTTCTTAGGTGTGATGAGGACATCATGGTTATGAAGAAGAATGTCCCTAGAGAATGCACACTTAAGTGTTTGGTGGTAAAATGTCATTAGGTCAACATCTAATTTTCAAATGGTACAGCAATAATCATATATGTAATATACTAAGATAAAGAATGTAAATATGATAAATGTTAACAACTACTGAACCTAGGTGGAGAGTATTTCAATGTTCATTGTGATAATCTTTAAGTTTTTCTGTATATTTGAAATTTTTCATAATAAAGTATTTAAAATATAAAAATTTTTTTATAAAAATTTTTTTAAAGGAATGATTTAGGCTATCCCAACAGACTTAAAGGAATGTCCACATTATACTGCTAAATGATAATGCAGATGCTATTATGATCTCATTTTTTAAAGGGAATAACTAAAAAACTACCATATTTTGCTGTGTATATAATGCTCATTTTTTTGCCTAAATTTTTGAGGGAAAAATAAGGACGCACATTATACATGGGTAGTACTAATTCCATATCTACATAAGTGTTTTTAATTCTTTTATTTATGCTTGAGTTAAAAGTGTAACTCTAGAAAACAATAACAATGTCTGTATGCAAAATAATACCCTGGAATATAATAATCAATGTATACATAAATAAAAGTTGAATTAAAAAATTAAAATGAAATATTTTTTTCCTGAAAGTTTGGGCCAAAAACCTTGGTGTTCATTATATACAGGAGTGCATTATACACAGCAAAATATGGTACATATATGAGTGTGTTTAGATACATACACACATATTTGTATATAATAGTTTACAAGCATGGAGAAAAGTATAACCCATGTTAACATGGGTTACTGTTTATTGGGAGAAGGGGGTTAATAAGGAGAGAAAATGATAGATCAGATAAAAAGAATTTTTATAAGCACATAAATAAATAAAATGGACCTTCTCCTCAAGAAATCTGCCATGGGGTCTTACATAAATGCATGTGTATCAGTACACATATAAAGAAGTTAGGGAAGCATAAACATGAATAGATATCTACAGACTTGTAAAAGTATTTTAGGGTAAACATTTGAGTGAAAAGAACATGGCAAAACACCGTATGTAGTGATTTAACTTCAGTTCAAAACAAACTAAGCCTCTGTGTATGTTATATGAAGGAAGTTATACAAGGATACCCATTAAGCTATTTATGTTAATCACATCAGTAAAAACAAGTAGGAGATATAATGCTTTTATACAAGGGGTGGGCAAAAGGAGGTTTACTGTTCTTTGTATGGAAAAAGACATGCAGTTTATGATTATTACAACTCATATAGTGTACTCACAACTGTAAGCCTACTTTTGCCCACCCCTGTACAACTTTGTTCTGTTATTTCAAATGTTTTAACACGTATTTATTAATAACTTAAAAATCATTAACGAAAAATATTAATTTAAGAATATTAATAAGCAACTCCTGGTTGGTGTAGCTCAGTGAACTGAGTGCCAGCCTGCAAACCAAAAAGTCACCAGTTCAATTCCCATTCAGGGCACATGCCAAGGTTTCAGGCCAGGTCCTCAGGTAGGGGCGTGCGACAGGCAACTGATGTATCTCTCACACATCGATGTTTCTCTCCCTCCCTTTCCCTCTCTCTAAAAGTAAATAAATAAAAAAAATCTTGGGGGAAAAATGGGGACAACTGTATTGAACAACAATAAAAAAAATTTTTTTAAGCAAAATAAATAAAAGAAAATATACACTAAAAAAGGAATACTAATAAGCAAGAGGCATGACAGTATCTAAAGCTGTATCTCAACTGTGTAAATTAAGGTATAGAATTAGTATGATTTATTTATACATATGCAAGGCATGTCAGCTGTGTTTTCTGGTGTATCACAGACCTTGCTGAACTGGTGCCCTTCCCTCACCAGTCACAACTCAACTGACACAGAAATGAGCAACTAAGGAGAGGTCAGACAACCATAGATATGCCAATGACCTATAACATAGTTCCATTCATTAGAAAGAAAACTGGATCAATCAAATGCCTTCTCTCTATAATTTAAAAAATGAATAAAAGAGCAAGTTAGTTAATAACCAGGCACTAAGGTTTAAAGAATGCATGGATGTTGCCCAAAGAAGTTAAAACTTAAGTAGTGTGGACAAAATGAAATCATGAGGAGCAGAAGTCACATATAAATAAGTGAAAGCTGTAAAGGTGATAAACTATAAAGAGAGTGGATGGGATAAATAGAATGGCTGGAAACAAAATGGAACATCCGAAGAGACTCTTATGAGAGAGTAATCCTAGACTTATCTGACGAAAGAAATATTTTAACTGCACATCTGAAAAAGACTGAGGATGAATTAAAAGTTGCAGCACCTGGTCTGAAAAATAGATCTCTGATGTCTAACCGAAAATATAAGAATTAAAGATTAGTTTTCTATTTCATCTCCTAAAGATTCCTGAAATCTTCCTTAAGTATAATCCATTTTAACTAAAATCCATAGTTCAAAAAGTTTCCTGCCAGCATGGCCAACATGATCAATGGACTCTGAAGTTCAGAAAAATCAGACTTCAAAGGTAGAAAAATAAGGTGATTCAGTAGGATGAGTGAGAGAAGTAAATAAGTGTAAAAGTCCTATGACAGTCCTCTCTTTAACTCAATCAATAAATACTATTTGAATACCCTAGGAATTTATACTGTGTTTACAAACAAGTATAAAAACAGAAAATGCCCCCTCAACAATGAAATTACAAAAGATATACTATATCTCTAAAGGAGAAAATAAAATAGCACAGACTGAAGAATGGTATGATGCAAAATTAATTTACAGAATTAAGGTAGATGTTTTACCTTCTATTACACATTTCCATTTCACTCTTGTGCAACCAAATACCAAGAAATATTAAAAGGTCATAACAACAACAACAAAAAAATACACACACACATACACGTGGAAAAATATAAATGGGCAAATGTAAATGGCTAAATATATTAATTGCTGAACCTATTCTATTATGAAAAGGACTCAGAAAGGGCAAATATCAACATTATTTGCAGATCATGAATCATCTGTTTCCCAAAATATGTTCCACAGAATTCTAGTGTTTCAAGATATTTGTGAAAAAGAGCAAACATCAAATAACTGTAGGGAACAATGACTCTATCTGACACTTGTCCCAACAACTCAGAGGATTATGATACATATTAACATAATAAAGTTATAAGAAAGTTCACAATAAAGAAAACTGCTTAATACTTATTAACGATTTCCCAAATTGATAAGATCTGGAGACATTATTTCACTGGAACTACCAATAGCCCATGAAACCAATGTTCTATGAAACACATTTTGTACAGGCTGATAAAAACCTACGATGAAGCACAACGATACCTCCACCTAAAGTTGAACACTTAGATGTGGGATGGAAGATAGGCTTCATTTCACATTCAAATCCTGATAAATCCATACTTACAATTAAAGTGCAAAATTTAAGACAGTAATCAGCCCTGGCTGGTGTGGCTCAATGGATTGAGCCCTGGCCTGCAAACCAAAGGGTCGCCAGTTTGATTCCCATTCTACAGCACATGCCTGGGTTGAGGGCCAGGTTCCCAGTATGGGTGTGCAAGGGGCAACCACATTCTCCCTTTGTCCTTCCCCTCTCTCTAAAAAATAAATACATAAAATCTTAAAAAAAAAAAAAAAGACAGTAATCAGTCTTGGTATCTAATTAACTATGTCTGCCATGAAAACTGGAGGAAAGCATGATGTTAGCTAACTTCAATATACCTTTTTTTAAATGGTTCTCAGTGAAAAGAGAACAAGACAGCTCAGCATGATAGGAATTCAAGCTCTAGAGCAAGATACTTCAAATTCCAGTCAAAATTCTGCTACTTTACTCTGGAAAAGGTGCTTAACTTCTCAGAGCTAAGTGTTTTTTTCTGTAAAATGAGGATAATGGTTGTCATGTTAAATGAGTAAAAAAGTGTAAAGCACTACAAAAACCCATCTAGCATATTGTAAATGATGGCTACATTTCCGTTATTTTCTAAAGCTATGCTGAAATATTCCTTAGAAAAAAGCATAAGTTTTTATTGGTCAAGTTTAGCCAATTATATCTGATACATGTTCACCAGTGTAGCTGTACTAGAGATGAACATGATGGCCTGCCCTACCCATACTCCTGCTAAACAAAACATTGTTCCTCTCTATTTCTGATTCCCTCTCCTACCTCCAACTCTCACCCCAGGCCAACCTAGCTAGAGCTAATTTCACAGAAGTATATGCCCAAAATAATTCAGGAGCTTGCCAGTCATTCACCACTGTGGCTTGGATTAAAATGAACTAAACCTATCAAACATTTTGCTCAGAAATTCAGGAAACTAAGAAACTAAACTAGTTGATGATGAACACTGAAACCAGAAAGCCATGGAGGTTTAGGATTCTAGAACAGTTATTTTGGGTCATGTTCAATTTCCATAAACACTGAAAAATAAATCAAGAAAAAGGAGAATATTACATACATATATAAAAAATACCATATATAAAATAAGAGACCAATGACAGATGGATAAAGGGAGGAAAAGAGGGAGAAGTGGAAGGAGAGCAAGAAGGAGGGAGGGGAAAAAAAGGAAGGCAGAGAGGGAGGAAGGAAGGAAGGATGGTTGATCCCTCAAATTGTCTTGGTTATGCTTTTCCTGAGATGTAGCTAGTCATCATATCTTGAGTTTCTAAAATATGTAGCCTCTTAATGAATCTTTTTACTTGTATATTACTCAAGTTAATCTGTTCCTTACAGAAAGGAAAAAAAAAACAGCATAACTAAATAAAAAATAAAAATCTGAGTCAACAATTTATACACAATTAAAATCAAAATTAAATTATCCTGCAAACCACATGCTTCACTTAAACATATGAACTTAAAAACCAAACTAGAAGAATTGTTTTTTTCAACACAGCAAGCTCTGGTAACACCCCTGGAATAAGCATGTATTATGGTATCAAATGTTTATACCAACAACTGCATTACACTATAACAATAAAAGATGTTCATAATAATACATCTAGATCACCAGAAAAAAGTCTTAAATATTAATAAACCTGTTTAAAAAATCAGGAGTAAATGTTTTTAAATAAAATTTAGCAAACACATCTAAAAAGTTGTCAATCAGCTACCTGGAACCTTCTCTTTTCAGGATTACTGAGAATCCAGATAACTATTTTATGGCATCTTGGAATAGCCTTATAAAGCAAACCTTTTAAATCACCTGTCTACAAGTTGCTGTTGTTTAAAGAATAAATATTAAATCTTTATAATCATCTATGATACAAAAGACCAGACTTAAGAGTTTTGATATACAAAACAATTCATGTTAAAGAATCTTTAAAAACTCTTTGAATATTAAAAGTATTACATTAATAAACCGTAATATATGAAAATAAATCTTCTAAAATTAAAAATACTTGAAAAAATAACCAAGAAAAAAATAGTTTCGAAAGGCATAATAGTTAGTACAAGATTTCCACTAACTCTTCAAAAACACTGCTGTAGAAAATGAGAAAACATTTGTTATTTTTAATATATTAAATCCTAAGCTCAATTAGCAAATAAAATAATCAGGTTAATATTTTAAAACTCAAAAGGCAAAATTCACATAAAATTTTGAAACTGACTATACGTGACATTAAACATTAAAAAAAATAAAATATTTACTAACCTTTATTTCCTAACATCACAGCAAGATGTAAAGGAGTGTTTCCTAAAATTAAAAAAAAAATTAAATTAGTGTAAAAACATAGGAAAGTATGTACTTAAAAGTGGATTCAGCACCTTCAGAAATTTCACTGACAGGTTTTAGGCAAAATAAGTATAACTGCAAAATGACCCTGCTTATATGGCAAATTCAAAATCAGAGGGTGCCCTAGTTTCTAACATAAGGCATCCAACTCTTCTTCCCTCTGCCAACTCAGGGTCATCCTCCTGCTAAAAGATACCCATTTTGCTCTTAGGACTTTTTCTCCAGATTTCAAGTTTCCTTAGCTACTAATTTCTTTATCATATTATTCTTTGTTCATTCAGCAAACAATTTAAATACCTACTATAAACTCATTCTTGCCCTGGCTGGTGTGGTTCAGTTGGTTGGAGTGTCATCCTGTAGACCAAAAGGTCATGGGTTCAATTCCCAGTCAGGGCACATACCCAGGTTGCAGATTTGATCCCTGGGCAGGGTGCATATGAGAAAGCAACCAATCAATGTTTCTCTCTCACATTGATCTCTCTCTCTCTCTATGTATAAAAACAATGAAAAAATGTCCTTGGATAAGGATTAAGAAAACTCACTCTTGGGGATAAATGACAGTAAGACCCAATCACATCCTCAGTAGTCGAAAGTCTTCTGTTAGAGATTGATATTAAAATAAATCATTACATTATTTACTAAAATAGAAAGAAATGTAGCATGATAATGGAACACAGGGCAGAGCTCCTTATTTTGCCTATGTAGAGAGACTTAAAGACAATCAGCATTATAACAAAACTGAACAATATGAGTGAGAACAAGGGAGAAACAATAAGAGAAACAGACCCATTAGAGTCTCATTTATTGTAATTATTATTAGACAGAAATTTTAAGTAACAATATTTATAGCGTTCTTGGGGAACAAGAGACAAATTCGAATGTTTTATTAGAGAACTGGAAATTGTAAAAATTTAAATCACATACTTTGAAAAAGAACCAAATAGAAAATCTCAACTGGAAAGATATAATAACTAAAGTCACAGTTTAGATCATAAAGAAAACAGATAAATTTTTTTAAAATGGTAAGAGAAGTACTATGTTAATTAAACCCTAGGAAAGAAGAGAGAGATGGGGCTACAGCTGTATTTGGAGAGATAATTGCTGAGTATTTTCTAAAATTGATGAAAGACATCAATTCAGAGAGTCAAGAATTCCAACCTAAGCAGACTTAAATTAAAAAAAAAAAAGGAATCCACATTGGAGTGAAATGACTGAAAATTAAAAAGAAAAATCTTAAATGCAGCCAGAAAAGTCACATTACTTCCAAAGGAGCAATAGAAAATCCTATAGCTAACCTCACAACAATAAAGGAAACTGTAAGACCAAATAGAATGCTGAAGAAAGTAACAGCCGATCAAGAATTTTACACCTAGTACTGTATCTTTCAAGTTTGAATGGACATTCATGAACAAAAACTGAGAATTCAGTTACCAGATCATCATTAAAAGAAATACTGAAGGATGTGTTTCAATAGAAGAAACATGATTCTGCTGAGAAGTTAGAGGTATAGGGAGGAATGAAAAGCAACAAAATTAAACTTAATCAAATATTGATTCTATAAGGTAAAAATAAAAACTTTTGAGAGTAGAAAAGTTAGTGTTCTGAGTTAATTCCGTAACTCTGAAGACGGGTAATGTACTATTTAATACTTAACTTAGCCTGTGATGAATCAAGGTTGTATATTGTAAACTCTACAGCTGTGCTAATAGAAGTACAATGCAAGCCACATATTTAACTGTAAACTTTCTA
Organism: Pteronotus mesoamericanus; assembly: GCF_021234165.1. Classification (NCBI taxonomy): domain Eukaryota; kingdom Metazoa; phylum Chordata; class Mammalia; order Chiroptera; family Mormoopidae; genus Pteronotus; species Pteronotus mesoamericanus. The sequence continues at coordinate 18,664,048 of NW_026555006.1, forward strand.
AAAGCCACATAAAGAAGATAAAGAAATCAATAAAATTAATATGAATAGTTAACCCAATATATCCAAAACATTTTGACATGATGATCAATGTAAAATATTAGAGATATTTTATATTCATGGTTTTCACACAAAGTTTTAAAAATCTCTCTATGGCACAGTCAATTTAGAGCAGCCACATTTCAAATGCTTAGTAATCATATATAGCTACTGTGTGAGACAGTGCATCTCTAGGATAACTATGAAAAGAACAGTAAAATAAAAACATATATTTTTCATCTCACAAGTGAAAAAAATCTAAATAGAATAAAGAAAATAATCAATCTGGAAGAAAACAAGAAAGATAAGAAAAAGGAACAGAGATCCAGCAGGACAAACAGAAAACAGAAAACAGGGTGGTAGATTAAAGCCCCAGTATATTAGTAAGTATACTATATGAAACTGGATTACATGCTCCAGTTAAAAGATAAATATTGTTGTACTGCATGAAAAAACACTTCACTACATGTAATTGGAAATATATTTGAAATATAATGATATATAATAATAGCTGAAAGGATTGAAATATATGTCATGCAAATACCAATCCAAAAAAGTGTTATAGTTTTATTAACATAATAATAGGTTTCAAAACAGAAAACATTATCTGAGGCAGAGATACTTCTTAATGGAAAATTGTTTAGTGAACCAAGAAAATAAAGATTTGATTTGTACTTAATAAAATAGCTGGGAAATACAACAAACAAAAACTGCTAGAACTACAAGACACAGAAACCCCCAACTGCAATGGGCGTTTTTACACTACTCCTGTAACAACAATCTGACAAAAAAAACTGTAATGATATAAAAGATATGAACAATAATGAAACTGGATCCAACAACTGCAAGATACATGTTCTTTTCAATATAGAAAAAGCACTTAAAAAACCTGACCAGATTTGACCATATAACAAATAAATCTCAACATGTTTCAGAGGATTGAAGTTAGGCTGTCTGTTCCCTGGTCACGGTGTAATTAAGCTAGAAATTATTAATATAAAAATAAAGATATATTAGGAAAAAGCCTGAAAAACCAATAATCTAAGAAGCCACTTCAAGAAATTAAAAAAACAACTTAATTTGCTTGATTTTTCAATTTGAGTTTATTTTACCCAAATACAAGAGAAAAAAATAAAAGAGCAGCAGGAATTATTAAATTAGAGAAACACTAAGTAGCAACATACTAAAATTTTATTCTTGAAAAAAATGCATAAAATTAATAAACTTTGGACTTATCAACAGAAAAATAGAACACAACAAATATGAATGAAAGCGAGGTATCTATATAAATTCTAAAATTAGTAATGTAAAAGGATATTGTGAACAAAATATATGCAAATAAGTAATTTAAATGACATGGGCAGAATCCTGGAAAAATTTAATTTGTCAAAATGAACACAAATTAGAAAACATTAGTACTCTTGTCTTTAAAGACAGTGAACTGATAATAAAAGTATTGAGTCCAAAGGAAACTCCAGAGCTATATGACTTTACAAGTGAATTCTTCTAACCACTTAGGAAAAAGCACCCAAACTTTTCCAGTTACATTACATAATCATGGAAACATTTGAGTTTGCAATCCTTGCCTACAGTAATGCCTGTTGCCTTTTACCTACTGGATTTCTGTAACTATTGATATTTTTAAGGCTGGTTGCTACACTGAGAGCTTTTTTTCATGCCTTTATTCAAAAATGCTTATTGACTCTTTTGAATGTTGTGTATGCAAAGCATTTGTTACACATAAATGAACCAAATATGTATACTAGTCATCCTGAGGTTAACATCTAATGAAGACAGATGTTTACACAAAACTAAAAGTAAAGTTTTGTGTGAAACGTGCTGCATTAAATAAATAGGCAGGTATAGAGGGCTTTGGGGGAGAGCATAAGGATGTCTGATTGCCTAGGATAGACCAAGGAAAACTTTACTGAAAAAGTGATACTCTGTTTAGGTCCTGAAACGTGAGTATTAATATGCCAGGCAGATGGGGAAGGAACATTAATGAAAGGCTAACAAAATGGGTGTAAAAGCATGAGAATATGGCTTAATGAAGAATATTGTTATGCAGTTCAGATAAGGTATAGAATGAGGAAGAAAACAGAAGGATGGTAATGACATATCAAGAACCTTCTAAAATGTTAAAATATGGAGTGCTTCCAGTATTTTGAGTGGAAGTGTAACGTGGTCAAGTTATTGTTTTAAAATTATTATCCAAGTATTGAGAAGAGATTGAAATGGGACAAGACTGAGGACAGGGAGACTATTTAGAAGACTGTTGCAATAGGTATTCAGATAAGTGAAAGCTGAAACTGGAGAACAGGCAATAGGAATTAAGAATGATAATTCAGTAAAGGCTTTGGTTTTGGCAGAATTGGTGCTGAGCTTGTTCTGGGCACTAATCTGTCAACAAGTCCGTTTACTTTTTCTGACTACTTTTTGGTCTTGATAGCCAAAGAATGTGAATGCTAAGTTATGAAATTTAGTTGACTATTTATAAGAGGAGGAAGATGATCTTATTCCAGTCCAGTCACACTAGAAATTGATACTTATACATGTAGATTTCTTTCTTTCTCATTTTTTGGCACTGATCTGAAACAAATAATGTTTAGAATAACAAGTTTTAAGTGAAACAGAGAAAATGTATACCATCAACAGTCCACATAGGAGTTAGTATTCTGAGACAGAAAAAACTGTTTTCCTTTGCAATATATTTTTTTAATTGAGGTGTATTTGACATACAACTTTATATTATTTCAAGTCTTCACCATAATGATTCAATATTTGTATATATTGCTAAATGACTACCATAATAAGTCTAATTAACATCTATCACCGTGCATAACTACAAAATTTTCTTGTGTTGAGAACTTTTAACACCTACTGTTAGAAACTTTCAAATACGTAATAGAGCATTACTAGCTATAGTTGCCATGCTGTAGGTTATATTTCTATGGCTTACTTATTTTATAATTGGAAGTTTGTACCTTTGACTCCCTTCACTCATTTTGCTACCCACGCCCACCCCAGCCCCCACCTCTGGCAACTATCAATCTCTTCTTTGTATCTATGAGTTTGGGTTTGTTTGTTTTTAGATTTTATATTAAGTGAGATTATACAGTACTTGTCTTACTCTGTCTGACTTATTTAACATAATGCCCTAATGGTCCATATACTTTGTGACAAATGTCAAGATTTTATTCTTTTTTATGGATGAATAATATTCCATTCTATATAATATCCCACTATAAATATATTGCAATATATACATTTTCGTTATCCATGTATCTGTCAATGGACACTGTGAATGTTTCCATAATTTTGGTACTGTAAATAATGCTGCAATGAGGATGAGAGTCTATCTTTTCAAGTTACTGTTTTAGTTTTCTTTGGATAAATACCTAGAAGTGGAATTGCTGGATTAGATGGTAGTTCTATTTTTAATTTTTTGAGAAACTTCTATGCTATGTTTTCCATAGTGCCTATACCAATTTACATTCCCACCAACAATGTACAGGGGTTTAGTTTTCTCCACATTCTCACCAGCATTTGTTATTTTTTACCTTTTTGTTCATAGCCATTCTAACAGATGTGAGGTGATATCTCAATGTGATTTTGATTTTAATTTTCTTTGTGCTTAGTGATGTTGAGCATGTTTCAGGCACCTGTTCACTATCTGTATATCTTCTACGGAAAAATGCCTTTTCAGATCCTCTGTCCATATTTTTAAAGATTTTATTTATTTTTAGAGAGAGAGGAAGGGAGAGAGAGAAAGAGAAAAATCTTGCCTCTTGTTTCAGTTGTCTCTTGTACATGACTGGTCCAGGGACCGACTCCACAACCCAAGCACGCACCCTGACCAGGAACTGAACTGGCAACCTTTCTTCCATTTTGTGGGATGGTGCTCAAACACCTGAGACACACTGGTTAGGGGGTCTGTCCATTTTAATCAGATTATTTTTTACTGTTGAATTATTAAGGTTCCTTATACATTTTTAATACTAACCCCTTATCAGATTTATGATTTGCAAATATTTTCTCCTATTCTGCAGGTTGCCTTTTCATTTTGTTGATGGTTTCCTTTCCTGTGTAGAAGTTTTTAGTTTGATGTAGTTCCACTCATTTATTTTTGCTTTTGTCGCCTTCGCTTCTAATTTCAAATTCAAAAAATTATCACCAAGATTGATGTCAAGGAGCTTACTGCTGATGTTTTCTTCTACAATTCTTACAGTGTCAGGTCTCACATTCAAATCTTTAATCCATTTTGAGCTAATTTTTGTGTATTGTGTAAGATAGTGATCCAGTTTCATTCTTTTGCATGTGTCCATTTTCCCACCATCATTTTTTGAAGACACTGTCCTTTCCCCATTGTATATTCTTGGTTCCTTTGCCATGGAATGACTGACCATATACGAATGTGCTTACTTCTGGGCTCCCTATAGTGTTCCAATGACCTGTGTGTCTGTTTTTGTGCCAGTACCATAGTGTTTTGATTATTAAAACATTGTAATATATTTTGAAATCAGGGAGCACGATGCCTCCACCTTTATTCTTTCTCAAGATTGCTTTGAGTATTCATGGTCTTTTACATGTGATTTCTTTTACTTGTTTTATGCTGAAGACATCAAAGGCACTGAATAGTTTATGAAGCTGACCCACAGATGGTTTCTAATCTGGTATCAGCGGATGACTATGTTTAAAATTTTTCTTAAGAATTTTCACTTAGTGTTTGAATTGAACATGATGTTAGTCAATAGTAGAAAAATTTGCATTACCTGAGATATCCCTATAAAGAAAAATTTACTGAAATTCTTTAACCTTAGAGGGTTTTTGTTTGTTTGTTCTAGCAGGCAGGAAATAGAAAATTCACTGACATAGTTTAGGGTTTTCTTTAGAGTTTTTGTTTAGTGTCTTTATGAGATAGGTATGTGATTTCCACATGGGGAGAGAGAGAAATTGATTTTAATAACTCCATATATAAAAATATCTGCAGTAAAAACAATTTTTTTCATTGCATATTCCATATTGAATTATATACATCAACACCACTGTTCTAAAACCAGAATATTTTTTCATTGGACTTGTCATTTTCATTCTTATCCATGTAAGTTCTTCTAACATTATGATATAGCATTTTCAGATAACTAGTTCGCTCTAATGGATGTGAAATTTTGGGGGGCATTGAAGCTTTTTTTTTGGAAAAAAGCTTGTATCAGTAACTTTTGGTAACCATGTCTTTCCCAGAACATGCATTAATCATTAAAGCATGGGGTGTCCAACCTGCAGTCCATGGGACACATGCAGCTCAGGATGGCTATGAACGTGGCCCAACACAAAAATCATAAATTGCCTTAAAACACTATGAGTTTTTTTTGTGTGATTACATGTTGCAATATATTTAATGTGTGGCCCAAGACAACTGGTCTTCTTCCAGAGAGGCCCAGTGATGCCAAAAGGCTGGAGACCTATGAAACTGTATCAGGACTTCCAGTCAAGATGGCAGCATAGACAGACATGGCTCACCTTTTTGCACAACCACATCAAAATTACGACTAGAATATAGAACAAACATCACTCTGAGCCGTCAGAAATTGAGCCGAATGAAAGTCTGACAACCATAGAATTAAAGAGAACACATCCATCCAGACTGGACAGGCAAGCTGGTGCCATATATGAGACTCAATCAGCCTGGGTAACACTGTTTGACCCACCTTGGAGATCCCTAGAGACTCTGCACCAACCAACTTACAGGGCCACCCAAGGTGCTTTTCCACCTGAACGGCTGGTCTTGCCTCACACTTCGCAACTTCTTAAATCCTATCAAACAAGCAACAGCTGGCCTCAGTGCGCCCCAGGCCCAGCACTAGCAGCAGCCAGCCTAGATTCACAGCTTGGCTTCACCTGAGAATCTCCAAACCCAGCACAAGTAGCAGCCATCCCAGATTGCTGTACAGTTCAAGCAGGGTGACCCCAGGCAAAACACAGGTGGGAGCTGACCTTGGCCTGCAGCACCCAGGAAATCCCAGGACCAGCCTGCCCAGTGGACAGCTACAGACCATGTCAGAGCACCACCACTCTGCTCCTGCACAGCTGATACTCCATGGAGAGCAGAATTTGGAGGTAAGGGGTCACAGCCAATCCTTGCAGTTACTGCCCTGGGTAAATCCCTCCCATTGCTCTGCCAACAGCAACCAAGGCTCAACCACAAGAGGAGGGTGTACTCAGCCCACATGAAGGGCGCACCTCAAGTACCCAGTTTGGGTGATGGGGGAGCCTGTGCCACTGGACCCTACAGGACACCTATTGCGTTAGGCCACACTATCAAAACACAGAGTCAAGGCAGCTCTATCTAATACATACAAAAATACACAGGGAGGATGCCAAAACGAGGAGACAAAGAAACGGCTTAAATAAAAGTACAGATCAAAACTCCAGAAACAGAGCTAAATGAAAGGGAGATAAGCAATCCATCAGATGCAGAGTTCAAAACACTGGTTATAAGAATGCTCAAGGAACTTAGTGAGGACCTCAACAGCATAAAAAAGATCTAGTCAGAAATGAAGGATACACTAACTGAAATAAAGAACAATTTACAAGAGAACAACAGTAGAGTGAATAAAGCCAAGAATCAAATCAATGATTTGGAACATAAGGAAGCAAAAAAAACAACCAATCAAGAAGAAAAAAGAATCCAAAAAAAAAAATGAGGATAGTATGAACAGCCTCTCAGACAACTTCAAGCATCATGGGGTGCCAGAAGGAGATGAGAAAGAGCAAGAACATGGAAATCTAACTGACAAAATAATGAAAGAAAATTTCCCTAATTTGGTAAAGGAAATAGACATGCAAGTCTAGGAAGCACAGAGAGTCCCAAACAAGATGGATGCAGAGAGGCCCACTCCAAGACATATCATTATTAAACTGCCAAAGGTTAAAGATAAAGAGAGAATTTAAATGCAGCAAGAGAAAAGCAGTTAGCTACCTACAGGGGAGTTACCAAAAGACCATCAACTGATTTCTCAAAAGAAACTTTGCAGGCTAGAAGGGACTGGCAAGAAAATATTCAAAGTCATGAAAAGCAGGGACCTACAGCCAAGACTGCTCCATCCAGCAAAGATATCATTTAGAATCAAAAGGAAGATAAAGAGCTTCCCAGGTAAGAAAAAACTAAAGGAGTTCATCATCACTAAAACACTATTATATGAAATGTTAAAGGGACTTATTTAAGAAAGGAAGATTAAAACTATGAACAATAAAATGGAAAAAAAAAATACATTATCTATCAACAATTGAATCTAAAAAACAAATTAAGCAAAGAAGAACAGACAGAATCATGGCTATGAAGAGCATTTTGTTGGTTGCCAGATGTGAGAGGGGTGTGTGGGAATGGGTGAAGAGGTGAGGGAATTAAGTACAAATGGGTAGTTACAAAATAGCCATGGGGATGTAAAGTAGAGTGTAAGAAATGGAGTAGCCCAAGAACCTATACGTATAATCCATAGACATGAACAATGGTGGGGGGATTGCCTGAGGGAGTAGGAGGTAGTGTGTGTAGGGGGTCCAAGGGGGAAAAATCAGGACAACTATAATAGCATAATCAACAAAATATAATTTAAGAAAATAGAAAAAAAATAAAACCTATTAAAAAGTTCACCACCTAAAAAAAATTGTATCATAATGGTTTCCGTATTTCAACTAAGTTGAGTTCTAAGGTGTGAAAACAGGAGTACCTATTTTGTCATGTATAATACACCCTTTTTGCCCAAATTTTTGAGGGAAAAATAAGGATGTCCATTATACGTGGTCAGCACTAAAGCATGGGTGCATATTATACACAGGAGTGTATTATATACGGAAAAATGCAGTATATTGCCTAGTCACTAATGAAAAATCTGTGCTTCAAATTTTTATTTCTGAAGACCATAATGTGAATTATATCCCAAAGTTTGCCATTTTTTTGTTCCTAATGGTTAAAACAAAGATATTTACTGTAATCGTTTGTTTTTTGATAAAATGACTTACAGATACAATTTACACTTAATGAATTTCTTTGTGCCTTGTAAATTTTACATAAAATACTCTCTTGCTGCTTTTGTCAACAATTCTCATTCTCTTCTGGCTTTACTGAGCAGAAGGTATGTGTGTGTAAGAATCATCTTAGCATATTTTATCTGGCTACAAGATTTGGGTAAATCATATGTCATACAAATTTCTTTAATAAAGCAATCAAAATCTTATTTTATCCTATTTATGATTTATTGATACATGTGTAGCTCATTTTATTGGCAAACATTTTTCATGTAGAGACTGTAAAAATGCTAATATCTGAAAATTAATATATATAATTTTTAATTAGTAACTTTATTTGAAAATATTACTATAGGTTTGCTTTCTTCTATAGTCAAGAGGTTTTTACGCTGTGACAAGAGATATTTTGTAATTAAGTTAGTTATTCTATAACATCAACTAAAGGATATACCATAGTCTGAATTTGATTGCATAGTCTCCAGGTTCTCACTGGTTTGTCTTTTACTAATCTTTGTAATTTCATTATTTGCTATTTTCCTACAAGCTCTTTACTCCCACTAACCATACACATGGATATTTCCCAAAAATAAACTGTTCTTGCATTTGAATGTAATTTGGGTTTGTTTTTCTTTTTTTTTTAACATGTAAGACTAGTCAGTGCTGCACTTTCTTTGCCAACAAATTTCTAATCCATCCTTCAAGACTCTTTTCAGGGTGGTCTAGCTTCAATATTTAAAAAGAAATAACAAAGTTGGAGGAGTCACACTTCCCAATTTCAACATTTTCTATAAAAACACAGCTATTAATACAGGATATACTTACAGACACATAAAGATAGATGTATACATCAATAGTTTCAAAATTGATCATAGACCTAAATGTAAGAGCTAATACTATAAAACTTTTAGAAAATAAAGCAAAGGAGTACATCTTTGTGTCCTTCGATTAGGTAATAGTTTCTCAGATACACCAAAAACATAGCAAGAAAAAAAATAAATGAACTGAGCTTCATCAAAATTAGATTGTTTTGTGTTGCAAAGGATGCCATCAAGAAAGTGAAAAGACAATCAGAGAAACACTTTGCAAATCATAATATTTGTGTCCAGAATGTATAAAAAAACTTCCAACTAAATAATTTTTAAAACCCAACTTAAAAATAGAGAAGAATCTGAATAGCCACTTCTCTGAAGAAGATATACAAGTGGACAATAAGCACATGAAATGTTGCTCAAAATCATTAGCCATTAAGGAAATACAAATCAAAACTACAATGAGATACCACTTTGTAATTACTAGGATGGCTATAATCAAAAAGATAGATAATAAGTGTTGGCAAGGAGGAGAAATTGGAAACCTCAAACACTGCTATTGGGAAAGTGAAATAGTGCAGCCACTTGGAAAACAGCTTGGCAGTTCCTCAAAATGGTAAACATAGAGTTACCACATGACCCACCAAGAGGTGTACCTAAGAAAATGAAAACATGTACACACAAAAGCTTTTATGCAAGTACTCACAGCAGCATTATTCATAATGGGAAGTAGAAACAACTCAAATGCTTGTTAATGAATGAATGAATGTATAAATATAATGAAAAACATCCACGCAATGAAATATTATTCAGTAATAAAAAGGAATGAAGTATACTGAAACATGTTACAACATGGATGAACCTTGAAAACAATGTGCTAAGTGAAAAAAGCCAATCACGAAAACCACACATTGTGTAACTCCATTTATATGAAATGTCTAGGACACTCAAATTTACAAGGACAAAAGTAGATTAGTGGTTGTCTAGGGCTAGGAAAAATGAGGGGTTCTGGGGAATGAAAGCTAAAGGGTATAGGGTTTCTTTTTAGGGTGATTAAAATGTTCTCAAATTGATTGCAGTAATGGTTGCACAACTATAAATATATCTAAAATCATTTAATTGTACACTCTAAATGATTCAATTGTACTGTATATGAATTATATTGCAATAAAGCTGTGAATAAATAAATAGATAGATAGATAGATAGATAGATAAATAAAGTGGGAGATAAGATTGTTAGAATTGCAGTAAGAACTCATTCATACTCCTAACAATTTTAAAAGAAGTCTTCCTTACAAAGGCCTTTTCACTAAACTACTTATTTTGCCTAAATAACCATCACTGAGGTTAGTCCGGTTCATTAGTCCTCGATGAAAATAAGCTTTCTTGACCATTTGGTTTTTTGGTGTGGATATCTCTATTCAAAATAAGATACTAACAATAGCTTGATTTTTTTTTTCCTCCTGTTATGAATCCTAATGATAGCAATGAATAAAGGATAAAAGGGATAGGCTTGCTATAGGGCACAAAATTGCTCTTGCCATCTGGTTATCATATGAGAAAGTTTCTCATCCTCTGAATTCAGGGACATGGCATAAATAAACTATTGCAATAGAGCCATGTGCTTGATTGCTTATTAACTGTTTATGGCTACTTTTATGCAACAGATGGTATGGTCTGCAAGCCTATAATACTTACTACCTTGTTCTTTAAATGTTTGTTCTAATCAGTAAGGGTTTCATGTCATATTGCATTGCTTCCAGGATAAAATACCTGTGAGTCATCAATATAATGTCTATATGTAATCACATTAGATTATTAATAAAAATGTCTCTCATTATCTACTTTACTTGACTCTAATGTCATTATTGTATTTTAACAAGTCAGTAGAGTTCATAGATTCTGTTACTTCTCCAACATTTTACCCATAAGTAAAATCCATTTTCACTCAGTAAATATTTATTGAGCATTACTATGTGATAGCATAGTGCTAGACATTAAGAGATTCATCCATCAACAAACTAAAAATAATTCCTGCCTTCCTGGAGCTTATATTCATAAAAGACAATAAGATAATTATAACATAAAGCAAAATAAATTGTGATAGGTGCTAAGGAAAATAACAATAGGCTAAGTTTAAAATAATAAAGGGAGACATACTTTTTGATGCTTCAGTCAGAAAAATCTCTCCAAAAAGATAATGCTTAAAAGGAGATTTAAAAGTAGGAACTAAGAAATGAAAGAATGAGGAAAAATTGCACTCCAGACAGAGGCTAGAAATAACCTGGACATGTTCAAGGAACTGAAAGAAAACAAGTAAGGCCAGAACACAAGCAAGGCCAGAACACAGGAGAAAGGAGAGGTCTGTACAAGATTATATCAGAGAAGTAGGCAAGGGCCAAATCATGCAAGGCTCTATAACTATGGTAAGAAATATAAACTAGCTTTTAAGTGGAGAAGGCACTAAAAGGATCTTGAGCAGGGACATGACATGACATGACATGACATGACATGACACCTGTACATTTTAAGATCACACCTGTAACCACATAGAGAATGAAATTTTTAAAAAATCACGTTTTGTAATATCACCAATCTGTCCAAAACAGTCTTTAAATACTGGGAAACTCAAGCTTAGAGTGACAGAGATCTTTTCCAAATGCTAATTTTCATTTCAGAGTTTGATTTTTTCACAGGCAATAAATACAGTTGATTGTGTTCCTTGAAGGCAGAGCCTCACTTCATTTATTTTCCAGAAAATGTCTGCCAAATATCCAAATTGAAATAACCATAGTTCATCTGTAAACTGGTTTTTTTTTCCAAGTAAAAATGGGATACAGTGACAAAAGCAGCCAGTATGGCCTATAACTCAAAGAACTGCACAACTATTTTCCTTTATTCTCTCTTCAGTATGCAAAATAACATCATACATAACCCATATTATGTCAAAGAATATAAACAAGATATGTACTTGAGATTAAGACAGTAAAACTAATCATTTCTACAGCTCCATCAACAACATTTTAAAAATGGCTTTATTTTCTTTTTTTATTTATTGATTCATTTTAAAGAGAGGAAGGAGGAGGAAAGGAGAGAAGGAGGGGAGAGAGAAATAAATCAATCTGTTGTTCCACTTATTTATGCATTCCTTGGTTGATTCTTGTATGTGCCCTAAACTGGGATGGAGCCCAAAACCTTGGCATATGGGGATGACGCTCTAACCAACTGAGCAACATGGTCAGGGTGAAAAATGGCTTTTTTAAAAACTGCAAGTACATGGCAGTGAATAATACAATGTCTACCAGCAGTTTGCTTCCTTGATTCATGTTAAGGTTCCAACAATCTTATCCATCACTGCTTTGTGTCATGAGCAAAAATGCCAGCACAGCAAGAAAGGCAAGCAATGACTTTGTACTATTACAAAAATAGTTTTGATTTGAAGTGCCCCTAACTAGGGAGCAAAACAGGAAATTACAAGTACTAGAACCAACATAGCTCCAGCTTCTACAGATACCTTCAAGTCCCATCCAAGTGAGCAATAAGAGAGAATTTTTGTATTATCTCTCATAAATTGTACTATCCTATGTACTATAAGTCACACATGCAAATATTACATCCAATCCATCTTCAACTCCTAACCAACTCTACCTTCTCACTATTTCCACAGCTACCCTCACTTATTAAAACAGCATGTTAAACTCACCCCTGCATACCCAAGTTTTTGCATCACAGAGCAGCCAGAGTGAACCTTTTAAAATCAGTGTTATTCCTCTGCTCAAAATACTCGAAATGTGTCCGATGTTGCTCAGATAAAAGCCAAAATCCTTAACAATGGTCTGCAAAAGTTTTACCTCTCAAATCTCCTATCTCCTACCAATCTACCCCTTGATCCAGCCACACTAACCTTCTTCCTATTCTTTGACGATGGTAACTTTCCATTTGCTATTCTCTGCCTAAAACTGTTCTGGCAGATATCTGCTCCCCAACTTCCTTTAGAACACTGCTTAAATTTATTTTATCATTGATGTCTTCCCTGAACCTGACCTCAGTGAGATCATTACTACCTCCCCTCTCCTCTATATTCTTCTCAACCTGCTTTATTTTACTCTATATTTATCATTACCATATATCTACTGCTTTATTATTTACCTTCCCTCTTTTAAAATGTAGGCTGCAAGAGAGCAGGAACTTTGTTTTGTTCAGTACTGTAAACCAAGTACTTAAAACAGTTTATCACATCTTGGGAGCTCAGTATATATCTGTTATATGAAGGAATAAATGAACAAAGAAAATTAAAAAATAAGATAAAGAACCATCAGAACAGTGTTAAAATCTGTTTTCACTTTCCAAAAACCATTTCGCCCCAGGACAAAGCAGGTCTACACAAGATTCTCTATGAAAGCCTACCAAAGGATAGATATGCATAAGATGATATGCAAGACTGCACACATACTTTTATAGGATTCAGTACAGTGCTGAGTAAGAGAAAGCATGCATTAACATGCCGGATAGATATCTACCACCAAGAATCCAAATGCACTGAACTCAGTTACACCAGTAGCAAACTACAGAAAACTTATAGGAGAGTCATATAAACCTAATCTTGTAGTTGACTGACAGGCAGTATAAATTCAAGTGTCAGACAAAACCTCAAGTGAAGTCCTACCTAAACTTCAAAAACAAAAAATGTCTTCTGCTGAAAAGTACTTAACACCAAAGGTGAGAGCAAGGTGTTGCTATTAATGGGCATTATACTATTATAAAAGCCTTCAAAGTAAAATATTGTCAAATGCAGCCTCACATTTGAGGTTATAATGTCCCACTATATTAATATATCTACTTATTTCAGAAGTTTAGTAAATAGTATAATTTCATAAAAACCAGTTTGTACAGAAGCATGGTCTCAAATTCAAATCCAATTCCAAATATAGAGGTTAGTTTTGCAGATAATCTTCAGGATTTCAACAAGAGCAATAGGCTTAAGAATATATGAAATTCAAATAAACCACAAAATTAAACCTCACATGTCCTGACAGCACCATGCATAATGTTCAGTTAGAAAAAAAGACCTTTTCCCTTTTTCCTAACCGAACTTTATGTTTCAGTCTTGCTCTAAAACTGATCTTCCATCTCACCTCCAATGAAATAAATGGTATATGAACAGAAACATAATGTCTGTCTGCCCAGCCCCCACCCAGTTTTTAAGAAACAACACTTATTTTCCAGAATCCGAAGCATCCTTACAATTACACTGGACTCCGCACTACAGTTCTCTGACTTAAGAGTGACAGTAACTTGGACTCAACTCTCCAGCGAGCCCTCCAGATTTCTCCCTCACTGGGGATGCCCAGGGCACATCACTATCATTAACTGCTCGTTTCTGCTTCCTTTTTGCCTAACGTGGCAGGTCAGAATTCCTACTCCTATTGTAGCTCAGTTCTGGAAATGGGAGAAGAGGATTTCCCCCTCCCTCATATGAGGCAGATCTGCAGATGTGTTCACATCACAATTCTAAGTGCTAGATCACATTCTATAGTGCTAATGATGATGCCATCAGGAAACAGAACCACTTAATCCATGGACAGTCCTACTCTGTTGGAGATGCACATGGGGAAAGAGGTGAAAGTTGGAAGGTCATATCATATAGTCAATAAGATCAACTGAATCAACCCAACAGGTCAGCCCAGCAACAGACTTCACAACCATTATCACCCTGGTAGCCAGTTAAAGGTGTGTAACACTTTAATGGATTATCTTGGGCCTCCAGAAACCACCTTTTTTCTAAGGGAAAATGAGGTCTGTCATTATAACCCTCATGACTAAAATTGTTCACCTGAGGCTTAGTTCAAGATTTTTTTTGCCACACAAAGTTTAGCTTTATAGTCACTTCTCAAACAGACATATTATGCATTATTCTCCTGCATTACCTATCATGAAGATTTTAGTGACAAAAACAGATAAAATAAATCAAAAGAAATTTTAAAATGTTTAGAGGAATAGAATACACCATATGAACACCAGATTATTCTACTGTTTCAATTCTCAAACTTACATTTTTTAATCTTTCAAAATTAAGTTGTTTTAAAATCCCCATCTGAAGAAATCTGCCAGCTACTGGGCAGAGACATTACACATGTTAATCATTTCCTTATCGCTCAAATGAGTTACGTGCATTGGCAGGAATATTCTAAATTGAACTTTAACTTAAATTTGAAATTTATAATCACTGTGTGAAATAACTTCAAGAAGATTACACAACTCAGTAAAAATAAAAATTAACTGTGTATAGAGAAGACGGATTGTCATGTACTAGGCAATGTAATTAAAGTCCGTAGAAATTGCCAAATCTCTCAGAATAGATCAGAAATTGTTCACAATCTAGAAAAAAGCTGGTTTGAGCAATTTATATATCAACAACTTTCATCACTCTGGCAACTAAAAGCTTCTGACTAATGGCCAAGAGAGGCTGATTCACTTCTAAGGATATTTAACTCAATTAAGAGAAAAAACAAAATTACATGTTTAACAAACAGAAAGTGCTGTCAAAATCAAGAAAATCTTCCATATGCATCACAAACATTCTCAATTCTAAAAGAAGTTAAAAATCATGATGCTTTATGTAACTACCAATGGCTAAACGTAACCCAGAAAAATCTTAATAGTCAATGTGAAAAAAGGTTTAAACTTAACCTTTAATTCTATGCAAAAGAGAAAAAGGGCTATATAACTAAAGATACACCAAAGATACAAAATTTAATAAATCTGTGTATATTTATTGTAATGGGTCTTTTTACCCACCCCCCCAAAAAGCTGTTACTAAATACATGAGTCACAATCACTTAGCACATTTGAACACATATATAACATATATACATGATGTTACAGGTGTTACTGTATTCAAATTATATTTCAAAAGATATGTTTGGATCCAAATACAGTATTCCTCATGATAACTGATGGCTCAGAAAAAGCAGTTCATATTCCACCAACATTTTACCACAAAATAAAAAGGTTTGTGCTTGCTCCTATTCAATTTGACAATAAAAAGAAAAATTAAAAAACTAGAGTTTCAATAAAAGATGATTAAGATTTTCCTTATTTAACACATACATAGTGCCATATTTTGCCATGTTTAAAGCACATTTTGCTCAAATTTTTGAGGGAAAA
Organism: Pteronotus mesoamericanus; assembly: GCF_021234165.1. NCBI lineage: Eukaryota > Metazoa > Chordata > Mammalia > Chiroptera > Mormoopidae > Pteronotus > Pteronotus mesoamericanus. The sequence continues at coordinate 18,680,085 of NW_026555006.1, forward strand.
ATAATGATGCCCATTATACATGTGTATAATGATTACATACCACAGGTATAACAATGGACATAATAATCCCATGCATAATGGGCACAAAAATGTGGGTGTGCATTATACACAACAAAATACGGCATGTACTACGTTTCAGAGACCATTCTAAGCACTTTATAAGCAGTGTTATATGAAGAATGGATACAGAAGTTAGGAATGTTTACCTGAAGATAAGGAGAACATGATAGCTCTTGTCAAATATCTAAAGGGCTATCATGTGAACAAGAGAGCCCATTTATCTTGCCATTAAATAAAAAAGACACAGAACAAACAAGAGTGAGAGATTTGGGCCCTGCAGAAAATCTCTGAGAGCTCTCCAATGGCAGAATCTCTCTATAATGATTAAATGAGAAAATATGTATTAAAGAACTTCGCTGTAAACTGTCACATACACATCAGAATTGACCTCTTTGCAATACAGTGGGTCTTGATCAACAGAAATATTTACAAAGCCTTGGCTGGTGTGGCTCAGTGGATTGAGCACTGGCCTGCAAACCAAAGGGTCCATGGTTCAATACCCAGTGCAGGGCACATGCCTGGGTTGCGGGTCAGCACATGAGATGCCACACACTGATGTTTCTCTCCCTCTCTTTCTCCCTCCCTTCCCCTCTCTAAAAATAAATAAATAAAATCTTTTAAAAAAAAAAAGAAAGAAATGTTTACAAAGAGGTGGATCATGGGCTTTAGAGTCGTAGCTGTTAGTTCATTTCCCATCTTTGCAACTCATCCTAAATATGCAACTTCAGAAAAGTTTCCTTTAAGATAGGATAAAACTATCTGCTTTGCAGGATTATTTTGAGAATTAAATGTGATCATTTAATGCATACAAACACTTTGCATAATGCTGACACACTCAATAAATCATATCTATGATGATATGATGGGCATCGGCATCATCATCATCATCATCATCATCATCATCATCCCATTGTGGAAGGACTCTACAGTGAATATAAAACTACCTGATATGATGTGGTATGATTCTACAGCTCTGCTATGAACCGTATGAGTACTTAGCATGTTACAACAATCCAAATAATCATATATAGCTTATTCCTGTTTGGGTGATGTAAAAAGCATTTATCTTTTGTAATTTGAAAGAAAAAAATATTCTAAAAATATAAATAAAGTATCCAGATTGCTAAATATCATGAGTAAAAGTAACGTAATATAATGGGGAAACTATGCCACTACTGGGGAAAGGGTTTAAAGAAGCAGCACATTAAATACAAGCTACTCTTCCTAGCAGACTTTACTGCAGGATACGAGAATGTATATTGCATGGGAAAAAACAATTACCATTTCCACATGTATGTGAACCCTGGTTACATTCATCAGAAGTATCAACGATATAAGGGTAGCTAAGTACAATGCAAACATTTGGTATATTCAAGGCAATTTAAAAAGTGAACTGCAATAGACTAAGGAAAAGAGTTTAGGGGTGCTTAGGCTTCCAATTACTTTGAACAGAATTTGCATTTTAACAAACCAACTCCTAAATGTTGCCTTATAGAATACAGAAGCCCAATAATACTGCCACTCAGTACCATTTATGATCAACCAAGAAAATTAGTTCTAATATACCATACTATCATACTTAGCCGTATTTGTCTCTTATTTGAAAAGGAATTATCCCTCAAAAAAAAAATCTTTGAACTGTTTTCAGGTATATATCTTTCATAGACAATGGCCATAAAATAAAACATAGCTATTATGAAGTCCAAATCTGAAAAACTTCTTAATAATTGGCTAATAGCCTGAAGCCACAATACATCTCCCATTAAAAGCTTTTCCCCAAACAGTTAAAATATAATTACCATCAACAAATAATAATGTGCGTGTTGCAACGGAAGTAAAATAATTATATAAATTAAAAGTAGGAATAAAAACTGGGTGGAGTTTTCAGGAACTTTTTGGGGATTTGATTTATGATAAATGACAGGTAATATTATTACAATATCGCTAAATTCAGAATACAAGCGTGGTAGTTAGAAAATTATACAACCAAAAGAAATCTTACTTTATCCCAATTTTTGCCCTAATTTTAAATTACAAGCCTAGAATCCAATGGAATTAAGGGAGCTTATTCCACAGGCAAGTATTTCATAAATTTGTTATACTATTTTGAGCAAAGAGTTCAGAGCGTTCCAACTGAATATATGTAAAAGTCATGTTCGGTTAAAAGCAGAGCTATCGACAGGATTTGCCAACTACTCAGTTTAAATGGCCTCTCTACGAAACGCTGAAAGTATCAATGTTTACATATTTTCATGATAAATTTACTGTTGCTTTAAAAGTTAACACAATCAGTGTTTTTAGAACTAAAAACTGCAAAAAAAAATCAGCTGATGAGTTAAGGTAGGGCAAAAAATAGAAATAGAGTCCTTGAATAACAAATGATACTATATTTTGTCATATAGGCTATGATAAAGTTACTATGAAAAACCACAGCACTATTTTTAGTCACAGCCATTAAGATGAAACATTACTATTACCAACTGCCTATGTAAAACAAGCAAATAGTTCAAAACTGTTCCAATAAAATTTTACTCAGAAATCACTTTATTTGCTCTAGGTATCAACTGACAACAAATTTAAACTGTGTGGCTTTCAGAAATCAAAGCATTCTATATTCCATCTTAAATCCAAAGTGCAGACACTTTGTATCACACCAAGTTTCCTAAAAGCGCGCGCGCGCACACACACACACACACACACACACACACACACACCCCCACCCACCCCCCACCCCCAGGAAACAGACAACCTGGCAGGTAGAAATCACAACCAGCTGCAGTCAAGTTAGAATCTGTACCGACATAATGAAGGTAAGTGGGCAATATGTAAGTCCAAATTCAAGATCCCAAGGTGAGATATGGGAAGTGAAAGAAAAGTAGTTCCATAAACAAAGCAAAAAAGCCAGGATGGATGGGAGGCAACCTAATATTTCTTATAATCAAGAATCAACACCCATTGAAGAAGGCCTGTCTCAAACACAAACAAAACAGCTTCTTGCTGGAAACTTTCAAGTGGCCAAGGAGGAAACATTCCTTTGCACCCACAAGAACCAATCTCCTGACCACTGGCATGCTATTAGTGAATCCATCATGATTTACGGGCATTTGGCCGGGATGGTAAGGAAAGCAAGGTTTGTTGGAGAAGAGCCTAGGATTCCAGAGGCGCACCCTCGGCTCGGCTCGGGGAAGGAGAGGTGGAGAGGGGCGAGCACTCCTCACCGTGATTATCTTTCTGCCCGATATTGTGCGTGCGGATGAGAGAGGAGAGTCTCCTTACATCCCCCTTGAAGACGCACTCGTGCACTGGGTAGTGTGCGGGGCAAATGCCTCCATCTGCAGCGACGGGAATGGGGTTGGTGCCCGCTAGAAGAGTCTGGGATTCGGAGGTGGTGGTTACAGAGGAATTATGCAGCGGCAGGGCCGGCGCGCCTGAGGGATTGGAAGAGGCCGGGGCTGTCTTCAGTTGGAGCCGGTGGTGATGGTTACTGAAGATCTTATGACAGGCTTTACCGCCCTTGCCGCTGCCGCCTGTGCCGATCCTGCCTCCAGTAAAAGTGCCGCCCAGGGCAGCTGCCGCTTCCTCATCCCCGGTCTCCAGCAAGTCCCCCTCTTCTTTGCTGGGTTTGTGGTCCCTCCGCAGTGAGCGGATCTTCTCTCCGGTCATCGCCGCCAGGGACAGAAAGGAGATCCCGGGGGCTCACCGCCGGCGACGGAGTAGGCGCTGCGGCGGCACAGGATGATTAGAGCGGTGGCCAGGAGCCTCCAGCGCAGCATGAACTCCCACAGAGCCCCCGAGCCAGGGACAAACGCATCTCCCGGAGGAAAAAGAGCCGGCTCCTGCCGAGGTACGAAGGGACGCGCGCTCGCTGGGGGGAGCTAGTGCTAAGGTACCACGACACTACGATCCCGGTCCCCGCCGCTGCAATAGCCACCACTACCTCAACCCGAAAAACAGGGCACAGCCATCTTCCTCTGGCTTCCTCTCGCGAGAGCTCCCCCGGGAGTAAGAAGAAAGGAAACACCGCGATAGGTGAGCAGCAGGCTCCCTCCCCCGCACTTCCTATTCCCGGAGAGTGGCCGACTGCCGGCACCTTCCAGGCGTCCTGTTTCCGCCTCAAGCTGGAGTTTCTGAGCTAGAAGACCGAGACCTGTCACTCCCTGTGGTCTTGCTTCTAGAGTGGACGTTCAGAAACCTTAGAATGCGTTGAATATTCCATGCATCTTATAAACGATGACTTAAGCCTCCGACATCCAGGCTTTCCGCAAATGAGTGCAGACTTGACGCCCTTGCACGCAGGATGTGATGTCACTGAGATACACAGGACACTCATTCAATAAACATTTACTAAACATCTACTTCGTGCCGTGCACTGAGCTAGTAGATTTATAGAACGCCACCTCAGGCTCGAAGGAGCTCAGTAAAGGAGGAAAAATAGTCAAACAATTGGGTTGAATATTTAACTGCCCGATAAATGAAGTGGATGCGGGGAGCTAGTTTGCACAAAAAGGCAAATTTTAGTGTTAGAGCGTCAGAAAAGTCACCGTAAAAGAGTATTAGGGCTGACCTTGGAAAAGAGGTTATTCAGCAGAAAGGAAATGGGGAGGTTATTCAAATATTTGTTGATGAATCAATTTCCGGCAGGCGTCAGAGAGGAGGGATGTTGAGTGAACGCTGAAGGATGGCAAATATAATTGTGTAATTGGCATACCAGGCGACTAATTCACGGCCAATCTCTACTAAGCGTAAAATACTAAAAGAACATAGATCTGACATCCATAAAGCCTTGACAAAATCAAGTTGTGGGGAGCTCGAGCGGAGGCAAGTTAGCAAAATGTCCTGAATATCTTACCCATTCATCTCTCCAAAGTCCCATTTATTCTGACAGTTGCTACTCTTAAATCTATTCTAAAATTTTATTACCACCTCCATCCCCACCCCACCTCACCCCCCGTCCCCCAAAAAACAAAATTCTGGGAACTGGCCTCCCTTCATCCTCCCCCTCCGCCTCAGGATTTCACCTCCCATCTTCTTTCAAATCTATTCAAATCAATCTCTTTCTTCCCTTCTTCCTTTTCTCTCTTTTTTGATGGAGAGGTGGGGGTTGTTCCAGTTATGTTCAAGCATTACCAATCAGTACCTCAGAGGATCCTACTCAAAAAACAAGAGACTGAACACATATACATAAATAATACATATGTACAAGAACATTTTGTTCTTCCACAATAGCCAATATTTATTGTTAACTCTAAACCAGGCAGTATGCTTGACCCTTTACATATTATCTCCTTGTGATAAGTATAATTTTTAATCTTCATTTGAAAGTTGAAAAAACTTGCTCAATGCCTCAAAGCTGGAATGCAACACAGTCAAGTATGATTTCAGGGCTAGAGAAATAAGGGGTCAGATCATGTAGAACTTTTTTTGTGATCTTAAAACTTTAGACTTATCCAAAAAGAAATGGATAGCCCTTTTTAGGGATGTTAAATGGTAAGAACATGATGAATTTGCCTTTTAGAAAAGTCACTTACTCATACTTTAAAAAAGTATGTATTGAGAATAGATTACAAGGAGGCTACTCTAGACACAGGGAAATTGAAAAAAAATGCACAAATGAAATAAAAGTAATAATGTGTTAATATTTGAATGTAAAAGTCTGGACAATATATACACCACACAGGGCTACCAGTGGTTATCTCTGAAAGGCGGAATTGTTAAATTACACATATGCCCCGCATTTCTTAAATTTCTTTTTACAAAGAGAAAGTATTACAATTTATTAAGCAGAAAAATATATTAATTTTTAAAGAAGTATGCAGTAATTTGGATAATCAAAAATTATCAGATCATGCATGAACCAAGTTAGTTTACCATTATATCTGTAAAAGTATTACTGGATCCAGAATTTAAAAGTACTTTATTAGTGGCTGCCACTCCTGGAGAGGTGTGGAAACTCCTTTAACTGTAGTCCAAAAAAAATCAAACACTACGGACATCAAAAATAATATTCAGACCTTACTTTTAATAGCTCCACATTATAATAGGGAAAATGATGTAGAAATATAAGATTAAAATACACTTTTATAATACAAGAATTGTATTTACAAGAAAAATACAAGAATTGAAATTATATGAGATCCTGGTATATTATAGAAGAGAAAATTATTAATTATATCTGGAGGAAATGAAAGTCAAATGATCAGGAAATCTTTCTGGAGAAAATAATGTCCAGACTAGGTTTTAAAGAATGTATAGGAGTTGGCCAGTTGGTCAAGGGGATGACAATAGTTATCATTCACTGAGAGCTTCTCATGTGTCAGGCATTGTGCCAAGCAAGTTTCAATAACAGTCTGATTTAATCTCCACAAGTCTATGAGGTACTTACTGACCCCATTTTGCAACTGAGGCAACTGAGGCACAGTGAGTGACTATCCAGCTGATGGGTAAAGAGAATAATATATATAAATATAGCATGATATTGAAAATTGTTAGAGCATATTACAGGACCGGGAAAGTGATAGTAAATGAGATTAGAAAGAAAAAAAAAGAAAAACTGAGCTAGATTAAAAAAAGCAACTGTACAAAACTTGGACTATATATGCTAATGTGGGAGAGGAACAAACTTTCTTCTCCTCTCAAGGTTCTTCTGGATGGTCTAATAAATCAAACGGACATGTGACAGGTTAGCAAGAAAAAATAATTATATTTAATACCTGCAGATATTTGGGAACCTCACATACATGAGTCAGAGACCCCACAGGCATGAGGGGTTCAGAGATAGAAAGGGTGATTGAGGTACATAAGGCATCCTGAGCTAGGAATGGGGTACGGTGCCTTCGGGACTTCAAAAGGTTCATTGCAGGATGATAAGAAAAACAGACTTTTAATAAATACAAATTTGTGTTGCCCTATAGATAGGTCAAAAGAAGTTATCTCTAATACTCTCCTCTGGGCAAGACCTCAAATTCAAATTAGTTTCTTTTGAGCCTAAGGTTAAAGTTGTCTTTAGCTCAGAATAATCTGCGTACCACAGAGGCACATTGACATGACTCATTCTGGACCCCACACTAGGCAATGGAGAGTTTGTAAAGAATTTTACCTGTGCACCAAAAGGTTAAGGGTTCATTCCCAGATAGGGCACATACTAGGTTGCATATTCTCTCTCTAAAAAAACCAAAAAAATCAATAAATATATTTTTAAAACATTTTTTAAAAGACAGGCTCACATTTAATCACCATAATGTGCAATCAATCCATATGCCAAAGACATAAAATTTTGCCAGTCTTTTCAGCTTCACCTCCTGCCACAATGTCAAATTCATTCTTTATTCTAACCAAAGCAACCTGCTGACAGTCCCTTATCTCTCTCATGTCTCCTCCATACTTTTGCACATGTCGTTCCCTATGTCCCAAACTCCTTTCTATTTCATTCACCTAGATACCTCCTTCAGTCTGTCTAAAATTTGTTCAAATTTTATCTCTTCTTAGCATCAAGGTTTTGGGTTTGTTTTTGTTTTCTTTTTTTTAACTTGGTATAGCATTCAAGGATCCAAGAAATTGCATCAAACTGATAGGGGAACTTAACAGTAAAAGATTTTAGCCTCAGCTATAGTTGACAGGCTTAAGTGATTAATGCATGTGGAAAGCTGTTATTCCAGGAACTGGAATGCATGACTCCAGGAGGTCAACCTTTGTGCCCCAAGAGGTCTGAGCTATTATGATCCAAAGATTGAACACAGAAGGAAAATCACCCCTAAACTGCAATTCTTATCTGATTAACCTTTTTTCTAAATCCCTTACCTAACCCTTTCTTCTCCTTATAAAAAGGTCAGCTTGAAATATTAAGATGGTTTTGGAGGGTACACAACTGGCCTCCTCAGATTGCTTGTATCTGAATAAAGTATCCATATTCGATCCTTGTCTCTACTTATTGGTTCTGATAGTGACAGCATGAACTCCACTTTCCCGGTTTCAAAACTAAACTTCCCAATAAAAATCAATACATTCTATTATGAATGTAGGCCATAAGCCACATGATATTAGCAATACTTACACTTTTGAAACCAAAAGAAACCACAAATATTTTTGTATCACATTACAATTGCTGCAGATAACTCAAAAATATCATTTATATGCATCACTACCTCAAAATTATTTTAATAATTATACATACCACTAGATCTTGGTTTTTTTTTTAGAGAATTCTTTTTAATAATTTTTAAAAGATTTTATTTATTTATTTTTAGAGAGGGAAAGGGAGGGAGAAAGAGAAGGAGAGAAACATCAATGTGTGCTGGCATCTTATGCACCCCCTGCTGGGGACCTGGCCTGCAACCTCAGTGTGTGCCCTACACTGGGAATTGAACCACTGACCCTTTAGTTTGCAGGCTGGCGCTCAATCTACTGAGGCACACGAGCTAGGACTAGATCTTGTTTTTTAATGAGTTAATAAAGAAGCACATATTTTACTATATCACAAATTTATTTTAAAAATATTTCAATAGTTTTCTTAATACACTATATTTCCATTGTAATCCAATGTATTGTATGTACTTAAAAACACTGTTCAGAAAAATGGGTCCCTAGGTTTCACCGTACTGCCAAAGAGGTCCAAACAAAGGTTAGTACCATATTTTGCTGTGTATAATGTGCACTTTTTTGCCCAAATTTTTGAGGGAAAAATTAGGTGCACATTATATATGGATAGTGCTAATTCTGTATCTATATATATGTTTTTAATTATTTATGCTTATGCATTAAAAGTGTAACTCTAGAAAGCAATAAAGATATCCATATGCAAAATAATACCCTGGAATACAATAATCGGTTTTGGTTCTAAGTATAAATAAATAATTGAATGAAAACATACAATGAAAGATTTTTTTTCCTGAAAGTCTGAGCCAAAAACATGGATGTTCATTATACACAGCAAAATACAGTAATTTCTTCTTAGGAGTCTGTAATGACACCTGCCCTTCCATCCCCTTCTCTCCTATCCAACATCCCTTCATTCTGAGCAAGGTGTGCCTCATTGGCCGTCTTTCTGATTTCTCATTTCAAGTTTTGCATCCCCCTTTAATGTTCTTGTCTGCCTCCTTAACTAGTCTTCTGAGCTCCTTGAGTATTGGAACTATGTTTATCACTGCTGTATGCACAGTGCCTTATAGATAGTGAAATAGTGAGTACTTAATATTAATAATAAGCAGTTGTAGAGTTAATCAAACATTAGAACATAAAACCCCAAAGTATCTACAATGTACCAAGACAAAGATAAACTTAGTGACAAGGTGCTAAATGAATTTAAATAATCCCAATCTGACTACACTGAAGTTGACTGCTACTCTTCTTGTATGCTTATGTGAGGCCCATGGGGAGATTTATCAATTTGAAATTTTTTCATTTACAAATAACATTAAATTCCATTGAAATTGGCCTAAATTAAGGGTATTTATTGACTTACATAACAGAAAGGCTAAGAGATATGTTTTCAAAGGTGACCATCTCCAAACCACATGTGAGTTTCTCAGCAACTCTCAGTGAGTTCTGCATGTTTAGAATATCCTCTGAAGGCCAACCTTACTCAAGCACAAAAGACAGCTAGCTGTCAGTAACGACACAGGTCCCGTGTATTCCTTCTGATTGGGAAGGAGGACCCGCGACCACAAGTCTGGTGCTGGGCATCCATAAGAGGACCCTGTCCAAACCTTGTGTGCAGGAGAATGTTGATTGGTTCAGGCCTGGGTTGCCCAAATAAATCCCTGCGGCAAAGGTTACTCTGATCAACTTTGCCCAAGGAACACACATTTCTAAGCCTGGGGGTATGGGACCAAGCCCTGAAAACTACAAAACTATTTCATAATGAGAATGAAGTGAGATGATGGGGAAACAAAGATGTGAGAGGTCAGGAAAAGTACTTGCCCAGAGATTTAAAAATGAAATAAAACAACTTGACTATATAACTCAATTATTGAATTTACTAAATAACATTCTGGTCCTATAGGCTGTACTTATTAATTTCCTTCCTGGTGTGACTAAGAATCCAAATAATGAGCTATTTGCCTTGAATAGCCAAAAGAAGTATATACCTTCTGATAAGCATATCTTTCAACTTTTTCTAATAAGGATTTTGTCAAATGATTTACTATTCATTAATACCCAAAAACAACTAAAGGATTAAGCCTGGTCCTAATGAATGAATATTTCTGAATTTTAGCAGAAATATATATATCTGTATTAACTTTAGACAAAGCACCTAAGCCCCCATCCTTGTGTCTTCATTTAATAAAAGTGATAGTGTCACAGTATGAAATATAGAGTGTACTGGACAAAATAATAAAATCTCACTGGTTATATTTTATAAATATGTCAACAAATTTAAAATTAAGATTGGCAGTTAATAATTTTACTGAGTCTTTCTTACATTGTATACTAAATATACTAATACATTTCTCTTTTTTAAGGTTTTTATTCATTTATTTTTATTTTCTTAAAGATTTTATTTATTTTTAGAGAGAGGGGATGGAAGGGAGAATGAGAGGGAAAGAAAGAGCAATTGGTTGCCTCTTGCACATGCCTAACTGGAGACCTGGCCTGCAAACCAGGCATGTGCTCTAGCTGGGAACCAACCACCAACCTTTTAGCTAGCAGGCCAGTGCTCAGTCCACACCAGCCAGGGCTGTATACTGATATATTTCCAATGTAAATATTAGAGTGAGTTTAGTCTCCACCTTTTTTTCTTCTTCTCTGAAGGCTTGTATTTCATATTTTCCCAAAAATCTAGAATATGATGTCCTACACTCCATATTAGTTGAGCTAGGTGTAGGAGAATTTTAGTTGGACAGTTGATACAGCTGTCTAGCTAATGAAATTTATCATCTTGAATGTCCCCTGACAACACTACCAGTGCACTGCCAAATGAAAATAACAAACCATGTAAATCAATACATTCCTCACACATTTCACATCCATCTCCCTAGCTCTCAATGTTTTTCTGTTTTCTCTAAAGTGGCACACTTCTTTTCTTAGGGGCAATGCTGGTCACCTTCTTTTCCTTTTACTATTTTTGATCAGTGATTATTAGTGATTTAGTCAGATTTCTATTAAGTAAGCAGAGAAAATCAGAGACATGGGTTGCCAAGGAAACCCAGAACCAAGAGCTGTGGAAGCTCCACAAGGAAGCAATTCCTCTGAGACAGATAAAACACACAGTATTATGGAGGGGGAGAAGGAAGGAGGAAAGATGCCAGGAGCGCAATGAGTACAAGTCAATATGAGGTGAAAGGGAAAAGATAAAAGGCAACATTTACAAATGGAATTACTTTTAGATCACCAACAAAGGCTTGGAACAAAAGATGGGACACAGATATGAATGGGTTTTTCAATGAAAGAAGGGGTTAAAACACAATATGTAAGATATGTAAGAGATTAAATGGAATAGATGGATAAGGGTCAGTACTCAACATGTCCAATATGGAACTTGTCTCCATCAACAATCCCAGTGGCTAAATCTGCATATCACTTTCATTATTTTTAACTCCTTCTTCTCCTTTTGCCCCACATTCAGTCAGTCACCAAATCTTGACCTTTATAACTCTGATATAGCTCTAAAATTGATCTCTCAATTTTGCACTGGCCATACTTGAGTTCAGGCTACTATCACTTGAAGCTGCCTCTGAACTGTTGTGTTTCTGTCTCCCATTTTCCATTAATACATGAATATGCAGAGCAACCACATCTATTCACCCCTTGAATTGCCAGATTTATCAAATAAAATTATAAGACACTTAGTTAAATTTGAATTTCAAATTAAACAATTTTTTAATTTTATTTTTTAATGACAGTTGATGTTCAATATTATGTTATTCAGAAGTACAACATAGTATTATATAATTTACAAAGTGATCCTCCAATAATTCTAGTACCTACCTGGCACCTTTTAGAGTTATTACAACATTATTGACTATATTCACTATGCTGTACTTTACATCCCATGACTATTTTAAACTACCATTTTGTACTTCTTATTCCCTTCACTTTTTTTACCCAGTCCCTAGCTCCTCCTACCATCTGACAACCCTAAGTAGATTAAACACCTTTTAATATAAATATGCCCCAAATATTATATGAGACAATATAGCAAGTATTGCAAATATCCATTTAATATTTGGGGCATACTTATACTTAAAAAAGTGTGTTTTTAATCTGAAATTCTATTTATTTATTTATTTGTTTGTTTATTTATTTATAGAGAGTGGAAGGGAGGGAGAAAGAGAAGGAGAGAAACATCAATGTGTAATCACATTCTATGCACCCCCTGCTGGGGACCTGGCCTACAACCCAGGCATGTGCCCTACACTGGGAATCAAAGCAGTGACCTTTTGGTTTGCAAGCCAGCACTCAATCCACTCAGCCACACCAGCTAGGGCCTAAAATTCAAATTCAATTGGTCATCTTGTCTTTCATTTAGCAACCTTATTAATATTTCAATCATTTGTGTTATTTAGAGATAACATATATAGTTAAAGTACAAAACCAAATGTATAAGAATAGTAACACCATATTCAGGATAGTGGTTTCTATGGAACATGAAGAAGAAAAATATCGTTAATTAGGGATATATCAAGAAGATCAAAGAACATCAAGAAGACAAAAATCATGACTACAGAAGAAATTCACAACTTTAACTTAGACAATGAAGACATTGAAATTGTTAAAGATTTTGCTTACTTTGGTTAGGTCATCCATTCAAATGAGACTGTCGCCAAGAAATCAAGAGAACGTTGAGCCTCAGAAAGACAGCAATGGAAAAATTAGAAAAGGTCACAGAAAGCAAATATGGGTCATTAGAGACCAAGCCTAAGATTATCCCCACACTCATATACTATTTACTATGTACAGATGTGAAAAGTTAGACAGTGAAGAGACTCATAGGAAAAAAAAGGGATTCATTTGAAAAATGGTATTGTATGTTCACCATCCCTGGGCAAGCCTCCTTCCATTACTATTTTTCTCCACTTTGCCTTCTTCTACCTCCTCCCACTCCTCTTTTTCTCTGGTCATCACTATGCTTTTGTCTGGGTCTATGAGTTTTTTGTGCATGCTTAATCTTTTTAACTTTTTCACCAAGGCCCTCTCCTCCCCTCTGACAGCTGTCTGTCTGTTCTTTGTGTCTACGAGTCTGTTTCTATGTTGTTTGTTAGTTTATTTTGTTCATTAGATTCCACATACAAGTGAAATCATAAGGTATTTTTCTTTCTCTGGCTCGCTTATTTAACTTAGCATAATACTCTCCAGATTCATCCATGCTGTTGGTAAAGGTAAGATTTCCGTCTTTTTTACAGCCAAGTAGTATTCCGTTGTGTAAACGTACCACACCTTTTTTATCCATTCATATGCTGATGGTCACTTACTTGGGCTGCTTCCAAATCTTGCTATTGTAGATAAGGCTGCAATACAAAATGCATATTATATAGTATGGAATTGTGTACCTGAAACCTATATAACTTTACTAACCTGCCATCCCAATAAATTCAATACAAAAGTAAACCTAAAGAAGAAAAATTATGTGGTTTTCAATATAATTATTTTTTCTTTTTCAAGGTTCTTCAATGGGAGCTTATTATTTTAACATTTTTTTTTACATTAAAGATACTCAGTAGCATTTTAAAATAATGTTTCCAACAATCGATTGTCTGTTTAATCTTTGGTTTCCTGATAGAAACCTAACTCAATACAATAAGAATATTTTTTAATATACATAGTTCTATTATAAAATTTTTTAAAAAACAAAATGCAATATTCTAAAAAACCCAAAATTTACTATTAATATTAATTTCTATGAGTTTGTTGTGTATGGTAACACACAAATCAAGAAATTAAAGAAACCATTAAATATTTAGAACATTTAATGTCCGAAGCCTTAAAATCTGTATGTCGTAGCTCCTCAAAAAGCTACAACCTGCATTTTGAAAAAAATATTTCCTCTACAATCTAATCAGCTATACAAAAACCTGTGGAGTTTTTATACTGAAGTTAATATTGAGCTGCACTTAAATTCACATTCTTAGCAAAACAATTGCCAGAGGACTCTCATGCTGCACACCCATCATTACAGAATAGCCTTTTATTCTTCATCTTCATCCTTTTCCTCTTCCACATCATCTTCCTCTTCTTCTTCCTCATCTTCTGGTTCCTTCTTCTTTTTTGAGTCTGTTGGCCTGCCAGGGCCATTTTTTTCCCACTTCAGTTTTTCCTTTGGCACGGTATGCAGCAATATCCTTCTCATATTTCTCCTTTATTGAATATAAAATATTTTTATTTTATATAGCTTTTTGTTCATATGGTTGCTTATGTTTGGGTGACCGCTCAGACCACATTTTACCCACTTTTTTTGGAGTACCCCCAATGGATAAACCAGATCAAAAGTCCACTTTTGATCTTTGGACAATGTTGAGAGCAAAACAGGACCACAAAGAGAGGCCTTTTAAGAGCATTGGAATCTCTTTTTCTTTCCTTTCTTATCACCGTTGGGAGGAACAGAAGTTTTCTTTTTTCTTTTCTTTTCTTTTCTTTTTTTTTTTTTAGTGCAGGAAGGAGCAGATCTTTATTTACAACATTCCAACCTTCAAGCTGCTCAGTGCACCTCAGTTCAGAGCCCTCCTTTCCCATGAGACCCAGCACTTCCCATGTTCCCCACTAGGCTATGAGCCAGAAACCCCAAAAATAGTAGTTCCCCATTTCCTTATCTTAAGCCAGCTGCACAAGCAGTTCCCCAGTCCCTCTGGAAGGCACCAACATCGCCACCCTCCTGCAGCAGCTCTCTCCTTCGGGATCTCCTCCATTGAGTAGTTCAGAAAAGCATGTTCCATGTTACTCTGGATCATGGTGAAACACAGGAAAGGCACAGGTCTTAACGTCCAGGTAAAATCCAGGTGTAGCAGATCAGGATCTTGCAAGTCCTTTGCAGCTCCAGAGTCAGAGCAAACGTGATCACGGCAGCAGTGCATGGCCAAACCCTTCCTACAGCCTACGGGGTAGAAACCCTTCTCCTTTCTAAGCTGCATGAGAGAGAGCTCTGCACAGCTGCCACATCCTGCTTTTCTTCTCCTTTCTCACTGCTATTATTCACATGGCCAAGAGCCCCTACTCCTTTCCAGACTGCATGGCCAAAACTGAGGAACATGATTTTTCATCTGCCTGTCACAGCGAACTTTGCCACTCTGCCATATCTTCAAACTTTGACTTTTCCTTTGCAGACATGGTCTTTCATCTCTCTGAACATTTCTTAGAGATTTCAGAAAAGTTGACAGAGAAGTCTAGGTAATTTTTCCTGTGCTCTTCCTGGATGTTTTGCATGAAGAAAGCAAGTGAGGACATTTTGCCCCTTGGCTTGCTGGGGGCTCCCTTAGACATTGTGATAGACGGCATCTACCTGGTGGTAGGTTTTCCTCAGAGTCCCACCAAGATGCTTCCCTCACTGGGCTCTGGTGTGAATTAAAATGGAGTATTTTAATTTACTGGATAAAGCACTGACCCTTTTAACTACACCTGTGTTATAGCTCTAAATTTGACACTAACTATATGACTCTGGGAAAGATTTTTTATTCCAAGTCAACTAAGGTATATTTGTTGTTTTTAAACACAGGATCAGGTTTCCAAGGTGTTTTTAGGTCTAAAAATGTTATGATCTAGATAGACACAAGGAGTGAACTGGTGGTTGCCAGAAGGGATGGGGGTTGGTGAAAGAGGTGAACGGATTAAGAGGTGCAGATTGGTGGTTACAAGATAGTCACAGAGATGTAAGAAAAGCATAGGGAATATAGTCACTAATAGTGTGGTAACTGATGTTGGTGCCAATGGGGGTACTGGAAATAGGGGAACACTAGGTAAAGCATATGATTTCCTAACCACTAAGCCATATACCTGAAACCAATACAAAATAAAAATGAAAATAAAAGGAGAAAAGAAAAAGAAAAAATGTTGTTGGAGGTCTGTAGCTGTCCACTGGATGCGCCGGCTCTCGGGTTTCCTGGGTGGCGCAGGGCAAGGTCCACCCCCACCTATGTTCTGCCTGGGGCCATCCTGCCTGAGCTATAAAGCAGGCTGAGATGGCTGCTACTTATGCTGGGCTTTAGGATTCCCAGGTAAAGCTGAACTGGGAATCTAGGCTGCCTGCTGCTATTGCTAGGCCTGGGGCCACTTAGCAAGAGTTACAGGGGCTGGGGACTCGCTGAGGCCAGCTGTTGCTTGTTTGAGAGCATAAGCCAAAGCCAGCCATTCACTGGATAACAGCTTGGGTGGGCCCATAGCTTGTCTGGGGCAGAGTCTCTGGGAATCTCCATGGTGAGACAATCAATGTTAGCCAGGGTGATGAAGTCTCAGATAGGATCTGCCTGCCAGCTCTGTGGCTTTGTGGGGTGAGTGTTCAGAAAAGGGACAACGGCCTCTGCCCACATTTTGTCTGGAAGAAAGTTGTGCCCCAGCTCTCGCCTGATGCCAGACACTTCAGTTCCTCCCTGTGTGCCACATGTGCCTTTCAAGCTGCTACCCTGGTGCTGGAGCTCAGAGAGAGTGAGTCTGAGTAAATCCATGTTATTTAAGAGGAATGGCTTGGGACTCCGGAAGTGTCTTCCACTGACTCAGTTCCCACTGGTTTTATGCAGCCAGAAGTTATGGGGACTTATCTTCCCAGCACTGGAACCCTCGGCTGGGGGCCCTGGTGTGGGGCTGGGAACCCTCACTCCTGAGATATCCCTCCCGAATTTTTATCCACCACAGATGGATGTGGTGCCAGCCTGTTCTGCGTCTCCACCCCTCCTACCAGTGTGGATGGATGTAGTTTCTTTAATTCTGTAGTTGTCAGACTTCCATTCATCTTGATTTCTGCCAGGTCTGAGTGATGGTTGTCCTATATTTTAGTTGTAATTTTGATGTGGTTGTGTGAGGAGGTGAACCATGTTTACCTATGTCACCACCTTGATAGGAAATCTGTTTTGTTTCTTAAGCTGAGTTGTACATAAACAGATTATTAACATTATTAGTCTTGTTGTATATGTCAAATATTTATAATACATATTTTTTTAAATCATTAATAACCTTCTAGGTAAAGGTCAAAGAATGAAACATGAGTTACAAACCCTTTCCTGGTTTCAGTGACCCTGTTTACTTCCCTTGTCACCTTCAGTGTGTACACAACAGTCTGGTCATGCTAAACAATTTTCCCTATACGATCTCCAAACTTTAGTCCATATTTTTCTCTCTATCAAGAACTCAGCTGCACTCTCTTTCCTCATGTCATTCATTCTCAAACTAGTTATCAATACCTTCAGGGAAACTTCTCTGGCATCTTATCTATGTCTGGGTTGGGTACTTCTAAATACTTCCAGAACATTCAGCTCCTTCATCAGTACATACCATTTATTTGCACCCTAGTGTAATTGCTGACTTACTTCTCTGCATCTCCAATTAGAATATAAACTCTAAAAGTATAGAGATTATGGCATATTCAGCCTAATATTTATGGCCCCTGCCCAATGCCTGGCACTGATGGGCTCTTGGTAAATATTTGTTATAGGAATTCATAAGTTAATAATAATAGGCTTGTTTATTTAACATATAGCCTTGAATAAGGCTATAATTCTACTTTTAATATGAACCCTTGTTTATGATCAATATTTAGATGGAATTACAAATCTTACCACCTCATGTGTAAATTGGAAATCCTTACCTGAGATAAAGTTCTCTTCTGTTGTTCATATTGCAAAGTTTGGTTTCAAATTATCTGTCAAATTATCTGCCACCCACACACACAAATTAGGGCAATTATTTGTTCATCAATTGCTTGCTACATAACAGACATTATTCTAGGTCTTGCTTTTGTTGTTTAAGATTAGCATGGAGTTCTCAGCTTGTGCAAATCACACTTAGGCTTTTGTGCTAAGTTTATAAAAATTGCTTTGTATGTTTATAAATTGATGAATATAATAGGCATTATTGTATTATATGGTAGGTATTATGCATTGGTACCACTTGTATTTATGGATTCTAATAAAAACTGTGTTGTTACCTTTATTGTCTTCTCAGTCTGTCCTTTTCCTTCATTTCCCTTAAAGTCCATGAGCTGCTAACTTAATATTATGATTCACTAACAGTTCCCAACCCCATCTGCAGAAACCAGTGCATATTACCTTCATAAAATAATACAACTTTTCTTTACTGTGGATTTGACTCCATAAGTTTTCTCTCTTCTGTTTACATGTTTTCTAGATACCATTATTAATTTTACCTGTATTCTTCCTTTGATTCTGATTTTAAAACGCTTTCTAGAATCTTTGCTTCTCAGCATTTCTTCATTCTCATTAACTGAATAAAAAGAAGATACTGGGGAGTGGTTGAGGCTGGAGCAGTTGGTACAGGGAAAAACAGGATGTGAAGCAGGTTATCATGAGGATTCCATCTTTCTCCAACTGCACCCTCTTTATTTATTTCCACTTCTCAATTTTCTAATTCCAGCTAATTCTTACCTTCAGGTAAGAATTCTTACTGTCAGCTATTTCTTACTTTCAGTTTTACTTCTTTTGTTTCCATGATAGTATTACCTGCATCATTTTGAGGCAATATCAAGAAGAGAAAAATAAGAAAAGTCAAGCAGTCATATGATTATTTAGGACCCCTTATTACTGAAATCTAAACCATTGTGTTTCCTTGATTGTTATGAACATTTGGCTCAAAGAATCCAAAACAGTTATTGTTTGGAGAATGTTGGCAGTCAGTCGAAATCATTCTACACTCCCATTTACTGAAATGGATTTACTATAGTCTATAAGCTGGTCTTCTGTCTGACAAGTAAAAAAATCTGATTTTGTCAGGTGAGAGTGAGTCCATTTTCCAGAGACAGACTTAAGATAGCCAAGGATAAAAGGCTAATAGCTCAGAATTCCTATCTAATATAATAAATGATCAAGTGGACTAGAATTAGTCATCAGCATACCTCCCTGTACACAAACTGCATAAAAGCCAAATAAGCTGAAGGCTGCATGGCGAGCATGGAACCAGAATGAGAGGCTTCAGTTATTCAGTTCTAATGATCAATGGTATTGTGTTTTTGAGAGCCTAATGACCCCTGTTCCACACAAGCAAAATTTCTGTCTGTGAAGTAGATGGAGGCTCACAGGACCTGAGAAGCACCAGCCTACTCCTCACCACTTGTGGCACTCTACGCCTCTATGGCCACTGCCAACTTGTGCCTCTGTGACCCCTTTTTATTTGCATTCCTGGATGATGAACATCCCTGGTTCCCAATCTCCTAGGCATCTACATAGGAAAACAATCCATACTGTTGTCAAGCCTGACTCCAGAAGGTATTGTGTTTCCTTATGGCATTCCACATCTCCACTCAAATTCGCTATGTGATTATTTCAAATTTTAACTTTAAAATAACTGCTGATTTTATCTTTTGAGCAGGATTCTCACCGTGGTATCAATATACTGATAACGCATAAAATAAAAAGCAATGTTTCATCTCAAGAAGTAGGAATTAGGACTAGTACTAATACCTCTAAATGAGATATACCAATTAAAATATTTGTAACATTTTTTAAATGACCCTTCTGCACGTGTGCCCATGCATACATGCACACCTGTACACCCACCCACACACACAAATTAGGGCAATTATTTGTTCATCAATTGCTTGCTACATAACATTATTCTAGACCATTTACTTCTCTCTTCATAGTGAATCTGACTGTACACTCACCTCGCCTGTGGTAAAGAATCAGCTTTGTTTTATTCACAGTCTGTTGCAGACTGATACTTTTATACATTACAACAAAAACAAACAGCTACAAAAATGAAAATTATAAATGTTATAAAAATTATATTAGAGTCAAAACACATAAAATTACTCTGTCAAATTTTTATAAGAGTTTACATTACTCACTCTTAATTTCTGAAGTTTAACAAACAGTTCAGTGACAGGCACTGACATGCAGACTTGGAATAGCACTAACCTATACAAAATAGGATTATTATTTACACTCTTCTGTTGAAAAAACTGAGGCTTAATAATGATAGTAACTTAGTTGAATTTGTTCATATAATCAATGGCAAGGCCAACTTTACCCAAGATCGATTGCCAGTTCTGAAGTTTTAAATATATATGATACATGGTTTCATAAACAATTGTATTTGAAAGAACATAAGCACCCCTATGTTCACTGCAGCATTATTTACAATAGCCAAGATATGGAAGCAGCCCAAGTGTCCATCAGTATATGAGTGGATAAAACAACTATGGAACATTTACATGATGGAATACTACTCTACTGTAAAAAAGAAGAAAATTTTACTATTTGTGACAGTATCTATGGAACTGAAGAACATTATGCTATGTGAAATAAGCCAGTCATAGAAAGACAGTCACCATATGATTTCACTCATATGTGGAATCTAATGAACAAACTGAACTGACAAGCAAAACAGCGACAGACTGTTTCCGTATGCATTAATTGTCTTGGCCCATGCTTCACATCTTAGATTCTATCAGACAAGCAGCATCTGGCTTTAGTGAGCCCCAAACCTCTAAGTTGCCCCAGGCCCAGCATTAGTAGCAGCTGGCCTTGATTCATTGTTTTGCCTCTCTTGGGAACTTTGTAGTTTATGCTGTGTGACCGTGCACAGAACACAAGCAGTGGCTCACCTTGGATGAGCCAACAGCAATCAGGCTTGAAGTACAACTTGAGAGTGTAAACAGCTCCCACAGTGGGTGCACCTTGAGTACCTAGCTTGGGTAATAGGGGAGGCTGCGCCACTGGACCCTACAGAATACCTACTGTATTAGGCCACTCTATTAAGCCTGGAAAATGTAACAGTTCTACCTAATATATAGAAACAATCACAGGGAGGTTGACAAAATGAAAAGTCAAAGAAATATAGCCTGAATGAAAGAGCAGAACAAAACTCCGGGAAAAGAGCTAAACAAAAGGGAGACAAACTATCAGGTGCAGAGTTCGAAAAACTCGTTTTAAGGGTGTTCAAGGAACTTGTGAGGACCTCAACAACATAATAAAGATCTAGTTAGAAATGAATAATACATCAATTGAAATAGAATGATTTACAGGGATTCAACAATAGGATGGATGGGCCCAAGAACCACATCAGTGATTTGCAACACAAGGAAGCAAAAACAACCAATCAGAACAGGAAGAAGAAAAAATAATTCAAAAAAAACAAGGACAGTATAAGGAGCCTATGGGACAACTTCAAGTGTACCAATATGCACATTATGGGGGTGCCAGAAGGAGAAGAGAAAGAGCAAGAAATTGGAAATGTATTTGAAAAAATAATGACAGAAAACTCCCCCAACTTGGTGAAGGAAACAGACATACAAGTCCGCAAGCACAAAAAGTCCCAAACAAGATGAACCCAAAAAGGCCCATGCCAAGACACATCATAATTAAAGTGACAAAGATTAAATACAAAGAAAGTATTAAAAGAAACAAGAGAAAAGCAGTTTTCCTGCAAGGGAGCCCCATAAGACTGTCAGTTGATATCTAAAGGAAGCTTTGCAGGCTGGAAGGTAGTGGGAAGAAATATTCAAAGTGGTGAAAAGCAAGGACCTACAACCAACATAACTCTACCCAGCAAAGCTGTCATTTAGAATTGAAGGACAGATAAAGAGCTTCCCTGACAAAAAAATGCTAAAGGAGTTCATCACCACCAAACTAGTATCATATGAAATGTTAAAGGGACTTATTTAAGAAAAAGAAGATCAAAAATATGAACAATAAAATGGCATTAATGCATATCTATCAACAATTGAATCTAAAAAGCAAAATAAACAACCACACAGATCCAAAACAGAATCATACATGCAGATATCGTTTTGATGGTTGCCAGATTGGAGGGGGATTGGAGGATAGGTTAAAAAGGCAAAGGGATTAAGAAGTACAAATTGGTAGTTACAGAATAGTTATGGGGATGTAAACTACTGCATAGAGAATAGAGTAGCCAAAGAACATATAAGCATGACCCATGGACATGGACAATAGTTTGGGGATTGCTGGAGGGATTGGTGGGGAGTGCTGGGTGGAGGTGGACAAAAAGCAAAAAATTAGGACAACTATAATAGTGTAAACAATAAAATATAATTATAAAAAAAGGTGAATGCATGTGAAGCCATCTTGCTCTGGTATTTTGCTATGAAAATATAAACTGTCTAATACATAAAATTTAATAAAGAATAAAATCTCCTGTGATTATTCACTGCCTTCCAGTGAGCTTTATCTTCCAGTTTACTGTTGCCTCTTAGAATCTACCTCCTAAAACTGTCTCCACTTATTAGTCAGGGATCTGCAGAAAAACAAAACCATTGAGTGAATACATTTATAGTCTCAAGATCTGCAGTTGGCAAACTGGAGACTTATGAGAACTGATGGTAATAGTTCCAATCCTAGTCCAAAGGCCTGAGAATCAGGAGAACCAATGGGGTAAATTCTATTTGGACTCAAAGTTTGAAGGCAGGAGAAAACTGATATCCCAGATAGAAGATAGTCTGACAAAAAGAGTATGAATTCTTCCTTTTTAAGTCTTCCCCCTGGCTTGTAGTAATTTATTTTTATTTTTGTTTTTTATTTTTATTTTTCAATTATAGTTTACTATAAATAGTATTTTTCATTAGTTTCAGGTGTACAGCATAGTGGTTAGTTAGTCATATACTTTACAAAGTGATCCCCCTGATATTTCTAGTACCCACCTGGCATCATACATAGTTATTACAGCATTATAATGAAAATAATACTTATCATTATTAAGGTATTTTAAGAGTTTATTTACACCAAACTGACAACAGTTGCAAGGAAGCAAAATCTCAACAGATTTAGAGAATGGCAGTTTTTCAGCTTATTTATAATCAGAATCAAAAAAGGATACATAAGAAGGGCTACTGATATCAGTTGGTGGTAGATAACGGAAGGTAGGAGAAAACAAAGTGGGGAAATTTCTGAGATTTGATAAAAAGTAAAATGGAGGGGCACATTCTTTTCTTACATTGGTGGGAATAGGATAGTTGGCAATTAACATTTATACACAGAGAGATGTTTTGGGTAACAAGGTAACAATGAAGAGTTCTGTGACTCATGCTTTCGTGGGAGATTATATCCTGAGGGGTGTGGAGGAAAGATTACTCTCTGACATTCCAAAGGTATGTTATGTTAGATGCAGAAAGATAATAGATAGGCTCAGTTAAAGTAAAGATTGACTTTTGTCAGGGAAGATAATTGGCCTAGGTTGTGACTACCCACAATGATTTGCTTTTAATTAGAAGATTTTAATTTTAGACCATCCTATGTGGTTACTTTTGGTCTCTGAGTTTGTGTGGCCTGTCATGCACGCCTCTTTTGAGCTTGTCAGGTTTAATATGTAGCCACCCCCCCCTTTTTTTTTTTTGTCTATAG
Organism: Pteronotus mesoamericanus; assembly: GCF_021234165.1. NCBI lineage: Eukaryota > Metazoa > Chordata > Mammalia > Chiroptera > Mormoopidae > Pteronotus > Pteronotus mesoamericanus. The sequence goes on from NW_026555006.1 coordinate 18,703,595, forward strand.
TTTCCCCTTTTGGTTGAAAATCAATCCAAAGAATGAATTGATGACAAAACTATTGGTTGGATAATGTGGTCCCAGGATACTAAGAAGGCTCTTTTTCAGAAAGCCTTAGTGTCAACATTCCTCTTGCTGAATGGTGGACCACTGGGGATAGGACAAGACCATAACCTTTGATGACAATCAAGGCTGAATTTTTCCAAAGGAAAGGTGGGCGAATGAGAAGGACTCAGATACTACATGTCTTCATTAAAAATATTGTGATTACTCCTAATCTTTGAGCTGACATTGAAACTGGAAACGTCAGTGTTTGTTCTGCCTGTCACTACCAGAACCAAAAAGTGGAGATAAGGACTGAATCTTTATGGGTGTTTTATTCAGATGGCTGGTGATCTGAGAAGAGACAGGTCATGTACCCTCAAAAACCATCTGAACATCTCTTTTCAATTCGACATTTTTATAGGGAGAAGAAGGGGTGGGTAAGGGGTTTGGGGCAAAAAGGTTAATGGGATAATAGTTGCAATCCAGCCAGAGATTTTCCTGTATTTCTTTATCTGCTGATCAACAATTCTTTATCTGGTTCCCTCCTTGGCACACAATGGCTCAGATACCATCTTTATTGCTTGCAGACCCCCTGAGGGACAAAGGTTAATTGCTTATTGACCTTCTGGAGTCTAGTGGGCCATCCATTCCAGTTTCTAGAATAACAACTTTCCACGTGCATTAATCACTTAAGTCTATCAACTATAGTTAAGGCTAAAGTCTTTAACTCTTTAGTTCCCTTATCACCAGAATCTGAGTTTTTTGTTGTTTGTTTTGTTTTTCTGCATCTGGTATAACATATACATAGTAGGAAGAAGAGCTACAGCATTAAACCAGTAACACTCATTAGGAAAAGAAAATGTCCAACACTAGACACAGAGTAGTCTGAGGGAAACAAATGTCCCTGTCAACCCAAGAACTCTTTACATGTACCACCATAATTTTTTCTTAAGCTAATATATTTTTTTCCTCATCTATCATTTGCACCTTATGCTAAGTTTGGCCAGATAAATAAAAACTCTGTACTATTTAATGATTTAGTGAGATAGGCAGTGCTAAAACATGGAGAGTTATTCTTCCTAAAATGTTTTCTCTATGATATAAAATTGTCAGCAAACACTGGCCAGTGTGGCTCACTTGGTTAGGTGTCATCCTGCAAACTGAAAGGTTGCCACTTTGATTTCCAGTCACGGCACATGTCTAGGTTGCAGGTTCAGCCCCCAGTTGTGGCATGCAATAGACAACCAAGTGATTGTTGTTTTTCTCTCACATTGATATTTCTCTCCCTCTCTTTCTCCCTACCTTCCTCTCTTTCTAGAATCAATAAAAGGAAAATAAAAATAAATAAAAATAAAATTGTCTGCAAGAAAGTCAAGAGATTTTCCATTTCTTTATTACCAGTCGAACAAGATCTCTGCATGTCTTGATAGTTCGAATTACCTATAACTCTTATATCTAATTTGTGGTGATTTATGAGCTGTGCAAAAATATATCACCCACTTTCTCCACTGGACTACATGATCTATGTAGAGTATACCTCTGCAAATATATTGAATATCAAAAAGTGGCTTTCTGACCTAAGCGCTACCCACTCAGTCTGATTGCCCCACCTTCTTTCTCTGGCCTGCCACGAGCGTCTAAAGACCTATTTTTGCGAGCTGTCAAGTATTCCTATTTTCCTCACTTTATAGAATAGGAAATGAGACTTACAAAGTTTCAGTAAATCAAGTCCTCAAAGTCACAGAGATAGCAGGTTGAGTTTCAGACTCAAGCATTCTGGCTTCAAAACTCAGGTGCTTAACCATTATTCAAAAATGCCCGAGTCAGTATTTCATTACGAGTCAGTCACACGTGGATCCTTTTATATCATTGCGGAATGTGGCCTCATGATTTCTGGGTTACTTTCTCATCTAAAATGTTTGAAGCTCTGTTCTATTCTCAGATGAGATACTCACTGTATATATTAGCATGAGCATGTCACCTATCTTTTTTGTACCTTATCACCAAAACAAAGCAATTTTGCTAGAAGCTCACTCCTCAGTGTCTCTCTTGATATTAAATTTAATAAGTCCATCAACAGTATTTGGACTTTTATTTTCAAAATATATTACTCTTGTTGAAACTTACAACAGAGACCTTAACCTATACAGGAATTGGGTGAGAGGGCCAATGGGAGGAGCTCTCACACATTTATCTGTTGCCAGAGCCCTGCAGTTAGAACTCTGTTTTATCACATAGCTGCATGGTTGTAACAGCCCCTACCTTAACTTCCTCTTCCCCTCTATAAAGGATTTCCTCGATCTCTGTCCAGACCGAACCTTCACATGGCTCACTACAGCTGCCTGAGCCCAGGATTGCAATTCTTTCGCTTTTCCTGTGTAAATCCTTTTTGGTGACAGAACACCTAGTTGACTTTTGTTTTATGGCTGACATTTCTAATTTTGTCATATCAAACCAGATTCAGTATCTTTTTGTTATTTATAAAAGTTGTTTTCATGGGTAAATGAAAACAGGTGTTGTGATATCTGAATGGCTTTGGCCCAATGTGATCTACAAAACCCACAAATTAAGGACTTGAGCTGTAAAGTCTACTTCTACTGTGCCCCAGATTCCCTTCTCATAATTTCATTGGCAAAAGCCTAATGAAAAACAAACTTTTTTCTTGAGGTAAAACAAAATCATTGCCTATGTTTATGCTTGACAATAATAACATCATGTGAACATTGCTACCAGGTTCTTACTGTGCTGTTTTTGGTATTCAGTCATAATATCTTTACTCATAGCCTGGCTTTAATGAGAGTAATAGATGTCTTTGTGCATATCCATAAGAATTACAGTGTTGCTCTGGCTGGGTAGCTCAGTTGGTTAGAGCATTCTTCCGATAAACCAAGGTTGTAGGTCCGATCTCTGGTCAGGGCACATACAGGAATCAACCAATATATGAATAAATAAGTGGAACAACAAATTGATGTTTCTCTCTTTCTCTCCCTAAAATCAAAAAAATAGAATTAAAAAAAGAAGTACAGTGCTATTTTCATAGTGCCTATTACTATAATACTATTTTTACTCAAAGTATTTATTATAAAAGTAATAGAACTTTGAGTTGTATATAATGATTAGACATTAAAGAAATGTAAAGAATAAGCTCTCCCATTTTCTCTAAGTTATGTACCCATGCTGAATCTTATTCCCGAGAGGAATGAATAGTTTTTCAGTAAGTGTTATGGTATTCATGTTTTGTTTTTTACAAGCTAACTTACATGAAAATGTAGCACATGCCCCAACATATATAGTATTTACTATAGTTAAAGTATCTTTTATACATTGAAAAAGTTTTTTTAAGTACCTTGCTTATTGCAATTTTTAAATTAAAATTTTTGGTATTATTAATGTTGAGAAGGTAATATATGCCCATGGTATAAAACTTGAACACAAAAGCAAATAAAATGTGGGAAATTCTGGGTAGAGGGTGGCCAAGGAGGAAAATTGGGACAACTGTAATAACATAATCAATACAATTAAAAAAAAACAAATAAAGCATAAATAAAATGTAAACAAAATTACTCTTTCCATTGCAGATCCATAGCCTCTACTACCGGAGTAATTTTTATATACATTAATCCATATATATCTGTCTAAAATGAACGTAACACGGTGTATATTCTTGGAAAAGTGGATGAATAACATATACATTGCTTTCTCAACACTTTGCAGTTCTCAGAAATTAGAAATCACAACATACCAGCTCATATAAGCCCTCCTGCTTCTTGGTCATTCTGCAGACTGACTGACCAGTTTCCTATATGAATGGATACTTAAGCTGTATTCAATTTTTTTATTATTAAAAATGGCAAAAATAGATATAAAGAACATCCTTGGTCATCTTCACGTACATGTAGGAATACACCTGAAGGATAAAGTCCTACAAGTAAAATTGCTAAGTCCTAGGAATCCTTGTTACATAATATTGAGCTACCATCTAATAAAGTTTCCTCAATTTATGAGAGTAAAAAAGGCTTAATTTAGAGCATTTACATTGGTACCATCTTTTAAAGGATCCATTATTACAGTAACACTAAATAAAACATCCATATTTATGCAACTCAGGGTTTGTCCACAAATATTATGAGATAAACTAACTAGGACTGCTTTAGACACCCCTGGTGCCTAAGCATCATATCATATAAACATACTCATGTATGGTTATATATTACTCTTGAGATAAGTTGCAGTTGACAACATGTAAGATTAACAGAATATCAGTTAAATGTATATTAATGTATATTAGTATTTTGGAATCCATCCATTTTTCCCCCTAGGTGAAAACATTTTACCATGTCTTTAAAAGCTTGCAGACGGCTGTGTCCCTAAAGCTAATTTGAAAAGTAAATTACCGCAGTCTTACCTGTAAAATTTTAAGAACTGTTTGTCTTTTCTTCTCTTTTTTATTAATTGGTTTAACCAAGTTTCAGATTTTTAGTGAAGGTTTTGTAGCAACAGAAATATTCCTGAATTCCCTAGTCCTAGAAGATATTCACAATAGTAAATAGGTGAAGTCTGTATTGTCTAGGGAACAAGGAGCTTTTTGTTGTTTTAAAAGAATGATCCTTGTGAGAGTAGGGCTCTGGGTGCAGGTGAGTGGTGAATAGTGACAAGGGACTGTTTCCTTTTTCCTACAAGAATGTTGCTGCCAATTGTGTCATTGAAAGCGATTTTTGATAAGGATTTGAGGCTCCAATAAATTTTTCAAAGCCAGACTATCTTTTTCACCAGGGAGAGTTTTTCTGGGCACTTCAAAAGAAGATAATGATGCTTGAAAAAAAGGTAAAGTTTGATTAGCTGTTAGGAGGCTGTCAGAAATTTGCTTGGAGACCCCTACTCATTTCAATCCTGGCAAATGATGGGTCATTACGGAATTTATGGCAGGCGGCCTTCAGCTAAAGAAAATCCAAGCTACAAGCTTGGCAACTTTGGCCGCTGTTTTTGTTAGCAATCTCTACTTTGTTGCTTGTGTCTATCAGCCCCACCCTCAGGGCAAAGGGTGCTGGGGTTGGGGGTTGGGGAGTAGGGAAGGTCAAGGGCAAAGGCTGCAGTGAGAGGAGGCTATTTGTGTGGCCTATATGCAGGTTACTCGGTTTCCACACTAATCCAGCCTTTCGTCCCGTCTCCCGCGAACCTCTCGCCCGACGTCACACAAACGCCCGGGTGGCTCAGTGGAACAAGTAAGGCAGCTTCCTCAGGGAAGGGACTAGTGAATTTCGCCTGCAGGGACAAGCACCACGTGGAAACACGGACTCCGGCTGCAAGCCACAGTCTGCTTCGGGATGGGAAGACCCGGCGACGCTCCGGGCAACGCCTCCACTCCCAGCCAATGAGAAGCAGGGACTGCGTCAGGGTTTTCGCTCATTGGGTCGTGCTGGCTCCGCCCCGAGGGGATCACATCCCTCTCAGGCCACTAAAGTCTCAGCCAGAAGTCCCGGTGTCCGGCTGCCATCTGTTCACTGCCGGTTGCTGGCGTTTTTTCAGCTGCCTTTCGCCTGATTCCTCTGAGTCTCTTTCAAACCCTCACGCGCCAGTTTCTTAGTTTTATCTTCCTCTCTCTTTTCCTCTCTCCTTCCTTCGCAGCTTAACATGCAGAAAAAAGGCGTCTCCCCTCACGGATTCCTGCCTAGCTTCCAACACTTCGCCACGCAGGCCATTCATGTGGGCCAGGAACCAGAGCAATGGACCTCCCGAGCTGTAGTGACTCCCATCTCCATGTCCACCACGTTCAAACAAGGGGCTCCCGGCAAGCACTCGGTGAGCTGGGTCTGTCTGGGGCTATCCAGGGTTGGACGGGAAAAGAGATGGTTTGCAAATTGAAAAGGCACCCAAGTAATGTATAAAATGGCATACTCATCGAGAAGGCAGCTGGGAAGATGCTTACTACACCTGTCATCCTCCTTGCAATAAAACTTTTTATGGGATGGTCCAGTGATCATATTTCTTTTGATAAGCAGGACTAGAAGGAACGGTTTGTCCAACTTACCATCTAGATTTGGGCTGAAATTCATGTGATTCTGTCAAATTTGCAGTTTAAAACTGAGGGTTATAACTTCTTTGATTACTTTTAGCAGTAACAATGATAAAAATACAATGAGTCAGATAAAAAAAAATTAAGGGTTTCATTACTCACCTAGACACAAGACCATTCCCAAAGCTGTATTCAACTATCAGTAGTTACTGGGTACTTGCTTTGTGCTAAATACATACTTACCTGTGGTATATCATGTGTATTGCATGTGTTGTCTCAGATAATCCTGAAAACAGCCCTAGTCTGAACTATGTTCTCATTTTTCTTATGAAAGAAAACTGAGATTTATGGACAAGTAGCCCAAGTCCACAGAGCTAATAAGTGGTGGAACTGGAATTCCAGCCCTGCTCTGAACCCTGCTTTTAGTCATTAGGCTACATTGTGCTGTACTTCAGCAATGCTAGCAATAATCTAAATCATTGCATCACCTGAGCAGTGGGGCTTATCAAGTAGAAGCACAAGTCATGTAGTCAGAGGACCTGGGACTGATTTCTGACACCACCTCTTCCGAGCTGGGTGACCTTAAGCAAAGTTATCTAACCTATCCAAGCCTCAGGTTGACTCTGTGTAAATGGGGTTAATCATAGTATCTACAACATAAGCTGTTGATATGTATGGTAAACTGCATGGTACATTATAAGTGCTCAGTAGTTTGGTATTGCACAGTGATCACATTTATACTTTTTTCATTTGATCCTTAAAACAACCAGCTTAGAGTGGAGGGACAGGTGTTGTACACTTTTTATGGAAAAGGAATGGACCCAGAGTCACAGATAAATGACATGAAAGGCTTATGAGAGAGCCCTCTTTATTAACCACATACTTTTTCCTATTTTGGTAGCATACCTGATAGATACTGGAGTATTACATTTCTGAGGTTCAGAAAAAAAATAGTGAAATGAAATTTGTAGGTCCTAAACCTTGATTAAACTTCAAAAACCTCTTTTGTGTGTATGTTATATTAAGTTGAAGAAAATTCTTTTAGACTTAACCCTTTGTTTTTTCAGGTAGAGTTCTAAGGGCATTTCTTGTTTTAGGATACTTCTAGCTACTGTATTTTGGAATCAATATATGAACACACATCCTGCCTTCCCAGCATGTGGCTTTTTCCTGGTGCAGGGTTTTGTGAATGTGGGGCTGCTGGAGTTTCAGCAGAAAAGTTAACCATGTAGCTATGATATTAATCAATGTTTTCAAAGAGCCAGCAGGGATGGTAAAATCCAAACTCCTCTTAATACCTTTAAAAAACAAGTTAAGAGCACTAAAGAGAATGTAACTGGAGCATCTAATTCTACAGTTCCATTTGGAAAGCTATTGAAGGGTAAGAGGGTAGGAATTTGCTTCTAAAATATGCTTCTCCCCCACCCCCAACAAAGTTAAGTCTCTACAATGAATATTTATGGAAGCATAGGGTACCTTTCTGTGGCGACATGAATTCAAACAGGATTTTTGCGGTTTTTTTTCCTGTCTGGTGAGTACAACTGCAAGTCACATCAAGCAGGTGATGGTGAGGAAAGACGAGAATATCTGGAGCTCTATAAAATATGCCTACTCATGTTGTCAAAACCAAAGAAAGGAACAAAGCAACAAAACAAATACATATACGGAAATAAATACTGGGAGCTCCTGATTCAGGGACAAAGGTGTAAATCATGGTTGTGTGTTGTTTTTGTGCCACGGCAGGTGGGGCAGGGGTGGGGGACTGGAGGGCAGAAAGTGGTAGGATTTTTCCTCAATGTATAAATCTTGGGTTTGAGTTCTGGCTGTGACACTCCCTATGATATCTAGCTTTACTTTCCATGAAGCAGATCACAAGGGTTAAAGGAAATGACCGGATGAACACAGCTAGTATGGTGCCACACACATAAAAGGAACAATGCAAAATTTTGAAAGTAATGTGTGGAGCTGCTTTGCCAAGAATGACTCTATTTTTTGAGTCACTTACGTAGAGCCAAGATCTGATCTTTTTGAGCATTTGTAAATCTGTTCATAGCTTTCTGTTGGAAGCTAAACAGAACTTGCATCTCTTACTTCTTAGAAAATGAAATACAGGTTAGAATTAGGTTAACTCTTGGCTCAGGTGATTCCCTTTTCTTGATGTCCCCAGATTCATGGGTAGAAAGACAAGTCTAACATAATAATAATGCTAATAGTAAAAGGAACCAGTTATCTAGTAGTAGGCATGTGCTAGGCACCATGGAGAGGACCTGTATATTGTCCCTTTATTATCACAGTAATTTTGTGAATTATATATCTGTATTTTATTCCCATTTACGAATATTGAGATTGACTCTGGGAAATGTTAAGTATAACTTACCTGTTGGCATGTAGCTCATAAGTGACGGACAAAAAAACTCTAATTTGGTTTGGCTGATTTTGGAGCCTCTCCACACCACTGCACTGTTATGCTTTTAATGGCAAAACATGCCACAAATCAATAAAAATTCATTATAGTAGAATGAACCTGTAATTGTGGAGTAGTCTCTGTTATGACTCTGATAATAAACTTAAGTTCCTTAGAATGATCTCTGGCTTCTTTTCTTCAGGGTTTTGAATATAGCCGTTCTGGAAACCCCACCAGGAATTGCTTGGAAAAAGCAGTGGCGGCACTGGATGGGGCCAAGTACAGTAAGTGATTTCCAATTTGAAGGTTGTGAAGTCTGGAATCTATTGTGTGTACAGAGAAAATCACAGAAGCACAGAATGTAGAACTGGAATGAAAAAAGGATTAGCTAGTTCAAAACAGTTATTGTGTTAAACCATTGAATTACTTCCCAAGGTCCCACATCTGGTAAACTATGCATATGTATAGTTATTTGGTAAAAATAAATATGAATAGGGGCAAAATGGCAGAATTTTCCATTTGGTATTCATGTAGATACTCTTATCTGAAGCTATCAGTATAAATGGATAAAAATTAACTAAGTTTTATAACACTGTTTATGACAATATAAGCTTTCTTATATTCTGGTCCATTTACCCGATTATTTGTACCTGAGAATAGCAGGAAGATACATTTGCAATAGGCAGGTACTATGGATAGCGTGCTTTCAGAGATTAGGGGTTAATCCTTGAATCTTGTATTTTTTTTGTAAAGGAATGGATTGCTATTAAATCATTTTGTATTTTTTATATAAATGATAATAAATGAGGGCAAAATAATGAATAGAAAATAGGAGTCTTTGTTTCCTCATAGCAAGGGTGTAGGAATTATAAGAAATATTAATAACGTGAATTATTGGGTGGGTTTGGGATTTTGGGAAAGGGGTTGGTTTTATCTTGGATGAGATTAAACACAAAATTGCTGAAATTTGGTACTGTATTGGGAACACTTTTTTTCTGCAGGAGGTATAAAGACTGAGTGTTCTTATGTCAGACACCTTTTTCAAGTGGGATCCAGAAAACATGGTTGTTTTTAACTGGGTTTTGAAGTTTAGCCTTCTATGTGAATTATTTATTGGACCATAGATCTGCATAGTAGAAAACTGTAATCCTAATCTAAAATTTTCTAAGAGGATTTCACAATTTTATTTTTCAAGTTAATTAAATCATCCCTTCTACCACTCACAGGTGACTTTTTTTTTTATTATCAAGGGGATCTATTGATATTCTTTTACATTTAATGTGCACAATACCCGTTATTTTTTAAATTATTTATTTGTATTATGATTCTTCAACATGAGATCACACTTGTTTAAAAAGATTCCACATTAAAAATTAAAACTAAAATTTATTAAATTTATCAGAAATATCCCAGGTCTGATTCTGAGTTTTGTTTAATGATTTGCTCAATTACCCAGCCATATAGTTGATGAATCATATCTTAGCTCTATTCTTCAAGTTTGAAATTTTAGAGCCTGATATTTTTAAACTGTAATTTAATTGGCAATTGGTCTTTTATCTCAGAATTTCATGAAAGAATTATTTACTTGAAGTGTTTCAGAGAAATGTTATAACCAAAGCAAATTTAAATATATATTTTTTTATTATGTAGATATTTTGTCTCTGAAATGGAAAAGGGGTTTTGTGATGGTATTCATCAGGCGACTTCTGGTGGCTCAGCAGTGATGAATGTCCCATTAGCAGAGAGAGGCACATAAAATAATGCAAGTGAATACTGTGGTTGTTTTTAACCTATTGGTCTGACCTTTTGGTTTACTCTAACTTGGTTTTCATTTTAGATTTGGCCTTTGCTTCAGGTTTAGCAGCCACTATGACTATTACCCATCTCTTAAAAGCAGGGGACCACATTATTTGTATGGATGATGTATATGGAGGTAGGTGATCTCTTGCATTTGTGTTGTGTCTACTGATATTTAAAGATACCAAAGTGGGTCCTACATTATATTAACAATGTTGCCAAGATTACTGACTCTTTATTATCTTTTGAAGGTGTAATGGACACCTCCAAGCTGGCTAAGAGTTGGTAAAAAAGAAGCATCAGTGCCTAGGTCCATGCTCTGGAACAGCTCATAAGAGAGACTGAATAATAATAATTTTATTCAAGCTGTTGGAATGAGGATGTAGGGCTGGATCAACTTTTAGACATATTCTGCTCTAGGGAAGACAGTGTTTAAAAGGAGAATGTTCTAGTGTACTTTAAGATTTATACCAGCAATGAAGATTAACTATTGTAACCCAGGTCACTCTCAAAAGAACTTAACTCTACCCATCCCTTTATCTTCCTTCTTTTGTGGTTTTAGGGAGTGTTTTGAAAATTTTTTGAAAGTTATATACCCTTTCCTCCAAAAAGTTTATTTAAGGTGACACCCAACATTTATCATTTTAATTTTAGAGTCAAGTGGAAGCCTGTCAGTTAATCCAAATTTAACAACTTTCATTCTAAAGAGTTTAAATGCTAGTTTAAGTGGCAAGTGGGTAGGTAAAGAAGACATTGCCCTTACCTTTAAGCAAGACTCATTTTTGTGTTCAAAACAATAGCAACATTTTTTGCAAATATACATGTGTATTCCTAATGCTTCCAAATAATTAAAATGTGATTTCCAGAATATTGTTATCGTATTTGAACAAAGACTTAAATTTGTCAGGGACTCACCGACCAGAAATTATGAAGGGTTGTATATTTATATTAGGTCCCTATTATAGTTTGTTGAATTGAAATGATAAAATCTCAAACATTTTGTTACTTTTATAATGCATTATAAAAACCTCATGGCAAAAATAGCACAAAATCTTGAAACTTGCTGTTGATTTTTAACAACCTTTTGTACTATTTTTCAATCTTGTGTTATCTAAGGTCAGTCTCTACGTAACATCAGTAGTTCAGTATAAAAGTTCAGAGTATTGGTTTGTTTGTTTTTGGTCAACTGTTAATAATAGCAGTTTTCCCTTTAAATTTTGCATATGTAAAAAATCAAATCCCAGAACAGGACTTATAAAAGAAATTATACAAAGATGCATGATTTATCTTCTTTCATTATAAACTCTAGTTTGATTTATATTTTCTCATTTTTCTATTAGAACTTTCAGAACTGTGTAATAAAAATGTTGAGAAAGTACAAAGAATAATAACCAGTTTTCTTGTATTACCAAAGTATAGTTGGATTGAAAATTCATTTTGAATAATTCATTGACATTGGTTCATTTATTATAGATTTGAGTACTATGAAGAAATTGTTAAAAAAAGACATTGATATTTTGGGGAGCGTGCCCCTTAATATTTGAAGAGTAGAGATTGTGTGTTTTGAGAAACATTTTCTGCTTTATGCTTCTTGCTGTAGATATCAACTATGTTCTATTTGACTAACTTTTTTTAAGGAAAAGCTAAACCTTATATTCTTTACAATGTGATAGCCCAAATATTTAACCAAAGTAGAATTGCTCTTAGATGTATTTTTCTTGGCAATTGACACTTAGTAGTGTTTTTAAGGTGACTAACTATATCTATAAGGCATAATCATTAACATTCTTTTTTTTAAATAATTTATTTATTTTTAGAGTGAGGGGATGGAGGGAGAAAGAGAGCAGAGAAACATCAATGATGTGTGAAGGAAACATTGATCAACTGTCATACCCCCAACTGGGGGCCTGGCCTGCAACTCAGGGATGTGCCCTGATGGGAAATCAAACCAGCAACCTCTCGGTTTGCAGGCTGGCACTTAATCCACTGAGCCACACCAACCAGGGCTCATTAACATTCTTAATGATTATAAGGAATGAACATTCTTAATACAATGTCCTTGCCATTTCTTCTGATTTTCTTCTGCCTCAGGTACAAACAGGTACTTCAATAAGGTGGCATCTGAATTTGGATTAAAGATTTCTTTTGTCGATTGTTCCAAAACTAAATTACTAGAGGAAGCCATTACACCAAAAACCAAGGTACTCAGTTTTCAGTTTTGTCTTTTTCCCTGTGATGTTTTGTTTTCATCATTTCTGTTTAATGGAGGACATAATTTAAATTTGAATAACAAATTTTATCAGAGCCATTGGAAACCATCAACAAGAATAAAATAGGTCTGTTGTCACCTAAGTATTATAGTATAATGATTTGGCGCATAAATTCCAGAGTGGGTTTCAAAGCTTAATTCTGCATCATGGTTGGTGTGTGATTACAGGCAAATAATTTGAACAAAGTTTCAATTTCTTCATTTGCAAAAATGGGGATAATTGTACCTGCTTTACAGAAAGGTGGTTGTGTGAATTAAAGGCATATGAAATAAGACAGAGATCAGGCATATGAAATGCTTAGTACAGTTCCCAGTACATGATAACTTATAAAAAATTTGTTAGCAAAAGCACACAATTCTTAACTGCATTACCAAGCTAGTATTGGTAACAGAAGTCATCACAGAAATTGGGTTACAGAAAAAGAAGCTTGCCAAGTCCCCTGAACCCTAAGTATAGTGGCTTTTTAAGGGCTCTAAGGGATACTTCAGCAAAATAATGGAAGTAGAGAATGAGCCACTAGCAATCTTTAGCCTCCATCCTGGGAAGCTTGTATGCCACCGGAAGGTGTTTTGTCTCTTAGTGAATAGCATATGTGATATTCTTTCTTGGGACCTCATTTAAATTCTGAGTGGGTAAAAGAAGGACCAGTTCTTTTATAAGTCAGTCCTTTCCAACTTTTTGCTAATGATTAGAAGGTTTGAGTTGTATTCAAGGTCATGTTGCAGTGTCTGCTAAAAAGTGAAAATCTTTTTTCACACAAATACGTTAAAGATTAACACCAGGGTGAACTTTGAGTGATTAAGATTTATTTTCAAAGGAACTAGTTTTTTTTAAATCTTCCTTGGGAGAAAAGATACTTAATTAAAATAGCTGTTCTGTCTTTCTAAGGAAGGAAAGCAAATTGTGAGTATATTAATTCTTGTCAACAGAACTTTATGTAGTGTTTCTTTACTGACTTGAATTAATATATTTTCCCCCTGAAAAAGTAGATTTTTTTCATGTAAAACTACTATGCACTTATTTTTTTGCATGTAAATCTACTTTGTACTTATTTGCTTATTTTAATTTTAATTATTATTTTTAAAGGTTTTATTTATTTATGTTTAAACACAGTGGAAGGGAGGGAGAAAGGGGAAAAGAAACATTGATGTGAGAGAAACATTGGTTGCCTCTCAGTCCCCAACCAGGGGCTTGTCCTGCAACTCGGGCATGTGCCCTGACCACGAATCGAACCAGTGACCTTTTGGTTTGCAGGCTGATGCCCAACCCACTGAGCCACACCAGTCAGGGCTAATTATTATTAGTATTAGTATTTAATGAGTGGGAATAATAAATACTAACTCAGAAATAATTTTTATAGATTCTTTAAGTAATTCAATTCTTGTACACTGTACATTTCTTGAACTACCTTATCTTTTCCACAGTAAATCTCTAGATTTTTGCCTGTTTATGTAATACAAAATATTAACTTTAAAAAAATCAGTAGATAATGTCATACCGTGTTTAACAAATAGAATTCTTTTTTTTTTTTTTGTCTTTTCAATAGCTGTCAACCATCCACTATGTGCTTGAGCTGTGCTAGAGTTTGGACTATAGATATATATGATACTCTCTCTTTCTTAAGTGAGCTGTAGCCAGGTTTTGTGTTGTGTGTGCTACTTTTCTTCTTTATTCTTAGACTCTTGCTCTTCAAGTCCTGGGCACTTATTTTATAATTTCTAGTGCATCTGCCATTATTTAAGTTAATATCAAGGACATTTTTGGCATCCTCTTCAATAAAAATTCTAGGATGTAACCTTAGACAATATGTATTATCTTTGAGAATAAAATTTCCAGACACTGAATTATGTCTTTGGAACACATCCTCTTTTTTATGGAAAATAATTACAATAACTAATTTCCGTACTTTTCTGCTTTCATGCATACTATCTCATTTGATCCTTACAATTGCTCTATCAGGTAAATATTACCAACCCCATTGTACAGATGAAAAATTTGAGGAATATAGAGGGCAAGTTACTTAGCTATGACCTCTCAGAAATTTATGGGTGCTAAGATTCACATTTGAACCTTTCAACTTCATCATCCAGGCTCTTCTGATATATCCTCTCAGATGGTTGCAAGGTGTGGGATGTATGTTTGTACAGTGTTTTTTATAGACTTGTCATTTACTGAATTATTTTAGCTTGTTTGGGTTGAAACTCCCACAAACCCTAACTTGAAGATGATTGACATTGAAGCCTGCGCACATACTGTCCATAAACACGGAGACATTATTTTGGTCGTGGATAACACTTTCATGTCGGCATATTTCCAGGTAAATGTAAATAAAATTTTTGGTACGATGAGTAGACTACACAGGCAGCTGTAATTGGATTGAAAAGATATTAACCAATGGTAGAAGACCCAAATATAATTCTATGTCTACTCAATAACTACGATTAGATTTTATGAGTGTGAACATGATTTTAATGTGAACAAGTCCTTCCTTTCCTTAGGTTAATATCTTGTATGGGACTTTGTTTTACATGTTGTCTTAATTAAAGCTTTTAGGATTTCTTAGGAGTGTAAATTCTCCAAAGATGTGGCCTTATTTTGTGATTGTATTTGTCGGTGCCTTGCACATAGTAGAGACTTGATTGTTTATGTGCTAGTTACAAGTTAGTGATATTATTTTTACAGTCATCCCTAATAGGTTTTTATCTGATTGATCTTCCAAATAAAAGGAAAAGAAAAGCTGTACTCAGTGACATCTTAATGTATGTCACATATAATGTTTATTCATTTCTCTCCCTTTCTAGTTTCTCTTCCCTCAGCACCTATAGATTATGCATAACCCTTTATGCATAGCCCTTTGGCTTATTTGTATTATAAATTTCTACTGTATGTTTCACATTGTAGCTATAAGTATTTAAGAGTGCTCCTTTTAAACTATCTTTTTTTTCTAACTATCCCTCTACATTACATCTTTCCTTATCCCCAAAGCTTCCCATTTATCCTTCATTTCTTTCTTTTTTATCTCTTACTTTTTTCCAGATTCTTCTTCCTTTCTGTTCCATTTTGCTGCTTTTTGTAGATCATCTTGGGATATCTGTAATTGAATAGTTGTCTGTCCCACCATCTCTTCATTTTCCCTCCCTTTCCTCTGAGCAACCTAATTTTGTTTCCTTTCCTTATTAAGAGTTACCTCCTCTCTGCTCTTTCCTTTCTGCTTGGACCTCATGGTCATTCTTACTAAACTTTCTGTAGTTCACCTTTATTATACAGAGTTCCTGAAACCCCAGCTCGTTTTCTTCAGCTCTTCAATTAGGCACATGTTTACAAGCTCAGTTGTTTACATTTCTACCCCTTCTGTTTTGGGTGCCTGAGGTTTGGCCAGGCTTCTGCCTTCCTGTGACTAGCTGACCTTCTGGCAGTTTGCCTAAGCCTGTTCTTCACCTTCCTTCATTTTATTCAGAAGGCATTACCATATTATATTTCCCTTTCCTAAAATACTCCTCCTGGCTAAGTTGTATTCAGATAGTTTCACAGCCACTTATCTTAATGATATACATACAGCGATGCCTTGGTATCCGTTTCAAGAACCCCTGTGGATACCAAAATCCACAGATGCTCAAGTACCTTATATTAAACGGCATAATATTTGTATATAACTCATGCACTTTCCCTTGTATACTTTAATTCAGCTCTAGGTAACTTATGATATCTAATACAATGAAATGCCATGTAAGTAGTTGCTATACTGTATTATTTAGAGACTAATGACAAGGAAAAAAAGTCTGTACATATTCTGTACAAACATAAGCAATTTAGGCCTAACTACATAGTACTTGTCAGCAATGTATAACTTTTTCTTCAAATATTTTTCCATCCATGGTTGGCTGAATCTGTGGATGTGGACCACTGCAATAGAGTGTTGACTGTATCTTTAGATGCTTCTTGTATCATCTTGTAACAGAAAACCTGATAAGATAGTGTGTTTCTAAGTGAAAATCTCCTAGCATTATCTATTTGTCACAGGTGATTTTCATTCTTAGATTCTTTATCTCAGTTTCTTGCCCCGTGTACCCCTTAAAGCCGATACAACGTAGGATTGATCTGGCTGAGTTATGGTGAGTCTTGTATCTTCCCAAAGAGATGGCGTGATGGCGTGAGTTGTTACAGCTTATTACTCATCAGCCTTGGCCCTCTTTCTCCTGTTACCATCACTAAAAAAGGTCCAGTTTTTCTACTTTCCCGAAGCCCACATCACATTGCTCATGACAGGGATGACAGTTTGCTTTTTTTCAATCTGGAGTCATTCCAGTTGAATTAGTCAGAGTCATTGTTCCTAGGCAACCACATGCATTGATTCTGCAAAATACACCTTCTGAAATGGTCCTTTCACTGTTTTATCCTCATTAAAAGTGTGTATATTCTCTTTCTTGCCTGAATTTTGTCTTCTGGATCTTCTGTGAGTCTCACAAAAGGCAAAATAGACAGATATACCAGCATAAAAGTTTCAGAGTAGAGCCTCTGGATTCAGGTAGTCTGGGTGTGAGCCCTGGTTCTACTGTTTTTTGTTTGTTTGTTTGTCTTGTTTTTTTAATCTGAGTGATCTGTTTTATTTTTCTTAGTCTCTTTTCTTCATCTGTACAATTAGAGTCATAAAAGTACTAATTTATTGAGTTAGGTGAAATACAGGATCTGGGGCAATGCCCCTTTTTATTATAATTTTTTTAAAAGATTTTATTTATTTTTAGAGAGACGGGAAGGAAGGGAGAAAGAAAGGGAGAGAAATATTGATCTGCAAAAGATACATTGATCGGTTGCCTCTCACACACCCCCAACTCGGGACCTGGTCTACAACCCAGGCATGTGCCCTGTCTGGGGATCGAACCGGCGACCCTTGGTTCACAGGCTGGCACTCAACCCACTGAGCCACACCAGCCAGGGCTACAAAACCTTTTATTACAGAACCATAAGCATGTAATTCTGTAACATAACAATATCACACTCTGGCACACCATAGGGCATTTTAGGTGAAATGTTCAAATGGCTGTCCGTCTCGTGTGAGATGTTCACGTGCCCTACCAACCACACTCAAGCAGGTCTTACTTCTTCTGGAACCTGCATTTTGCACAGTGCTTCACTGGCATATGTAAAACATTTAACATGGTTCTTGGCACATAATGAGATCAACAGATGCTAGTTACTGGTTTTTCTTTTGACCATAGAGTTTACAGAATGTTAGTCCTGTAAGAGACCTTAGATATCATGTGGTGTGACTCCATCACTTATTTTAAAGAAAATATAAATGGGAAGATGTTGATAATATATTGTTTAGTGATAAGGTGATTACAGCAAAGAAATATTAAGACTAAAAGATTAATCTACAGAACAATCAGATGAGGAAAAACAATCCAATCTAATTTCTTTATAGGTGATTTAAGTTTGGCAAAACTAGTATAATAAAAGAGTAATTAAGAATCAAGATCATGGCAAACCAAGTGAATAAGCACAACATACATTGTCAGGTTTTAATGATTAAAAATCTAACAGATTAGTTTTACTTGACATAACAATTGGTGAATGTTTTAGTCAATTATTTTACATGACTATTGAATCATAAGAATGCCAACATTTCTGCTGTAGGTCATAAATTTAGGGGTCAGTCAGGAACTGCTCTAAAGAAACAGTTCCAGAAGACCTGCTGACCTGAGTTTCTCTGCTATTCCTAAAAAATTTGGGCCATTGGATTGACTATTGGGTCCAATACTTTGTGTTTTTATTTGGGGGAGGATGGAAAGGGAATGTTTATATTAGAGATCCTGGAAAATTTTAAAGTGTACATACTTTTAAAAAATTAGACTAAAAATGATAGTTATAGTAACAAATAGGCAAGTAATGAAGAATATTTTAAGTGATTTCTTATTTAAAATAAAAACTTTTTTTCTTTTTAGCGACCTTTGGCTCTGGGAGCTGATATTTGTATGTATTCAGCAACAAAATATATGAATGGTAAGAAATGCAGAATCTATACTTTGAATGTTCTTTTCCATGGATCGAAGAAAATAGCACAGGGCTTGACATTTTGATTCCTTCTGCTATTATTCAGGTTTTCTCCGACTCATGTAGAAAGTGAAAGAATTATACTTTGATTAAATATTAAGATTTTATTCATAGCAGACAAAAATAGGCTCATGACTTCTAAGCAGAAGATTAAAATTTGTTTAAAAAATTATGTTTTTATCCTGCTTACAGCTTAAAAAGAAACATTTATTTTTATATGGTTTTTATTTTATTATTTTAGGTTATGACTTTTGCTATTTTCGAATTCAATAAAGTTTATTTAAACTTATTCTATTGGGCTTTTTTTCAGGGTCTTTTCAAGTGAAAGTCATATTTTAGAAATTATAAATTGGAGAAAAAACATACATTGTTTCTAACTTAATACTTTTTGTTCTAGGCCACAGTGATGTTGTCATGGGCTTAGTGTCCGTTAATTCTGAGAGCCTCCATGATAGGCTTCGATTCTTGCAAAATTGTAAGTATTAAAAGATCTGGATCCTTCTATGCTCTCAGAGGGACTACATTTAATATTTGTGTTTCCACTAAATATTGTGAAGTGATAGTGTTATACTAATTTAGAAAGAAATGAGAAATAAAGGTGAAAAATTTGGCTCTTTAGAGGAATGCAGGAAAATAAGGTTAAAAGGATATAGTTAGAGCATAACAGGGCTTTACAACATGACACACAGGATGAGATTTGTTATTTTGCAAGTCCATGTTAATTCTGATTATAATATCAAGCCCAAGTGAATTTTTAGTTTTAAGACTTAATGGATATTTTCTTTTAAAAAACACCCAAACATTTGACATGTTGGCTTTCTTATACTGTGTTTTTATATCTGGAATAGTGTTGAATTTTAAATAGCACTTAAGATATAAACTTCCACTTTTCAACAGAGGTCTACACATCACTTCTTGTTTAGATTGTTTAGTTATCTCAGTATCGATAGGAGTATTTAAAGAGAATTTGATTAATTATTACAGTTTGACAGACACATGATACAAACATAATTAGGGATAAGAATGCCCTTCAAGGAAATCAGTATTAAAATAACAAAAGGAGGGAAAACCAAACTCAATGCTTGGTAAGTTTCATTTATTATAAAAAGTAGGAGTGTGCTCTGTATCCTGGGAACATGTAAAGTCATAGGCTGCTTTAGACAAAAGCTAAATAGAATGTCAGTGGAACATTCAGTAATGACAGGAGCTGAACTGCTTTTTCCCCCTTATATTGTAATACTTTTCAAAGAAATACAAGTTTCAGCTATGTGCAGTATGTCATCCTATTAAGATCATAAGAAGGACTGCTTATGTTCATATTTGAGAAGTTATTGTGTTTGTATGCAGGTTCAAGATATTCATTTTCCCTCTCATTTTAAAGCCTATTTCTCTAAGCTTATTTTATGCTTCATTTTCATGCTTCTGATTTGCTACATTAATTCCCACTCCCTCTACCCCCCACCAAAAAAAGAGAAAAACTTAAGCATTGGGTTTTGTAGTTGGCTTCTCAGAGACACTGTATTGAGAAAGAGGGGCCAGAATTTTGTGGGTTCTTACCCACCTTCACACTAACCCAGGGTATGTTTATTTTTCAGCGCTTGGAGCAGTCCCCTCTCCTTTTGACTGTTACCTCTGCAATCGAGGCCTGAAGACTCTACAAGTCCGAATGCAGAAGCATTTTGAAAATGGAATGGCAGTTGCTCAGTTTCTGGAATCACATCCTCTGGTAGAAAAGGTTATTTATCCTGGTATGTTAATCTGATTTCTAAGCTCATATCCTTGGGATTGTGAGGGTTATCCTAAGCATCCTGTGTATGTAGCATTTATTTGTGAGTTAGTTGCTTTCATATATTTTTCTGTTCTTTGATTGTTGAACACTGGTGTGTGTCTGGCTCTGTGGCGTGGGTCCGGTGGTAAAGAAGGTAGACGTGGCCTCTGGCCTTGTGTTGCCTATGGTCTAGTGGATGCTTGGATTTTAAGAAATTAGTCTTATGCATTAGGTTAGCAATTTTCAACCTTTTCCATCTCATGGCACACATTAAGTAATTTCTAAAATTCGACAGCACACTAAAAAAATACATCTTTTGCCAGTCTGACAAAAAAATCAGTATAATTTTGATTCATTCACACTGGACAGCTATTGTTGTGTTGGCTGTTGTCATTTTTTATTTGACCATCTAGGGGAAAAGAGGTCAGTGCCCCAGACTAAATCAGGTAAAGCATGTTTTAAAAATTCTTGCAGCAACACTGGCTGGAAATCGCTTCATTAGATTTTCCAGTGATAGTCTTTAGCATGCAGGTTTGTTGTACCTATTTCAGGATTGCAACGTGGTACTTTCCCCTTGATTTGCTAGTCTACTATTCTGCATTAGCTCTAACTTTTATCTGATTTAAGTTGGAACTTAATACATCTCAATTTGAGATTTGATACTTAGTACCAAAATTCCCCCAAAGCTCTCTTACTTTGTTTTTGAATTCCTTCAGATCCCACAACCTGAAGAAACCCTCAGGTGGAGTTATCAGACTTAAGTGTTACTATTTGAATTTATTTTACCAGTCTTTTAAATTGTGGCGGTGTGGTCTTAAGTAAATAGTTATTTTATACTTAGGTATCTAGGCACATAGTCTTGGATATACCGGAGCATCAAACATGATTCTTACCCTCAAAGAGCTTTAATAAGCCAAGGCAGAAATACAGGGTAGGGCAAAAGTAGTTTTGCTGTTGTGAGTACATGAAACACACAGTTTATTCTTATATTATCATTTATTATTTATTGTGTCATTTTCTACACAAACAGTTGTAAACCTACTTTTGCCTCACCCTGTATATAGGAGATTAAATGCCCTATATGCACTGTAGGTAAGGAAGTATAGCCCTGGCTGGTGTGGCTCAGCCGATTGAGTGCTGACCTGTGAACCAAAGGGTCTCTGGTTTGATTCCCAGTCAGGGCACATGCCTGGGTTGTGGGCTATGTCCCCAGAAGGGGGCACACGAAAGGCACCCACACATTGATGTTTCCATTTCTCCCTTCATCTCTCTAAAAATAAATACATAAAACCTAAAAAAACATGAAGCTAGCGAGATGGAGACAGGGGCCAGAACAAGTAGCCAGCTGTGACCGTCATGTAAAGCTCATTATTAGGCATAGTGGTAGCTTACTTAAGCAAACTGATTTTTTTCTTTGTTTTGAAATTACAAGTTTAATCCTAAAATAAGCCTTTATTACAGGGCTGCCCTCTCATCCTCAGTATGAGTTGGCAAAACGTCAGTGCACAGGTTGCTCTGGGATGATGACCTTTTATATTAAGGGCACTCTTCACCATGCTGAGACTTTCCTCAAGAACCTAAAGGTAAACTTCCTTTTCCCCCTCCATTTTAAAATCATTTTTATTTTTCAATTATGGTTGACATACATTATTATACTAGTTTCTGGTGTACGCCCCAATGATTAGACATTACATAACGTACTGAGTGATCTTCCCAATACATTGCTCGCCCATCTGAGACCATACAGAGTTATTCGAATATTATTGACTATATTCCCTGTGCTGTGCTTTAAATTTCCATGACTGTTCTGTAACAACCAATTGATTTTTAAATTGTTGAGGAAAGACAGAGCAGTTCATTATCTCTCAAATCCATGGTTTTGAACCTGCACGTCACACCCACACATCTCTTTATCATGACGTGCATCGGGTTAGAAAATGACTTTGGTGTGGTAACGGATATCTGAATGTGTTTACATATTTAACTTTCCAGATACTGCCATCAATTTGAGAGAGACAGAATATTCTAGTGCATTGGTTTCAAATTTATTTAAAAGTACACCCCCTCTCCAAATGATATATTATGTGAGGCCTCAAAGAAGAGGGGTTTTTTTAGTATAATGTGGGAGTCTATGCTGAAATCCAGCCTAAGAATGGCTTTCCACACCCTGTGCCTCCCAGGCTGCATGTGCCTGGGGTGAGGGAAGGGAGGAGGCGTTTGTCTACATTTCACAGTGGCAGGAAGTTCTCGGGGGCCCTGGGAGAGAGGCCTACATAACCACACACTGAGGTTACATTGACCTGATGCGGTAAAGTCTGAGTTTTAAGTACTGTAGGTTTAAAGATTAGGATGCTACCAGATGAGTCAAAGCCCCCATGGTATCTAAAATTTGTCCACTTCTAAAATCAGAAAGATAGTAGTGTATGTTTAATTTAATGTGGCTGTGAGAGTAATTTTTAGAAGAGTTGTATAGGACCAAATTAGGAAGGTATAAGAGATTAGCCTTTATGAACTTCTAGTGTTTTAGAAGTTTACGCAAGATATGTCTAATTAATGAAATCATTGTTATGGATTTTATTCTCATTTTTTCTCTGACTTTCTTGCCCAGTTTAGAGTTTATTCATAATCACTATGTTCCACCCTCTGTCCCAGGGCTATTTTTTTAAAAAAAATTATTTTTAGATTTTGTATTCTTATTTTAGTGGAAGGTCTAAATTAATATTTTCTTTGTCATAGTTATTTACTCTGGCTGAGAGCTTGGGTGGTTATGAGAGTCTTGCTGAACTTCCGTAAGTATATTTTTCTTTCTCATATGTTTTAATTTTGATGCTAGCTTTCATGATCATTTGGAAAAAGAGTATGATAAAACCAGATGTAATTCAAGATACTTAATGATCAGAACAGTATGGTACTATCTAATCAGAACAGACTCTAACTCAACAGAATGGAGATACTGATGAAATCTAATGGAGGCTACTTATCAGTGTCCTCCCGAATTTTGCTTCTACCCCTGTTCTGTCTGAAGGAGATTCCAGCAGCAGTTGTACAGTAGGCTTTCTGGTCTTTGGCACAGGGATACTTGTTTTATCCCATTCCGCTCTGGAAGGGAGGTGGGAGACTGTCCTGGAAGGGCTGATTTCAAGGCCCCCTGGCAAATGGGGAATGTGTCTCTGATGAAATACCTTCACACCTTGATTGCCAGAGGGGGGCCCAACTAGATATCATCAAATACATTTACTTTCTGTTCAACCTTGAATGGCTCTATGTTGTTGGCAAGGTAAATGCAAAATCTAACTTGGTACTCCTGGACCTTCACTATCTGACCCAATCAATTAATTTAATTTTATTAAAGCACCAGAGGATATTAGAATATGAAGCAGCCTATGATTAGAGAGTACAGCATATTATTTTACAGCAAGGAAATGTATTGAGAAAGTTTTGCTGATGATTACTCAAATGTCACATGGGAATATATTAATGACTTCAGTCTTGAGGTTTTGCAGTGAAGGGAGCTAAAAGCAGCCTGGATCTTGATTTGAGACCTGTTCTACCAATTACATAAACTTTGAGCTCCAATTTTTTATCTATAAAAGGTGCTTAATTAAAATAATAATGATCACTTATTGATTACCTGTCCCATCAAACATTCCTGAACTATATCCTGACTTCACTATATGTTACTGTGACCATATATTGTTAATTATTGCAATCAAAAGCATCACCTAATAATTTTTTAAAAGATTTTATTTATTTATTTTTAGAGAGTGGGGAAGGGAAAGAGAAATGGAGGGAAACATTGATGTGTGAGAGATACATAGATCAGTTGCCTCTCACATGCCCCCAACCAGGACCTCGCTCACAACCCAGACATGTGCACTGACTGGGAATTCAACCAGCGACCTTTCTGTTTGCTGGCCAGTGCCCAACCCACTGAGCTACACCAGTCAGGCCACCTAATAATTTTTAACTGTACTAAATGCACATCGTATGTTTTTGTGTTTTCATTTCCATAAACATTTTCTGGAAGCACTGTGCTGAAGGATTACTAAAATTTATGCACATTTTCTACCCTCTCATAGTAGCCTACAGCTTCAGGGGATAGTTAGGAAATTTCACAAAGTTAAAAAAAAAAGATGCCCAAATAATGATTCAAATAATTAAGATAACATCTATAGGTTTTGTTAGCCTTTCAAGGAAATGCCTGCTAGAAAGTCTGGATGCACAAGAGGGCACACTCAGCATAGGAAGTTGGGTTATTTTTCACAGGAATGAAGTGTGTGTTACTTTAAGGCCAGTTTTAAAAATAAACCTCTCCAGATTTGGTTTAAAGTTGCTTGGTCCTCAGGCGCTCCAGCAAGGTCATAACCCCATTGCCAGTAGATGAATGAATTTAGGTCAGAGCTTGTCTGTTCTATCACCCTCCTTCTGTGTCTCCCAACTTGGCTGCAACTAGTGCAGCATTGCAATAAGAGAGGGAGGAAGCAGAGCCAGTATGCACTGGGTTGGTCTCCCAGCCTGAAAATGTGTATTAATTTCATGACCTTAGAAAAGTTACTGATCTTCTCTCAACCTCAGTTTTCTTACGTGTAAAATGTGGATAATACTGTGCCCAGCTCTTAGGGTTGTTGTGAGAACACGGGGAAAAATAATTCCTAAGCTAATGCCTTGATTCATATTAAGTGCCCAATAAAAGGTTGACTACCATTATGAATTATTTTTTATTAGCCATCTCCTACATTACTATATTACAAGTACATTCCACATACTTGTAAGTCCTTTTTATATGTTCCTTTCATTAATGGCTGTGACAAAATTTTGAAATAAATATTATATACAATTTTTATCCATTAAAATTAATTATGCACATAAATGACCTAGAGTGCCTGTCTCATGGCAAGCATACGGTAAATGATAACTACCGGTATGTCGGATAAGGAAGTCTACTCTGAGGACAAGTAAGTTTTACAAGTCCCCATAGCCAGTGTGTGGAAGGGCTGAGATTCATACCCAAGTCTATTGGTCTCAGAGGACTAACTTATTTCTTCCTGTGCACACTTTTTAAAGGAATTAAGACCCTGAAAAGGCAGAACATTTTAAGGAGGGTGTTTATGTGTAAAACTTCATTAGAGTGATGAAAGAAATCCATTTACTTCGACCGTGACGGAGATTTTCTTTCCATGGGTCTGAAGTGAGATGGGAGAAAGCAGCTTAGATATTGACTGTGCTGCTGGTGTGCAGGGAAAGGCTGAGTGTTGGTGGCAGTGCGTGTATCAGGGCTCAGAAAGACTCTAAGCTCCTCCATGATGCCTTAGCCCACAGAGGTTTCTCCCTCTTCTGAACTCTGGCAGTTCTTATTGTCACGCGGGTTTGGCATTTGCTGTTAACTACTCTGTTTTGCGAATTATCATAGTCTTTAGCTCCTGCTTTGTTACCTAGGGTAAAGAAAATAATCTCATTCTTCTTGGTTTCCCAATTCTATAGTGCATGACCCATGGTAGGTGCCTTACCTCTGTACCTGGGTTATGTGCCGAATTCTTAATGTACACTGGCTGTTACTAGTGATCCTAGGTAGCCTTTACCAGATCTGCCTCAGAAGGTCCAATTATGGATTGATTCATTGATCCAGAGGAAATTAAGTCTGGTTAGCTCTTGGTCTTAAGAGGCCTCTTATAAATCCAGCTGGCTGGTTATGGGGTATATGATTTTTGACCAAGGCCTCATTCAGGCAAGGTATTAAAATCCACACTGGGGAGGCTATGTCTTTCCCTCTCCCGTGCTTCCATGCAGGAGGAGCGTTTAGACTAAGTACACCTTACTGATGGTATAAAAATGATAAAAGATTGTGAATTTCAGTTAAAATAATGACTTAAAAAGATAATATTAACAAGTTCTTATTTTTTGCCTGTGGAAAATTATAGGTGTATGAAGAATTTGATAGTGTAGAAAAAATTTTAAGATAACTGCAACTTATGAGTCAGAACTATGCCTCCACTGATATAATATAGTGATCAAAAATGTGCTTACTCTTCCTTCCAGGGCAATTATGACCCATGCATCAGTGCCTAAGAGCCACAGAGAGGTCCTTGGGATTAGTGACACACTGATTCGTCTCTCTGTGGGCTTAGAGGATAAAGAAGACCTACTGGAAGATTTAGATCAAGCTTTGAAGGCAGCAGTAAGTTTTAGTACTTTAGTGTTTGTGGGTGTGTGTGTATGAGGGTATGTGCTTGATCTTGGTGGGGCTCACTTTATTTATAGAGAGAGGGCTTGCTGTGAATGCTTAAAAGTTTTCTCTTCCTACAATAAACAGGGTGTATAAATGTGCAGGGAACTCAGTGAAAGTCCAGATTTAAAAGATGATAGCATTCAGAAAAGAGTCCTTAAAGAGCAGGTGAAGTTATTGCCAGCATATTTAACAACCTGTTTTTCTTGTGCACCGTTATTACAGCATTCTCCAAATGCACGTTGAACTTCGCATACCAAAACTGCTATTAGAAGTTGCTTCCTGAGAGATCATCTAATCTGAATAATTGAAGGGACCATGAATGAACTTTTGCAGAATGTTCAAGTGAAAATTTTAAGGGACCTCATTTCCTTTCACAGCTGTAATTTTCCAGGGATCACTCCTATTGAAAACAGTTACCTCTTTCCCTTATTATCATTGACAGATCAATTCCGTTAATATCTTTTTGTTAATTTTGGTACCTATTTGCCTCTTAAGGAGGTAAAATTTGGGTTGCTTTTTTGGATTGTGCTTTTTTTTTTTTAAATGCTTAAGATTTATATTGACCATGTTTACAGTATAGTGATTATTCACTTTTGATGTTTTCTCAAGAATTTAAATTATTAAATGAATGTTTTTAAATCAAGTGTGATTTTTCATATTGTTGAAATCAAGTGTGATTTTTCATATAGTTCTTAAAGCAATGGTTTGCTCCTAATTATGGTAAGCCAAAAATAAATTGATGTAAAGTCTACTGTGAAATTCTACCAATTTAAGGCTGTATTTACTATTTTAAAAAAAATAAACCTAATTGTCAAATGCATTCTATTGTGCTATTTCTATATTATAAAAATTAACTTGTATTCCTGGGCCCTTTTTAAGATTTTATTTATTTATTTTTTGACATAGGGAAAAGGGGGGGAAAAAGAGAGGGAGGGAAACATCAGTATGGGGGTGAAACAGCAATCTGTTGGTTGCCTCTGGCACACCCTCACCCAGAGCATCTGGTCCATGACCCAGCCACATGCCTTGACCAGGATTTGAACTGGCTACCTTTAGGTTTGTGGGATGACAGCCAACACACTGACCCACAAGAGTCTGGGCCTGGGCCCTTTTAATTCTCAGCTCCTAGAGGTCTCAGTCATATCTATCTATGTTAATTTTTATAAATTCAATTGTATAACTATCATACCCAGTGTTTGCAAATTAAATGTAAATTCTATACATAGCAAGTCAAAATGGACTTTTATAGAGAGAAATAATACCTTTCAGATTTTTTTCTGAAACAGTAGATTTGTGAGGCTAAAGGAAGAAATGCTTAATACAAAATCTTATAGTTTGAGTGCATAGCAAGTTATTGTCTGTCAATAACTCATAGGTCAAATAATTACATTAAAAAAATTTTTTTATACTAAAAGCTTTCAGTTATTTGTTTGCTATCACAATTTGTTTCAGTTTAAAAAAAGCGTATTGAACCTGATTAATAATAGTACTGCATTAGTATGACACATTAGTAGAATGTGTCATACTAATACACATTCTGAATTATATGTCTTACCTACATTCTGAATTATACCTATAGAGTGTGGAAATTCTGTCTATAGAGAGCAGGTCACATCTCACAATAGTTTCTCCCGAGCCTGATTTCTTGCCACCAATGGACCTTAGGGCTATGAAAATAAAAAGAAGACTGGCCAAATGAGAAAAGCAAAGGCATTTATTCTGAGCTTGCAAAGGAGTCAACTAATGTTATTTGCGTTTTGGCAGAGACTCAAAGGCAAGCAGAACATAAGGAATTATAGAAATGTTAATATCTGTTGATATGGATGAGAAACTAAAATTTCCCTATTTAAAACTATCAGATGACTCTCAAATGGTAAAATTAAATCACTGTTAGAAATGCTCAGAAAAAAACAAAACACCAAAGGTAGACAGAAGAGTGGAAAAGCTATACTGTGCAAAAAATGGAAAGCTTCAGTTCAACCCTGATCAGACTTATGCTGGCATTTGGAAAGATGTGGGCAGGTTAATTTGAAGTGGGGCATCCTTCGTGATCGATTAGGGGTGCATATTTGGTTTTCTGGAGTTGATGGTTGGTCCTTATTCAAAAGCAGGGACAAAAATTAGGAAAGCTGTCAATTATTAAAGTCCTGGCCATTTGGGGTCAATTGTTACAGAAGTGATTTAGCTTTCTGGATTGTCACTAGAGATAATAATAGGTTTCTAGCAAGTCTGACTTCTAAAAGGCTGGCTTCCTGCGTTGTTTATTGTAGATGAAGGAGTTGGTTTTCTGAGTAGGTTGCTACAGACTGCGGTTCAAAGTTCTAGATTTATATATGGTCTATCTATTGTCCATTTGAATATTCAGTCTCAGAGGTCCTGGTGAGCAATAAGTAGCTACTATTCTGTCAGGGTTCTCCAGAGAAACAGAACCAATAGGATATATGTGTACATGTATGTATATGTATATATACTCCATACATGCAGATATACATATGCACATATAGATGTATATACATAGAGATTGATTTTAAGAAATTGGCTCATGACTATAGGGGCTGATAAGTCTGAAATCTATGGGGAAGGCTGAAAACTCATGTAAGAGTTGTTGCAATCTTAAGGCAGAATTGCTTTTCCTTTGGGAAGCCTTAAGCTTTGCTCTTAAGGCCTTCAATTGATTAAATAAGGCCCAGCCATACTATAGAGACTTAACTCCTTTACTCAAAGTCTACTGATTTAAGTGTTGATCACATCTAAAAAATGCCTTCACAGCAACTTCTAGACTGGTGTTTGAACAAATAGCTAGGGTACCATAGCCTAGCCTAGTTGACAATGCATAAAATTAACCATTACAACCATGTTCTTGGCACTGCTCCTCACTGCCTGAGAAGGTACCCTTATGTTTATTAGGATTTATGAAGTTTGTTCACAGCTTTCGGTTATCTTCAAGCATGTCTTCATTAGCACAGTTCAAACCAAGATGATGATTTGGTGTTTAAACACTGCACCACCCACCTCTGTCCCATTTATAGCACATCTGCCCTTGTAGAGGGGAGCGTAATGGAACTGCCATGTTCTAGTCAGGTTACATGAAGTTACAGGATGCTGTTTTCACTGAGGTGCTTTATATGGTTCATTATTCAAAATTTCATTCTACCTTTGTGTTCTACTGTGTGTACTGTTGAAATTCTGAATGAAATTAATATCTCACATCAAAGTCAATGTGTATTATTTTAAGTAACACACAGCATCATGTTTATTTTATACAGAGAGGCGATATTTAAGAGAAAACCTATGGAGCCAGGAAAGTATAACAAGCTCATTTTGCTGATGACTGAATTTACGCATGTATTTGTACCTGAGTTTATTAATAGCTGGCTTCTGGTCACTTTCCAAGTTACATAATAAAAAAAGTGAGCTGTACTCTTCCTTGTACTTTTTTGTTAGTTTTTTAGTGAATTCCATTATAGGTAAGTGGAGAAGATGTTCCATTATTTTGAAATTTTGTGCCAATACCACTAGCTCTGAGATGTAAGGGGTAAATAAAAATGTAGCAATAAAATCTGGTATATTATTTTGTTAAAATTAAAACATCTTTTTTTGAAACAACAAAGTAGATTAAATGACCTGAATTCTACAGAGGACCAAGAAAACATTTGGGACCTACAAATTGATATTAAACAGAGATGGAAATCTAATGTCCCATATTTTTATAAAGTGAAAATAATATGACTACTTTATTACTCAGGTGGACCTGAAGAAAATTTCAGGGAAAAGGGAATAAAGGTTATAAAATGCACTTTAGAAATAAAACAAAAGGGAACAAAAATGTTTCACAAGAATTCTCTCTTAGGTCAATATCAACAGAAATTAAAAGGTGATAAACATGACTAAAACAAAAGTCATCAAGGGATAACAAATGTATCATTTTTCAAAATGAGAAACTTTGTCTTAGAAATTATCCAAAGACAAATAAGTAATAAAAAACTTTTTTTCTTCTCCACTGACTCCATTTGCTTCACCATGTAATTACAAACTAAGAAAAAAAATAAGTGCAATAAAAATGTAATAGCTTTTAGGATAGAAATAGAAAATTGAAGAAAAAATTGCTATATGTATATTTTTTAATATTCATATTTGATTCAATGTTGACTTGCGGCTACCAAAATCAAGTTAAATTTGTTCCATTGAGAACTATCAGATGTTGCAAAAGTTCTTGGTCTTTCAAGGCATGTGCCTCTGACAGAAGACATACAGCATAACACTGGGGATTGGAAACTTCTGAGTTCATCACTAGTTTTACAATACTTTGTGTCGCATTTCTTCAATTAGAAAAAAGTCCAGACCTAATTCTCTTTGATTACCTCAATGTTCTCAAACTTACCTCTTGGATTAAAAGGTACAAAAATAATCCATCATCTACAGAGAAGGAAAGGTTCTGAGTGGTTATGTGACTGTGCCATATTGCACAGTTAATAAAAATGACTGGCAAAATCAGGGGTAGAACTCTAGCCTTCTGATCTCTCATTTCATTGCTCCAGTGCCCCATTCTTAGTCTAAAACACAGAATTTTTAAACAGATTAGCAAGCCACTTTCTTACAATTGTGTGAGTTATTGTTATGTGATCAAGGCCATCATGATGAAAATCCTATTTTCTAGTTTGGAGAGGGAATAAGACATCGACTCTAAAAGATGGACATATAATTTATCTATATCACTTATTTAATTAATTTATTTATTTTTAAATATTTTATTTATTTATTTTTAGAGAAAGGGGAAGGGAAGGAGAACTAGTGGGAGAGAAACATCAATGTGTGGTTGCCTTTCATGTGCCCCCAGCTGGAGACCTGGCCCACAACCCAGGCATGTGCCCTGACTGGGAATCAAACCT
The DNA here is from genome assembly GCF_021234165.1 of Pteronotus mesoamericanus. Lineage (NCBI taxonomy): Eukaryota > Metazoa > Chordata > Mammalia > Chiroptera > Mormoopidae > Pteronotus > Pteronotus mesoamericanus. The sequence continues at coordinate 18,735,049 of NW_026555006.1, forward strand.
GTGACATTTTGGTTTGCAGGCTGGCACTCAATCCACTGAGCCACACCAGCCAGGGCTATATCACTTATTTTATATTGAAAAATAATTCAGCAAAGTCTAGTCTTGGTCTGCTCCTCAAGGGTTGGTTGCTGAAATAAATGTCCTACAGAGTTGGGGACAAGTAGGCTGGCCTTTTATAGTTCTGTATTATTAAATCATTAGTTATGGACTGAGGTGGGAGAGGGGCAGGGGAGATAGGAGTGGCTGGTGGGAATTTAGGTAACCTCCCTGGTGGGGTGGATCTAGCTAGCTGATGGCAATTTTCTGGAGAAGGGTGGATGGGTGCCCCAACCTGGTAAAGAGGATTTAATGCCAACTATAGTACGGGCTGTATGCTACAGCACTCACTGAAAGTAACAAGTCATGCCTTGTCCATGTACAGCTAACAACCTCCAAGCTACTAAAAAAGTAAACATGGTTATAGTGTGATTATTAGACTGATGAAATTCCTTCCTCCTTCCCTCCCTTCTTTCTATTTTTCTTTTCTTCTTTCCTTGACATTGTTTTTGCAAAAATGATTTTGTTCTAGAGAATTTAGGGACTTGGAGGGAGTTTTTGTTTAAAAAATAGGGTTCCATTATAGAAAAATGGACACCAAATTTTCTGACTTCAAAACCCAGCAGAGGTGCTTACCAGCTATGTTTTCAGCAACATTAATTAAATGCTATAAGCTTCGCTATCTTTCATTCTAAGTTAAATGAGATAATGGCAGTGTCTTAGAGTTGTTGTGAAAATTAGTGACATGTAATGCATGCAAAGAATGCATCAGCAGGTGCTCAGTCATTGTTAGCTGTCCTTTGGCTCAGTAATAACCATTGTGGAATTTCTATGTATATGCCTTCAAGTTCTTTCTCTTAATTATGTATAGTGTTTTGAACACTGGAATCATGACAAGTAAAAACTACCCATCCACCTTCTGTTGTATTTTAATTTAGAGCACTCCGCTGTTGTCATGTGGTAAAACCCTGGTTATCCTGGCTGAAGGGAAAAGGGGATGTTGTTTTCATTGTAGCTCACCACAAGCAGTTGAAACCAACTGGTGTTAGGATTTTTTAAAATTGAATATTTTAGAAAGAATGCCAGAGGATCTGGTGGCTAATACAATGATCTCAGAGTATTTTGAAATATAAAGCAAGTTTGAAAGTTTAATCATCACCAAGAAGCAATAATGAAAATTGTAATATGGTGGAAAGGTTTGATACTGTTCTTGTTTTAAAGGAGCAAAAAAGGAAATTAACTGTTACAAGTTCTTCATGTTGGATAAGTTTTTAGCATGGAAAAAAAATTAAATTCCAGGTATCCTCTTATGTTTTTGATTCTTGAAAATTAAATTGTTTTTCTACAAGGCAAAATAGCCAAATTGCAATGAGTGATTTTGTTAAGCAATTTGAATGACCACTTCTTGTTTTGATTGCCTGGTGCCCATTTTACCTTCTTCAGGCAACATACACCCTGTGGAAAGCTTCCCTGCCTCTATTATCAATTACTAGTTATGGGGGGAGCTCTAGTGGTGAGCTCAGATTAAACCTAAACCAATCAGCATATCTAATTCCTTGCCACAGTGATGGTTCCAGGTAAACACCTGATCTAAGCCAGGTCACTTTCGGTGGATCTAAGAACTATTATGAAAATAACCAGAAGAGATGCATTTCATTCCCTTTTGATTTGAGTCTGAAAGTATGTAATGTGGAGAGTAGGGATATGAGTATGGGTGTTGGAGCCCTATGGTTTGAATCTTGAATCCTGGTTTTTCTTCACGTGCAACTTTAGGCAAATTACTTAAAACTATTTCTTCATCTCTAAAATAGGGATAATAATAGAACTTACTTCCCGGGATTATTTTGAACAATAACTGATAAAATACGTGTTTGTAGAATGCCTGACACAACATCTGACATGTATGAAACACTCCCTAAATTGTGACTGTTAGTACTAGAATTATATTGCAGCTTTTAAAAAATTGACAGAAGAACTCATACTGAAAGAGCACATGGTTTTGAAAAGGGACTTGAAAGTGGGCACATAGCCAATTACAGTGGAACCAAAACCAGACCTCATTTCCTGCCTCTGTCTTGAACTCTAGTTTTGTTTCTGAGTCTCCACATAGGCTGTGTAAGCAGTGATGTAGGGTGATCCTTTTTTCTTCCAGTTTTAGGGAAAATCTATAGGAGAGAAGTATGTATCTTGCCTCAACATGTCCCAAATTTGGCGATATCAGTTATAGCCAAATTTGACTATATTTTTGCTTTGCTATTGCAAAAAATACTTCAAAATCCATCTCTCTTCTGACTTTTCACTTTTTCAACCTGGTAATGTTTTTGGAGTTGCTGGAAATTGTGACAATGTATTTTCTAGAATATTTATTTTAAAAAAGATTTATCTGTAATAATTTCTTGGTAAATTTTCAAGTACTTCTACTCTAGTGCCCAGTTTCATTAATATAGTGTCAGAAACAGGAAACTACAAAAATAAAGATGATAATAGTGATGATGATGATGGTGGTGGTAATGATACCTGGCTAAAATGTCATGGGGTTGCTTTAAGAATGAAATGAAATAATCCAAGTAAAGTCCTTTTAACCCTGGGGAAAAAAAAAAAGAAACAGGAAACTACAATTAGCTCAGAGGGGGATGAGGGCACTCCTTAACCAAAATGCCCCTAACTTCAGAGAAAACAGCTCACTAATAAGGCATACTTCACTAAAGTTCTCAGCAATCGTATTCAACAAGTTTACAGAGTCAGTAAGTTTGTTTCTGGATAAGCATATCCTCCTCAATTGCCAGGACAGATTACTTTAGTAATCTTTTTTTTTTCCCTTCTACCTTGTTTTAATCACTTTCCCAGATAATTGATTTAGGAGACAACATTTGATATATAAAAAGGGAAAATCAAATAACTATAATATTCACAGTCTACTAAGTTGATTTATACAAAGTAATTACAACAAATATTAATCCCCTTTGTACAAATTCTCTCAAAAATGTCTAAGATGATGATTTACAAATGCAAGGTAGTATACAAATGTCACATTCCCTTGTCTTAATTTCAATTTTTATTTCCTCAAACCCAAGTTTTATCAATACTTTGGATATTTTTGTTTAATTTTTTTACCCAACGTTAGTTCTGCCTTTCACAAATGTCTCATCATTCCACAGGCTAGCCTAGACTAGCTAACTGAGCAGTGGCAGGGTTCTAAGTAGGAGTGAAAAAATGCCTCTTGAGACCTTGGTTTAGTATTGGCAGAGCATCACTTTCAATGCATTCTACTGACCAAGACAAGTTACAAGGGTAGCCCAGGTTCAAGGAGTGGGGAAATAGGCTCTACCTTTTTAATAGGAAGAGTTGAAAGTCATACTGTAAGGGGTATGGATACAAGGAATGGGTAAATGATTGGGGACCTTTTTGCAATTAATATATCACAATCATAAAGGGCATTGTCTCGAGTGTCCTCTGAGCAATACATATTTTTCTCTGGAACCCATCAGGTACCCTCTCTGGCCATGGTAGAGCTGAAGATACATTGAGGAGAGATAGAAAATAAATCTTTCCAAAACAGACGGGCCTCACAGTTAAGTTCCCTGAAGAAGACTAACATATGGTATTGCGAACCTTGAGGAAAATAAAAAGACACCCTAAGAAGGGCTCCAAGTGAACAACTGGGCACCAATTAAAAAAAGCAGAGCCTAGCAAACATTTCCGCACAGGGGCCTCTCACGCAAACTGTACTTCTGGAGATGACTCTGTGCTAGGCTGCCTGCCTCTGCACTGAGCTGCCTTCCTGTTCTGCTTTTCTGTCATCTGAGCAAGCCCTGAGAAGGGAGGTCTCCAAATCTTTTTTCAACCAATAGGACTGAGGCTTTCCCCAGCCAATTGAAGCGGTGCAGCTCTGACTAATCAGAATGGCTCTATTGTGAGCATTAGGCACCAGGGGCGGGGACTTCTGGCTATATAAAGCAGCTCTCTCTTTCGGTTTGGGGAGCACACTTTCCACCAAAGACTGTGTTCGCGAAGTTAGCAGGGAAAACACCGAAGACCGGAGCGTGCTGCCTGGTCCCCACTGGCTCCTAGGAAAGCCTCACCGCTGTGCTGTTCTCACAGCCTTGCCACTTTAAAATTGAACTGTTCCATGGCCTGCTGTTTTCACGGCTGTATACTGTTGAGCTGTTCCACACAGTACTGTTTTCATAGCCATGCTGTATTAATGGTGAAAGGTTTGCACTGAGTAAAATTTCCTTCTTCACCGAACCCCAAAATGGGGATTTCTGTGAGTATTTGGATTGGTGCCAATGACCATTGGTTGGCAGTATATATTTGTAATTTAGATTCTATTTATTAGAAAAAACTTACTTGTACTAGAGGAATCTTCAAATATGACTCTAATACCAGTCTTTCTACAGTCACTCCATCAATAGAGAAAAATAACATCATGACAAATGGCCACTAATTATACATCCTCTGGAAACTAAATAAATAGCAAATTCATCCTGCATAACTTAAAAAGATATTACTTATATACTTAAGCTAACAAAATGTAGACTACTTGTGACTTCATCTCCTCTACTTTAAAATGATGCCCTATTTACACAGAACATGAAAATGCGTCTTTCAGATAGAACTCCTGGCTCTCCGTTTTTATTTGTTTTTATCCTGAAAAAGCTTCACAACATTTTTTCCAGAGCTTTTTTGTTGTTGTTGCATCTCTGCTGATCCTCCCCCACTTCCAGTTCCTTTGACAGTTTCTTGTCTGCTGTTTTTCAACCCATTCTCTCTAAGATCTAAAGAAATAATATACATTTGCTTATTTGTTTGCCTGATAAACTCTGATTTGCTCACCAACATGATCAAAATGCTATGATTACTTCTGAGAGCATATTCATAGGGAAATGGCCGGAGGGAGTAATGGTGAATTTCGTGTGTAATACAGTGCAATTTATAAAGTTTAAAATAGTGATTTCTATGAAGAGTCAGTTTTGGCACCCACATTGATTTTTACTGAATGTTTTTGTTGTTGAAGATGAATTTCTTCCCTCAGAGCACAATTTCTTCTCTCAATTTGATCCTTGGTAAAGAGAGCATCTGGTATTTAGGGAAAATCGGTAAGAGAGAATTATATATCTTGCCTCAACATGTCCCATATCAGTTATAGACAAATTTGACTATATTTTTGCTTTGCTATTGCAAAAAATATTTCAAAATCCATTTCTCTTCTTACTTTTCACTTTTTTAAACTGCTAATGTTTTTGAAGTTGCTGGAAATTGTGACAATGTGTTTTCTGGATTATTTGTTTTAAAAAAGATTTATCAATAATAATGCTTGGTAAACCTTCAAGTACTTCTACTCTAGAGCCCAGAGTTTCATTAATATGGAAGTCTGCTGCCACTCAAAGGAAAGTCACAGTGTGCTGTAGCAGTTTTTGCTTTTGCTGGAAAATCACAATTGATGTAGGAGAAAAATCTATTTGACTGTTTACTGAGAAGATAAATTATTACTGTAGTTGATAAGGGGAGTGATTCATGAAGGAGAGAGAAATGCTTTCAAGCCATTAAAAAAATCACATTTTGTATGCTTTCTTTATCCTCAAATAACTTCCTTAAATATTTCTTAAAGGTATAGGAAGGAAGAAACCCACCTAACTTATCTTGCATATTTCTGCAATTAAGATCACATTTATTTCCCCTGAACATGCATTATAATTTTGTTTTTTTTTTTGTTTTTTGTATCCCAGAGTGTATTTGGAGAATAAGTGATGGTGGGAAGCCAAAAAGACCATTTGTTCTAGGGGGCTTTTATTCAAAAAGGGTTTGAAATTTAGACTTTTTAATACTGTTTCAAAATGTAACAAAGACATATATACAGAATTGGATATTTAAAATAAGCCACATTTTTGTAACCTTGTATTTTTGCATTTCTTTACCTTTTAATTCTATGAAAGCTTCAGAAATGAAATATCTCTTGATCTGTGAGAAACACTGTTTTACTCTGAATCAGAATTTTAATTCCTTGTTTTTATTACCATCTGTGAACTAATCTACCCTTTACAACCCCATAAGCCATCTCTGGTCTTTTTAGTTGGAAATAATTTTTGTCCTCTGTGATCCCATATTACTTGGATTACATATTTTCATTTCATGCTTTCATACTAGTTGTAGGCTTTATGTAGGCTTGTCTTATTTTCTTATTAAGGTACTTAGAAATTAAAAAAGTAAATTGTCTTTAAATGAAGGTCAATGATTATTTCATGAGAGGTATCTTTTATTAATTTTATTCTTTGTCTATCTCTTCATCTCTCTGTTTGTCTCAGTTTGTTTTTCTTTTCTCTTCCTCATTTTCCTCTGTCTCGTGGCCAGCTGGAACTAAAATTAGGGCAAAATGCTTATATGATATGAAACCAATCTTTCTGGGCCCAGAGTAGTTTTTTTAGTAGAATGTGGGATTTGTTAAGCATCAATCAGTCTTTGCAAAATTGGGTTAGGTATTCTATCTATTTTCAAAGATTTTAATCACCGTGGCCTCTCTAATATCAGTCTAAGTCAGGATGAAAGCACAAGAGATTTCTGCTTAAGTAGAAGATCATTCCTCAGGACATAATCGGGGCTACTTATAATGTGGTTAGTGACATCTTTTGTTTTTTTTCATCCTCGCCAGAGGTATTTTTTTTTTCTCATGGCTTTTAGAGAGAGAGGAAGGGAGAGTAGAAGGGAGAGAGAGAAACATCAATGGGAGAGAGAAGCATCAGATGGTTGTTTCCCTCATGCTCCTGCTCAGGGAAGGAGAGTGAAACCTAGGTACGTGCCCCGACCAGAAATCGAACCGCAGCCCTTTGATTACAGGACAACACTTCAGCCACATGAGCCACACCAGCCAGGGCAGGTTAGTGACATCTTTACTCCAGTGGCAGACAAAAACATTACCTGGAGTTCTCAAAAGTCACTAAGCAGACATACAATTACTCTGCAGTTTATATTTGGCAACATCATTACAAGATGTTTTCATTCTGGTTATTTTTAGAGTTTTTATTTCTGTACTTTTACTCACCTTTATCGGGTCTGTCTTCATTAAGCAAAGCTGCCTCTGGGAAATTTTTGCACTGCAGATGTATTGATTCTGAGTTGAGTCCCTTAAGGCAGTAATTTTAACACATAAGCCAACTCTTTAGCTGACATTCCCTCAGGCTGTCTAAGGGCCAAGAAGATCAGTACTTGGTGAATTTTTCACCTGCAGAAGGGACAGCCATTTCTCTTCGGGCAAGCAAGTTAATTTTCCCTGCAGAACCCTGAAAAAGCTTAAGAATTGGAGATACCAGATAATCCATAATGTTCATCAAGTGGTATGTAAAGGGGCCCAAATTGGGGACTATTTAAGTCTATAAAAGGAGCAGTTAGATTAACCTGGTCTCTTCACCCATGCTAGCTAATTAGGTTACCACGTCTCTTCACTCCTCTAGGGTCCTGGAGATTTTGTTTCTGGAAAAAGTGAAACCAAAGTATTTATAAAAACAGATCGTGAACCTGATTTATTGGATCAATATTTGCTGATCCTGAAATTGATAGCTAAGAAGCATTAGATACGTAAGTAAAGATTTCAGCATGAGATGTCAAAACAAAACAACAGAAAACAAAAAAATCATTGGAGGAAGCAGAAATAATGCAGAGAGCAAAAAAACATAAAAAAATTGAAGACATTATCTTTAGATGGATAATATAATTGTCATTCATTAATTAATAACAATAATATAAAATAAAAATAACCTTATTTCTGAAGGTTTAACATCTTGCTACTGTAAATTCCAGAATAAAAAGAAAGGAATTATCAATTAGGTATTACTGGAAAGTTACCTAGAATTAAAATCTTGTGACTCCAGATTGAAAAAGTCCACCAAATTTCTAGCACAAAAAATTGCAGACTTTTTCTATGGCTAATCATCATGGCATTTCAATACCAGAAAACAAACAATCAAACAAACAAAAAAACAACTCCAAAATTTTCTAAAGAGAAAAAAGTTTACTTACAAAGAATGGCATCTGAAAATAACATAACATCACACATCTCAACAGGAATTTGAAAGCCGATAGATATATTTTATATATAACAGATTGTTCATCAGGTTTTATAGTGGAACAAAACCATTGCTAGATATGTAAACTCCCAAACCTTCATATCCTGTACATTCTCCCTAAGGAAGATACTGAAAAATATATCTTCAACTAAGAAAGTGGAGTAAACTAAGGCAAAAAAAAAAAAAAAGATTTTGGGTTTAGGAAACAGCAAATCAAAGCCAAGAGTAGTGAAGGAAATTTTCATAATGCCAGCAAAAGGAACTCCCAAGACAATTGATGACCGGAATAGTCCCGATTGGAGCGGACGGTCAGGGGTTAGCAGGGGTGCTGTCTCTGGCGAAACATATGGAACTGATCAATTTTCTGGCAGTATTGATTGAATTGAAAATTAATGTATTGCAAGGTATTTTATAGATCTGCTGGAGTGTGTTGGAAATAAAACAAGTAAAACAAAATATGAAGCTATCTTCAACTTCTGGAAACACAAATTTGTAAAGGAAATAAATGTAATTATATTTAAGGTGACTCAGCAGTGATGAATAGTTTTAATAATGAAACTTCTGAATTTGGGTTTAGGTGAGAGAGTGAGAGAGAAAAGGAGATAGAGAGAATATAATAATTATATTGGCAGGAATAGAAGGGACATTTAGCTTAAAATCATTTAGCATATGGGAAAGTTAGTAACCTTTAAGATATGAATTAAGAGATAGTGAGACATATATACCATTTAAAATTTTCAAAGTTCCCAGAAAAACTGATAAGAACATTGGAGAAGTAAAGGGAAGGATGCCAACCAAAGATAGGAAAAAAAAAGTAAATATTAAACTTAAAATTGCAAACAGGACAAGAAAGATGGCAGGGTAGGAAAACACAGAACTACTTCATTGTTTTGGTAAGCCTTTTAGCATTGCATGAACCTAAAAAAAAAAAGGTGGAAATGTAGTACTTTAATTAAAAATTAGAATTAATTCAATCAATCTATTGGGGAAAATTTCTGTGTATAGTTGATTCTTTCTGATTTCATATAGTTAAAAATAAAACTAGAAATCTTAAGATAGTCAATTCACAATTGTTAAGAGCCACCACATACTTTTCATACCTTTTAGCAGGATACATACACTTCCAGTGATCAAAATCCTTATGTAAAAGATTGTATATTAGAACTAGATCAGATCCTAGAAATCCTCTCATGTCTTATTTGTTCTTTAAAAAATACTTTACATTAAAGAAGCGTCTATTGACTCAAATAAAATGCTGTATACTATATTTTATTTTACAACCAGGAGTTATGGTATTTTCCCATGTATAATGTGCAATTTTTTGCCCACATTTTTGAGGGAAAAATAAGGATGCACATTATGTATGGATAGTACTAATTCCATATCTATATAAATATTTTAAATTTTTAATTTATGTTTATGCATTCAAAGTTTAGCTTTAGAAAGCACTAATGATATCAGTATGCAAAATAATATCTTGGAACATGATAATCAGTTTTGTTTCTAAATGTAAATAAATAAAACATTGAATTAAAAAGTTAAAACAGAAGATTTTTTTCCTGAAAGTTTGGGCCAAAAACGTGGGTGCGCATTATGCACGAGAGTGTATTATACATGGGAAAATACAATATTATATGAATTACACAATAGTACTGTTGAAGGTTGCAAAAATCACTATTTTGTTCATTTTATTAGCTAGTTTATTCTATCTTAGTACTGTCTTTTAATTGCAAATTGTATTTAGTTCTCTTGGATCACTGTTGAGTAGCATGCCAATACCACAGATAGCTCTTTAGGAAGCATTTAATTGAAATAGTCCCCCTTTTCCCTCATTGGCTGAATCAGGAACTTGTTTCCAGTACTAGAAATGAAGTGCTGTCCAGTATATACATCTAGATGGCTGGGGGTGGGGGGGACTGTGAGCTGTGAAAAGATCGTAGGTTACTCTGCAAATTGAAGAAAATTACTCTTGACAGAGAAGGGCTTTAAAGTTGCCCTGTGAAGGTAATGAAAAGCATTATGAAGCACCCACCTGAAAGGGCTCTTTTCATCCTTAAGGCTGCATGGGATCGTCTGTCTTTCCTGTGGAATCAGACCGTGGAGTTCTGTGCCATGCTCATCATGTGCCTTCTTCTGGGCCTCTGCATTTCACAGAACATTAAATAAAGTCTGCTTTTTATGAACACCTAACTGCTTTTCTGCGGCTTCACTCAGAAGTAAGCCCTGTTAAATAAAATGCATTGCTTTTTAAGAAACCTGCCATAGTTAAACCTCTATGAGCACTGGGAGCAAATTGAACTTAGGAAGCTGATGTTAAGCAAGTGACTGCTGAAATGCTAAAAAATGAAGAAGACCCCAAGAGCCAGAGGCTCCCCTGGACAGGGGAAGGGTTCTGGGAGCAAAATAGCCCTACATTGCATCCTGAATGTCAAAAACATGCTCTCTTAAGGAAGTTAAAATGTTTGGGGAAATTAAAATCCTAAATTATGTCTATTTGTGCTCTGTAAGAGATGGTGGGAAGTCCTGGTTTATACTAGGGGTACATGTGATGTGGAAACAGTATCTACTTGTCTAATACAGGGGTCCCCGATCCCCGGGCCTTGTACTGGTACCGGCCCGAAGCCTGTTAGGAACCTGGCCACAGATGAAGCTTACCTGAGCTCTGCCGTCTGTCTACCCGCCCTCCCCGCCGCAGGTCTTCCACAAAACCAATCTGTGGTACCAAAAAGCTGGGGACTGCTGGACTCTCATAACAAGAAATTGTTTTTAAAAAATGAGGCTCCATTGAGGGATGTAGTCTAATTTTCCTTGCTGCAGATGAGGCAGCCTGCAGGTCGCTGGCATGGGGTCAGTAGGTTATGTCTATAGACACACCTTCTCCTGAGTCAACTTTGAAGTCTAGGTACCAGTTTGTCCATTTGCCTCCACAACATCCTAGTGCATTCTACCCTCTCTCCTGCTTTATTACCAAAATTTACTTGCTGTACTAGATATTAACCTTGAACTAGAAAACATTTTATTGTTTTTGGATTGTCTCAGATATATTATTCTTTCCTCTATAATTAGGTTTTTCACTTTTTTTGATGACAAGGCACAAGCTTTTTTTTTTTTTTTTTTTTAATTTTGTTACTGCTTAATGTATATGACACCTGGTAGGAGTTCAGCTGATAGGGGGTCTCAGCTGAAACACTTTTGAGAGTAAAAGTGGAGGCTATTTGTTGTTATGCTGAGACATTTGGTGCAAACTGGGGCATAAGTTCAGTTTATTAACATCTATGTGTAAAATGGAATTAGTTTCTGCAGTGATCTCTCTTACACATGAATTAGTTAGCACTTCCTGCGGCCAAGAGACCAAAGAAAGAAGCTTACATATTAGGTGCTCCTTTGGAGACTGCAAGACAACGTGGATATCTTCTGAGCCATGTGGCAAGCGTCTGAGGCATAGGGGAGTCGTTGTACAGTTTCTGAGGAGATTTACAGGAAGCCATCTCCGTTCTGGCCCAGATCTAGCCGGATCTAGCATGAGGGCCCGGCTGCGGTCATGGTCATGGTCATGTCATGAAACAGGGTCTCCGCAACACCACGATTCTTAACTTTATATCTTTTCTTATCTCAGGAAACTTCCTACTGAGGTTTGAAGCACTTCTCTAGCTTTAAAGCCTTTGTACCGAGATTGTGCCTTCTGAAACCACATCATTCATGTCTTGTTCCCTTCTATGAGCCATTACATTTTTTCCCACTCCTCTGATTTGTTTAGCAATACATGGTAGCGTTTCTCCTTGACCAAACTCTTGAAGATAGACTCTTCAAGAAGTCCTTCTTGTCAAGATGTTTCAAATTATATTCCTTTTCCTGGATATTAGTTATTAAATTGTCAGTCTCTGTCTTTAATAGGCTTGTCATTTGGGGTGGGAGAAAATAGTTCCTGTTTATTGGGGTCTGATTACATTCTAAAGGCTTTTACTCCTTATCTCTAATTATCATGAAGTAGTACTCTTCCAAAACATCTGTGAAATATTAGATCTTTTGGTGTGTTATTTCATATTATGTGAAAAATGCTTTCCTTGATCAAGTAAATTTGAAACATATTATGTTAAAGTTAAAGAGGTTTTTCTCCTGCAGCAATTCTTTATCTTTACTAAGCACATGGGCTTCATCAATTTCCAAGAGAAGTCCATAGTTAGCATTTTCTGAACCATGGAAGTCATGCTCCATCTTCTCCCTTGACCCTTCCTCCATTACCCCAAAACTAACGAGCATCAGTCATGTCTAATTTCTCAAAGAATACATTTTGAAATAATCAAAATTAGTATCATGTATTGCCTTTTGAGGCTTTGTTACAAGAGAATTATGCAAGGCAGGCTATTTTCTGATTGAAGCCACATAGCCAGGAGTCTTGGGCTATTTTGTTATCTCCAACTAGGGACTTATGAAAATAGTAAAATGACTTACTGGAAATAAATAAATTCACATTTTGTAACAAGAAGTGTTTACCCCATATACTTACATATAACAGTTTAAAGGATTCCCAGTGATTTCAGAAATAATCCCCCAATTCCTTTTGCTAAAAATCTAGTGATATCCATTATCTATTGTAACAGAGAAATAGTTTCCATTCTTTCCTTATTTTTTTGTCTTCTGTATGTCCCATGGGGTCTTGTCCCACATAATATAATCTTTTAGTTTCCTTCTTTAGGGCTCCTATGACCAAGCCAGTCTGATTATGCGCCTGCTCAAAGTGCAGTCTTTAAGTATCAAATCTATATGAATAGTCTTTTACACAAGGATATGATTTCTTCTAATATTTTGAGCAAACAACTGGCTGCCTTTAATTTACATTAATGTATAAAAGTGATTTTCTAATGTTACGATTTTCTGTTCCACACAGTGTATTTATGAAGGATTTATTTTAAATTTGCTTTGGTGAATTCTGCTTAGATTCTGAATCAAAAATTTTCCCTGCTGCCCCTGTGTAAAATCACTGATGTCATGAGATTAAAAAGTGTTGCCAGCAGTAGTTTCTTGGTGTTTCTTAAATCTATTCAGTCTCTAGATTAATTTATCAAAGTTGTAATGAAATCCTCAGATGTACTATGCCTATAATAGGCACTAAAGAAATAAAGATAAATAAAACATTTTAGATTCAAAATTGTGTAGCAATAAGTATGTATCGTCTCTTTTTTTCAGCTGTGATTGCTAGGTCACTTAAGGAAAAAAATAATGAACACACTTGATGAAATTATAGATCAAATGAGAAAAGATATGGTTTGGAAACTTTGATCTCAACAATATTTATCATAGTTTAAATTTTATATTTGATAGTTTCTCCTATTTGTATAATTATATTGGTAGAAGTTAACATATTAAGAAAAGGGACTTTCATGTGACTGGCATTTGTTCCCAGTAAATATCAGTTTGAAGTACAATACTGACCAAGCTATATTAGCTAGACTAAAGGATGCTAAAAAAGGTGCTTCTTGCTTTTGAGAGGTTTTGCTCAACTGTCTTCCTCAGATGCTGTGCATCAATTTGTACTCACACCAGCAAGGAATGAAAGTGCCTCTTTCCCTAGTACTTGCCAACACAGGGAGTTCTCAAATTTTTTGATCATCTGATAGATGAAAAATGGTATCTCATTATAGTTTTACTACACATTTGGTGAAGATATTCCCAAATATTTAAGAATCACTTTTATCTTCCTTTCTACTAGCTTTCTGTCTTTTCTACTTTCTTAGTTGAGAAATGGCTTGGCAAATATTTTCTGTCCAATTAGTGGCATTATTCTTCTGTATTCACATGCAACAGGAACAATTAGTATAGATTTATAGAGTCAGGTGATTTATTTTTAAGACCAAAGTGCTGAAAAATGAATTTCAGTATATGGGTGATTTACATTTTTAGTATACATTTTTAACCCTGGTTAAATAGATAAATTATATTTCAGTTATTTCCTTTTATGCTATAAAGTGACAGAATTATTCAGTATTGTATCTATTGTTGATTATTTTAATGGGATATAAACATTTTATAACCTTATTTTCTATTTTGTTCTAATTGAAGATAAAATAGATAAAATAGTTTTACCTTTCTTCCTTTTTCTTGTTCTTTATAACTGACAGACTTCATTGCCTAAAGCTCCTCGGCAACTTAACAAATGTACAAATAATGTCTCCAGGTCAAAGTAAATCAAATTGAGCTCCTGAGTCAATTATCTAGATCTGCCCACCTGCTGCTTGCTCTCCCTGACAGATCTGGGCAATGGTTCCTTTTCCCCTGAAGGAAGAAACAAGAATTCTGTTTGCTGATTCACTGCATAAAGATCAGTACACTCCAAAGACCCCATGCCTTTGAATTGGTAACCAAGGGCATTGATTACATTGGGGGCTTTTACACTGAAATAAGAGGTCATCGGTTATCAACTAGGCATTCCTTTACAAGGCAATGAACAGTCTATACTTGTGAAAGGAATACGTACTGCTTTGAACACAAAAGGCAGAGGCTTGTATAAATGTTTGACTCATCAAAAAAGTGTTTGAAAGAAGGTCGTCATTTAAAAATGTTCATTTAGTAAACATTTTAACTTATAAATGCACATTCAACTTAATCTTTTGTGTAGAGCCAAGGCCTTTTCTTTATTCATTCAATAAATATTGATTAAACTCTTATGATTGCTGAGTGTTAGAGATAAAACAATAAGTAAAATAGACAAAAAATCTTCATCCATATGCACTCTCCTAAGGGTGCAGTGGAGTGTGTGGGCGTCATGTGAATGCTCCTGCGGACTTCCTGCCACAGGGAGCATCACTGAGCCCCAGCTTTTTGCTTGTGTCCTCCCTCCCTGCCTCCTTTTCCTCAAATGCTTATATAATTCCTCTAATAACCAGGCTGTCTGGGAGTTGAGGTTACTGTGATAAACAGGGCATAATTACTGCTTTAAAGGAATGTCTCCACTTGAGAACACAGACAGCTATTGATGAGTGAGTAATTATAACATATGTAATACTTAGATCCATACTAGAGATATAAATGACATATTAGGAGAGTCCTTTAAAGGAAGTGATTGCCTGTGTTTGTAAGAATTAGGGAAGTCTTCATAGAGAAGGCGCTGTTAAATCGAGTTTTGGACAGTTTAGAGAATTTGTAAGGAAGAGAAGACGCTTTAAATGTTGTCTCCTCAAAATCAAATTTCCTGAAAGTTTTATATTTCAGGAGACAGTAATTGAGCACTTTCATGTGCCAGGTGCTATGTAATAGGGAAGAAACTTAGAAAACAAACAGTTAAATGAAGCAATTGCTTTTTAATATTTTTGGTGATAGTGCCATTATGGTTTTTTTTTTTAATGAGTCTTTATCTTTGAGAGCCATACTAAAATTTTTACAGATAAAAGTATATCATATCTAGTATTTTCTTCAAAAATGTGTCTTAGGGGTGGGGTATAGATGGCCAAATTAACCAGGAATTGATCATTGGTGAAGCTGAGTGATGAGTATCAGAGGTTCATTAGAGTATTTTTCATAATGAACAGAACAATAATACTTGATCCTGAATTTGGAAAGCTTATAGTCTCTTGGGAAGAGAGATCTAAAGAGATGATTTTAACACTTTCTGAGGAGAAACACTTAACCTATTAAGAAAGGATATATAATACTACAGAATGAAATAATATTTATTTAAAATAAAAATAAAAAAATAAAAAATAAAAATGAACTCTAGTGTGTTCTGCAAGATAAAGGGTGTTGCAGTTCATTTCAGTGGATAAGTACATCTTCACTTAACTCTCTTATCTTTAGAATCTGGGGAGATGGGGAGAAAGGTTAGATTCAGACAAGATGACTTATGTTGTTTATCAGAGGGCATGGCTGAATCTTTGGGTATACAGAAGGAACCCCAAAGGTAGAATTTTTGAAATGCTAGTATGTGTAATGAGGGAAAAAGAGAGCTGAGCGACATTATAGGATACTTATGTCAAAGTTGGTGTAGAGTATACATATATAAAAATTTAGTACAGTGCAAATTTTTTATATTTAGAATTAGTCAGCTGGACTCAGTTTAGATGATCTCAATTTTGTTGGCAACATCCAAAGCGTTATAGTTAGGAGCCTGTCAAACATATGCTTTTTCTCCATCGGGCCTGATCAGGGTATTGACTTTGGCCACATCAACCCATTTGATCTGGTGCTGTTGACCTACAACTACAATGAACAAAAGGGTATTGTCTTTTATCTTCATGTCTGACTCCGTAGTGAGGGGGAACTAGATGATGGCATAGTGGTCAAGCTTGTTTCTCTTGGGGGCACTCCTCCCAGGATATTTGGGCTGCCTGCGGAGCCCCAGTGTCACGGGCTGTTAGGTGAGTAACTTGCAAATCTTTCTGTTTGTGTGTCTGTGGATGCCTTGTCGTACTACTTTCTTTGCCTAGAAAGCTTTTGTTGTGGCTCCAGCTTCAGCTTTGGAAGGGATGGGGGTTTCCTTCTTTGCTTTCGGCACCATCTTTGCGAAAAAGGTCAATGGAGACAATGAAATGTTTGTATGTGCTGCTGTTGTGTAAGTTCACCCATTGTCCAGAGACCTTTACAAAAAGTTACTGCACAAATGATTTGTCTGTCTTTTTCTCTCTTTTCTCTATTTTAGAAAACAAGGTAATAAACCTCAGTTCCACATGGTGGAACAGTTCAGTCATGGGAAGTGATAATGAAGAATTTTTGGGAATGAAAACTTAGATGCATCAGTGACATGAGAAGGTTAACCATAGGAATGTACAGAAATTCTGGAATCCAGAATTGGTCTGGTGGCTGGATATGCTGGTATGTGGGATAAAACTGAAATTGGAAGCTAATGTGTTTAAGCCACTAATATCAGATGCTTTATTCTGTTAAGCAGGCCATAAAGGTCCTGGCAACAGTAATGCCCCAGAAGCCCAGGAGGAAGAAGAGCCTCCGAAAAGGGTG
Source organism: Pteronotus mesoamericanus (assembly GCF_021234165.1). Classification (NCBI taxonomy): domain Eukaryota; kingdom Metazoa; phylum Chordata; class Mammalia; order Chiroptera; family Mormoopidae; genus Pteronotus; species Pteronotus mesoamericanus. The sequence continues at coordinate 18,752,094 of NW_026555006.1, forward strand.
TGAGTGTTGCTGAGAAGAGGATGGAAACTAATTAAAGTGGGGAGATAAAAGAGAGAGCTTCTTCCCCATGTGATGCTCCCTGGTCCCTTGGCCGCTTTCTTTATTTCAAACTAGGAAGAGAAAAATTGACTTTGAGGTCCTAGAAATCTCTGCAGAAAATTGCAATTATTATCCAGTACAGATATTTACTTTCAAGGCTTGTTTTGCTTTAAAATGTGCTTTAAAATAAAATCAGTATGAATTTTGTTTCTCATACAACTTTAATGATTTAAATTGTGTCATTTAGATTTGCATATTTGTTTGAACTCTCTCTTAGGCTAAAATAGTCAATAAAATTTCTGAATCCATTCATTTGGCAATCTTGACATGAAAGAAAAGAAAAATAATTTTACAGTCCCCAAATTGGCAGCCCAAACGTATTTGAATAAAATTAGTGGATCATTGTATAAACAAGTCTCAGCTATTAAGTCAAATGAAAATTCTGAGTATTAGATCCTATTGCTCTGAAAGGATGATCAAGAATTCAAATTCCAGAATGATTGAAGTATATAATCTCAAAGACCTTTAAAGTGTCAGCTAAAGGTATTAATAAATAAGACATTCATGCTAAAATAAAGTACCCTTGTAATGTTATTAACCAATGCTATGCCAATAAATTTAATTTTTAGAAAACTACCCTGCAGGTCTCTGACTATTAAAACTTCAAGTAAGATGATCTTTTGAGGACAGTCAACATAATTTTTTATTGAATTTATTGTGGTGACACTGGTTAACAAAAGTATACAGATTTCAGGTGCACAACTCCAGAGCACATCATCTGTGCACTGTATTGTGTGTTCACAAACCAAGTCAAGTCTCCTATCACCATTTACCCCCCTTTACCCTCCTCCATCTCCCTGCAGCCGCACCCACACAGCAATCACCACACTGTGGCCATGTGCATGAGTTTTCTCTCTCTCTCTCCCTTTGTTGCTCAATCCCTTCACCACCTCCACCCAGCTTCTCAGCCCCTGCCACCCCCAACACCTGTCTACCTGCTCTCTATCTATGAGCCTGTCTCTACTTTGCATGTTAGTGTATTATGTTCATTAGATTCCACATATGAGTGGAAATCATATGGTACTTATCTTTCTTTGAGTGGCATATTTCACTAAGCATAATGTTCTCCTGGTCTGTTCTTGCTGTCTCAAAGGCAAGATTTTCTTTCATTTATTTATTTTTTTATGGCTGAATAGTGTTTTATTGTGTAAATGTACCACTGATTTTTAATCCATTCATCTACTGATGAACACTAGGGCTACTTCCAAATCTTGGCTATTGTAAATAGTGCTGCAATGACCATAGGGGTGCACATACACTTTCAAGTTATTCTTTTGTATTTCTTCAAATAAATTCCCAGTTGGCATTCCCACCAACAGTGTCAAAGGGTTCCCTTTTTTCCACATCCTGGTCAGCATTTGTTGTTTGTTGATTTATTGATTATACCATTCTAACAGGTGTGAGTTGATACCTTATTGTGGTTTTAATTTGCATTTTTCTGATGATTAGTGATGTTGAGCATCTTTTCATTTGTCTGTTGACCATTTGAATGCCCCCTTTGAGAAGTGTCTATTTAGGTCCTTTGCCCATTTTTTAATTTGATTTTTTTGATGTTAAATTTTATAAGTTCTTTATAAATTTTAGATATTAACACTTATCAGGTGAATCATTGGTAAATCTCTTCTCCCATTCAATGGGTTGTCTTTTCATTTTGTTAATGGTTTTCTTTGTTGTGCCAGAACAATTTAGTCTGATGTAGTCTTAGTTGTTTATTTCTTCTTTTGTTTCTCTTTCTCCAGGAAATACATCAGAAAAAATATTTTTAAAGGTTTTATTTATTTATTTTTAGAGAGAGGGGAAGGAAGGGAGAAAGAGAGGGAAAGAAACAGCAACGTGAGAAACATTGTTTGCCTCTTACATGCACCCCAACCAGGGATTGAACCAGCAACCCAAGCATGTTTCCTGACCAGGAATCAAATCGGCAGCCATTTGCTTTGTGAGATGATGCCCAACCAATTGAGCCACACTGGGAAGGACCCAGAAAAATGTTGCTATGAGAAATGTCTGAGAGTTTACTGCCTATGTTTTCTAAGATTGTTATGGTTTTGAGTTTAGCATTTAAGTTCTCAATCTATTATTAGTTTATTCTTGTGTGTGGTGTAAGAAGGTGGTCTAGTTTCATTTTTTTGCATGTATCTGTCCAATTTTCCCAACACCATTTATTGAATAGACTATCTTTACCCCATTGTATGTTTTTGCCTACTGTGTCAAATATTAATTGACTATAAGGGCATGAGTTTATTTCTGGGCTGTCCATTATGTTCCTTTGATCTATATGTCTGTTTTTATGCCAGTACCATGCCATTTTGGTTACTATGGTCTTGCAGTATAGTTTGATAACAGGTAGCATGATTCCTTCAACTTTGTTCTTCTTTCTTAAGATTGTTGTGGCTATTTGAGGTCTTTTGTGGCTCCATATATATTTTTGGAATATTTGTTCTAGTTTGGTGAAATATGCCATTGGTATCTTGATAAGAATTGCATTGAATCTATAGATTGCTTTGGGTACCATGGACATTTTAATGATGTTAATGCTTCCTACCCTGAACGCTGTATATCCTTCCACTTCTTTATGCCTTCTTCAATTTCTTTCTTCAGTGTCTTATAATTTTCTTAGTGCAGGTCTTTTACATCAATGGTTAAATTTATTCCTACGTATTTTATTCTTTTTGAAGCAATTGTTAATGTGTTATCAGTGTATAAAAATACAGTTGATTTCTGAATGTTTATTCTGTATACTGCTACTTTACTGAATTCATTTATCAGTTCCAGTAGTTTTTTGGTGGAATCTTTAGGGTTCTCTATATACAGTATTACATCATCTGCAAATAATGACAGTTTTATTTCCTCTTTTCCTATATAGATGCCTTTTATTTCTTCCTCTTTTCTGATTGCTGTGAAAAAGAGTGGTGAAAGTAGACATTCTTGTTTTGTTTCTGATCTTAAGGGAAACACTTTTAGTTTTTGCTCATTGAGTATCACATTTGCTGTGGGTTTGTCACATATGATCTTTATTACATTGGAGTATGTTCCTTCTATTCCCACTTTTCTAAGAGTTTTTTTTATCATAGATAAGTGCTGGATTTTGTCATATGCTTTTTCTGTATTTATTGATATGATCATGTGGTTTTTAGTCTTCATTTTGTTTATGTGGTATATCACATTTATTGATTTGTGAATATTATACCAATCTTGCATTCTTGGAATAAATCCTACTTGATCATGGTGTATGACCTTTTTAATGTATTGCTGGATCTAGTTTGTATCTATGTTAATCACTGGTATTGGCCTATAATTTCATCCTTTGTAATGCCTTTACCTGGTTTTGAAATTAGGATAATGCTATCCTTATTAAATGAGCTTGGAAGTCTTCTCTTGACTATTTTGGAATAATTTGAGAAGGATAGGTATTGGTTCTTCTTTGAATGTTTGGTACAATTCACCAGCAAAGCCATTTGGTCCAGGATTTTTGTGTGTTGGGAGTTTTTTGATTACTGCTTTAATTTCACTCGTTGTAATGTGTCCAGATTCTGTGATTCTTTCAGATTTAGTTTTGGAAGATTATATGCTTTTAGAAATTTATCCATTTTGCCCAGATTATCCAATTTTGGGGCTTATAATTATTCATAATATTTTCTTACCATCATTTGTATTTCTTTAATGTCAAGGACCACTTCTCTTACATTTCTGATTTTATTTATTTGGATCCTTTCTCTTTTTATCTTGATGAGTCTGGTTAAAGGTTTATCAATCTTGTCTATCTTTTCAAAGAATGAGTTCTTGGTTTCATTGACCTTTTGATTTCTTTTAAAGACTCTATTTCGTTTATTTCTGCTCTAATCTTTATTATTTCTTTTCTTCTACTCACTTTGGGCTTTGTTAGTTGTTCTTTTTCAAGTTTCTTTAAATGTAAGGTAAAATTGTTTATTGGAGATTTTTCTTCTTTCTTGAGATAAGCCTGTAATGCTATGAATGTCCTTCTTAGGATTGCTTTTGCAGTGTCCCAGAGATTTTGGGTTACTGTGTTCTCATATTCATTTGTTTCAAGGTGACTTTTGATTTCTTTCTTGATCTCATTGTCCATCTATTCATTGTTTAGTAACATGTTATTTAACATCTATGTCTTTATGTGCTTTTTCAGTTTTTTCTTGCGATTGGTATCTAGTTTCATACCATTATGCTCAGTCAAGGTGCTTAATATGACTTCAACTTCTTAAATTTATTGAGACTTGTTCTGTGTCCTAACATGTGGTCTATACTAGAAAATGTTTCATGTGCACTTGGAAAGAATGTATATTCTGCTGCTTTGGGGTGAAATACTCTGCAGATATCAATTAAATCCTCTGATCCAGTGTGTTATTTAAGACCACTATTTCTTGTTGATTTTCCATCTGTAAAATATATCCATTGAAGTCAATTGTTTGTTAAAATTCCTTACTATGACTGTATTTCTGTTGATCTCTCCTTTTATGTCCATTAAGATTTGCTTTACATGTTTAGGTACTTCTATGTTCGTTGCATAAATATTTACAAGTGTTATATAATATTTTTGTATTTCTCCCTTTGTCATTATGTAGTGTCCTTTGCCTTATACTATAGCCTTTTAAAAAAATTTTGATGCTTGGTAGTGGCATTTTAATGGCGTTCACTGGTGAGAGCAGCAGCAAGAGGAGAAGGGAAGTTTGCTCTACCCTTGGAGGAGGGGGTTCAGCCTGAAAAGGGGGCAACCTGCCCCCAGAAGATCTAGCTGTCTTCTTTCCATTAGACTGAGGCCATGAAGGTGTGGGTTTCCATGGGTTGCAATGTGATGCTGGTGGGGTCTAGCCAGGAAGGAGGGAGCTTGAGTGTGGGGCCTGTGTTTGCTGTACACTGGAGCCTGGAGGCACTGGCTCAGAGCTGGTTGACAGCCAGTGTTGTCTCCTTAAGGTCAGTGATGGTAAAGACAGAGAACAGGTTTCTAAAACCCAAGGTAACTGGAGAGCTCAAGTTGGTGCCCTTGGCCTTCCTCCCCTATGGTGAAATGGTGCTCCAAACACAGCAGCAGCATTTTCTGGCCCAAGCAGGCCAGTGTGAGCAGGTGTACATTGGGAGGCAGTTCCCAGCAGAGTTCTGAGTACTTCAGGAAGGGAATGGGGACAGCAGCCTTTGCTTTAAAGTCTGTTTTGTTAGATATAACTTTTGCTACCCCAGCTGTTTTTTGTTTCCATTTGCAAGAAATATCTTTCTACATTTATTTACTTCTAGTCTGTGTGTATCTTTTATTCTGAGGTGAGTCTCTTATAGATAGTATATATATATATGGGTCTTGTGTTCTTATCCATTCACCTACCTTATGCCTCTTGATTGAAGCATTTAAACCATTTACACTTAAAGTGATTATTGATAGGTATGTACTTCCTGGACTTGTGTATCTTTTGCCTTCATCAGGTTAGGGAAGTTTTTAGCTGTTACTTCTTCAAATAGGTTCTTGATCTCTTGCTCTTTCTGTTTTCCTTCTGGTATCCCCATGATGCAAATATTGTTATGTTTGGTGTTGTCCCAGAGGTCCCTCGGGATTTCCTCATTTTTTAAAATTCTTTTTTCTTTTTGCTGCTCTGCTTGGGTGTTTTTGGTTATCTTGTCCTCTAAATTGCTGATTCATTCCTCTGCTTCATCTAACCTGCTGTTGTTTCCTTCTAGTTTACTCTTCATTTCAGATACTGTGTTTTTCATTTCTGTCTAGTTTTTTTTTTTTTAATGATTTCTACATCTTTTTTCATGTTCACTATCTCTTTGTTTAAATTCTCACTAAAATCACCATTCTTCCCTTAAGGTCCTTGAGCATCCTTATAACCATTGTTTTACTCTGCATCTGGTGTCTTTGTTGCTTCCATTTTATTTAATCCTTTTTCTGGGGATTTCTCTTGTTCTTTCATTTGGGGCATGTTTCTTTGACTCCCCATTTTGTCTACCTTTTTCATTTGTTTCTATGTATCAGGTAGATTTTTTATGATTCCAAAACTTGTTATGGAGACTTTATGTTTTAGGAGTCTTGATGGGTTCTGTGGTGCCATCTTCCAGATTATCTGAGCTAGGTTCTCGAGGATGGTCTGTTGTATGGGTTTGTGTACTCTCGTGTTGTAGTAGAGTCTTGAATGCTATTGACTTGTTCATGCACAGGGTTAACCCTCAAGTGCCTGTCTGTAAGAATAGACCTTGATCACAGTGTATGAACTGCTGTGTAGGGGCTGCACGCCGAGGTGGAGTTATTTCCAGCAGGTTCTGATGTCTGCTGGAATCTCCTTTTGGACATGCTGCTTTTGTGGTTAGTTGGGTGGAGCTCTGGTGTGGTCTAAAGCCTACCACTGACTGGGCCAGTTCTGGGTCCACTTGGGCAGGGTTCTGGTGCAGGTTGATGTTAGACACTGTCTGTAACTGGCATTGAGTTACCTATCTGGAGTTACAATACAATTTGCTGTTTGTGGCTGCCACTACTGGGTCTGGGTGTGTGTGGCAGGGGGCAGGTCCAAGCAACATAGGTTACTTTCCTCCAGCTTTGAGCCAGGGGCATATCAGTACAAGGTCCATGACACCCCAACGTCTGCCTCCACCTGTTAGCCAATCCACTACCCCTTGAGTTTGCCTGGTCTTCTTCAAAAGCCTTCTGTAGGAAGACTATAGAGTGGGCCCAGTCTGGTTGTAATCCACAGACACTTCCGTGATGTGCAAGCTTGAAAGTGTGGCGTGACCAGCATTAGGAGGATGGGACTAGTGAGACTCCTGCTTGGGGGCAGCAAAGTCAGACACTGTACTGGGGAAAGTGACCTCTTTTCTAGAGCCATAACAGTCAGACGCTGCCTGAATTTCCAACCTTAGCTCCCTAAGAAAGAGTGCACTGCAGTTCAGGTTGGGCACAGACAGCTGGCCCCTCTGTAGGAGCAAGTTCAGCAGGGCTGGGCCTCCAGGGGTTGGTAGGACAGGCCAAATGAGTCTACAGTTGGGGTAGTGGCATGTTGTGAGCTTACAGGACAGCTAAGAATGGCCCCTTGGACTGGAGCCACACAACCCAGTGCTGGTCTGATCCCGGACAAGAGCCTCTCAGAGGGGTATACTCTGAATGTCCCAGCTCTGCTCAGCACTCTGATCTCCCTGTGGGACTGAGCTCAGCAGGGAGGGATCAACAGAGGTTGAAGGATAGGCCAGGTGAATCAGCAGGTGTGTATGTGGGTGTTTGTGTGTGCAAAGGGGGAAAGAATGACCCTGTTCCAAAGCTATACAGCTCGATTACTATCTGAGACTTTGCCAAGAGATTTTCCAGAAAAAGTACATGAAAGGTCCTTGTTGGATGCAGCTAGCAGACCTTTCTGAAGGACCTTAACTCTATAGGGTGGTGTCACCAGTAGTCGGAGGATAGGGGAGGATGTGCATTCCTTAGACTTGTGCTGTAAGACTAGGAGTGCTCAACCTTAGGAAGGTGGTGTAGCTTCACTTACTCTGCAGCCATCTTGGAGTCTTGAATTAGTACTCGCTAGTGGTACTCTTTAATTTCAAGTAGGTTACTGGGAGAAAGTATAGAATATGCAGTCATATATTTTCTATTTACAAAGATACTTATAGAATGGGTATGAAAGTGGATTAATTAACACAAAACTGAGTTTAGTTATGAAGAGAATTCAACTTTCTATAACAAACTCTTATTATAAATTAAATGAACTTATCTTTAACAAGTAAGTAAGTTTGGTTTAATCACAAGATTTAAAATCAAATTGAAATTTCTGGGAAATTGTACAAAAATTTGTTGTTAAAACAGTTATATAGATTTTCAACTTGTCATTAAATATCAATAAACCTAAATAAGAACTGTTAACATGGTAACACCCATGGGCAGCAGATGTGACTAGAGGGTGAGGCCTAAGACTTCTTGAAGAAAATGTATAAGCCAGGTTTCAGGAATGCTCATGCAGCAGCACATGTTTTGAATAGAATGCCCAGCTCTTCTGTTAATCCTATTCTTCCCTGAGAAAACACTAGCTCTTTATGACTTTAGTGCTGAACTATGACTACCTTTTTTGGGTACATTAGTAAGACTTATGACTGAATCCAATTAAGCCTTTCTTCTCTTTTCTATTTTTTTCCTGTTCTCTAAAAAAAAAAAAAAAGGTTGTTGTCAAAGAGTTCTCTTGACTAAAGCAGTTAGAATAGATTATGATTTCAACTCTCGATGAATAATTACTCTCTGGATATCTATTCCATGGATATAAATTTTGGCTGTTATTAGTATTACCTTTCTGACTCATTTGGCAGTACTGTAAAATAGTTATTCCTATCATTACTATTTTAGGAGATAGGAAAGTTCATAGAATGACTTGCCCAAATCTCAAAATCATGTCAGCACCAGGACTTGAATGCTATGGCTTTCTGATTCTTATAACTAACTGCTATAGCTTTTTCTGTCATTTAGGAGACTGAGGTTCATCCCAGAATGGGGATTATACCATCCATTGCTTCTCCTCCAAACAGCGTAATGCAGGGAAATGAAATAAGATAGTATTTAATTCTACCTATTTAAGCCTCTTAGTGAAGACATGATTGAAACCAAACAAGGGGTGTGTTTTATTTTATAATTTTATTCTTTGCAAGTTCATGCTAGGAAAACTGTTGAGAAGGCAAGTTTCATATAAACAGAAATCCTGATCAGTCACATTCTCCATTTTCTTTTCTCTCCAGGTCAGTTCTGGATCTTGTCTAGTATTGCTGTCAGGCTGCCTGGGAGCCAGCACGAGAGGCGGGAAGCTGGGCTGTGTTCCAGGGAGAGGGTCTTTTCTGGGTCACTTTCATGCATTTTTATACATTGAAAACAATAATTTTTCTGGCAGAGCAAGAAGACTGGTTAATGTCTTATCTTCAGACAGGCTCACCATTTTTCACCTGAAAAGATATAGTTGGAACCATTAATATTTTCTCTTTCTGTTTAGTCATCTGGTCACTTTTTTCATAGTTAATCCTCTGAGATGTTAAAAAAAAGTCAATGTAAAGTTCCTTTTTTTTTTCTATTGAGACCAGGTTTTACCATCTCTGCTTAGAATGTCTTTTCATTTTTCTAAACATAGCTCAAATCCCCAAACCTAATAATAGATAACTTGCTGACATCTAAAAGAAACACATTTATATTTCACCATGTGAAGTTACAATTGGGTGATAATTTGTATGTTAGTGACTATAATTTGTATGTCTGACCTTTTCATGCAGTTGAATTTTTGGAAAATTGTAGCAACTGAGTGGGTGTTTTGTACTGCTTCTCGTTATGAATACGTGTCATTTAAGTAAGATATAAATTAGTGACATAAGGTGAGGGTTTTAAGCAAAAATCTAAGATGACCTAACTCACATATTTTAAGATATTCCATGACATTGTAGAGTGCAGGAAGCAACCAAATAACCTGTCATGCAAGATCCAGCTCTGTTTCTGGCCATTTCTACCGTTACAGTTTTTTCTTTCCTACTATCACCCTATTTTAAGCAGTATTGCTTTGTAATATACTTCATACGTTAATTGGATTGCTGACTTCTTAAAAAATTAAGGATCAAATAGCTTTTTTATTGAATAACAATGAAAATCTAGACACTCCCCTGTGTACTACAGATACAGGATACAGAAATGACAACATAGCTCTGTTCTTTAAGGAGGGTATAACTCACAAAAATATAATTAAAAAATTTTTTATTTATTTTTAAAGAGGAGGTGAGAAAGGGAGAAAGAGAGGGGAGCATCAAGGTGTGAGAGGAACACCAATTGGTTGCCTCTCACATGCACCTTAACCAGGGACTGGGCTTCTATCCTGACCTGGAATCGATCTAGCAACCTTCTGGTTCACAAGCTGGCACTCAATGCACTGAACCATACCAACCACGGTGAAAACAGATAATTCTAAGACAGTTGGTTAGTGTCATGTGAAAGGTATGCAGAGCACTGGGGCGGTGCCCTAATTCAGCTTAGGCTAGAGAGGGGTTTTGGTAAAGATTTGTCAGAGGTCATGATGGAATGATGGAGCATGAGCTGATTCTTTTTTTTTTTTTTTTTAGCTGCTTCTTAAAGGATCAGTAAAATTTAGACACACAGGAAAATAAGAAGAAAGAAATCTGTTAATGATCAAAGAAATATTGATTTACATGTTACTTAAACTTATAGGAACAAATTTTGTATATAACTCAAAGGATCATTGTTACTACGCTGTGTGGGACTTGAAGGATTTATTTGTAGGAACCATCTTTAACTTTTGAATTTAATTTTATTGGACTCTATTGCAAGGGGGAAAATATCCTCAGAGTGATAAGGTTAGTAACATTTTACTGAAATACTAGGTTAAGAAAATTCTGTTGTATTTTGTTGAATTTGGAATTTAATATTCAGATTGCTTACTGGGCAAAGTAAAAATAGATGCAACTTGAGACAGAATGGTGAACAATGACAAGATAATATTAATTTCTTTACTTATACAGCAAACTGATTGGATGAGTCACCAAAGACCAACTGAGTCACCAAGGAGCAACCATTTTCTCACCAGACCTTGAAGAGGTGCTGCAAGAGGCTAAGGGAATTAACTCCATTAAAGATTTGTCCCAAAGGAAAGTAGTGGGTGGTGACTGTAAGTAGAGCAGAAAGTGCCATCTAGCGGTATATAAAAGAAATGTACAAATGTACTTTCTAAACTGAAGAGTTGGAATTTTGTTTTCTGAATTTATGCCCTATCTGCTTGGTTTTTTGAGTTGCAAGTAATCCAAATAGTGACAAAATGTTTATAATTTTAAACTTTAAGGTAGCAAGAACAGAGAAACAGTCAGGTGACCTCAGGTGATGAGAGTTTACGGAAAGGATATATATCTAAGAAAGGAGATACAGGAAACTGAACTACTGTCCCAAACAGTTCTCTTAGAGAATTGGAACAACGGTGCCTTGTTCAAAAATTTCAGCAGTTCTAGAGATCTAAGAGTCACTTTGTTCATCTTGTTATATCAGAAGCATGGGTCACTGTGTCCAATTCTCAACCATCCAGTAGGACAATAGCAGTTAGGTATCTTCTCTCTGGGCAACAGACCCAAGATTTCCTCACTGAAGAAATTAAACAGTCCCGTGGAAAAGATCTCTCTGTGTGAATGCTCACTCCCTGCCAAGTAACCCAAAAACCATGGATGCCAGCCTTGGTCCGAGATATGTGGTTTTCAAACTTTTGTGTGCATTAGGATCACCTGGGGGTTTTGTAAAAGCATTTCTCACTTCCATCCCATCTTCCGAGTTTCTGATTCACTAAGGATGGGATAAAGCCAGAGAATTTGCTTTTTTAGCAAGTTCCCAGATGATGCTGAGGACCATATTTTGAGAAGCACTCGTACACACAGTATCTTCAAATCAGCTTTTTCAAAGTCTCTTTTTAAAATATGATCAGACAAAAAAAATCAGTATACACTCGAATTTTGTGGTGATAGGTCCAATTTCAACAATGAAAGAGAAAAAGAAAGAAATATGGAGGGAAACATAAAAGAATTCTCAAGAATTTTGAAAAAGTATCTCATTCATTTATATATTCAATGAATATTTACTGAGCACCAAATGTGTGCCAGGAATTATTCTAGGACATGTTAGTGATATAGCAGTGATATAGTCTTCAAAGGTTTGATGAAAAATGACTTTCAACTAAATTTTCTATATTTATTCAAATTATAATTCCAGCGGAGGGGTAGAGCAAATGCGTTATTAGGCATGCAAAACTGTATCTCCCTTGCATGGTTTTTATTTTCAATGAGGTTTGGTGAGAATATGCTCTAGTAAAATGAAGAAATAAACTAACAGGAGGAAGAATGGGACCCGGAAGCCCGGTCTGAGAAAATCCTTAGGATGGTGGTCATGAGATTAGTCTGATACACAGCCTGGTTTGCAGCAGGAAGGTAAAGCCTCTGAGAGAAAGCCCTCTGGAAAAAATAGAGAATTCATAGAAGATCTGCTCTACTGAACCTTAAAAAAGGAAGTTACTATAAAAAGTAAATTTTATGTAGGAAAAAAACCAGTGAGAAAATGCCAGGAAATCTCTACAGGAAAGGAAATGTAATCACTGTCAAGTTCTTGGATTTACAAATTCCTAAAAGTGTAAACAGGAGGTTAACAGTTTTAACGATAGCTTTGTATAACTGTGTTGGGAGAAAGATGGGGAATAAAGGCATGGCGGGAGAAGAGATCTAAATACCCATACATTATAGTAGTTTATAAACTAAATGTAAACTAGCTAAAAAAAATATTTTGAAGTTTGATGTGAACTATCAAAGTAAATAGTGAAAGTGTTTCCCCTTAGAGAGTAATATGAACAGGTGGGGAGTGATAAAATGTAATATAAATTGTTTTTCTTTATGAGACTTCTCATCCTGTTTTATTTTTTAACTATATTCATATATTATTTTGATAAAAATTATCTTAGTAAATATAAAGCAGTTGTAGGTAGTATAAATAAATTTTATTTTAGGGCTTTTCTTGTACTAGGAAAATCTGTCTTCTTTCTTATTTTAATTAATTGAGAATGAAGAGTTTGTTGTTCAGAAATGAGGAGATTCAACTTTTATAAATGTAGTGTAATTATCTTGTCTTCAATCAGATCGGAGATAGAAAAATAAGGTAATGAAAAAAGATCGGGGCCTATTAGATTCTTGCTGTAATATGCATTATGAGAGTCTGAATTTGATACTCTGTTTATTCATTTAACAAATATGTATTATGAACATGTTGTGTACCTAACACTGTAAAGCTAACACAATTTGTTACTATTATTAAAATGTTATTCCACCCATGTCAGTGTGTTTCCAGTCAGGAAACCAGAAACTGAAGAGAATTGTCATCCTCTAGGTAGGGTCATTTCAGGATCTTTAGGCAACAGAAGAGATGGAAGGAAGGTTTGCTTTTACTGGCAAGAGAAGCACAGTGGGTTTGGGGATTTAATTTTTTCTCAGGTTCGTTTGAGTTCATTCAGATTTTCCACTTCATGGAGAGGCAGTGACTTAAAGTTATGCTGAAATCCTGTAACCCAAAGGTGAATGTGGGGCTGAGCCAAAAATCAATATCCATCAAACTGCCTGGAACACGATTCTTTGACTAGATCCTCAGGGAAGACATTGCAGCTAGCTCGGTATTAAGAAAAATTTCAAAATGGTTTGGCAGAATTTGCTTGTCCCTGTGAAACTGCTCTTTGAAAAATAATTGGCAGCCAGTTTTCTGTCCCTACAACTGTCATGGCCACCTGTTCCTTCTTTGTTTGCTGAGGCAAGGTCCAAATTAAACACTTCTTCCTCTGAGACACCATTCTCTTATTAATTATTCTTCCTATTGTCCCCATTCTATCTAGAATCTGCCTCTATTACTGCAAATAACAACAACTGGAGATGGAAAACTCAAATGAGTTAAATGAGGATATCAGTTTTTTATGCAGATACAGAAGACGGCATAGCATGGTGGATAAGCTTGTGAACTGTAGACCCAGATGGCCTGGCTTTATTGCTATAGAGTGCTTAATGTTAGCCATTATTATTCATATAAGTTTATAATCAAATAATTAAAAATACTGCGTATTTAAAAAAACCATTCAACCTAATGGTGGAACATATCAGAGGAAAACATTTTAAGGACAGTCGTGTATGTAATAACCCTGCTGCAGTGATCTTTCATTTTCTGAAAATCTTAGAATATCTAGTAACAATTTGTAAAGCACTTTTAAGGCTTTTAACAACTAGATAATACCTTTTTATGGTAAATATCAAACCAATTTTAAAATCCATAGTAAAATATTTTTCTCGTTTCTAAGTCAATATCTATATTTTTCGTTGTTTATCAAGAGTTGAGAATTTTTCTTTATTTTCTATTCAACTCACTTAAATGATGATTTGACCCTTCCTTCCTCCATTTCACGGTTGTTTGACCTGTCTTTTTAAAAAAATCTGTTTGTTGTTAACTTTGTTTTTAAAATTTTATGTAGGCATAGCACTATTTTACAAGGTGTGGTTCTAACTATCCATTAAGTGTGCATCTTGTCAGGTTTTAGAGTTACTAAGATAAAAAAATTCCCGTTACCAAAATGTTCACAGTACTTTCATATAAGAAACATTTTACATTGAGCCTAAACAATGGCATAAGCCTGCTAGTGGAAGGGTTAAGAATTTGCCATATATTAGTATGAAAGCTTGCAAAGCCTCTTTTTCTCTTTGTAAAATAAGAACAACAGTACCTACCTCATAGGATGCTTTAAGGCAGTGTGTTTCCCAGACTTGCTGATTACAAGAATCACATGAAGCACTTTAAAATAAATATATATTCTTGCACACATCACTTGAAATCTCTGATTCAGTGGACTGGAGGCAGGGCCTGGGACTCTATATTTTTAATAAATAGTATAGGTGATTTTTATAATCAATCACTGTTTTGGAAACTGTTCTAAGACAGTGATTTTCAAAGTGATTTCTGGACTCTTCTGACCAGCAGAATCAGAAACGTTGGGGCTAGCAATCTGTATTTAAAAAAAAAGATCCTCCTGGTGATTTTATACCCACTGAAGTTTGAGAACCATACACATTAACTCTCATGATTAATAATACCACAAAGAAGAATCAGCATATTACCTTATAAAACTATGAGTGAATTGATAGTCTAGTTTTCATCATCTGTGCACTTTTGTCAAGTGTTGGTTTGTATGCAAAATTGGAACAATGGCTGAAACTGCCTCATAGCTTAAGATGTAGATAGATAGATAGATTTATTTATTTATTTATTTATTTCCATCACCATTTATCCCTGCTCTACCCTCTTTCACCTCCACCTCCCCCACCTCCTGCAGTTGTCTGTGTGTATGAGTTCTTAGGTTCTAGATTTAGATAAGGGAATTCTTTGTAGACAAAGCTGGTGACAGATAACATGGCAGACTTACCAATTCTTTTGGTTAATTGAACTCATATTTATTCAGTACCAAAGTGTGCATGAAAACATTTGAGATAGTTCCTCCCATCAAAAAATGTATAGTCAAGTTGATAGGGCAAGAAATATGCATGCGATGTTTGACCTTAAACAACTTATTTAGCTTTCCTCATTTCTATTATCATGGACATGCTCAAGTAATCTTCAAGTGCTATTCATTCTACATCTATAACATTTTTCTTGCATTTCTCTCCACTTGCATATCACTTTCTTACGTAAACTTTTTTCTTTCAGAGCCTCTTAGGGACTTCCTGCCCTAAGGATTTCCTTCCTTTCATAACTGGTTTGCTGTTTATGATGAAAAGACAGTATCCAGCTGTCTCCACACTGCACTCAGAGCAATCTTCCAAAAAGCTAAATCTTATATCACTTCCCTTTTTGAAACTCTCAAGGGCTTCTCATTATGATAAAGTATAAACTGTGTTACTTTTCCTTAAAGGTCTGTATAATCTCAATCTTTTTATCATAGTTTCTTGTCAGGCTGGAGGGCTGACCTTGGGCCTAAGGTTATGACAATGGAATTGCAAGAAATCCGTATCAAGGGCAGCCTAATCCGGAGGATGGACTATGACAATAATTTAGATATGGAGGAAAGTGTTAATAAGCATTGTTAGGGTATATATTTTGATTTTATGTGATCAATACATTTTAAATGTACTTCTTACCTGTGAGTGGGGCATGGGGGCAGGAAGCAGGAGTAACCTCATCTCTTTCAGGGGAGAAGACTGGCAAGAGATGGTGATAGAGGCAAAGCAAGGAGGCTAGGGTCAAGGAAAGATGTTAGGCTCTGGAAACATGGGTTTATATGCAAGGAAACTGAGGTCTGAACTAGAAAGAAAATCTGCTTAGTGGATAAGCAGTTTGGATGGAGCTCATCCATTTATACAAAGAGCAGAGTACAGAATTGTTTCCAACCACAGGGCTATTGGATTGCAGCATATACTTCTCCTGGTTTGGTCAGGATTAGGGAAAGTCATTAGACCCTGCAGGAGTGAGGTCGCCACCTGGGAGAACATGGGAAACCTAGGGAGTGATTTATAGGTCAGTGTATAATTAATTTCTCAAATAAAAAAATACAAGCAACATGTCTTATGGAAATCAGCAAGGGTAGATTGCTGAGTCCACCTAACAGGAATGACGGTTTCATTAAGAAAGCTGGACGGGAATGTAGAAGTCTTAGAAAGTGGATCAGACTTTTAATAATAGAATAGAATAGTGATATAATGTAATGTAATATATAATAGATACTACAGCCAAAATATATTAAATGCTAATTGTGTGCAAGGCACTAATAGAAGATGATGTTTCTTAATTTTCACAGTGGAACCTATTTTACTAGTAGGGAAACTGAGGGCCAAAGAGGTTAAGTGACTTGTTAAAGATCATAGATCTCTTGAGAGCTAGGATTCAGACTTATAATAGTGATAACAGAACTGGCCTTGGTTAACGTAGAAAATTGCTCTTTTTCATGAACCAGACACAATCCCATAGGTGGAGAAGACAATGAATGGAAAAAACCCAGCAATTTTCAAGCTCTTTCTGTTTATGAGGAATGATTTCTAGTGGCATGCTAGGGGCTGAGGAGCAGCCTGGCTGGATGCCCATTCCTTAGCCGACAGACGTCAGTCAGAATGATTACTCAAGGGCTGCGCGTTAACTCTTTAGGTAGCAGCATGTGGAACATGGCTTTCCTGAATTCTGTGAAGACCAGGAATGAAGAAAAATCTGTCACCTAAAATTAAACACCATTTTCTTCTTTTGCACTTTAAATGCTTTTCTGCCACCATGTTAGTATAACTAGCTTACACACTATGAAATAATTAACCTAATTAAAACCCTCAGTATGTCATATAAGATAATCACAGGAACCATGTTTGTTTAGAAAACAGTGAAGATTTGTTTCTAACTCAAGCACAGACATTTCGGTTCCTTCAAAATCTAGCAACCTTTTTGCTTATGTATAATTGCATTGAATTCTTAAAAATTATATTTATCTGTATGGTAAAAAATAGAAATATTCTAAGGTAGAACATAATACATAATCAAAATCTGAAACTAGTGATAAATATTGAAAGGTTTATTGTTGTTTGACTTTTCTGACACCCACATTTTCTCTTTCTGGAAAGATTATGCTGGGAATGATTTTTAACATTTGCAATTGGCTGCCTGGAAATACACAGCTTACATAAAAGCACTAAATAAAGTTCTTAGAAACTCAACACTGTTGTTAAGTCAACCCATAATTTTTGTGCTCCCAGAGATTCAGAACATAACAGTAAATTTTCTGTACAGCTCATTTTCCACAAGAAGAAATCTATTAAGGGACTTGTGTTAAAAATAAAACTTAAGATGATTCAAAATATGGAGAATCACAGAGCAATTGTTGCTTACTGATTTAGGAAAAGATTGATGATTTATTTGGTTAATTAATCTTTTTGAAAAATGAAAATAGGTTCATAAATTGTTTTTGACAAAATTCAAAGCATGATCATTGGAAAACATCAGATTACATGAAAAACTGAAGATAAAAATAATCCAGTTAAGATTTTGGTGAATGTGTGTCTGGTATGCCCATTTACCCTTTGCTTTCCCCCTTTTTTCTTGCCTAGAACACAGGCCTGAGGTCAGGAGGTGCAGCAGCACCCATGGCCTGCGGAGTGATAATGGTGGAGTGCGAAGAGGAACTACCCGGGGCTTGGATGACATTGTTGAGCCATTGTCAGTCCTGCACTGCCTATCCTCAGAGTTCTTGTTGGCCCACCATATAACCCCCCTGTTTATTTAAGCAAACGTTAGTTGGGGTTTCTGCTACCTGCAAATGAAGTCATTCCTAAATGATCTGAAATCTATGTTAATATTTGCCAGAAGATTAGTTATGCCCCAAAACTTTATTGAATAATCCATATTCCCTTTCCCTATTTCTATTTTTTAATCTTAATTTTAATTTTTTTTGCTGTACAGCTGTTCTTGCTTTTTCTCCCTTTCCCCACCTCTACCCAGCCCCTCCCTCTTCCCACCCCAAGTCAATCCCCATATTGTTGTCTGAGTCCATGGGTTGTGCATTAATGCCCTTTGGTTAATCCCTTCACCACCTTTCATCCCGTCCCCCTACTCCCCCCCAACTCCTTTCTGGCAGCTGTCAGTCTGTTTTATGTATCTAAGTTTCTGTTACTGTTTTGTTTGTTAGCTTATTGTGTTCATTATGTACTACATATAAGTGAAATCGTGTGGTATTTTTCTTTCACTGACTGGCTTAATAAACTTAGCATAATTTTCTCCAGGTCCATACATGCTATTGCATGATGTAAGAGTTTCTTCTTTTTTACTGCTGCATAGTATTCCATTGTGTAAGTGTACTACAGGTTTTTATCCACTCATCTACTGATAGGTACTTAGACTGTTTCTAAATCTTGGCTATTGTAAATAGTGCTACTATAAATATAGGAGTGCATATATATTCTTTTGTATTGGTGTTCTGGGATCCTTGGTGCATATTCCCAGAAGTGGAATTACTGGGTCAAAAGGCAGTTCCACTTTTAATTTTTAAAGGATACTCCATATTGTTTTCCACAGTGGCTGGACCAGATTGCATTCCCACCAATAAATAGTGCACTAGGGTTCCCATTCTTCCACTTCCTGGCCAACATTTGTTGTTTGTTCATTTACTGATGGTAGCCATTCTGACAGGTGTCAGGTGATGTTTCATTGAGGTTTTAATTTTCATTTCTCTGATGATTAGAGTTATTGAGCATTTTTTCATATGTCTACAGGTGCTCTGTATGTCCTCTTCGGAGAAGTATCTCTTCAGGTTCTTTTGCCATTTTTTAAATCCAGTTGTTTGCCTTCCTGGCATTGAGTCGTATTAGTTCTTTGTGTATTTTGGAGCGTAAATCCTTGTCAGATGTATTTTTGGCAAAAATGTTCTTCTACACAGTGGGTTCCCTATTCGTCTTGCTGATGGTTTCTTTAGCTGTACGGAAGCTATACTATAAGGCCACTGTAATAAAAACAGCCTGGTACTGGCACAAGAACAGACAAATAGACCAATGGAACAGAACAGAAAGCCCAGGAATAAACCTATGTGTGTATGAGCAATTGATATTTGACAAAGGTGGCAAGAGCATACAATGGATCAAATACAGTTTCTTCAGTAAGTGGTGCTGGGAAAAGTGGACTGGTATATGCAATAAATGCAACTAGACCACCAACTTATGCCATACACAAAAATAAATTCAAAATGGCTAAAAGACTCAAGTGTAAGATGTAATATCATAAAAATCCTAGAAGAAAGCCCAGGGAGTAAAATCTCAGATATTCAATGTAGAAACATTTTTGCCAATAAATCTCCTAAGTCATTGGAAACAAAGAAGAAAATAAACAAATGGTATCATCAAATTAAAAAGCTCCTGTACAGCTAAAGAAATCCCTTTCCCTAATTTTAAATATATTTTAAAGTCATGTACCAATTCCTATATGTAGACATAACTGTTCCATATAAATCATTCTTTTCTCTCTGTCTGTTTAGTCCTATGACACCACTATGCTGTTTTAATTGTTGACACTGATACTTTTTCCTTCCTCCATGTTTTGCCCCTTGCTTTGATTGGTATGTTCTTGGATTTATATTTCTTTTATTACAAAATCACGGTTTTTACTTTATGGCACCTTTCTTTCAAGAATGACAACTATGTAATTTGTTTTATAAACACAATTGCTACAGTTATTTGCTTTGTATTCTCTGTTAGACACTTCCCATATGTCCTTTCCTATGACTTACCTATTTACATGTTACTTTGGATGATTTTGTTTTGGGAGATGGTTCAACAGTATTATTTTTTTAAATAAAAATTTCAAGAAGGGTATGGTGATATGGGGCCCAAAATTGACCTGTACTTTTGCTGTGCTTTCTGCTGCGACCTTAGGTAAAAACCTGTTCTGCACTGTGTCTGACTTTTAGGACACTACTTTCAGCACATTTTCCCCAGGGCTACTTTGTTCCTTTGAATAGAAACTTGGAACACTACATATTTTACTATAAAACTTGGTGCTTTATTGTTATGTTTCTAATAATGGCTATGCTCTCTCAGGAACCACGGTTCAAAATTTTGGACTCCTATGTTTCCTTTCCCCTACATTTAATACTTTAGAAACTTCAAAATTTATTACTGTAATGTGTGGCCTCACAGACAAATTTCACTTCTTTTACACTGCCGCGCTCCTGCTTCTAACATTTTTTAACTCATTTTCTCTATTTTATTTTTAGTTCCTTCATCTACACCTCTTGATTTTATCTATCCTTGTTCAGTTATTTTCCTAAGTAGAGGTATGTCTCTCTTTTGCTTATAAGGGTTATGCTGGCTGTTTCCTGTCTGCCTCTCCAGATCCATTCCTCTCCTTTCTCTGCCTACTCTGCCTTGGGAGACACACCTGTATGAGCTGCACTCGTGAGCTTCCTGGTTTCTGGCTTCCAGTTGGGTTAAGCCAGTAGGGGGCACTATCAAGAGATTGGAGGGGCAAGCAGGAAGTTGAGTATGTATTCCCTTGGTTCCCTTCTTGATCCACCATAGGTTGCCTGTCTTCCTCCACAGAAGGCCTAGCCTCATGCCAAGGGAAACTTACAGCTTCTCTCTGAAGGTTCTAGGAATGTCTTCTTCCACTTCCCCCTTCAAGGCTCGTAGTGGTGGTGACCCTTCCTCTGTTGCTGGCAGGGTGTTATTCACCACCCTATGCTGGCATTCCCTACTCATCAAATTCTACCCATTGATTCCATTTACACATGGTATTTGCTTCAGACCCTCATTGTTGCAAACCTTAAAATGACTTTCCATTACTTACTAAAATAAGTATGATTCCTCAGCCCCAAGCTGAACCTCAAATTGAGGCTACTCTTTTAATTCATCCCTACATTGATTCTTCCCTCCAGTTAAACTGGTTTAGGCCTAATTCCCTGGATAGACCTAAGAAAGTATATTTTGTTTTCTTGCTTGGAATACTCTACTTCTCTAATGTCATCTGTCAAAGAGTTGTTACCTTATTTTCATAGTTTAACTCAAATATCGTGTTTTCCATGCCTCCTTTGCTGAGCTCCCTGGTTAACACTTGTATATTCCCTTGTCTTCTGATTTTTTTTTCCTTGTCTTATAACTATTAACGTATTTGTTGCCCATACTATTTTGTAACATCTTTGTGTTTTGTCCCTGTAATATTTTCTGCATGGTCAGAGTTCAATAAATATGTAGTGGATCATAGTAAATTGCACTGGTTAAATTTAAAGATTCAGATTATTTTAAGGTAGGACTAATGGTTCAAATAAGATAGAATATTTTAAAATTCATATTATCATGATAACAGAGAAAAACACAACTTTGGTTGACATGGAGATAGATAACAAAGAAAAGTCAAGAGTATCTTTTTCATCATTCATTGAAAAAATTTTTGAATTTCTACTCTTCTAAGCACTAAAACTATCTTATTTATGCCCAGCAACATGGTATTAATAATTTTTTAAAAATTAGAACACTAGAAAAAATTAGAATTTATGATCAGTGCCTTTGTTAGATTTTTAGATGATTTTCATAAAAGTGTGACCATGGATTTTTCCCATGTTCCCAGAAATATATCATAACTGAGGAATGTCTAGATTTAGTTTTGTTTTTGAGAATTAGCAGAGACAGAAGAGCCAGCTGCTAGATAAAAAAAAAAAAAGCCACAGGAAATATTCATGATGGCATATTAATTTATTAACATTCTCGTGTTACAAATTGAGGATCCTTTTGTTTATCTGCTTGATAAACAAAAACTGATTCTTGGGAGACTGAGGATCTTTTCCAGTGAATAAGAGGGGAAAAAAATGGTAAATAGAGTTCTCTTCTGTTATACCATCTTCTGAAAGTGTTTCTTTTTGGTTGTTTTACTCTGTGATGTTGCTTTTTTTAAAAGCACACTGTGGTATTATGCTCTTGAAGAAAGGGCCGGACCGAGCAGAACGGTTGCAAAACAAAGAACCTTATTTGGTCACAAAAATCTCAAAATGATGATATGAGTATTTATTGACTACTTATAAAAACATACAATTATATTTTTCAGGTTCTTATGCTTGTGAACTTTAATGAGTTAAATTTCAAGTGTAGGGAACATGGATGGCCAGAATAACAGGGATTCATTAGCAGCACAACTATGAAACTTCCTGCTCACTCTCTCTCATTTCGTGTTTGTGAACTATTGAGTTCAGGGATCCTGAATTGTCTCATGCCTGATTTGAGTCCTCTCAAACGTAAAATATACTTCAGCATCACCATTTGACTAATTGAAATAAAAATTAATCAGCCACTTCAGGGGAAGTTAACTTTATCATCTTCTGTGGCTTGTTATCTCTAATTTAATAATTTAGTTTTATGGAATGACAAACTTTATTTTTTTATGATTATACAATATGGAAATAACAAAAATCTAAGAGGCTACAAAGCAAAAGATATTCCAGATGAATTTCTATTTTTAAGATTTTTAATGTTCCCACCAAGACTGAACATTCAGCACACAAGATACATTACTCAGCACTTGAAGAAACCTTGATCCCAAAGGTAAGACTGTGTTTTCCACTCCCTAAAACAAAACCAAACAACAGCAAAACAAAACCAGTTGAAGAAGCTTCAAACTCTTTTCCTTTGAAAATAGTGGTATGAGTTTAGTATTTGCTTTCTTTTACTCCTTTATTTCTCTGAAAGATGGTGCTAAGGGGTCTATGTTGACTGACCTGAGTCTTCGGGAGTGAGATGAATGGTTAACTCTGGTGGACAAAGAAGAAATAGTTTAGCTTCAAACATTGTTTGACTCTAAACCTTGCAACTTCCTCTTCCTTCTAGTTAAGTAATAGCACCGACGCCTGCCTGCTTCTGCTGGAATCTCTTCATGAAAGTTCTTATGTGTTTGTATTAGAAGTTTTATGTTTGCTTAACTTGAGAGTCCCAAAAAAGGTTTAATATATGATATATATATATATATATATATATATATATATAAATAAAATAAAGCAGAAAACTTTATACTTTTGTTGAATCAAATAGTTTGGTTATATTTTTAATGCTTATTTCTTTAACAAAATTTGACAATCTGATTATTTTCACATTGTTTGAATATTAGAATCCCACTATGAGATATGACTTGGTGTATAAAAAGGGAACTTTAATTTTTGTTATACAGTGAGATTTGTTTTCTTTGGAACATGCAGATTAAGGTGGTTTTTACTCACAACTTCTGTAAAAAAATTTTTTTTCACTTCAGAAAAATTAAGCATCTATACCGGATTTATGATATAATTCTCTGCATATAGCATTGAAATGTTATAGATTAAGAATATAAGGTTCTTAATATGAAATTAAAGTTATTTCATTTGTTTTCATTCTTAATCTCCTCACCTTTTTCCACCCAGCCCCCCCGCCATGACAGCTGTCAGTCTGTTCTATGTATCTATGCGTCTGTTTCCAGTTTGTTTGCTAAATTATTTTGTTGATTAGATTCTACATGTAAGTGAGGCCATATGGTGTTTGTCTTTCTCTGACTGGCTTATTTCATTTAGCAAAAAAAAGTATATATATATATTTATATATTTTTATTTATTTAATTTTTTAATATATTTAAAAAAATATATATAGTCTGTCCAGAAGGTATCTAAGGTTTGCAGCCATGTAATATGAAAAATGGTGACATTTACTGAAGATACAAGAAACATTGTATATAGGACAATGACACCTCAGTCTCCTTTAAAATAGGCAGCTTGGGACCTCACACAGTTCTCCCGATCACCATCAGCTGCCCTGTCATATTTTCCTGAATCTCATTGACAGCCTGAAATCTCTACCCTTTCAAAGGTGATTTTAATTTTGGGAAAAACCAGAAGTCACAGGACTCCAAATCTGGGCTGTGGAGGGGCTGAGTCACCTGGGTGATTTGATGTTTCACCAAAAAACTGCAAAGACGTGATGCATGAGTGGGCACATTGTCATGATGAAGCTGCCAATCACCAGTTGCCCATAGCTGCGACCTTCTGAATCATCTGAATAGTTTCCGTGGAGGAATGTTCAAGCTTACTGCACAATTTGATGCAGATTCGTTGCTGTACTTGCTCAGTCATTTTAAATTTGACGGCCACTCCGTACACGTGCTCACTCAATGGTGTCTTCTGGGAGGTGGTTAGGCCGTTAAGTGGAGCCCTCATGAAAGAGATGTCAGAGAGCTAGCGTGCTCACTCCCCATGAGAGGACACAGAGAGAGGTGGCAGTCTGCAGTCCGGAAGGGGGCCTTCTCCAGCACCCAGCCATGCTGGCACCTTGGTCTGGACTCCCAGCCTCCAGAACTGTGAAAAATAAATGTTTCTTGTTTATAAGCCACTCACTCTATGATATTTTTTGATAGCAGCCCAAATGGACTAAACCAATTTTGAGAAATAAAAAAGAGCAGAAGAAAAAGCAGCAACAGTAGGAAAGCCAGATCCCAGCGGAATTCCAGAGTTCTGGCTCCTCTGCTCTAGAACTATTCCTTCATCTCTACATAGCTAAGTGAGTTAGTATAGAAATATGATGAACCAATCTTGAAAAAACTGCAGGATATTAAAGTAAAAATTTCAGATCCTAATTGTTTTTTAATTTAGATTTCTGTATTGAATCTAATGACTACTTTACCCATACAGTTCTGACAAAAACTTATAAAATGAAGTCAAAGCCAGATAAAGCAGATTTTTGCTTTGAAGTTCCTGAAATAGATGACTGAGATGGGTCTAGTACTGATTGGAAAAAGGAAAAAGATTATAGTTAATTAAGAAAAACAACCCTTACTGGTGTGGCTCAGTGGACTGAGTGCCAGACTGAGAACCAAAAGGTCACCAGTTCTATTCCCAGTCAGGGCACATGCCTGGCTTTTAGGCCAGGTCCTCAAAAGTAGCAGGCCTGTGAGATGCAACCACACATTGATGTTTCTCTGCCTCTCTTTCTCCCTTCCTTCCCTGCTCTCTAAAAATAAATAAATAAAATCTTAAAAAAAAAAGAAGAGAGAGAAACATAGTTTCCAGTCAGTGGTAGAACAATTCCTGGACAAGTATGGAGTGATTCTGTTTTTTTCCTTTAAATTAACTTCTTCAGTCTACTGATAACATCTGAAGAAGAATGACTGGATGAAAGCTCATAATTCACACTAGCATCACATTTTGACACTTGGCACTTCTGGAAAGTACGGTTCCATGTACTGTGTCTTACATTACTGGAGAAGCCATAGAGATGATGATAATTTTGAAGAATATGAGGAAGAGGGAGAATAGGTATTAGAAATTGAAAGGTGAAAAATGTTGGATGATGCTGAAGTTGACTTTAACTGTAATTTTTCTGTCTGTGTATCTTTCATACATTTCTATAAAAAAGCCATGTGATCCACTGACTGCATGCAGTTAGGAAGAAGCTAGTACTCCTCTGTGGGGCTTGGATGTTGGATATGTCAGGGTATCAATCAGGCTTACTAGGCAGGAATTTCAGTCATTGCTGTAGCAAGTTCCTTTTGATGATGTTTACAAATAACTTGTTTATAAGTGAATGGTTTTCATTTTAATTTATTTACTTTAAAATTTTGTTTAATTGAGGTGGAGGGTGGACTCTCCTGCAGAGTATGCTCCGGGTCATCACGGATGGGGAAATAAAATAACTATCATCCCAGACACTTTACTCTCGGTCTGCCAGGGGAGCGGGTGGCAGTTCCCTCTATTGGAGAATCCTCCAAGCCCCTCTCTTGAAGTGGCTTTTATTGAGAACCATTTGTGCAGGGGTATACAGCAGGGATGCAAAGCTCATCAATCAATGTCAAAAGGCTATGTTTACAGAAAACAAATAGAGATCATAGATAACAATTGAAGGAACACAAGAGATGTGCCTCAGGTCAAGGTGGTGCCTACTCAGACCTGAAACCTGGGAAACTGATCACATTCTATGTTCAACCTCAAACATCAGTACTCATTAACTCATAGAGGGAATTCTTAGCAAAGTAAATTTCATAGGGATTAATGCATTGCTTTTCCAGGCCTAATTATCCCTTGACCTATGGATCCAGTTTAGGGCTGTACCTGCCTTTAGTATTGTTTCAAGCCTGAGCCAGGCGGGCAGGACAGAGCCGCCAAGAGATAAGGAGACTTCTTTCAGATAGAATGAGGACTCTGGCCATATCAAAGCTGAAGGGTGAGGGTCTTTTTTCCCTTTTCCATGTCCCCCACGTTCTTCCCTGATGCTCATGCGGCTGTGCCTGTCTTAGGTTTCCCCTGCCATTGAGGGGTCTTACCCATTATTGACTAATCAGTCATCCTTCAGGGCCAAGCAGGGTGATGATGTGAGGGAGGCGGGGGCTGTGCCCCTGTCAGAGAGACAGGTTTTGTCTCCTCAGTGGCCTATTTTCCCAAGGCCTCCTTGCTCAACTCCAACCTTGGGGCCCTCTTGCCTGTTGACGAGGCTACAGCCCCTGAAACCAGGCGGGACAGTTCCCAACACTTAATCTCTCACTTCAGTGATAGCAGAAGTAAGGAAAAAGGTCTTACAGCATTTCCTCTAGGTGTGGGTAGCTAGCATTTGGGTGATCTCTCTACACCCTGCACTGAGGGAAGTCCTCAAAGAGAGCACAATGGGTTGGACAGTCACTAGGTCAGTAGGAAAGATAATACAGTATTGTGATTCAGAGGTTCTTAGAGTCTTTTGTAACACTCCAGCAAAAGCATTTATTCTTTCTTTCTTCAGAGGAAATCCAGATATTTTGTTTTCAGCAACCAGAATGTGTTTCATGTGAAACCAGCTTCAAATGTATATTCCCAGAAAAACCAAGTTGAGTAATCATGTTTTCCTTCCATGTTTACATTACATATATATGTGTATGTGTGTGTGTGTGTATTTTTTTTTTTTTTTCCATTTCACTTTCCCTGAGCATTAGGGCAGGGGAGAGTGAGCACACAGACTTTCATGTGTTACCTGAAGAGTTCCTCTTCATATGTATTTAATCCTTGTTTGTACGTTCTCTAACTCGTGTTATTGATCTTCTCTAAGATTTTGGAAGCTCTTTTTGTCACTAAAGATCTAATAAGTTAATCAGGAAAAAATATATCTACTAATCATTAAGGCCTGTGCAGAAAAAACTGCATCTTTTTGTGTATAACTATTAAAAGAGAAATTATTTTCATAACATACAGGCCAAATTTTGTAGTTAAAAATCCCATGAGCTATAACTGAAAGAGACAGAATTTGTGAGTTTTTAAATTTTTCTCCTAACATTGAGAAGCTTAGAGTGGAAGGTATAAATTTCAGATGTACCATAAATTTAGTCTTGTTTTATCAGTAATACTCTTACTTGTTGGCTCCACTATTTTATTTTGTTTCAGAAGCGCTGGATTTGGTGCTGCCCGTGTCTCTGCGATATGCAGGATGTTGAGGTGCAGGGAACTGGTCTCCGTCAGCAGGGCACTAGCAGAACACCATCATCCTGACTAGGCACATAGACAACGCCTCAGTCAGACCTTACAACATAATATACATTTGTAACATAACACAGTGCTTTCAATGTGTGCAAAATATTTAGGATAGCCATGGACCATGAGTCCAGAACAAACACATAAAACAAGACAAAACTCAAATGATAAACCTTTTGTGGGCTAGAAAAGGGAGAAGGAGGTGATGATAGAGTTGGACATATTTGAAAGTCTCTGAGAAGGAGAATTATATGCTGTCTGAAGGAGGGGGATGGACTCCCCAGGAAGTATGAGCATCTGTCCTCTTTTTCTTTTCCTCTCTGGAACCACACAGGAAGGCCACCTCACAGTATTGTAGGGTTCCTGTGTCACCATGTTAGGAAAGCCATAAAATAAAGCATCAAGCACAGAGCGTCAATGGAAATCTGATAGCACTGGGGTGACATGGAAGAGCTGCTAATTCTTCCTATGTCCTTGAGGACACAGCTGTTAGCTGAGGTGGGAAGGGAGAAAAGGGGAGACAGAGAGGCAGAGACAGAGACTTGATATACCTGAGAAAGTCTTATATTTTTAATAAGGGACACCACAGAGGCAACAGTTACCGGCCGGGCCATAAGACTAGAGACCAGGTGGGAAGGTGGCTGCCTCAGTGAATGTGTGTGGACCAAGGACGCCTTCAGAGCACTGAGTGAGATGGAAATGCACTAGAGGGCAGCAGAGCACCAGACCCAGGATGGGAGGAGGCAAATCAGCTACCTTCCCTTCACACGCAGCCTCCCACACTTCCCACCACTCCTCCCTACCAAAAGCAGAAAACACTTTGTGAATTGGTTGAGTTCAACCTGGAATGACTGAATTTACTCTTAAAGCAGTAAAATTCTGTTTTCTGCTTTCAAATTTAGCATGTAGCACATCAATTCCCAGAATACTATGAAGTTTAATCCCTTAATAAACCCCTTATTTTGTATTACTCATGGCAGTTCTACTTCTTTAATTGAACTCTGTTGTAGACATTGATGTTGGACATGGGTCCAGAGGAAGAGAACCTTAAGGACTAGTATTCCCAATTGGCTCTGAATTGTCTGGAATTGATTCTTGGAGATTACATTTAAAGGTCGTAATTACCTTGTTTCTGTTGGTAAAAGTGGCACTTGCTTTTCACGGCATGCAGTGGCAAAACACTTACTTAAATGATCATATGTAGACATTTATAATTTAAAGTCTATGCAAGACAAACGTTTCCTACAGGGCAGTGATAGAAGGTTTCAGGTCCTAACCCAGACCTTGAGTGGGGAACTAAAAGTCTGACCTCATAATTTTCTTCGACCAAGTTCTCCCGGTCACTTAGTACCAACTAAATTACTCCATTATACTTCTTAATAGGCTAAACAACAATCCTGTTTTGCCCAGGGCTGAGGGGTCTCTTGGAATGCAAAAGCTGGGAGAGACTCAGGCAAACGAGAATGAGATTATATTCATTAAAGTGTTCTATGACAGCATTTGCTTGATTGCGGAAATTAGTTTCTTCAAAGACTTAGAATATACAGGAATGATGATTTCCACCACAACTCTGTTCAACTCATCTGTTTGGCCTGTTTAGAAGGCGGGCACATGTTGGAGCATGAAAGTGAATTACTTTGAACTTGGTCTGGCAGTGACTTTAATTACAACAGATTTTCCACATGAGATTTTGTTGCTGGAAAAATTCAATACATTCTCTGGCACTTGGTAATTATTAACCTACTGAATGCTTTTTTTCTCTATAATTGTTAATAAAATTGTTAATAAAAAAACAATTTGCTTTGAGTTGACACCTTCATTATCCTACCCCAACTACCTATATCAACTGTTCAGCATTTTACCATTGTCAGGATGTGTTAATCAGGGTTATTTTGCGAAAGGGCACCAAGAGCATAGATAGGCACACCTTATTTTATTGTGTCTCTCTTTGTTGTACTTCACAGATACTGCTGTGTGTGTGCTCTTACAAGTTGAGGGTTTATGGCAATCCTGCAACAAGCAAGTCTATCTTTTTTCCAACGTTTTGCTCACTTTGTGTCTCTGTGTCACACTTTGGTAATTCTCCCAATATTTTAAACTTTTTTCATTATTATTTTGTTATGGTGTCTGTTGTGATCAGTGGTCTTCAATGTTATTACTGTAATTGTTTTGGGGTGTCACAAATTGTGCCCAACTAAGATGATGAACTCAATTGATAAGTGTTGTGTATTCTGACTGCTCCACCAACTACCTATTCACTCATCTTTCTTCCTCTCCTATGCCCTGAGGCACAAAAATAACATTAGGTCAAATAATAACCCTACAATGGTCCCTAAATGTTAAAGTGAAAGGGAGAGTCACATTGCTTTTGCTTTCAATCAAAAGCTAGAAACAATAAGACTCAATAAGGAAGGCATGTCTAAAGCCTTGACATGAAAGCTAAGCCTCTTGTGCTAGGCCGCTAAGTTGTGAATGAAAAAGAAAAGTTCTTGAAAGAAATGCAAAAGTGCTGTTCCAGCAAACACAAAAATGAGAAAAAGCAAAATAGTCTTATTGCTGATGTGGAGAAAGTTTTAATGATTTGGATAGACAATCAAACCAACCACAACAGTTCCTTAAGCCAAAACCTAATCCAGAGCAAGGCTCTAACTCTCTTCAATTCTATAAAGGCTAAGAGAGGTAAAGAAGCTGTAGGAGAAAAGTTTGAAGCTAGAAGTGGTTGGTTCATGAGATTTAAAGACAGAAGCCATGTCCACCCTCACGGGATTGGCTCAGTTGGTTGAGTGTTGTACCACAAAGCCAAAGGTCACTGGATTGATTCCCAGTCAGGGCGCATGCCCGGGTTGCAGGCCTGGTTTCCTGTTGGGGCATGTGCAAGAGGCAACTGATCAATGTTTCTCTTTCACACTGATGTACTGATGTTTCCCTCTCTTTCTTCCTCCCTTCCCCTCTCAAAAAGAAAAAAAAAAAAGAAAGCCATTTCCGTAACATAAAAGTACAATGTGAAGCAGAAAGTGCTGATGTAGAACTTGCAGCAAGTTCTTCAGAAGATCTAGCTAAGATAACAAAGGTGACTATACTAAACAACAGGTTTTCAATGTAGACAATAGAGTCTTATATTGTGAGAAAATGCCATCTAGGACTATCATAGCTAGAGAGGAGAAGAAAATGTCTGGTTTCAAAGCTGCAACGGACAGGCTGACTCTCTTGTTATGGGCTTTTACAGCTGGTGACATTAACTGGAAGCCAATGCTCATTTACCATTCCAAAAATCCCAGGGCCCTTAGGAATTATGCTAAATCCTGTCTGCCTGTGCTCTGTAAATGGAATAACAAAGACTGGATGACAGCACATTTGTTTACAACATGGTTTATTGAATATTTTAAGCCTTCTGTTGAGACTGACTGCATAGGAAAAAAGATTCCTTTAAAAATATTTCTGCTCATTGACAATGTACCTGGTTGCCCAAGAGCTCTGATAGAGACATACATCAAGAAGAATGTTGTTTTTCATGCCTGCTAACACAACATTTATTTTGCAGCCCATGAATCAAAGTGTATTTGAATTTCAAATTTTATTATTTAAAAATACATTTTGTAAGCCTATAGATAATGATTTCTTTGATGCATCAGGACAAAGTATATTGAAAAACTTCTGAAAAGAATTAAGGATTCACCATGTTAGATGCCATTAAGAATATTCATGATTTATGGGAAGAGGTCAGAATACCAACATTAACAGGAGTTTTGAAGAAGTTGGATGACTTTGAAAGTTTTAAGACTTCAGTGGAAGAAGTAATTAAAGATGCAGTAGAAATAGTAAGAGAAGTAGAATTAGAAATGGAGCCTGAAGATGCAACTGAATTGTTGCAGCCTCATAATAAAAAGTTATTGGATAAGAAGTTGCATCTTATGGATGAGCAAAGAAAGTGGTTTCTTGTGATGGAATCTATTTCAGATGCGGATGCTGTGTCAAGATTGCTGAGATGACAAGAAAGGATGTATAGTATGCCATAAACTTAGTTGATAAAGCAGTGGCAGGGGTTGAGAGGGTTGACTCAAATTTTGAAAGAATTTCAACTGTTGGTAAAATGCTATCAAACAGCCTTGCATGCTAGAGGAATTGGGAAAGGAAGAGTCTTCGCCACCACAGCCACCGCAGCCTTCAGCAACCACCAGCCTGATCAGTCAGCAGTCATTAACATTAAGGCAAGATCCTCCACCAGCAAAACGAGCATGACTCACTGAAGGCTCAGATGATGGGTAGCATTTTTTTTTTTTTAGCAATAAAGTATTTTTAAATTCAGATATGTACATTTTTTAGACATAATGCTATTATGCACTTAATAGACTAAGCATAACTTTTATATGTACTGGGAAACCAGAAAACTCACATGACTGGAATTATTGCAATATTTGCTTTGATGCGTTGGTCTGAAACCAAATCTGCAATATCTTTGAGATATGCCTGTATACAATATGGGAAGAGACTTTTGTGAGGAATTGGCTCACATAACTATGGAGGCTAGGAAGTCACATGATCAGCCATTTGCAAGTTGGAGGCCCGAGAAAGCAGGGAGTGTAATTCTAGTCCAAATCTCAAGACCTGGGAACCAAAGGGAGCTGATGGTGTAGGTTCCAGTCCAATGGCAGAAGAGGACTGTCTGAGCACAAGCAAGCTGGTATTCAGAAAGCAAAACAAAGCAAGTTCTTCTTCTGCCTTTTTGTTTTATTTTGTTTTTTTTGATAGCTGTCTACTGATGGGATGAAGTCCACTCACCTTGGGGAGAGCAATCTTTACTGAGTTCACTGATTCAAATGCTAATCTCACCCAGAAACACCTCCAGAGACACATCCCTAAATAATGTTTAATCTGGGCAGTCCTTGGCCCAGTCAAATTGACATGTAAATTTAACCATACTGCATAGGGATTAACAATTTTTTTTTTTTTTTTGTAAAGGGCCACATATTTAAGCCACAAACAGTTTCTCCTTCTCCCCGTTATTGTCATTTCTATCCTCCTCCAGTTCTTCCTCTCCCTTCTTCCTTTTTCCTCAACTATTTAAAAATGTTAAAACCATTTCTTATTCTCAATCTTAAAGATTTCCTAACAGCTCAAATAAACTATGTCCTGCTACTTAAAGCAAGAAGTCCCACAATTCTGAAAGAAACTCACCCTAGTTTACCTGAGGCAAAGCAGGGAACCAATGGGGTACAATGGATCCTTACCTGTACGTAGCACTGGGTCCAGCTCTGCAAGGTGGTCCTGGGTGGGCTTCTTTGGGATCTTGCTGACTACAATCAAACATGTAGAGAATTTTTACGAGTTTATTTGAGCTAAACTGGTGCCGTATGCCAGGGAGCAAGATCTCAAAAGCTCCAGAGAGTAACAGTTTTGCAGTGGGGTTTTTTTTTTTTTTTTCATTTGAAATTAAGGAAGGAACATTAAGAAAGGTTACATCGAGGTGAAGGAAGGCAAAGTGGCAACTGGATTACAGTTGACAAGATGATGTGCTCTCTTGAGGGTGCTTACAGTTTATTTCAAAGGTGTGTTAACCTAGATGCATAGAAACACTGAACAGGGCCTGCTCAAGGCAAAGGTTAACCTCCTAACAAAAAATTATAAGCTTAATGCTGGATTACTCACTATGACCTGCCCAGGTAAGAATTTATGATCAGATCACTCTGTGAAGTTACTTTCCATAGAATCCTTTTTTTTTTTCGTCCACAGTAACAATATAACTTGTTGACCAATGACTGTTAGACTATGATTTCACTAAAGCTGAAATCATTGGATTTGACCAATACTTTCAAGTATCGTACTAATTAATTTAATAAATATTCATTGAAGATCTACTGTGTACAAAGCACTGTGTTAGAATTTAGAGATATGGTTACAAAGATTCTTTCCTTTACCAAATTCTAATCAACTTGGCCTCAGTTTTTGGACTTCTGTGCCTGTCTTTGCATTGTCCAATTTTAGCAAGAACACTGCTAAATCAGTTTAATCAGATTCCCCTGTCCTCAATATCTGATCACTCTCAGTACCTGATTGTCCCTCATCCTCAAAATGATTCTTGATGACACTGGTCTGCCTTTAGCAAGAGTCTTATTAGGTTATGTTAGCGAGAACCCCCCATACCTCTGATTATTTCCTTTTAGTGATTTTCCATTTAGTGACTTCCCCACTTTCACATACCCCACTCTTTTGCTATAAATTCCCACTTTCCTACATTGTAGTCAGAGTTGATCACTCTCTTTTTTTCACTTGTAAAACCCCATTGTGGTGGTCCCTAACTCTATCATGATAGTTCTGAAAAAATTCTGTCAAATGTTATGAATAATTTTTATTCTTATAAATGTCTGGGAATAAATCAGACTTTGTTCTTACAGAGATTACTCTCCAGCAAACAAACTTTAAAAAAATAATTGAAAAACAAAATGAATGGCGGTTGTGATATTGCTCCAAAGGAAAAGTTATGTTGTTGTAGAGTTACTGGTTAGTTACTCCTATCCAAACTGTCAACTCTTAGCCAGGTCAGAGAAGGAAGTGCAGTCCATGGGGTTGGGAAGGGAGTTTAGTTCAAGGGAGAAAGAGTATTAACTATGTGATTTGCTGAGGGTTACTATGCCATGATAATTCCATACCAAAGTTCTCAGTTGTTTTAATTAAAGAGTCAAAGTTCCCATAAAAAAGATAATGTTAGAAATTATAACGTTAATATCATGGTTGTATAATTTAGTTTAGTGATTCTCCAATTTGGCGTGAGAGCTTATTAAAGTATAAAGTTTATTAAATATGCTAGTTCCAAGGCCTCCTACCAGAGAATCTGTTAGGGAATAGGAGAATGCATTTCTGTCAAGTACACCAGATAATTCTGCAGTAGGCAGTCCATTATCTACACTTTTGATAAGTACTGATCAAGTAGAAACCAAAGGTGTAATATTGATATTTGTTCCTGAACCTCCCAAGGTGGAAAGCAACAGCCTCCTTTAGGATCCAATTTTTAAGGAAGTTTAAACCCAACTTAGATCTTTTAAAGGAATCTTAGTCTTTGTAGTCTTCCTTGCTTTCAGCTTTAACACACTCCGTACCTCCTTATCCTTATGCTGACCTTCTGAAGTATGCTTGGATTTTCTTGTAACTACTTTCTTGCCATGATTGATGCTGTTTTTCCTTTTTTAGTCACAATTTCTGTTGAATGCTGGCTCTCCCAAAATATTACCCAAACAACTCATTGAGAAGACAAAGCTGAATTTATTCTCACCATGGTGAAGAGCACTGTGTCAGCATCTCAGAATCTTAGAGGGAGGAGGACAAAGTTAGATTTATGAGAGTTTTGAAGTTCAGTTTAATCCTGGACTTCCAATACAGAAGCTTGATTAGAACTGGGTAAGAATCATGGTGTAATAGTTTTAAATTAGTAGATTTTGAGGAGGTAAATTCAGAGTTTGGGAATGTAAACTCTCATTTGTGCTTTTATTTGAGTTTATGAATCTTTTATAAAATGTTTGGAATGAGCAAAAAAGTTATTTGCAAATTTTATCTTCCTGGGCAAGAGTTTCCTGGAACAGTCAAGTTGTATTAATGATGACAGTGGAATAATAAAGTCATGTAGATGTACACAGTAAGAAGTGTGGGTGAAAATAATTTTGGCTCTCATTATTTAAAAAATAAAAATAACTTTAATTGTACATATTTTTGTTAATTTTTTGGGGATAATTTTATTGGCATTAATAAGAACATATATTCATCCCCAAAAAGTCTCAAGTTTGTTATATTCCCTGGGTTCTTTTTTTTTTCTTTTAAAGAT
The DNA here is from genome assembly GCF_021234165.1 of Pteronotus mesoamericanus. Classification (NCBI taxonomy): domain Eukaryota; kingdom Metazoa; phylum Chordata; class Mammalia; order Chiroptera; family Mormoopidae; genus Pteronotus; species Pteronotus mesoamericanus. Next base: position 18,787,473 of record NW_026555006.1, read on the forward strand.
TTTATTTATTTATTTTCAGAGAGAGGAAAACATTAACTGGTTGCCTCTTGCATGCTCCCAGCTGGGAACCTGGCCTGCAACCCACACATGTGCCCTGAGTGGGAATAGAACCAGTGACTTTTTGGTTCACAGGCCAACACTCAATCTACGGAGCCACACTAGCCAAGGCTCCCTTGGCTCTTTTATGATTGAGAATGTTTGTTGTTTCTTTAATGTGGAAAACATTTTGGTGGAATATAATGTTCCTAGAGGACACTTTCTTTCCCCAAAAAATATGAAAAAAGGTTTCCAACATTTTTCCTATGTACACTTGGATATAGAAGTTAGAGAGAAATATTTTTTAATAAGATTATATCTGTTACAATAGAATGAGTGGCCAGAGGGGAAATAAAGGGAGGGTCCTCACCATTGCAAAACAATAAAGAACTTAATACAGGAGGTTAAAAGCAAAGGCACTTGTTGACCCGGTCACCCCAAACCTGGTTTGATAATGCTGCCAGGTAGTCTGAACAACAAAAGCAAAACTATGTTAGTACAGGGGGAAAGCCCTTGAAATTCTGTGTATATCACTCCACTAGCAGGGAAAAGAAAAACCTTGAGACTGTGTATTCATCCCAAAGCCTGGAAGGAGGAAAAATGGGGGTCTACAGTGCCCAAGGAAAAGCCCATATGTAGAGAAACGCCCTCTCTGGTTTCAGGAACTGTAACCCCACCAACAGGCGAGAGGTCCCCACAGCTGGAAATAATCAAGGAGGCCTTGGGAAAGCAGGCCACTGAGGAGATGAAGCCTGTCCCCCTGCCTCCCTCACATCACCCTGCTTGGCCCTGTGATGGTCGGTTGTTGATGACGGCTAAGTTTTCTCATGAGGAGAAACAACATAAGATGGACATCAGCTGGTATGGGCAGAAGACATGGACTTGGGGGACATGGAGAAAGGGCATAAAGGCCCACATCCCTCAGCTCAGCTTGGACATGGCCGGAGTCCTCATTCCATTTGAAAGAAGTCTCCTTGTCTCTTGGCAGCTCCCTCCCTCCGCCTGGCTCAGGCTTGAAACAATACTGGAGACAGTCTTAAACTAGATCCGGTGGTTTCCAGAGAAACTAGGTCTAAAAGTAAATTCTTTAAAGTATGCTTTGTTTTTCCCTCAAAAGCTTCTAGCCAGCTCATGCTGGGAAGGAAATTTACATTATTCACAGGCTCTGACCCTATGCCCTTTGGTGCTGTCATGTCTATGCTCTCACGTTTAGCCGTCTCTCTTGTTTACTAGTCTTCTCTCAGACCCATGTAAATCGGTGTGTTCCTGCCATTTGTTTTCTTTAAAACATCATCTATTCTCTGTGAACATTAACATACTGATGTAATGAGATAACCTGTGCATACCTATTACCTAGCACAACTAATAACCCTTTCAATAAAAACCTTTGAACAAAGGGGCTCGGGACCTTCCCCACCAGAGGGAAGAGCCACATCCCCTCTCCTGACAAAAAGAGAAGTGTTTGCCACAACTTGTGTTTATTCACTCCATCTGCGACAACCTTGGGATGGGCTCTGCGGGATTCAGAGTCTGTGCTCCCATCTCAGCTGGCCCAGGACAGTAACTCTTAGATCCAAGAGTGCCACTCTCCCTGTGAGAGCTCCGTCCCCATGGCAGTTGTCCAGGGACGAGCAGCGACCTGCACCACACCCCTGCGACACCCATAAAGCAGCTTTGATTAACTGCCTGCCTCCTGTCTCATATATAAAATGAACAAAGAGAGCCTGGAGCCAGATAAGGATTCAGTCTAACAGACCCTTATACCAATGTTTGGATAGTCACACTCTCCCCAGGAAAACGGGCACCACCTTTACCCATCAATTAATATGTAACTTCTTCACCCCTACCCTGACAACTATGTAAGTCCTAAGAACAAAGGACTTGTTCTCTTGGCCCTCTTGGCTCTTTTTGCCACATGGGTGTGCCCCTGACCAGCTGGCCTGTGGCCACCTGCTTTGGCCACTCCTCTTCTAGCCACCCTTGCTTTTGCTTTCTCAATTAGAACTTAACACTCATAAACTTTACTTGTATGCTAGTAGGCTCGCTGTAATTCTTTACTGTATCAGTGAGAAGAACTGAGTTTCTAAGAGTTTCGACTATAACACATCCACTACTTCTTATATTAAAAATTTAAGTTCATACAATTTAAAGGAAGAAAAGGAAAAGGATGCAACAAAAGGAATTGCTAAATTTAAGTTAACATGTACATGTTTATCCACAAAAATTGATATTACTTTGTAAAGAATGCTTCTAAGATTAACAACATAAAGTTATGAAAAAAAGTCTTTGGATTCATTTTTTCACAATTAAAAAAATGGTGTCTATTATTGAACTATTGTGATAAATATTAATATGTGTTTTTTTAATATTTACCCCTTATCCCTTCCTTCCTCTTGCTAATTTTTTATTTAAGTTGTCATTTTCATGTTTTTAAGCTTATAACACTTCAGTGCTGTTCTGGAACAAGTCTTGCCATCAGTTGTTTCAGCACAACTTCCTTTAAGAATATTTTAATTTTGATTTATCTTTTGGTTGGATTTTACCATCAAATAAATTTTCTCTCCAAAAATATTGTATTCCTGATTTTTTGCATGTGTGAAGACATCTATCACTTATATTTGAAGTACAATTTGGCAGTGTATTAGCTTCTTGGGTTACATTCTTCAAGACTGTACAGATATTGGGTTTCTCACCTTCAAAACTTGCTCCACTGCTTTCCATTTTTTTCTTCTTTTGGTTTGTGTTTTGGTTTTAAAACAAGTTCCATTGTTTTTTAGCACTGAATATCATTGATCTGAGACCAGCCTGATTTTTTTCCTTATAGGTGGTTTGTGGTATTAGACAGAAATCTCCAGAGAAACAGAACAAATAGGAGATAGTATGTGTGTGTGTGTGTGTGTGTGTGTATGTGTGTGTGTGTGTATGTATGTATATATGAAGAAATAAGAAATTGTCTCACAGAATTATGGAGGTTGAGAGGTCCCAAGATCTGCAGTTGATAACATGGGGACCCAAGGGAACTGATGGTACAATTTGAGTCCAAATCCAAAGGCCTGAGAATCAGGAGAGTCAAGTGATGCAAGTTCTTGTCCAAGGACAGAATAAGATTGATGTCCCAGCTCAATTAGTTCCCTGGCAAAATTCCCTCTTAGTCTTTTTGTTCTAACCAGGTCTTCAATTGATTGGATGAGGGCCATTTACATTAGAGTGGGCAATCTACATTACTCAGTCTACTGATTCAAGTGTTAATCTTCTCCAGAAACACGCCCACAGACACCCATAATAACATTTGACCAAATGTTTGGGCACCCCATAGCCCAGTTAGGTTGATAGATGAAAGTACTCATCACATGTGTGTTCTCCTTTGGGTGAATGAAGTATTATTTCTTTGTCTTTGAAATTTAATAACAACTGGGTAATATTTTATGTTCATTTTCACTTAATTTTATCAACAGTCCTCAGAAGCTGTTACTATTTTCCTCATCCCCACCCTATAATAGTTATCAAAAAGAAAAAATATGCAGGAATATTTTGAACTGAAAGACATTAATATTAGTAGGAATGAGATATGAGATATACAAATTGTGACCAGCATTTTATAATTCTGGCACTTATTTGCTTTTGCTAGACTCATTTCTAAGTGAACTCAGCAGGTAAGGTCCCTGCTTTCAAGGAGCATCTAAATTTATTGCACAATCCATAGTTAATTGCTCACATTTACTAATTATATATAGAGCTCATCTGTCTTATCCATGGATGCTATTATCTTTTTATATATTAGACAAATTTCCATGTTACATACCACGCTGTAATGGAGGAGTCATAATGCAAATTAGTGGACATCCTTACAGCTATCACAAGCATGTAACATAAACTTCAGAAAATATAAGTACCAGTGTGAGACTTTGATGTGGAAATGAGAGAGGAATGTATGGCTTAAAACAACAATCATTCAAATATTCTCATGATTCTGTCAAAAGTTTGGGCAGGGCAGAATGGCAATGATTTCTCTCAGCTCCATGGTGTCTGGAGCCTCAGCTAGGATACCTAGAATGGTTAGGGGCTGGTACATTGAGGGTGGCTTCTTCACTCACATCTCTGGATGTAGTGCTTTTTCATATGGTGCTTGTTTCATCTTTTGGGGACACTCCACGAGGTCTCTATTTCTAGTTACTTAACCTTCTTAGATGCCACTTAGGGTTCAAAGAGCATGAAGCAGAAGCTGTCAGACCTTCTTAAAGCCTAGGCTAGGAAATCCTAAGTCACCATTTGCTGTATATTCTATAGGTCAAAGTAATTCTCCTTTGAATAAATGTTATTTGTAAATGACTTGGACTTTGAAAATGTAACTTAAAAGAATCATAAAACCATCTATTGATTTACCCTGGCATCCCAAAATCATTTTATCAGTTTTTTCAGAAAGTTCTTGCTTATTTTTCATTATTAATGTTATATTCTAAAATAGAGTTTGGAAATTCTTATAGCTGTAAGTGTAGATCTTTTTGGAAACCAAAATATCATTTAAAAATTATTGTAGAAAGTTCTTTAAAAAAAGGTCCAGTCTGGAGGTTAAGAGTGGAATTTTTGGAACTAGGATGGTAAGTTTAAATCCAGCTTGACCTCTTACTGGCCATGCTACCTGGAACAAATTACTTAGCTTCTCAGTACCTCAATTTCATTAAATTTAAGATGGAGATATTAATAGTTCTTCCCTTACAAAGTTGTGAAGGCTAAATGAATTCATACATGTAATGTCCTTACAATATCTTGCCTATATTGAACTAAATACTTCAATTTTAACTATTATTATATAAACTACCAGTCCAATAGAATGTAGCAAAGGAGGAAAAAGAAAAACAAAAAAGAAAATGGTAGGAACATGACTGATAGTACATATAAAGAATCAATAAATGTGTATTGATTAATCTTTACTATTAAAAGACATAATCACAGACTACAAGTGCTGGAGAGAATGTGGAGAAAGGGGAACATTTTTGCAATGCTGATGGGACTGCAGACTGGTGCAGCCACTGTGGAAAACAGTATGGAGATACCTCAAAAAATTAAAATTGGATCTGCCTTTTGACCCAGCCATTCCACTTCTGGGAATACATCCAAAGGAATCCAAAATACTGATTCAAAAGAACATAAGGACCCTTGTGTTCATTGCAGCATTATTTACAATCGTCAAGATATGGAAGCAGCCCATGTCCATCAATATATGAGTGGATAAAACAACTATGGGACATTTACACAATGGAATACTACTCAGCCATAAAAAAGAAGAAAATTTTACCCTCTGCGACAGCATGGATGGAACTGGAGAACGTTATGCTAGTGAAATAAGCCAGTGAGAGAAAGACAAATACCATATGATTTCACTCATATGTGGAATGTAATGAACAAATTGAACTAACAAGCAAAATAGAGACAGACTCATAGATAGAGGGATGACAGTTAAAGGGAAGGTTTTGGGGTGGAGGGATCGAGCAAAAAGGGAAAAAGACTCAGGGACATGGACTACAGTATGATGATTACAGGGTGGAGTATAAGGGGGTTAAATAGTAATGGAAAAAATACAGTAACAAATTAAAAAAGAAAATTACTATTTATTTAGAATTGAATGACAATGAAAGTTCTTATCAAAGTTGCTTAAAAAAGTACATAAATTTTCATTTATAGCTTCATTTGAAAATAATTCAAATTATTTAGCATCATATTAGCTAGCTAAAGAACATAAAAGGAAATAAAAACAGGTAAGAAGAGAAATGAACAAAATAAGAAGATCAACAAAAAAGTAAAAGTTATTTTTTTATTAAGATTTAGGCTATACTTATAAAACCTGGTATATATGAAATGTCTCATGCTTGCTTTGTCATATAGACAAGAAGGGAGAGATGCACAAATGGGAGGAATTTCAGAATTTTTAATGAATTTTTGATCTTTGTTATGTTATCTATTCATACAAATGTCTTCCTTTCTTTACTTTCTATTGTTAATTTACATTCTGAAAAATAAGAACGTATTTTCCCATTTGGAATTTCCATAGTTTTTCAAGTGAATAAATTTTCTAATGTATTTTCTCAAGTGTGCTACTCCTACTACAAATTCAAAGCAAAATATTTAAGACAAAATTAAATAAAAATTTAACTATAGACATCTAAGGCAAGCATAGTTGTATATTCCTCATAGAAAAGTGAAGTAGAAAGTGTATATGTCAAAAATAAAATTTTTATTAGTGTGAATTGAAGCATATTTGGAATGTTTCAGACATACATACAAGAACTGGTGGTATGTACTTAGTAAATCAAAAAATACTTTTTATAAAATTTCAGGGTTTAGGTTTTGTTTAGTTATGCCTTAATATTTTGTACGTACTCCTGTTCTTTGTAAAGGGTCAAGCCTTTTACATTATCTAGAATGATGCCACCTATTTTATTATTAGGTTACTAATGGGAATTGTCTGTGTTATAGACTTATTTAATCTAGTTGATATGTTAATAAATTCTAGGAGAAAAATGTATTTTATTGAAATAGGTACATTTATATAACTGGAATCGCTGTCATTTTCTCCTCTATGAAACCTTAGTTCCCTTGTTCAAATTGTTCAAAATAGTTCACCATTATATGTTGTAACCAAATAAGTTTTGCTGTCAAAGCATTACCTGGAACCTTTATTTAACTTGATTATTTGGACTTTAAGCCAGATGGGCACTTTATTTTTTCTCTTCAACATGCCTCACAGTAGAGGAGAAGTCAGTATTAATCTATAGTAAGAGTGTTTTATTATTTTTCAACTCAAAACAGGTACTCTGCTTCTTTTATTAGAATTAAATCTGCTCTCATGATTTGTATATTTCCAGTCTCATGAATTTGTTAGACTTCCATTTTATTTTCAAGAACATGCTGTGTACCCTTCAGATTACATTAGTATAAAATTGGCTTTGCTAGTCATTGTCAAAGGAAATGAAAAGAATTAGAAGTTTAGTAGAGGTTAATTAAATATCTAATATATGCTTGTTGTGAGAGAAAAAGAACCATAAAAAATGTTTTTGCTTATTTCACTCAAAACTGACATGAGCAATTCATTGTTTAAATTAACGGTGCAAAATTTAATTGCTATTTTGGACATTTTAACTTTTTTATACTAGGAGAATTGTCAACATAAAAAGATTGAACTTTGGTTCATTCACCTGACTAACGGTCCATAATCCAAATCTGACTTACAGACCTGGTATGTGTACTTTTTATGTTGTTTTTAAGCTTTTCTTTTCTTTTTTTTCAGCCAATAGCTAAAGTCATCCAATTTCAGATAAAATAACTGGATTCAAAACATAATCTGGTAACATGGGATCTGAACTTCTGCATAGTAATAAATACCTAGTTCTGTGTAGTAGGTGTCCCCTTACATAATGTGGGTTCTCTCCCATTTGCCACACACACAAAACTCACAATTGCTTTTCCAATTCTAGGTCAAATTCCAGCTGCCTTTTATCATTGTGCTTGCACTGCTAGTTTTCTCATAGTTTAAAACTATTTGTTTACACCATGTCTCAAAGTGGGAAAATAAAAATAGACCTAAAGGTCAATGTATATCAAGAAAAATGGAAGAAAGCACATTTTACTCTAAATGTGAAAAATACTCAGCAATCAAAATATGTGTCTTATATCAATATTTTCACTAATTTATGTTACATTTCTGGTGACAGAGTTTATGACTTTGTCTTTAAAGCAAAACTAAATATTCACAGACACTGAGGAACTAACAAAAAGGAACAAGGACTAGGATTACAAAATTCTTTTTGATTTTGTTAGGGTCACCCACATTTTTTTTTGACATTTTGACATTTAAATTATAAATTTAATTGGATCACAGAGCAACTTAGTTTTTGAGGAATTACATGTAAAAGTGGCCCTTCTATTACTAATTTATGTTTAAAGTTTAATACCTTTTTCAAATTTAATAAAATAAATTTTACAGCATTCAGTTATAAATTAATTACTTATCAATATACCTTCATTTCTTCTCCTTTACTAACAGAAGGCTTATTCTTTTGAGGAATCAATAAAACCATGAAAAATACTCATCTTCCCTTGCCACTGGGAGTTGCTATATGACCTACACAATGAGATGTATATGGAATTCTACTGGATAAGGATTCTTCTTTAGAAAGCCATCTTTTATTGGTTAATATTAAGCACAGCCTCAGTTGGCATGCTCCTTTAAAAAAAAATCTTCATCAAGGGACATATTCATTGACTTTAGAGAGAGAAACATCAATATGAGAGCAAAACATTGATTAGTTGCCTCCTGTACATGCCCTGACCAGAGATCGAACCCGCTACCTAGGTGTATGTCCTGACTGGAATTGAACCTCAGTCTTTTGGTGTATGGGATGATGCTCCAAACCACTGAGATACCCAGCCAACACCTTTTTTAATATTTTACCCTAAACCTTCCCCCTGCCTAAAATGTTCATGCAGTTTTGAAGATAGAGTAGCCATTTCATGACTTTAAGGACAAAAGCCAAATGCTCAAGTTGAGTAGAAGAAAGTTAGGTGTAACCAGAGTCTTATGCATTTATAGAATTACCATGCCAGACTTAGACTATGTACTTTTATACTTCTAGTTAATGAAAAAAAATTTCTCTATTTAGGTATACTTCTATAATCAGGTTTCTGATGTATCTGTTGAAATGCAATCCACAAATAACAGAACATCTAAAACCTGGAAGTGGGTTGCTACAATGACAGATCCTAAGTAGTAATAAGAGTAAAATTTTGGACAACAAAATCTTCAGAGGGGAAACAAAGCAAACAACACAAAACAAAAACCTAAGTCTAGATGTGACCTATCTGCAAAGTAGTGTGGCAAGCTTATTTTTCTTAACCTGGAAATATTTCAGTCCTGAAATGAAAAATTCTACATCCTGGGCAAACCAGAGAGTTGGCTACTTTACTGTAAGCAAAGATAGAAGGATGTACATCTCTATAAAGGGAGACACTGTTCACCTCAACCTGCAATCTGTATTGACTGAGAATGAAAATGTCAACTGCTTCTGTATCTGTCACCAAAGCCAGTGCAGGGAAAGTTGTACTCTCAGCAAGAAGTCATATGAAGATCCAAAGTCTCTGCTAATTTTAGGTCTCTTCTAAGATACCTTAAGATAATGCCTACACAAGATCCTTCTTTGGGATTTTTCTACAAAGAATTGAACAAAAGCGATACTTATTTTTTGAGTGAACTCTATTGTGAAGATACGTGAACTTAGCAAGCAACATCCTGTGATTATTCAACCCCCTAAGGGTATCGTTGGACCCTCTGAAAATACATGAAGTTCAGGAGGGCTATGAAAACCATTCAGTTCCAGGTAAGACATTCTCCATAATGTCTACCTCATTTACTGCTCGGCAGGGTGATAAGCAAAGAGAATCCCTGTAGGAGCAGAATTAAGATCTGTGGAGGGCCAAGGGTAGGGAGAAGATCTAGATCTGCACCATCTAAAGTGACTACAGTCATTAACTACATGTGGCTATTGAACACTTGAAATGAGATTATTCCACATTGAGATGTGGTGTAAATGTAAAATACACACTAGAGTTCAAAGACATAGAATGTAAAAAAAGAATATAAAATATCTAATTAATGCTTTTTTCACAGTGAGTATAAGTTGAAATAAGATTTTGGATATATTGAGTTAAATAAAATGTATTATTAAAATTAATTTCATCTAAGTTTTTTGAATAATATTTAACATGGTGGGAGAGGCAGACCAATCCTACTTTTATGAGAAGTCTAGAATCCAACTAAGAAATTGCAGCATCCCATACAAACACAGACCTGGAAGCAGCCGCATTGAAACGAATAGTAAGAGCAATTTTAATTTATTTGCATCATCCCCTCTCCCAAAGTGGCACAGCTCTGAGCTAAAGAGATCAGCTCCGCCTCAGCCTATGACTTCCACAGTTGTGTGTGTGTTTAGGGAGAGGGGGGGTGGTGCGGGACACGGGAACAGTGGAATGTGAACCTGGTCTTCCTGCCTTTCACTGTTGGCTCCAAGGGGCTGGTTTATCTTGCCTCATGCTGAACACTGAAGAAATCAGCATTGTCCAGATGCCTTGAACAAGTAGGAACAAAGGAAAAGGGCAGGGAAACTCCCTGAAGCCAACACAGGTTTGCAAAATTGGAAAAAGACACAGAATTGAGCCTTCTCCTCCTGAGAGGGAGGAGTAAAGGAGGTCTTTCTGTGCACTCCCGGAAGGGCTGTTTCTGTCTTGTCCCACTTGAGAGCAGTAGGAACTGGCATATGTGACTCTTGGGTGCAGCTGAGAACAATGTAAACAGGGCAAGTGGCTTCTTGCACCTGGCCTGGCTCTGTGAGATTGGGCAAAGGAACAGAAATGAGGTTTTTCCCCAGGAGAGAGGGAAAGGAGTTGACACTGGAGGCAGCAAGAGATTATAGGCTCCTGAAAATTAAAAAAAAAATAAAAAATAAAAAGAAGAAATTATAGGCTGCAGGGCAGTTAGGTTCAAAGGCCCACAATTTAGCCATAGACAGGTGAAGGTCTTTCCCCTAGTCCACTAAGTCTGGGAGAGGTGGCAATTTCTTCAATTGTGCAAATACCAAAGTAAACCTACAGGAACATGAAGAATAGGGAAAAGATGGTACTACCAAAGCAATAAAATAAATCTCTAGTAACTGACCCTGAACAAGTTGTGAGAAGAAGAATTCAAAATGATTATCTTAGAAGAAGCTTAGTTTCTCTGAGCTGCTATAACAATATACCCCAGCATGTGTAGCTTACACCAGGTGCATTGATTTGATGTTCATGCATAGTGTTTTTATTTGTTTTGTTTTTTGTTTTTAAATGCAGAACTCCAACTGCAATTAGATTATGAAGCAAGAAAATTAAATCTCTGGCTTTTAAAAACTTTTATTTCCCTGCTCTGTAAAACTGGTTACCAAGATGTCATGGTACTAAGCACAAGAAATATGCAATTGGGAAAGAATTGGAGAGATCAGATTAAAAGGGAAGGATGTGCATTTAATTAAGGAGAAAGATATCTTGAAGGCTAATAAAAAAGAAAGATATTTCAGGCTACATTTATCTACTTTTCGTTAGGGGTTTATGAATCTGAATGATATTGTAATATCAAGATATCTTGTAAAAGTTTCTGACTCAGGATCATGCTTTATTGTGAAATGCCTTTGTCTTATACTTTTAAAGTCATGTTTGATTTGAGGGAAACATTATCCATCTGATTCTGGTTCATATCTACTTTACTTAACAACTTATTTTTTTATTTACAACATAATCTCTGAAATAGAGGGTTCAGGAATAGCTAAATTTAGTTTTTCTTTGCCTCTCATAATAAAAACCATTGGAACTCAGAGTCCAAAAGCCCTAAATAAAATGTTGTAATTGCTATCTACGAGTATCTCTTTAAGTTAGTTACTATATAAAGTTGATACCCATAGTCAACAACTTAAACTGGGTTCATTCTTCTGGTAAATTCTTTGTGGAAGATTGTAAGATAATTTTTTTTGCAGAATCAAGAAATGTAATTTTGGGACTTCTGGTCTAGATGGCGGCATAGGTAAACATGGCTCACTTCCTCGCACAACCACATCAAAATTACAACAAAATTATAGAATAACTATCATTCAGAACAATCAGAAATTGAGTTGAATGGAAGTCTCACAACTATGGGATTAAAGAAACCACATCCATTCCGACCGGTAGGGCAGGCAAAGATGTGGAACAGGCTGGTCCCACATCCATGTGTGGTGCATAAAAATTGAAGGGATACCTCAGGAATGAGGAGTCCCAGACCAACACCAGGCCCCTCAGCCCACTGTCCCAGTGCCAGGAAGATAAGTCCCCATAACTTTGGCTGCAAAGACCAGCAGGGACTGAGTCAGTGGAAGAAAATTCTGGAGCCCCAAGCAGTTCCTCTTAAAGAACCCACACATGAACTTACTCAGACTCATTCCCTCTGAGCTCCAGAACTGGGGTAGCAGCTTGAAATGTACTAGTGGCATACAGGGAGGAACTGAACTGTCTGGCATCAAGGTGAGAGCTGGGGGCAGCTTTCTCCCAGACAGGGAAACTGGTAGAGGCCTTGTCTGTTTTCTGAAATCTCCTCCCACAGAACCACAGAGCCGGCACACAGGTGCCATGTCTGAGACTCCCATCAATCTGGTTAACACTGTTTGCCCTACCCTGGAGATCCCCGACACTTGTTCAACCCAGCTTATGGGCCCACTCAAGCTGTTAACAGCGCCTTTTCCATATGAATGCCTGGCCTGGCTCAAGCTTCACAACTTCCTAAATCCTCTCAAACAAGCAACAACCAGCCTCAGTGAGGCCCCAGTCTCCATGCCTCTTGGTAAGTGGCCACAGGCCTAGCACTAGCAGCAGCCAGCCTAGAGTAACAACTTGCCTTCACCTGGGGATATCCAAGCCCAGCACAAGTAGTAGCCGTCTCAGATTGCTTTATAGCTCAGGCAGGGTGGCCCTGGGCAGAACACAGGTGGGGGATGACCTTGGCCTGCACCACTGTCAGCTGATTTCTCAAAAGAAACTTTGCAGGCTAGAAGGGATTGGCAAGACATATTCAAAGTTATGAAAACAGGGACCTAGAGCCAAGATTGCTCTACCCAGCAAAGCTATCATTTAGAATTGAAAGGCAGATAGTGTCCCAGACAAAAAAACAAAAACAAAACAAAACTAAAGAGTTCATTATCACCAAACCATTATTATATAAAATGTTAAAGGTAATTATTTAAGAAAAAGAAGATCTAAACAATGAACAATAAAATGGCAATAAGTACATCTCTACCAACTATTGGATCTAAAAAACAAACTAAGCAAACAAGAAGAACAGAGTTAGGATCATGGATACAGGGAACATTTTTTGGTTGCCACATGGAAGAGACATGTGTGGGGATGGATAAAGAGGTGAGGGGGTTAAGAAGTACAGATAGGTAGTTACAGAATAGCCATGGGGATGTAAAGTACAGTATAGGAAATGGAGTAGCCAAAGAACTTACATGTATGACCCATGGACATGACCAATGGTGGGGGAATTGCCTGAGGAGGTGGGATGCTGGGTGGAGGGGAGCAAAGGGGGAAAAATCAGGACAATTGTAATAGCATAATCAATAAAGTATAATTAAAATAAAATAAAATAAAAGTCCCAATTGTGGGGTCCCTACAAAAAAAGAATATTAATTTTGGGGGTGGAAGAATCAAATGAAAAGGAAAAAAGATTGATGGACAGGGACAATAGTATGGTGTTTGCCAAGAAGTATGAGGGGAATAAATGGTAATGGAAAAATATACAATAAAAAATAAATTAATAGCAGCACAATTTACAATAGCCAAGTACTGGAGGCAACCTAAGTGTCCGTCATAAGTGAGTGGATCAAAAAACTATGGTACATTTACACAATGGAATACCATGCAGCAGAAAGAAAGAAGGAACTCCTACCCTTTGCAACAGCTAGGGGGTGAAAGACAAACACCATATGATCTCACCTATAAGTGGAACCTCATCAACAAAATAAACAAGCAAGAAAAATATAACCAGTAACATTGAAAGAGAAAACAAACTGACAGTAACCAGAGGGGAGGAGGGAGGCGGGTAATGGGGAAAAGAAGGGAAAGAGTCAAGTCAAGGAACATGTATAAAAGGTCCATGGACTAAGCCAAAGTGGGGAAGGATTGAGGGTGGGGGGGTTAGGGGGGACAGGGGAAATTGGTGGCAGGAAAATGGAGAAAAATTTATCTGAACAATTAAAAAGGCTTGGTAAAGCAGGAAAAAAATAAATTAAAAAAATTTAATTTTTATACTCTGGAAGTTTTTTGGAATCACTTCAATTCAGCAAGTGGTTTATTGAGTAACAACAAGGGAATAAGAAAATTGTATTAGTCACATTCCAAACCCTAAATTATTTCAGGGTTTATTGGCTAGATAAGACAAAGTGACAGATTAGAGGCTCAAAAAGTGAACTGGCCTGGTAATGAAAGCTATATAGGTTTTTTTGGGTTAATTGGTGGGGAGAAATCAAATTGGGCCAGATGGAGGCTCGGGGGTGTGTGTGTGTGTGTGTGTGTGTGTGTGTGTGTGTGTGTGTGAGATTTGGTTAGGCTTTAAGATATATTAATATTAATATATGTATAAAAATGGCCAGAGTTGGGGGCTTACAAGTGTAGGGAGCTTTTAATAGAGAGTTAGAACATCAGTGGGATGCAGTGATATTATAGATATTTGGGCAAGGGGTTCATATACAAGGCAGGTTTATGGAAGTGTTGTGTAATGGAAATATAATTTTATTCTCTTTCTTTCTTTGTTCTCTCAAATATAACCTTTACCCAGGATTGGTCACTGCTTTGTATCAAGTGCCCTTGTTAAATCATATAACTTTTCTCTTTTTTGTTCTTATCACCTTGAGTTCCTTTATAGACAGTTAAATATGTAATCTCTTTAAAATGTCTTGGCTTGGAGAATACTTTAAAAATAATTTAAGCTTAGGAAGTGTTGTTCAATTTTTATAAAAGCTAATTAAATTTCCTGGAAGAAAAAGCTTTACATAAGATTGCAAATGTATCTAGTTTTCCAATATTATTTAACATTTCTGTTTTCAAAATATATTGAAATAAAAATAGACCCTTAAGGTACAATTTTGAAAAAATGCAGAGAGTTTCAGAAAATACACATGATCTTAAAGTTCTCCAGGCTTTGAGTAATACAATATAGATACATGTGAAACTGAGACTCTTGTGAATAAAATTTATTTCATCTTCTTACTCATACAGAGGAAATGCGTATCAAGTTGAAATGGCCAATTCCCTGTTCTGCAAAGTAGTAACAGTCAGAAGAGGGGGGGTTGAGGTGGGGAATAGTTTGCGTTATTTATATGACTCCCAGCTGTTTAGCTAAAAGTAGTTTCAAAAATCCCTTTGCTGTAGAAATAATGTCAGGTGGTGCATCATGTTTTCTATCTCACTGCAGTTCTGGGAGCCCATAAATAATGCGAGCAGGACAATTCAGGAGACTCTGGCCAAGAATATGAAAGAAGACATCGTTTTCTTTTTTTCTTTAAAAAAAAGATGAATCACAGTGCGTTTATTTTTAAACTCAATTGTTTTAGGAATGCAAGTCTAGCTAGTATAGATTTCAAGCCACAAACAATATATAAAAACAAGTACATAGGTATGCCTTATTTTTCCATAAGTTTTTATTTTGAGTCCCTCTTCTGCCTGCTGGTAAAGACTAACCCTTAGTTAATTCATCATTTCATCTATACTCCTGCCCTACTACACATTTCCCTAATAGCGTATCTAAGTTCCAGAGAGCTTATGAGGATTTGAGGTGGATTTCATCTCATCCTTGGTTATTGCCATGTACTCACTATGACATTAATTGAGATGTACATGATTTTTCCTATTTTCAGTAATTGGTTCATGTGTGTTCCCACTGTATACCGCGGTCTGAGTCACTTAGCCTCTGTACCCCACTTGGCAGACCAAAACCCTTTGGCTCTGTTCTGGGACCCCAGTGGTGAAGGGGGAATCTCTCCATCTAGACGAGACTCATAGGTGCCCTATTTCCTCTTCTACTGCGTTGCAGCAGGGGGCCACCGCTGTCATGCTCCTCTCTGCTTTATGTGAAAACAGAGAACACAGATCCTCTTTCCTCTCAGATTCCTGGGTTTCTCTGCCTCTCAGTCTTCAGCCTCTAAGGGCTCTTTCCTGAAGAACCAAGAGCATGTAGACTTTTTGCTTTCACTGCCTCTTCTCCTCTTCCTCCCACTGCTCCCACCTCCGCTGTCACAGAGAGTCTTTATCTAGTCTGGAGGTGATGTGAATGACTTTCCTTTTTTTTTCCAGTCTACTATTTAAAGCATATCTATTTATGTTTTTTTAAAAGCTTAGGTCTTGGAGTATCAGGAACTCAAATCCTTGAAAATGAAATGTCTTGGGTTTTGAAACTCAAAAGCCATGTCTCTGACTTTCTGCCTATTCATCCCTGTCCCTGAGGCTGTGCATCATTTTACTTGTTTGTCTCAGTAAGGAAGAAACACAGGGAAATAGAGTTAATATAGCAAAATACATACAAGCACACTTGTGTTATTAGGAATATGTATGGAAATGTACAAAAATGTTTATTTTTATTGTTAAACATCTCCTTTTCAAGAACTGTGAAGAGTCTTTCTCAGAACTAACAAGTCAGCTTGCTTTTTATGTGTGATGATAAGAGACATGAGACTCCTGAGTCAGAGACATAGGCTAATTTATTACTTACTCACTGATAGAGGATTAGCCAGGAAAACAATCAACATTTTTGTGTCATTTCCAGGGTCCCAGTTCCTACCAATGATGCCAAGATTGACAGATGACACCTGTATAAACAGTGGGCTATGTTATAGGGAAGGAACTTCAGTTTGAGAAATATGAATAACCCCAAAACTTAGTAGCTTAAAATAACAAAATTTGTTATTTCACAGTCTCTGTGGGTCAGCAGTCTTGGCACGGATTAGCTCAGGGACAACATTGCAATAAAGGTGTCAGCTGAGTTTGCAGTCTTTTCTGAAGCTTAACTGGGGGAGAATCTGTTTCCAAGTCAAGCAAATGGTTATTGGTAAGGTAAAGTTTCTCACGGGCTTTTGGGTTGAGGCTGTCCCCTCATGGCTGCTTGGTTCATCAGAGAGCAAAAGAGCACCAGCAAAAGTGGCAGAAAGACAGTCTCAGTCTTTGATAACGTAATCTTGGAAGTGACATATCATCATTTTTATTGTATTCTATTTATTAGAAGCAAGTCTCTAAATCCCAGCTCACATTCATGGGGAAAGGATTATGCAGGGAGTGACACCCAGGAAGGTAGAGATCATTGGGAACCATTTTAGGAGGATCCTACCACAGGTACATCTATGGATTTACTTACAAAGGTATAACAGTACAGAAGTTTGCAAAGCAAAGATGCTTTTGCTTTTTTGACATCAGACTAGGGACATGGGTTCTCACTTAAGCTCTGCCATTAATTGAGCAATCTACCTAGACTTAATGGGTCTCACTTCATCTATAAGATGAGTATATGGACAAAGATGTTTTGAAAGATCTCTTCTTACTCTAAAAAAGATGGCTAAAATCAGTATTTCAAATGTTTCAAGGAAATAAAGGAGTGGAATAATAAAATGAAAAAGTAATAATATCTTTGCACAGGTCTACACATTTGCCATCCATTTTTATGACATATGAGTTTTAAAATTTGATTTACTTTAAAATTTTTCAATATCTAGCTTTTATAATTGAATGCTATTGTTTAGATTGCTCTCTGAGATCTTTGGGGAAACACTAAAGAATCTGGAAATTTCCCCTTTGGTGAGGCTTTTGCTATGATTTTTGAGGGTGCTATAATGAAGCCCTAACCCCTTTTGACTGGTCTCCTGGCATTATCCACTCAATAGCATTTTTATTAGGAAGCTTTATTGAATATTCTCTGTGTGCAGAGCTTGGAGGCCTATTTATGGCTGTATCATTTTTTAAGGTGAAAAAGTTTCCTTCATTGGAAAAGAGAGAAAAGAGTATCAAGTTGAAAGAAGTTGAGCTGAAAGTATTGAAAATCTCAATAGTTTCTTTTCTCTTTCAGAAAATAACCAAAAGCAAAATTGTTGGTAAGCTATTCCATTTTCACATAGACTGCGACTTGTGAGAGTTAAGATCATTTTTCTATTGTAGGTGGTGCAATATTCAGCAAAGAAAATGCAACAAATTCATTAGGTGTTTTTTAAAATTAATAAAAGTAATAAATAACCATTATAAAGCATTTCAAAATTCATTAAAATATAGAGAATAACTATTACTTATTGTTACATACTCCCCAAATAATCATCAGTAGCATTTTAATATGTTTGAAATTGTTCATTATATTTTTAGACCCTTAGGTTATAAAAATGGATAAAACATGGTCCCGGTTTTCAAGATGTTTGTAGTCTAGGGGAGAAAATAGTTATATACACATATGATTAAAAGTAAGTATGGTAAATTTATTAAAGAAAATATGTATCAAATGTTATAGAAACGCAAAGGAGGGACACCTAGTTCAGTCTGATTGTAGTGGAGTTAGCTGTCAGAGAATATTTCTTAGAGATCATGCAGGAGTGAACTTCTTTATTATTAAAAAAATGTTTTTTGTCCTCATCTGAAGACATTTTTTTCATTGCTTTTAGAGAGAGAAGAAGGGGGAGAGGAAAAGAGAGAGAGAAACATTGATGTGAGAGAGAAGCATATACACCCAGACTGGCATGTGCTCTGACTGGGAATCGAACCTTCAACCTTTTGGTTACGGGCTGACATTCCAACCAACTGAGCAATACTGGCAGGGCCTTATTTATGTATTTAATTTTTAAAAAAAAATTTGTTTTTCAATTATGCTTGATGTTTGCTATTATTTTATATTAGTTCCAGGTATATAACATAATGGTTAAACAATTATATAATTTATGAAGTGATCCACCCTATAATTCAATTGCTTACTTGACACCATACATAATTATTAAAATATTATTGACTATATCTCCAATGCTGTATTTTATATCCCCATGACTACTTTGTAAGTATTAATTTGTACTTCCTAATCCCTTCAACTTTTTTACCCATCTCCCCAACTTCTATACCATTTGGCAATCAGTTCATTTTCTGTATCTATGAATTTGTTTCTGTTTTTTTCTTTTTTTGTTTATTTTCTTCTCTAGACTTCACATATAAGGGAAATCATATGGTGTCTGTCTTTCCCGGTCTGACTTATTTCACTTAGTATAATACTCGTTAGCTCTATCCATGTTTTCGCAAATAGTAAGATTTTATTCTTTTTTATGGCCAAGTAATGCTTTATTGTATGTATGTACCACCTCTTTTTTTATTCACTGGTCATATTGATGGACACTTGGGTTGTTTCCGTATCTTGGCTATTGTAAATAATGATGCAATGAACATAAGAGTACATATTCTTTCAAATTAGTGTATTGGGTTTTTTCTTTATCTTTTTAAGTTTTTTAAATGATATTTTATTGATTATGCTATTACAGTTGTCCTGATTTTTCCCTCTTTGTTCTCCTTCATCTAGAAGCCCCCACTCACTCAGGCAATCCCCTACCATTGCTTCTGTTCATGGGTCATGTGTATAAGTTCTTTGGTTACTCCATTTCCTATACTATATTTTACATCCCCATGGCTATTCTGTAACTACCTATCTGTACTTAATCCCCTCACCTCTTCACTCATTCCCCCATGTCCCCTTCCCATCTGGCAACCATCGAAATGCTCTCTGTAGCCATGATTCTGTTTCTGTTCTTCGTGTTTGCTTAGTTTGTTTTTTAGATTCAGTTGTTGGTAGATATGTATTTATTGTTCATAGTTTTGATCTTTTTATTAAATAAGTCTACTTAATATTTAATGTAATAATGGTTTGGTGATGATGAACTTAATTTTTTTTTCTTGTCTGGGGAGCTCTTTATCTGCCCTTCCATTCTAAATGATAGCTTTTCTGGGTAGAGCAATCTTGGCTGTAGGTCTCTACTTTTCATGACTTGGAATATGTTTTGCCAATCCCTTCTAGACTGCAAAGTTTCTTTTGAGAAATCAGCTTGCAGTCTTATGGGAACTCCCCTGTAGGTAACTAATTTCCTTTCTCTTGTTGCTTTTAAGATTCCCTCTTTATCTTTAACCTTTGACATTTTAATTAGGATGCATCTTGGAGTGGGCCTCTTTGCATCCAACTTGTTTGGGATTATCTGTACTTCCTGGACTTGTATGTCTATTTCTTTCACCAAATTAGAGAAGTTTTCTTTCATTATTTTTTCAAATAGATTTCCTATTTCTTTATCTCTTCTCCTTCTGGCACCCCTATGATGTGACTGTTGGAATGCTTGAAGTTGTCTCAGAGGCTGGTTACACTACCCTCATTTTTTTGGATTATTTTTCTTCTCATTCTGATTGGTTGCTTTTTGCTTCCATGTGTTCCAAATCATTGATTTAATTCTCAGCTTCATCCACTCTACTGTTGTTTCTCTGTAAATTGTTCTTTATTTCAATTCGTGTATCCTTCATTTTGGAATGGGTCTTTTTTATGCTGTTGAGTCCTCACTACATTCCTTGACCATCCTTTTAAACAGTGTTTTGAATTTTGCATCTAATAGATTGCTTATCTCCATTTCATTTAGCTCTTTTTCTGGAGTTTTGATCTCTTCTTTCATTTGGGCCATGTTTCTTT
Organism: Pteronotus mesoamericanus; assembly: GCF_021234165.1. Taxonomy (NCBI): domain Eukaryota; kingdom Metazoa; phylum Chordata; class Mammalia; order Chiroptera; family Mormoopidae; genus Pteronotus; species Pteronotus mesoamericanus. The sequence continues at coordinate 18,807,787 of NW_026555006.1, forward strand.
GTCTTCTCCTTTTGGTAGCCTCCCCATGTTTGTTTCTATGTATTAGGTAGATCAGCTGTGACTCTGTGTCTTGGTTGTGTGGCTTAATGTGTAGTAGGTGTCCTGTAGAGTACAGTGGCATAGCCTCCAATATCACCCAAGCTGGGCATCAGAGGTGTGCCCTTCATGTGGGCTGAGTACACCCTTCTCTTGTAGTTGAGCCTCGGTTGCTGTTGGCAGACCAATGGGAGGGATTTACTGAGGCCAGTCAGCTGCAAGGATTGACTGTGACCACTTACCACCAATCTCTGCTCTTCATGGAAGATTATCAGTGCAAGGACAGGGTGGTGGTCCTCTGACATGGTCTATAGCTGTCCACTGGGACTGCTAGCCTTGAGGTTTTCTGGGTGGTACAGACCAAGGTCAGTTTTCATCTAAGTTTTGCCCAGGACACTTATTACACAATTCAGCCATGTCCTTTGTCACTTTATATCATGTATCACCTTTTCTACAGTGTCCAGTGCCATGGTCTTCATTTCTAGACCTCACCAGAATGACCTCTACAATCCATATTTTTACCAACATTCTGTTTATAATTATCTATGTATTCTCTGAAAAGAAAAAGCTTTTTCTAGAGCTATTTTTCTTGAGTCCTTGTCAGAATCACCTTTAATAGTCCCTTCATAGCAATCTTGGATTTTTCTAGTATGAATTTCAAAAATTATCTAGTGTCTACCCCTTACCCAGTTCTAAAGCTGCTTCTACATACTTAGGATTTATTAGAGCAGCACCCCCACTCTTGGTACCAAGTTTCTGTGTTAGTAAACTTGGACTACTCTAACAAAACACTATGGACTAGATGGCTTAAACAACAGACTATTTCTCATAATTATGGAGGCTGGGAGGTCCAAGATCAAGGCACTGAAAAATTCTATTCCTGGTGAAAACCTGCATCCTGGCTTGCTTGCAGATGGCCACCTTCTTACTGTGTTCTCATACTCAAGAGAGATTTAGAGCCTTGGTTTCTCTTCCTCTCTATGTAAAATCACTAATCCCATCATGAGGCTTCACCTTCATGACCTCATCTCAACATAAATACCTCTCAAAGTCTCCACCTCCAAATACCATCACACTGGGGTTACAGCTTCAACATATAAATTTTAGAGAAGTGCCAACATTCAGTTTATAAGAGATGGCTTTCCTGGGAGATAATTTTAGAGGGAATGAGAAGTGCTCAGATCTTATCTTCTAAATATTGTACTACCCTCCATAGAAAGGAAACAGGGCTCTTTGAGGAAATGGCTGATTCTAGGTTTGGGACACAAGAAACCAAAATGTGTCTGAAACATCTGTGCCAGAAAGCATGGAAGTGTCCAAAGAATAAAGTGTATACATCAAATGGACAATTAAATGAAACATCATATTCAGAACTAGGTCAATGTAATAGTACAAAACCCAGACATAAACATACAAATATGCCCAAGTAATTTTTGACAAAGGTTATGGCTATAAAATGACATCGTGATGGATCCTTGTGGTGACAAAAATGTTTTATGTATTGGCTACATCAACACCCATATCTGGGTTATGATATGGAGTTACAGTTTTACAGGATATCACTATTGGGGGAAACTAGGTAAAGGGTAAGTGGGATGTCTGCATTATTTCTTACAACTGCATGTGAATGTACCTTTATCTCAAAATAGAAATTCTAATATGAAAATAAATGATAGATTCCCATTCTTAAGGTTTTATTTCCCTGAAACCACACTTAGTGACAGTTATTATATCAGTCAGGGGTTCATAAAAGAAGTGAGGCATTATAAGTGTCCTACCTTATGCCCACCATTCTCACAGAAGAAGCTATTTTTGAGGATGTCATCTTGGAAGGACAGTGTGTTGCTGAGGTCATCTGGACTGTGTACATGACTGAACCCAGTTAAGGCCTCTATATAGCCTCTTAAGATTCTGGCAACCTCAAATGTAAGTTTCCTTGTTTATTAAATCTACCACTACCAATCTGGAGTGTCCTGCCTCTTTCTTCAGTCTCCCTTGTCCTCTATTTGTGGAAGTCAGTTTTAGATTTTATTTAGGGAACTCCCCAGTTTGTGAGCCAACACAGATCATGTATGGCTTTGGATATCAGACAAAGAAATTCTGGAAGTCTTTTGTGGATGGATGTGACAGAATCTTGATGATGATTTAAGAGGACTAATCTTGTTATACACAGAAGTGACAGAGGTCAAAATTAAGGAGTATTTTAGGAGGCTACTGGAATAACTGAGTTAGAGTTGAGATTAACAATAACAGAATGAAAAAATAGATATAAGCGAATTTATGAAGGAATAACTGGAGGATATGGAAACTGATCAAATATTCTGTGGGTTGGGTAAAAGGAAGGGAGAAGTGAATGTCAGCTTCTAGATTTTGAATTTGGGGGACTAAAAAAATGTATCAACTGGAAATCTGGAAGAGGATTTAAAGAAAGAAGAGAATGGTATTTTTATAAAATGGGGCATTTAACAAGTCACAATAAAATAAAATAACACTGAATGTAATGGCGACTTTCTCTTCTCCCTGCTATGAAAATTTTGCTTTAGAGATCATATGTTAAAATAAAAGTGGAGACCAATAAAAATCAGTTTGAATGTTTTTTTCTGGTAGTGACAGACTTTGTAGTTTCTGTTGCTTTTCTACAACTGAGTTGGTAGTAGAAAACAAAGTTGATGAAAATCACAATGCAACCAATGTAATTCAGCTAGCTTAGAAGGTAAATTGAGGTAAACATTTTGTTTGTTGCTGAGACAAATTAAAGGATAATTGGAAAGAACAAACACTGAAACTATCTTTAGGATATATATTAAGATATACTAGAGCATCTCTGGGTGTTGTTTAGTGTATGCCAATGCCATATCAGTTTGGTTTGTTTAATCAATATTTATTTAACTTTTATTGAACTATGATTGACAATATTGTGTAAGGTTAAGGTGAACAATAAGTTGACTTGATACATTGATGTATTACAATATGCTTACCACCTTAGATTTAGCTAACACTTCTATCATGTCACATAATTTTCTCTCTTTATTTTTTTTTTTTGTGACAGGAATAATTGAGATCTAGTCTCTCAACAACTTTGAAATTTATAGTACAGCATATCGTCTATAATCATTTTGTTGTACATGAGATCTCCGGGACTTATGTATCTGTGTATCTACTTGTTGCAAGTTTATACATTTAACAACATTTCCCCAATTCCCTCAATGCTCAGCCCTGGTATTCACCATTCTATTCTCTGTTTTTATAAGTTTGGCTTTTTTTGTATTCTTTACAAATATGACATCATGCAGCATTTGTCTTTCTATGTCAGATACACCTCACTTAGCACAATGCCCTGATAATCTATCCATGTTGTTGCAAATGATAAAATTTCTCTCTTTCTCATGGATGAATAATATTCTGTTTTATATATGTACAACATCTTCTTTATATACTTGTTTTTTGATAGACATTTAGGTTGTTTCCATATCTTGGCTATCATAAATAATGCTGCAATAAACATGGGAGAGCACATATCTCTTCAATATCCTATTTTCATTTCCTTTGGATATATACCTAGGAGTGGAATTACTGGATAATGTGATACTTTTATTTTTAATTTTTGAGGAAACTTCATACAATTTTTCATAGTGGTTATAGTAAATTAAATTCCCACCAACAGTACACACGTGTTCCCTTTTCTCCACACTGTCTCCAACATTTATTTATTGTTTCCTTAATGATAACCATTTTAACAGGTATGAGTTGATATCTCACTATGTTTTTCATTTGCATTTCCTTAATAATTAGCAATATTGAGAATTTTTTCTTGTACATATTTGTCATTGGATGTTCCTTAGAAAAATGTTGCTTTCTCTTTCCGCTTTTAAATTAAATTGTTTGCTTTTTGTTATTGAAATGTATGATTTCTTTATATATTTTAAATATTAACACATCTGCAAATATTTTCTCCCACTCTGTAAGCTGCCTTTTCATTTTGTTGACTGTTTCTTTTGCTGTGTAGGAATTTTTAGTTTGATGTAGTTCCAAGTGTTGATTTTGTCTTTTGTTGCTTGTTATTTTGGTGTCATATCTAAAGAAATCGTTGCCAAGACCAGTGTCAAAGATCTGCTTCCGTATTTTTTCTTCTAGAAGTTTTATAGTGTCATCTCTTATGTTTAAGTCTTTAATTCATTTTGAGTAATCAACATTTATTGAACACTTTATTAGTTAAGTACCATGCTGAGTTGTATGAATACAGAGATGTGTGAAACAGGATCCTTTTCATCAGGATCCTTGTTTTCATAAAACAGGGGACTTGTTATACTCCTGGACAAGACAAATACAATTCATGGTAAGTGAGAAGACAGACTCACTCAAGATGCTAGAGAGGTTCAGGGGAGTTCAGTGTTCTATTCATAGAAGATGTCTATGGCAGAGGCACCCATGAGGAGGCCGGAGGGATAAGGGTGAGACAGCTGGGGATAGATGGAAAACTGTGATAACAGGTCGTCAAGGTGTGAAACAGACAGGATTCAACCTTCAGCATCATACTTCGTCTCCTAACCTTGCTTATTTCTTTCCTTCCTACAACCTAGTACTTCAAGACAGAGGATACTATAATAGAAATGATTATGTTTTATTTTCTTAAGATTTCAGGAACAGTGAGCAATTATGCAATTTCTAAGGTCAATGCTTTTCTAAGATGATGCTTCAATACGAGAAACCTGAGAAGTGCAGGGACTCTGCCTCCACGCTTCTCAGACCTGCTTGCTTTCTGGTACATAACCTTAGTCCTGGCCAGCAGCAGGATGGATTGCTGTGAAGCGCTGGGTCTTCAGATCATCTCAAAGGTATTTAAAAACAAAGCTTTTTCCCCTGGAATCTAGGATATAGAAACTTTGAATAATGTTTATAAATATTTTCTAATAACAAAAATGACCACAGTTTTATCTTGAATTCCATGGAACTGTCTTTTTTAAATAAAAATAATTGCTGATATATCTGTGCCTTTTTTAAGGTGATGGTCATATTTCTATGAATACTATAGTTTCCCTTTAGAACAGTCATTTTGGAAACAATATCAAAGGCAGTAAGCTGATTGTGTGGCAACCCATAAACTTAGTCCCTTTTGTTGTGAGTTTTTGATTTGATAAGCATTAAAGATACAAAAATTCTTTCAAGACTTTGTTGGATGTACCTGGATGGTAAGATGCTTATACAACACTTGCAAAGAGTCCCAGTTTTAGTGACTTTGGGCTGCTATAAGAGAATATCACAGAATGGGTGGCTTATAAACAACAGAGATTTACTTTTCACAGCTCTGGAGAAGCTGAGAAGTCCAAGATCAAAGTCTGGCAGATTTGGTGTCTGGTGAGAGCCTGTCTCCAAGTTCATAGACAGCCAGTGGGATTTTTGCAGTGTTCTCACATGGTAGAAGGGGTGAGAGATCTCTGCAGGGCCTATTTTATAAGGGCACAAATCTTATTTGTGAGGTTCTTTCCTCATGACCCAATGGTCTTTCAAAGGTCCCACAACCAAAGACCATCACATCGGCAATTAGACTCCAACATATGAATTTTTTTCGCAGTGAGGACACAAACATTTAGTCTATAGCAACCTCTTTTCAAGTCCTTAGTTAGGGGTAGGCAGTGGCAGATATTCATATAATATCACATAGTTCTTTGCACAATGAGAAAATGAATGAATGAAATGCTTATAAGTAAATTGGAATGTGTGTATTTGTGTATTTTCAATAGCTTCTTTTTTAGAAAAATTATTTTATTGTATTTTTCCATTACTATTTATCCTTGCTATACCCTTTTTCACCTTCACCCCCCACTCCTGCAATCACCACACTGTTGTCCATGGCCATGAGTTCTTCCTCTTTTCTTTTTCTTTTTTTCTTGATCCCTGCACTCTTTCAACACTACCTAGAGCTGTCAGTCTGCTCTCTATCTAAGAGTCTGCCCCCATTTTCCTTGTTAGTTCAGTTTATTCATTAGACTCCACAAATGAGTAAAATCATATGGTATTTGTCTTTCTCTGACTGGCTTATTTCACTTAGCATAATGTTCTACAGGTCCATCCATGTTGTTGCAAAGGGTAAAATTTTCTTCTTCTCCTCTTCTTCCTCGTCTTTCTCCTCTTTCTTCTCCTCTTTTTTCTTTCTCCTTCTTCCTTCTCCTCCTCCTCCTTCCCTCCCCTCCCCTCACTCTCCCCTCCCCCTCCCTTCCCCATCCCTCTCTTTCCTCTTCCTCTTCTTTCTCTCTCTCTCTTTCTTTCTTTCTTTCTTTCTTTCTTTCTTTCTTTCTTTCTTTCTTTCTTTCTTTCTTTCTTTCTTTCTTTCTTTCTTTCTTTCTCTTCCTTCCTTCCTTCCTTCCCTTCCCTTCCCTTCTCCTTCCTTCCTTCCTTCCTTCCTTCCTTCCTTCCTTCCTTCCTTCCTTCCTTCCTTCCTTCTCCTTCTTCTTCTCCTCCTCCTTCTCATCCTGCTCCTCCTCCTCCTCCTTCTTCTTCTTTCACAGCTGAGTAGTATTCCATTGTATAAAATATTTGATAGCTGTTTTAATCTACTGACGGACGCTTGGCCTGCTTCCAAATCTTGGCTATTCTAAATAATGCTGCAATGGATATAGGGATACATATATTCTTCCTAATTAGTGTTTTGGGGTTCTTTGGATAAATTCCCAGACGTGGTATTGCTGGGTCATAAGGCAGTTTCACTTTTAATTTTTTGAGGTAACTTCATACTGCTTTTCACAGTGGCTGCACCAGTCTGCATTCCCCTTTCTGCCCATCCTTGCCAGTACTTGTTGTTTGTTGAATTATTGATGATAACCATTCTGACAGGTGTGAGGTAATATTCATTGTGGTTTTAATTTGCATCTCTCTGATATAAGTGACATTGAGCATCTTTTAACAACTTTTTAACTGGCCTTTCCACGTCTGCCTTGTCCCTCTATAAACAATTCTAAGTAAGCAGCCAGAGTGACTCTATTACCCATAAAAAGAAGTCAGATCATGTCTTTCTTTGTTTTACCCTTTATGGCTGCCCATCTCACTCTGAGGAAAAGCCAGACTCCTAAAGCTATAAGGCATTGCGCAGTGTGGCCTTCGTTACCTCTCTGACTTTACCTCATATGACCTTCACCTGAGTCACTCTCCTCTAAACACTGTTTTTTTTTGCTGTTTCCCAAAGAAACCTAGTGTGTTCCTCTCTCAGAGCATTTTCACTTCTTCTTCCATCTGCTTGAAATGCTCTTCCTGACCAAATATATAGACTCCCTCTCTCCTTTTAGTCTTTTTTGAAATGTCAACTTCTCAGTGGGGCCTTGCTGACCATTCATTCTATTCAACATCACAGCTTGTCCTACTCCTTACCCCCCACCTGGGGCTATCCCTTTTTATCATCGTCTAACACACTATAGACTGACTTTTATTTATTGTCTCCCTCTTTTCTAACATCTCCTTCACCTAATAGAATATAACTCTATGAAGGTAGGATTTTAATATATTTTATTCACTAATTTACCCTCCTTTCCCAAAATATTCATGGTATATAAGTAGGACCTCAAGAAATATTGGTTCAATGAATGACAAAATGAAGGTATGTGTGTGGTGTGTGTGGCCTTAAATAAGATTGCTAGATGTGTTAATAAGACTTTTAAATGTGCATAAGCAAATTCTGTCAGATTTTTATTTTCTCTGTTTTCTTCAAAGCCTAGGGCTGAGCAGAATACTTGAGGAAAGGAATGGAATTGAGGTGAGTCACTGTTTAGCTGGGTGGTTTAAATTAGACCAATTAAGTAATGGAAAATTTCTTAATTTCATGTATTATAACTCAAAAGTCTGGTAATCATTTCTTCAAAAGGTTGAAATATTATTTTAAAGTCTTTGTATACTTTTTGCTTTCCTCCAAACACTCTTTGATCTTAATCTGTTGCTTTGAATGTTGTTGCTTGTATGTTAATCTTTAGGTATTTTATGAAGTAAAAAACTTAGAAAATATTGTTCTATTCTTTAACTTCTTTTTCTATATCATGGACTTTAGCTCATGGTACATTGGGAATTTTCAAAAAAATTCTTTCCAACATAGTCCCTGTATGTAAATGTAATATAGTACTAAAAAACTGAAAGGATACATGCTTTATATATGCATTTATTCAATAAATACTTCATTATGACTATATTCATTCAAGAAATAGCTATACAGAATTTACTATGTGATGGGCACCATTTTCAGTGCTCAAATTCAGCAATGCAAAAAGAAACAAAGCTCCTTTATTACGTGCTTCATAATAAATTACATAGAATTTGGAGTTTTATACCATAAGGGGATGTAGAAGATATAATAAAATCCACTAACTTTATAACCAAATAAACTTATACCAGCAGGTTTAAGTAACTTTCCACAAGGTCACCCAATTAATGTCAGAACATGAATTAGAAGCTGTTTTGATGATTTCTCCTACTGCACTGTCAGTTCACAAGTCCTTGCTATGGATATAGGAGGAGAATACTAAATATCCTTGTATAAGTATCCTGGGATCTTCTGCCTTTCCTAGGGCATAACAAAAAGGCTAAATTTCAGATATTTATGTTTAGGGCAGCTGTGTAATTTGTTGTTATTTTTGTTATGGTTTTTATCCATCTGTTTTACAGTTTGTTTATATAGCCTAGGCCAATTACCATGATAAAACCCTTTGTCATGAATTCTGAGTCATATTTGTTGTCTACTATCTGATTAATATTGAGCCTAACTTATTCCAGGATTTATTTGGCTGTCCCTTTTAAAGTTGGTTATTTCTTTAGACCCAATAATTTATTTCACTATTAAAGTGCCTAGAATATGAGATAGTCCTCCAGCCTTCAGAATGAGGCAACTCAAGGTTAAGTTAGTTAAGAAGTAGACTTTAATTCAGGTATCTTGAACACTCCTCTTGGAAAAGGAATATAAAAGAGAACTCTGGAGGACTTAATTTTTAATAATCTAACACATTAGTAATCATCTTGGGTACATCCTCTCAGTCCTGCCAGAAACTCTGAGAAATGGATTTGGCAGAAATAAGACACAAACTGAGTGATGCAGTGCTTCAGCATTATATTGTAGGAAGAAGTAAAACCTAAGAGCCCTAATATTTCACAATTTATTATACTTTCAAGGGTAAATATGAGATGCCAGAGAAATTGATATTTTTGTCCCTTGAAGGCAGTGGATGATTTAATTTTATAGCCTACTTAAGTTCACCTTTAGACATATTTTATTAGAAAAAAGTTGAGACATGCATTAACCTTTATTAATACATAATGAAACAAGTAGTACTTCCTTTCTAAAGCCCCATTACAGCAACACTAATAAATGTTACACAAAAAGACCAGTGTATGTGGATATATTGTCACTTGGAATTAAATAAGTCATCAAAATAATCTTTTGCAAGATATTAATTGGTGTTACAGACTAAATCAAATGAGAGATGACTTCATCAAGCATCAATTTCCAGATTCTCATTTCTTTCTTTTTTATTGTTGATACTACTACAGATTACCTCCATTTCCCTTTGCCCACCACCTCCACCCAGCACCCCCCCCCCCCCCACCCCTGCCTTCATCGCACTAGAGTTCACATTTTTCTGGTTGTCCTTGATCACCTTTTTTTGTACCTGAAAATAGTGCATGAGTAAAACTACAACTCAGAGGGAGACTGGATCTAACCACTGAAAGCTGTCTTTCAGTGAAACCTCAGAGCATTTCTTTGACCATGATCTTCCCTGGACTTTAATAACTTTCTCTCTGGGAACTGACACAGAAATCTTTTTTTGTGACTTTCTTACTCAAAGAAGCTAAAGGAGCTTACAAACCAGAAGGTAGCTATTTAGTCCTTGATCTTTAGTGACACAGAAAAGCACATTAGAGTGATTTGATACTAATTTTTTAAAGTTTATTCTTCTTACATAACCTTGTTTAGGAAAATAATAGTGACCATAAAATAAGAAGTGACTAGCTTCTCCCCCTAGAGTTGTTTTGAAAACAATACCTGATTGTAAATACAAAGTGCTCAGCAAAATTATTGGTAATAGCAAATCATAGATAGTCCTTGAGGAAACTAAGTTTATCATCATATCCCAATTAGTTTCAACGAACAAATATTTGTTATTTTTCCTACTGTATGCTAGGCACTATGTTCAGCCTCAGGATAAAACATCAGACAATACAGATAAAGAGAACTCTTGGCCCAGGTGGCAGCAATGGTAAAGACTGAAAGAAGTTTGCCATGGGAGGCGTCCTGATTTTCACAATTCCTGAATGGCTCAGTCTCTTCCTCATTCCAGGAAGAGACTAGCAGAAATGTCTTTTATCAACTCATGGTTGAAGTAATGCTATGTGCTCAGATCAAGGTTGGATGTGACATGCTTGTAAAAATTATTATTGAAATTCTATAATACTTTGATATCTAACTAAATGTTAGGAAATTTATTTCCAAGCTGTGTAATTGATGTATCAGGAGTTAGAATTTTCAACTAACCATTTTGTGGTACATTGACACTATTATAATAGTCTTTTTTGGATTACTATGGAAATTTGAAATAGAGATTGAATGTCACTACAGAATTATAGTCATGAATTTAATTAATATTTAACAAGACTATGGCACTCACATATAAAACCATATAACTCCAAAACACCAAATTCTTGGTCTTGTGAGTTTGACTTCGAAGCTGAATCGTGGTAACACATTCTTTATTTAGATTATTTTGATCTCTTCACAGGCTGCCTGCTTCAGGATCTCACAGGTGTCACCTTGCTGTTTCCCCTTAATGTATGCACTTGGAGTGGGGAAGGCTGGCTGGGGGATTAGAGACAATATTCGTCCTATACGAACCTGAGTGGAGGAGTAGCCTGCGTACGTTAGGGCAAGTTACTTAATTTCTCTAAGCCTCTATTTTTTTAGTTGTCTAAGAGAAATAATAGTAACTTTTCACTTTTTTCTGGATGTTTTGAAAATAATATGTGATAGTAAATATGAAGAGCTTAGCAAAATTCTTAGTAATAGCACATCATAGATTTATTAGGCTAGCCCTTGAGGAAACTAAGTTTATGATCATATTCCAATTAGTTTCAACGAACAAATATTTGTTACTTTACCATACTATTCTGAAAAAACTCCAGCAGAATATAAAAAAATGTGAAGTTTGTTAATTTATCAAGTATACCATAAACAGATCTAAAATTTTAAGTTAATTTTTATATTAACTGTTTTTAAAAAAATGCTAAGTTAATACATAAACATACTGAGTCTCCTTTCTATTCCTGACTCATTCTTCGTCTCCTCCCTTTTGTCCTGCTCTTCCCACCTCTACCATCAAACTTGCTCTTTCCAGGAGCAACTATCTAACAGATTTTGTGTGGCTCTTTCTAGAAGGTCTGGTCTGGGCTAATGGCAGGAACAAGAGTAGGCCCTCCCGCGGAGCTGTATCTGCAAGTTGCCCCAGCCCAGGCGACAGACCTGTCAGTGAAGCTGCTTCGGATTCCGGCCCCCAGCTGCCAGCTCACTCCCAGGTATCCTGCTCTTTCCAAAATCAACACACCTGTATTTTTGACCCACAAATTTCATGAACATGATGAAATGATTATCTTACACAGCTAAGTATTGAAGTGGTTTGTTGTGCTGCAGTAGGAATTAGATAGTATGTTTTAGTATCTATTAAGGCAAGACCTTAATCATTATTCTTTTTCAGAAATGTCCTGATTAGTCTTGCTATCTTGTCACATACATTTCAGAAACATTGTAGTCCTTCTGAAGCCCACCCCTTTTTACGCCATCATTACCACTAAATATATATATATATATATAAATATTATACCCATACTTTCCTTAGGTTGGCTTAAAAATTATAAAATATTATAATAGTGAAAGTTTTTCTGTTCAAAAACAGGACACATATATTTCTCTTCATAAAATTTTAAAAATGTCCCTTAATAAAATTAAAAATCTTTCATTATCTAAATCTTACATATTGTTTGTTAAGGGTATTCTTAAGTATTTTATCTTTTATAACTTTATTTTTATTGTTGACACTAGTACAGATGTCGCCATTTTACCACTCCCCGCCCCGCCCCGCCCCGCCCCGCCCCGCCCCGCCCCGCCCCGCCCCTGGCTCTCACCGCAAAGAACACACGCATATCGTGGTCTGTTCTCTGGCCAATCCCTCACCTCTCCTCTTTCATCCAGTCCCCTCTCCCCCGTCCCCTCTGAAAGTTATCAGTCTGTTTCAATATCTTTTTATTATTATTTTAAGTTGCATATATTCTTCCATTATATTTGTAATTTTTTATTTATATATTTTAAAACCATTAATTTTTATGGTAATGTGGCAGGAAACACCTTAATGAATTTTGTCATTGTTTCTAATGGATTTTTAATTGATTCTCAATCTATCTAAAATAATGTTAAGAAAGTATCTCATTTTATCAATAATTTTTTATTTACTTATTTTTAAAAATCAAGAATACCTTATATATGCTGAATTTTATCAATGCTTTTTGACATTTCCAGAAATGATCACATAAATTTTCTCCTTGGGTCTATTAACATGTTGAGTTATATTAAAAGAGTTTTGCTCTCTGTGCATTTATTCATCAACTAAGTGCATATTTACTTAAAGTGCAAAGCACTGTTCTAGGTATTGGAGATACTGCAGTGTTTAGGAAGTCTAGATATTAAATTTATTGTCATACAAATCTCACTTGGTTATGGAAAGTTATTCTTTAATATATTGCTGGATTTTACTTGCCAATGTTTTATTTAGAATTTTTGAGGCCATTTCCCAAAGGAAATTAGTCTGTAGTTTTCTATTTTTGTGCTATTTTTCTTGGGTTTTGGTGTTAATATTAATCTGGCTTTGAAAAAAAATTGAAAACATCATTCTATTTATTTTCCGGTGGGTTCTTCCTGCCTTCCTCTCTGAATGTCTATTTGTTTATCTGTATTTTTTCCTCTTCTTTTCCTTCTCTTCTTTTATTCTTCCCTCACTTCTCATTCACTTTTTTTAAACTTATTTTTTTCTCCTTTCTCTCATTCTTTTTCTACAGCCTTTGCTTTTATTTCTACTTCTAGATTTGGCAATTGTTATGAGCAACACCCTAGTAATTAAGCTACATGAGATAATCTTATAACAAAACACATATACGAAAAGATAATTAAAGTTAAGCAATTAAGGCAGAAAAAACCAATTAGAAAATAGATACCAGTCATCTTGGTTGAGCTAATTATCGCAAGGAACTAACATTAATTTTTAGTATTGAAATCAACAATTGTTTACCTCTGGGAATAGATCTGAAAGATTTAATTGCATATGTATTCAAAGATATACATTTTTGGGGGGGAGAAATGATATAATATGTTCTATACAATGTGCTAATACATATATTGATATAGGACAATATTGATATAGGACAACATGGAAAAAAAGCAGACCACAAAATACATGTTTTTGCTTATATTAAAAATACTATTGACTGACTGGATGGGTAGATGAATAAAGGTATGCATGTATGTATGTATAATACATCTATTTTTTTATCTTGCTAGAGTCTGGGAAAATCACTGGAGAATTGATCTCCAAAAATTTTCAGAATTAGAAAAATTTAATTATATATTTCACAGTATTTGTGATTCTAAAATTCCATGTTTACTTCTTGGGATTAAAGAGTATTAGCATGTAGCAGTGACAATAGCATATATATATTTTTTTTCTGAACACACTTGAAAGCTGTATTTTTAAGTCCCCCTTGCAGTTATTTTGGGGCTATGGAATATGGACAGAAATGGTTTAAGCCACTCCTTAGTTCTGATCTTTAAGAAAAGCCATTTATTCCAGCTTTTTCTTCATGGCAACTACAGGGTTTATGTGTTCTTACTGGAGTGAGTATGTAGTGAGTTCTTGGATCATCTTTTGGAGGAGACAATTAACCCACATGGAAGTGAACAAGAAATAAACTTTCAGTGTGTTATGAAAATGAGGTTGTGGGTTATTTGTTGCTGTAGCATAACCTAGTTTATCCTGAATGATATGTATTGACAGGTTTCCTTTAGAACTGAGAACTCCCTAGCCAAATTTGTTTGACAGGAGGAAGGCTACAGAAGCCAATAAAAGAGATTCAGCGGAAAGGAGGTTTATTTACTTATTTATTTTTTACGATTTTATTTACTTATTCTTAGGATAAGGGAGGGAGAAAGAGAGGGAGAGAACCATCAGTGTGCGGCTGCCTCTCCAGTGCCCCTACTGGGGACCTGGCCCAAAACTCAGGCATACGCCCTAGAGTAGGAACGGAAACAGTGACCCTTTGGTTTGCCAACTGGTGCTCAAGCCACTGAACCACTTCAGCCAGGGCTGGAAAGGAGATTTAGATAAAATAACTCTGCTTTAGAAATTCTGAGAACTTGAAGTTGGATTTATGACTCCTTTTTTTGAAGATTTTTATTGTTATTCTCTTACAGTTGTCCCAATTTCCCCCCCTTTGCCCTCCTCTGCCCAGTTCTCCCTCCACCCTCCACTCCCACAGTCAATCCCCACACTGGTGTCCACGTCCACGGGTCATTCATGCATGTTCTTTGACTAGTCCCTCACCCTTCTTTCTGCCATTATCTGGGTTTATGACTTCTTAGGGGAGAAATTTTGCTTGGAACATATCTGAATTTCCAGAGTTGCCAGGAGAATAGATTTTAAGGATGAAGCCGTCAGACTTCCCCAGCGGGCTCTTCTTCATGCCATCCGAGACTAGACTTGGAGATGTTTTGAGACGCTAGATGTGTCTCTGAGGAGTTAACTAGGTGGAAAAAAAAGCATTTAAGATTTGTTATGTGAAACATGGGCAAGTTTTTAATTTTCCCTTTATTATCACAATTCCTGATTACAAATTTAAATGAACTACTTAAAATAAAAGTAAGATAAAATATTTTAAAATTCCCAACAATTATAAAAACAATTATATAAGCAAATAAGACGATAAATCCTGAACAAGCTCTTAATCTGAATACAAACTGTCTAGATGTCATAATGCAACCAATAAACTGAGCTGCATACGTCAGAAGGTACCAGAGAGGCAAGGGAAAAAGGATAATAAGGAGGAGGTAAAGGAGGAGAGAAGTGGAAGAAGGCTGAGGTATCACTGGATAATCAAACTATATATGTTTTCAATTATACGCTCATACCATTGAGCCAAAAGCACATAATTTTAATAATAATGATAACAATAATAAGGTGCGTACATGTGGTTTCCTAGTTTCCTTCCTTTTCCCCTTTCAGAGGACAATGTTCCCTATCCTACAGTAAGTACTAGCCTTAGTTTTTTTTTTCTTCCCTGTGTCCTCTCTGGAATGCTTTTCTAGCACATGGATATGTGTCTCACAATTCCTGCCTGCGCTGTGGGCTTCCCTCTTGCACCAATCTCTGACTTGCACTCCAGGTGATATGTTTATGTTACCTTTATGACAAATCAAGGGCAGATGGAAAAACATAATTACTCTTTTAGTATTCCCAAGACTAGTACATTTAATTGTGTGAATACGTATCTACTGCTTTACTGAGGGCTTAGTGCAATTTCAAATGGGAATTAAAATGTAGGGGCAAAATTACTAAATTCCCAGATAATTTGGTTTATCCCAAATAAAAGTCTTACAAGGTATCTAAAAATTTAGGCCTTTGAAACAAAGAGATGTGTATCAATAGTCCACTACTTTTAATTTTGATTTTCTCTCTTTGGTCTGGTGAGGTGAAAAAAAGATAGCTACTTAAAGTATATCTGAAACTCTACCCTTTCCCTTGAGAAAATTACTCTTCTCTGGTGGGAAAGCTATGCTCAACACCACCCATGTATGTGACGTGGTATTGAACAAGAATCTGTAGCTTCAGTGTGATGTTTTTTGTTCCCAAACTTCCCATGTATGGGAGATGGTGGAAAGAAGAGGGTTTTCTAGTCTTGTAGGGAAGAGTGGGGTTGGTACTCTAATACTGAGGACACTTTTCAATACTCTCACCAGGAAAGACTTTGAGGACCTGCTGGGCTCTTTAATTAGAGAACCTATGCAAGCAAATATGTCTTCCAAGGGTAGAAAATGAAAACTTCCAGGATCATTCCAAAAAAGTCCATAATGGGAAAAGAATTATATTTTTAATTATCAAGGAACTTGCTGTGCCCTTGGAGTAGCTGGGCCTCATTTTGATTCAAGGCGTCTGGGTTTTTTTCCTGCCTCCACCTGAAAAGTCTACCAGAACCTTCAAAGAGCTACACTGAGTTTGAACGTCAGTTGCTTATGCAACAACCACAGTAACAACCTACCCACCAGAACAAAGAAACATTCATGGCCCTAGTTAACTCCTTTGATGACCATAAGGAGTGCACAAATTTACTGTCTCTTATCAGTGGATAGTCATTCACCTTTACCTCAGGATTTCACAAAGTATTTTTTTTTTTTAAGGATATGTAATTGAGAAACTGCAATGAAACAAAATGCATCAGGACAAGAACAAAGAGTTACTGAGCTCTGTGTATCACACTGTCTTAGTTGTAACTCAGTAAGTTCCCTTCCAAAGTAAGTTAAAATGAACTGTAAGAAAACATACCAATACCAATCATCCCATCTAACCATATAATTTTACACATGTGGAAATTGAAACTAAGAAGAGGAAAGGACTTTAAGTGACTGAGATAATGATAGGTTTAAGCCCAAAATGCAGATATCCTGATGTGAATCTAATTTCTCTCCCCTCCTCCCTCCCTCCCTCCCTCCCTCCCTCCCCCTCCCTCCCCCCTCCTCCCTCCCTCCCTCCCTCCCTCCCTCCCTCCTCCCTCCCTCCCTCCCTTCCTTCCTTCCTTCCTTCCTTCCTTCCTTCCTTCCTTCCTTCCTTCCTTCCTTCCTTCCTTCCTTCCTTCCTTCCTTCTTCCCTCCCTCCCTCTCTCCCTCCCTCTCTCCCTCCCTTCCTTCTTCCTTTCCTGCCTTCATCAATTTTTCTTTTCTTCTCTATAATACCATGCTGCCTCCTCAGGTGCCTGATAGGCATAAAAAAATGGAAAATCTCAAATTAAATTCTTTCTTTGCACAACTTTATATTCACAGGCTTTTGTGGTTTTGAACACCACTCTAAAAAAACCAACGCATAGTAACTTTTAAGAGATTATTCCAAGGGAAGCTGGTGCCAATACACAGTTAAAAATGAGTAAAGGTGAGTGAGAAGCATTGAGCACTAACACATCTATTAACTGGACTCTTTCCTTTCTGATTCTGAAAACATACCCACAGTATAACGGCCCTACCTTAGGGGGTGATGAAGTGAGTGGTGGCAGTAGTGTGGGCATGAGAGCCTGTAAACTAAATGAACCCTTTTCCTTAAGAGATCTCTCTTCACACAGGGCCCATGTCGTTTTGGTGGATGAATCCTGTATACTTACAGAAGTGCAATAAACTTGAAAAATTATGTTGGAGTTAGATGGAGGAGAGTCCTGACTTAATTTAAGCCAAGGAATTCAGTTCTTTTTCAATTGCCCTCTCCATTCAAGTTCATTTGCATTCTGCTAAAGTCACTCTTTATTTCCAAATTTAGTGGCTAGTAACACTCAGTAGGAGTTGATTGATGAGTTGAGCGTGAATAAGGAACGAAACATCTGCCATTTGGCTAGATTTAGCTAGAGTATGATGCAAATGAGGTCATGGATGTGAGTTTATGCTGGATAAGAGCCAGATAGTTACTAAAAAATATTGTCCCATGACCCTGTAACCTCCCCTTAAACCTAGGCAGCTGCTTTGCATATATTGGAGCAACAGAGAAAAATCCTGCCATTATTAACAGCTCAGAGAACAGAGATGGTGGTGATGAGCACCATTGTGTATCAGAGCCAACTTATTTTCTCTTCCAGAAATTAGAAAACATTACTTCTCAAAGGGTAGTGGTGAGGATTAAATGAATTAATGTGTGCAAAAACATCTAAAATAATAATTAGGAAAATCTTCATTAACTGTCTTTGAAAAGAAGCAAGTTTGCCATGATACTGACATTTTGGCCGAGATATTTTGGATAAGATTCAAGAATCAGAGGAGTTGTTGGACTATAAAGACTTTAAGGCTCCATCTCATCATGAGATTCTATTATTTTAGCTCTCTCATTTCAAAGATAAAGTAAGGTATAGAATGATAAATGATTTGCCATATGGCCCATCTCTTATTCATGTTTTGGGGTTCAGCTAAAACATCATTTTTTGAAAGAGGACTTTTAAACACCACTTTCCTAACCCACGTTCTCTCCCAGATAGCACACTACTGCTTGCATTACAAGTTGTACCTCTAAATTTATTTTTTGATTATTTATTCAAAGCCATTATTTTGAACTAGATTATAAATTATATGAGGATAAAAACCAGGTCTTCATTTCACACATAACATATAATGACCCTATCTTACTGTGGTGATCATTTGCA
Source organism: Pteronotus mesoamericanus (assembly GCF_021234165.1). NCBI lineage: Eukaryota > Metazoa > Chordata > Mammalia > Chiroptera > Mormoopidae > Pteronotus > Pteronotus mesoamericanus. The sequence goes on from NW_026555006.1 coordinate 18,826,276, forward strand.
ATATATACAAATATCAAATATGTTTTATACCTGACACTAATATAATATTATATGTTAATTAACATAAAAATAAAATTTAAAAATTGTCAATAGTTTCCCATTTATATGTGACACATCCTAATCAAAACAGGCATGATTTGTCAAGTAATACAATTTTAAATTGTCATATGTTTGGAAAAACATCTAAAAATTAAAGTGTACAGTAAGTTTTACCTACCGTTACTGAACAAAAAACTAGAAAAAAATTGTGTTTATTTGATTTATTTTATTTAAAATCTTATACTTTGTTTTACAAAGAATTGGTGGAATTATACATTCATTTATTATAATATTTTTATTGGAAAAATTGATTAATATAAAGGTTTCACATCTTGCTAACCATTTCACTTCTACCAGTACTTCTATCATTATTCTTGGTAACTTCAATACCAACAAAAATGATTAGTTCAACATACTGCCTTCTGAGGTCCATGATTTTCTTAATTATATCTTTTATCCTATCTCATTTGCAGCTATCCTAGACCAGTGTTTTCTAGACTGCAGATTGAGACATACAAGTGGTGCTTGAATTATATTTAGTAACTAAAATTTTAAAATGGGAATGGAATAGCATTTAAACTAGCAGAGTGTATTTAAGGATAAGTATTGTTTTGTGAAAATATGTATATGTGTACTAAATATCTATTGCTTTCTTTTTGAAGGGTGTGTTCTAAAAAGTTTGTAAAATAGTACTATAGACATTTTCATCATTAATAATGCCAGCCCCTCTGTAACCTCAATTTTAAGCAGCTTTCCTTCTTAGCTCCTTTATGGTAACAAGTCTACCTGAATGTATTACCTCATAGAACTCCAATTCATTGACTCCAACACTTTTTTAACTGTCCACTGTTTCCTGCTTCTCACTTTTCTCCATGTCCAGGTTAGACTCCATGATCTATCACAGTCATTGTAATCAACTTCAACTCCCTTGTTAACTCCTTTCCCGCTCCGTCTCAGTTAATTGGCAAAACCAGTTATCTGCCTGCCCCGCACTGGAATGTGGTTGCAGTTCTGGATACATATGTACCTTGACAAACTGGTCTCATTTTGCATTCATGACTACAAGTCTCAAGTAAGGTCTTGGCCCTATAGCTCCACGTTGCATGTTGTGGAGTTTCCCACTCAATCTGCTTTCCTGCTCTGAAGTGCTTTCACTCCTTCTCACTCCATTAACTTTCAATATCCCAAGGAAATAAAAACCATTGTAATACAACTAAATGATCTCTCCAGCAAATTTTCACTGTACTTTCATTTTAACCCATATGCCCTTTTTTTTTCTTCCCGTGACTATGGACTGCTCCCACTGTTACCTAAAGCCAAACCTCCCACTTGCCACTGACACAGCTCTAGTGAATTTCCCATACTTGCCCTTCATTTCTCTGCTTTGTAGTCACAAACAGATCATAATATTCTAGCCTGGACAAACAATTTTTCCCCCCATTCTTTATGCTTTGTGTCTCTCTGGGTAAAATAGCCAAAGGACTGTGTAAGTAGGAGAAGCATGAGTGGTGCTCAATAGGGCAAAATAACAGGCTGTCAGGGACAGCCAGGTGCAACCTATTCTGTGCCTATGGAGGCTCCATAAAGCGAGAAATAGTAAAGAATGGAGGGAGGATTAGAATTCACTTGTACTTCTTAAATGTTCTGAGACTTGGCCCTGCATCTATATTATGATTTTATAACATGCTTTCTTAGTAGAATTGCCTGGCATTTGTGGGAAAGTATAACAAGATTCTTCTCACTGCTCTACAGCTCCCGTTGTGCCTTTAAAATATAATCTGCCCTTCCACTCCTTCCCACAGTTATTATCCTGATGCAGAATGCAGAGAGAGTTTAAAGGTCTTTCCTCACTGGGACCTTGAAGCACTCATTTGTAGAGTTTATGGGAAAGAAGAGCCCCTGTTTCCAATCTCTTCTGATGCATGTCTTTTCATTTCCTGACCTTTCCAAAAATGACCTTTTGGAAGCAGTAATTATTGGGAGCAGGGAATAATATGGGCAACTCAAACTTTTACCATATTCTTTCACAAAATTGATCTCACATTCATCCCTCAAAAGACTCCTCTTCTTGACAGGTTTATCTACCTAGGAAAACTCATGTCTTCCAGAATTCCTCGCAAAGCTTTGTTGAAAATAATCTGCATTTTATCTCATCTCTTTCAATATGTGTTAATGATATATTAGGTTTATATTTTTAAAATCTTTTACAGTGCTTACTCATCTGTGATTGCCTCTCATTCTGGAAATGACTTATGAGTTAGATAAGGGAGTAAATGAAAAATAATTATCGTTAGCTAATATTGACTGAGTTGAGCGAGGAGGGAGATGTTCCAGAGTGTTTTCTAATGAGAGGATATAATACATGAAGTCTGGGAAGCAAAGAGAGCTTACAGGTGATCAAGGAGCTAAAACAGGCCAACTAGGGCTAGAGCGAAGCTAGGGAAGCAGAGACTGGCAGACTAGCCCCTAAATAGTGAAGGAAATCTTATTAGGCGTGTTAGGATGTATATCTGATGTCCCTTTAGAAAGAAAATGTTGAATGACCTAATTGAATGATCTCACTTTAAAAATGATCTAATTCAATTATTTCACTTGAACTTTGAGAAAACTACTGTTCAGGAGGTTACATAATTTTTAAAAGCCACAAATCAAATTCAAAGCAGAGCTGGGACTAAAATTTAGATCAGATTCATGATCAAGTGCTGATTTCCTTATGCCATTTGATTGGTTTAATTTAGTATCTTAAATATCTCTTATTATTGCCAGGTTATTAGAATAGCCTGGGGTTTTAAAAAGACAATAAAGAGCTGAGCTCAGTCCCAGAGATTTCATTAAATGAGTCGCAGATGGAGCCTAGGCACTTGCATATTTTAAATCTCCCTAAAAGATTCTTAAAAAAAAAAAAATTTTATTTATTTATTTTTCAGAGAGAGGGGAAAGGAGAGAGAAAGAGAGGGAGGGAAACATCAATAAGTGAGGGAAACGTCAATCAGTGAGAGAAACATCGATCAGCTGTCTCTCACACACGCCCCAACCAGGGACCAGGCCCACGGCCCAGGCATATGCCCTGACCAGAAGTCGAACAAGTAACTTTTCGCTTTGTGGGGCAATGCTCAACCAGCTGAGCCATGCCAGTCAGGGCTAGGAGGTTCTTTTTCAATTTAATTTTATTTTTCAATTACATGTGAAATTCAATATTATTTTGTATTAGTTTCAGATATGCAGCATAATAGGCAATTATATACTTTATAAAGTGTTCCCCCCAATATTTCTAGAACCCACCTGGCACCATACATAGTTATTATAATACTGTTGACTATATTCCTTATGCTGTACTTTACAACCTGTGACTATTTTTAACTATCAATTTGTACTTCCTAATCCCTTCATCTTTTTCACCAGGCCCCCTAACCACCTTCTCATCTGGCAATCAGTTTTTTCTTTGATCTATTAGTCTCTGTTTTTTTCTGTTGGTTTATTTTGTTCTTTAGATTTCATGTAAATGAAATCATATGTTATTTGTCTTTCTCTGGCTGATTTATTTCACTTAACATAACACTCTCTAGGTCAACTTATGCTGTTGTAAATGGTAAGATTTCATTCTTTTTATGGCCTCGTAATGTTCCATTGTGCATGCGTGTGTGCGTGCATGCGTGCGTGTGCGCGTGTGTACCACCACTTTTTAACCCACTCATTTATTGATAGGCACTTGGGTTGCTTCCATTACTTGGCTATTGTAAACAATACTGCATTGAATATAAGGGTGCATATATTCTTCTGAATTAGTGTTCTGGGTTTCTTAACCAAAAGTGGAATTGTTGGGTCATAGGATAGTTCTATTTTTAATTTTTTGAGGAGCCTTCATACTGTTTTCCACAGTGGCTGCATCAAGTGCACAAGGGTTCCCTTTTCTCCACATCCTCTCCAATGCTTGTTGTTTGTGGATCTATTGATGATGGACATTCTGACAGCCATGAGATAATATCGCATTATGGTTTTAATTTGATTTCCTCAGATGATTAGTGACATTAAGCTTCTTTTCATATGTCTACTGGCCATCTGTATGTCCTCTTTGGAGAAATGTTTATTCAGGTCCCTGGTACATTTTTAAATAGAGTTCTATGTTTTTTTGTTGTGTAATTGTATGAGTCCTTTATAAATTTGGGATAGTAACTGCTTATTGGATCATCATTACTGCATACCTTCTCCCATTCAGGAGGTTTTTTTTCCCCTTCTATTTTGTTGATGGTTTTCTTTGCTGTGCAAAAACTTTTTAGTTTGATGTAGCACCATTTGTTTATTTTTTGATTCTCTTGCCAGAGAAGATGAATCAGAAAAAAATACTGCTAAGAGAGATGTCAGAAATTTTAGTGCTTGTTTGTTTTTTTTTTGGGAGTTTTATGGTTTTGAGCCCTACATTTAAGTGTTTAATTCATTTTGAGTTTATCCTAGTATAGAGTGTAAGGCGGTGGCTTAGTTTCATTTTTTTTCCTTGTATTTATCCAATTTTCCCAACACTATTTATTGAATAGACTGATTTTACCTCATTGTATGTCCTTGCCTCTTTTGTTAAACATTAACTGACCATATAAGTATGGATTTATTTCTGTGCTCTCTATTCTGTTTCATTAATCTATGTTTCTTTTTATGCCAGTACCATGTTATTTTGATTATTATAGTCTTGTAGTATAGCTTGATATTAGTAACATGATATCTTCAACTTTGTTCTTATTTATTAAAATTCCTATGGTTATTTGGCATCTTTTGAAGTTTCATATAAATTTTTGGATTATTTGTTTTAGTTCTGTGAAATATGCCAATTAGTATTTTGATAAGAATTGTGTTGAATCTATAGATTGCTTTGGGTAGTATGAACATTTTAATGTTTATTCTTCCAATCCATGAGAACTTCCATTTATTTGTGTCTTCTTCAGTTTCTTTCTTCTGTGTCTATAATTTTTTCAATATAGCTCTTTTACCTCATTTGTTAAATTTATTCCTAGGTATTTTATTTTATTTTTTTGATTCATTTGTAAATAGACTTGTTTTCTTACTTTCCTTTTCTGAGAGTTTATTATTGGTGTATAAAAATGCAACCAATTTCTGAATATTTACTTTGTATCCTACTAATTTACTGAATTCATTTATCAATTCTAGTAGTTTTTTTGTGTGGAGTCTTTAGGGTTCTTTATATACAGTATCATGTGATCTGCAAGGAATGACAATTTTCTTTCTTTCTTTCCAATTTTGATGCCTTTTATTTTTTTTCTTGTCTGATTGCTGTGGCTAGGACTTCCAGTAATATGATGGATAAGAGTGGTGGAACTGGACATTCTTGTCTGGTTCCTGGTGTAAGAGTAATTGTTTTAACTTTTCCACATTAAGTCTGATGTTGGCTGTGGTTTATAATATGGCCTTTATTATGCTGAGGTATGTTCCCACTCTTTCCACCTTGCTAAGAGTGTTTATCATAAATGGATGCTGGAATTTGTCAAATGCTTTTTCTTTTGCATTTATAGATATGATCATGTGATTTTTGTCCTTCATTTTATGTGTTGTATCACATGAATTAATTTGTGGGTATTGTATTGACCTTGCATCCCAGCAATAAATCTCACTTGATGTGGTGTATGATCTTTTAAATACATTGTCACATTCCGTTTTCTAATATTTTGTTGAGGATTTTTGCATGTATGTTCATTAAAGATATTGGACGACAATTTTCTTTCTTCATAGTGCCTTTATGTGGTTTTGAGATTAGGTTGATGCTGGCCTTGTAAAATGAGCTTGGGAGTCTTTCCTCCTCTTGAATTTTTTTTGGAATAGTTTGAGGATAGGTGTTAATTCTTTGAAATCTTGGAAAATCTCACCTACGAAGCCATCTGGTCCAGAATGTCTGTTTGCTGGGAGTTTTTTTGATTACTGATTCAATTTTGTTGGTAGAAGTTGGTCTGTTCAGAATTTCTGTTTCTTCTTGATCCAGTTTTCAAAAATTGTATGTTTCTGGGAATTTATCCATTTTTTCCAGATTGTCCAATTTGCTGGCATATAGTTGTTTGTAAAAGTATCTTATAATTCTTTGTGTTTATGTGGTGTAGTCACTCCTTTTTCATTTGTGATTACACTTATTTGGGTCTTATCTCTTTTTTTTTGCTTTTTTTTCATAGTTCAAGTTTTACAAGACTGTACTTGCTTTTATTTATTTACTTATTCATTTTTTAATAAATTTGTTAGGGTGACATTAGTTAATAAGTTTGCATATTTTCAAGCGTAAAATTCTGTAATACATGATCCATATATTGAATTTTGTGCCCACCACCCAAAGTCAAATCATCTTCTGCCACCATATATTTGGCCCCATTTACCCTTTACTACTGCCATCCCATTTTCTCTGTTGTCTGTGTCTGTGAGTTCCAGTTTTATATCTCACATATAAGTGAAATTGTATGGTTTTTAGTTTTTTCTGACTGACTTATTTTGCTTAGCATAATATGATCAAGGTCCATCCATGCTGTTGCAAATAGCAGTACTTCATCTTTTCTTATGACTAAGTAGTGTTCCACAGCATATATACCACATCTTTTTTTATCTAATCCTTGTTGAAGGACACTTTGGTTTTCTTGTCTTGGCCACTGGGAATAATGCTACAATAAATCTCTTTTTTTCTTGAGTTTGGTTAAAAGTTTATCAATCTTGTTCATCTTTTTGTGGAACCAGCTCTTGGTTTTATTGATCTTTTGTATATTTTTTAGGCTCTATTTTGTTTATTTTTGCTCCGGTATTAATTATTATTTTTCTTCTACACACTTTGGGCTTTTTTCTTCTTTTTTTAGTTCCTTTACATATAAAGTAAGATTGTTTATTTGTGATTTTCTTGTAGGCCAAGATTTGAGGTAGGCCAATATTACTATGAATTTCCCCCTTAAGACTGCTTTTGCTGAATCCTGTAGATTATGGGTTGTTGTGTTTTTATTTTCATTGGTCTCAAGGTCTCATGATCTCATGATCTGTTTCATGATCTCATTTTTAACCCATTCATTGTTTAGTAATATGTTATTTAACCTCCATGTGTTTGCGTGTTTTTCATTTTTTTCTTGTAATTGATTTCTAGTTTTATATCATTGTAGTTAGAGAAGATACTTCATATGATTTTGATCTTAAATTTTAAAAAAGATTTTATTTATTTATTTATTTATTTATTTTTAGACAGAGGGTAAGTTGAGGGAGAGAGGGAGAGAAACATCAATGTGTGGTTGCCTCTCGTGCCCCTTCTCCCTGCACTGGGCTCCGGGCCTGCAACCCAGGCATTTTCTCTGAATGGGAATTAAACCGGCAACATTTTGGTTCACTGGCTGGAGCTGAATGCACTGAGCCATGCCAGCCAGGGCTTGATCTTAAATTTACTGAGACCTGTTTTGTATCCTAATATGTGATCTATCCTGGAAAAAGTTCCATATGCACTTGAAAAGAATGTATATTCTGCTGCTTTAGGTTAAAATGTTCTGATTGACTTAGTATTTTTCTAAGTTTGCCTCATCATCATTGCTTCATTCTAGAAAGAAAATCTTTGATTTAATGTCAGTGTATGAAGCCAAAGGGACAGATATGTATGGAGACCTTTTCTCTTCACACAGATTTACCCAACTATGAATATGGACTGAATTTTTTACCTTTGTCAGATATCTTGCATATGTGTTCTCACAAGAAGAACCAAAAGATGATGGAATACACAGGGAATATCAACAATTACACTTTCACCTCTCACTATTTTGTACTAAACTTGAGTGCAACATTACTGCACTATTCAGCATAACAATCCAGGTAGAGTTAGATGACGTCTATTATTTTTATTGTATATTAGTTTTAGAGTAAACAATAATGGTGCTTAGAAAACAAGACCATAGTTTTTATTTTCCTGGAAGTACTGGCTTTATATGTGAAGCCCTAAAAATATGAAAGCTGTTGTTCCCAGGAATATGCCTCTGGTATTATCTGAAGATGTTGCTCCTTTATGCATCTTCCTCCTTCCTTGCTTTTCTTCTCCCTACCCCTTTCCCTCTCTCCTTTTCTTTCTGTCTTACTTTTTATTATTTCTTTTTACTTTGTAAAATCACATTTATATCTCCTATGTATACTATCCTTTATGTCACACTCTATATTTGGTTTCCAGAACTTTTAATCTTGAATATATAATCTTTCCTTTCCCCTCTTATGTAATCGTCCTGAAATTATTCCTCTGGAATATTCAAAAGTCTTGTTAACTACACAAGGATTTTAAATAATACTGCTTTACTTCAGTCTTGATTCCAGACTTTCTTGATTATATTGTTTAATAGCTTGTCTTAATTTTGTCTTCAAATTCATTAATTATAACTGCTATTACTTCACTTTTCTTGTGGGAATTACTACCTTAGGAATCCATGGTCTTGAATTGAAATAGGAAACACTCTATTCCTGAGAAAAAGGATGCAAAAATGAAGTTTTTATTCCTAAAGTGAGCCTGGCAGGTCACTAAGAGAATATATAGGAGAGACAGTTAATCAGAAAATGGTCTTGAAATATGCTTGTACTTGAAGTTTGCTCATTCTATGTGGTAGAAAATGGATTCTCCCTCTGGTTTCCACAAGGTAAACAAACTTTATTTTTAAAGATTTTAAATTTCTGCCCTTAGCTCAAAACATTTTCATTGATGCCAATATTTATGGTCCTTCAGTTTTCCAGAGTATATAATTTGAAAGAAGACAAGAATCAATATGTTTCCAAGAGCTACATAGGATAAAGACAATGTGATGTCTTAAACTTGTCTCAAAGGTATACCTTTGAAAAAGCATTTAAAAATTTCAATTAATCCCTTTCTTTCTAGTATAGCATTACAAAATCTCTTCCCACCTTCAACTTTCTCCAAACACAATACGATCTCTACCTATGCTTTTAAAAGTGGTTTAGAGAGAACATTTTAGAAGAGATAAGATAAAATACATTGCTTCTGCAAACTTCACCCTTTGTCCTTGGCAGTGGAGGGTATATGTGTTCATTATGCTTATGGAATCTTATACTCTTCTACACATAAACATTTGTGGTTCCCAGGGTATTATAAAAGAAAAAAAGTCAGTAATATAAATGTTCTCTTTTTTTGAAAATGTTTGAAAAATTTTACATATACATAACAAATGTACAAATAAAATATCCATATCCATGACTTCATTTGGAGATCATTTCAAGGTCTAAGTTTGAGGACTTTTATATATTTGAGTTCCAAAGTACTGGCTCTCTCAATTTATCTCTACCAAAATAGATTCTTTCCTTAAGCACTGAGGATCAGAGTTTTATTCTACACATGGCATTTGGATCTTTTACCCATGTTCAGATGCATACTTCAATGAGATACATACAATAAGTCACCTAACGGAGGTAAAAACTATTCTAGAATGATAGATGTGGAGGTGGTTATACATGATGAGTAGGCAAGTATAGACTATATAGGTATAACGTTCTTAATCCTGGGACAGCCATAATTTCCAAGATCTGGCGCTTAAAAGGGAACCTCATAATTCATTAGTTAAATTGAAACTATCCAAATTCTTTGACAAAGTTATGAGTAGTGCTTTGCATCTTTTTTATTTGCATTTTCTAAGTACTCCAAAATTTATTAGGCAGGTTATTTATTTTTATTTTTAGATATTAAATTGAAAAAAGAATAACTAAGAAGGGTATAATTTAGGATCTTGTTAAAATATGGCATGCATCTCTTTTTACTAGGCCTGAAATAAGTTTAAAGATATCAAGGGACAGGGAACAAATAAAAATTTTCTACTATTTTCTTTATACTATTCGATAAATCATAAAATATTTAAAAATATTCAGGTATCATCTGTACTACTTCTCATCCCTCTGATGGTAAGCTTTCTATACTAAATGCCTGAGAAATTTTGGAATCCCCAAGATGAAGAAGTAGGTCAGGGTGAACTTGACTGAAAGCCTCACCAGCTCAACAAGACAATGCTTCAGAGAGGAGGAGGTGTTCTGTGGACTTCCATAACTTTTTTAGTATAAATATGAAATGTATAGTCATTATGATCTCTGTGGCAGAGAGGACTAATTTTTCTTGTATTTATACTTTCCTTCTTCCTCTTGGTTATGGATTCTCCTTAGTCAAGTTGGCAGTGTAGCTAGGCACTACATTTCTTAAGCTCTCCTTTATCTTCATGTAGACATGTCTAGTGGGATGGGTGTATGAGTGGAAATTCCACACCATATTCTTAAAGAAAGCTGATTTTCCTCTATTTCTCTTTTTCTGTTCCATAGGTTGGAACACAGATGAGATGGTGGTGAGCCAGCCATGACCATGCAAGTGAGGAAAACAAAAGAACCTGTAAAAACAATATGTGGAATTATTAATAACAATAAATGTACCTGAGTCATTAATTGTTTTCAAAGTATAAGTCCCAAAATATAAGGTGGATAAATATAAAGATAGATGATGATGATGGTGATGATGATCATCTCTCTTGGATCATCCGCCAATTTCTGGATTGTTATGAGATAGAGACAATCCTATTTTGTTTGAATCACTGTATTTTTGGGTTTTTTTTACTGCAGCTTAGCAATAATAAAAGTAATATAAATATCATCGAGACTTTTAAAAAAACTCACTTGAGATTTCAGGGAACTTTGAATAGAAGAAAACAAGGTCCAGTGGACATGACAGGTGAGTTTTTATTGGGGGAAGTAAGGAAGCTCTGTTGTAGGAATTCCCAGGCCACTAGGGGGCAGCAACAGGCGCTCAGATAAGTGCAACAGCCAATAGTGTTCAGAAAGGCAAGAGGAGTATCTATAGATGGATCTAGAATGGGTCTTAATCCCACACTATTTATTGCCCAAGGTTTGCCCAGCTGTCTTCTGGACCCTCTGTGAGCAATGGCTAGGATTTAGAACTCCAACAAACCATTGTCTTATTCTGTTCATTTATTATATTTATGTCTAAATGATGACATGAAAATAATTTCTTGGATCACACCTATTCTTTTTACTTTTTATGTATCAGATCTCTTCCTTAAAGTAATCACATTACCTATGTAAAGCAGTAAATATGTTCAATCACCTGGTCCTGAGGTACAGTACATGTCTTTCTGGAGACATTCAAATGATTAATTTCCACAAAAGTTAAAATAAATAAATACGTGCTGAAAATATTCTTCAGATTCAGAGAGAACCAAGCTTGATAGGCAGCCCATGTGTTGTCCAAGGTTTTCAGAGCTACCATGAGAGCTGACCTTCAAAAACACCCTCTCTTTCTGTTGATAGATGGCCATTTGCGCTCCTTACAAGTGGCAAATGGTTCTTGGAGGACTGCTTTCCCATCTGGCCCAGTGCCAAGCCAGTGAAGGGTACCATTGCACCTAAATATTCCTCATTTCTTGTCCTTACCTTACTAACATCAATTCGTTGCTGTGCAACTGATGGTTCCCTGTCATTTACTGAAGGTCTGATAGCAGATCCCCAGGCAATCACATGCCTGATAACTTGTGTTTTTTTTTTTTTTTTTGTTATACCAGATGCTGGGTAATATATGTCAACCTCCCCCAGCAGCCAGGTGTTAAATGGACTTATTTAAGATCATTATAGATGGATGGAGGCAAATATTGCATGGATTTTTTTTTCCTAAGAAAGGGTGATAATGGTGCTAATTAAGAAGTATCTTGGAAGTGCTTCTTGGAAATTATCATAGGGAGATAGATGATATGCATTAAAGTTATTACCAAATGCTAAGACTGTTTTGGCTGATAATAGAATGTAATAGGAGTGCAAGCTTTGGATAATGGATTTTCAAGTTCACAACAAATCAGTTTTTACAAGTTGCTATCATTAGAGAAGTCTATTTGCTTGTCCTTGGTTCTGTAGGTAAGGTAAAATTATAGTCACCCAGAAGAAAGTAATAATGACACTTAGAGTCTGTCAACATTAGAACAGAAAGAGTACTATTTCTATCTTCCTGAGAAACTGCTGAACAAGTATCTAATGCTGCAGCGTAAAGTTCAATGTCAGTACTGTTTACATCTAAGATATTTAACCTGCAACATGAATATTTTGAATCCTAAGAAAAGGTTCTGATAAAAACCTTGTACTATTCTGCATCTACTGTTGAAAATAAGCAGATATATTTTATATGACCAAAGGTAAAAGCCAAAGGCTGGGAGGTCTAACACTTGTAGTGATTTAAGGTGTTTAGGGGCCTGGTGGTTCCAGGCACGGGGGCGGGGGGGCGGGTAGGTTATTGTGCTGGATAAAAACAACTTCATGTTTTAGTAAAACAACTTTCTACTAAAACAATTTTTGCCAAGTCTTTCCTATTACTAAGCATGCTGCATCACTATTGAAGCAGTGTTGACATAGCCTTAGGGAAGAAGGAAATGTCTCACTGAATTCTTAAAGGATTCAGGATGATTGAAAGGAAGATAGAGGAAGTAAAAATTAGGGGTTGGGTTTAAAGCAGCAGAAATTTTAAGTCATACTGGAGGGTAAAATACCCATCTGTATCCCTGGTTTTAACTCAGCCAGGAAAGCTCTTTGACCTTCCCCAATGCTTACCTAAGGCCTTTTTTCCTATTTTAAGGTTGCTGTTAGTAGTGTAATAAGAGACTTAAACAGCGATGTTAATAAAGAATACTGTAAGCTGAGAGTGGATGGGGAAATTTTAATCATACTTCCCTCCACGATCACCCAGGGGTGGAATAACTAAGTGGACTTTGAGACATTGTTGAGGAACAAACTATTTGTCATGCTAAAAGTTTAGTTTTTTATTCATTATTGAAAAAGAACTGACAAAACCAAGCATTTTGTTGTATTCTTTTTGTACCAGTTCTGTTCATTATAATTTTCTACTAGTTCTTTAAGTAAGATGTCAAAATTTGGTAGGACCATGTCTCTTTATCTGCGAAATGAGGATGCCTAACAACCTCTACCTCTTCAGCTCTAACTTTTATGTGCCCTCCACAGATAATATTTTTCTCCACTTATATCTCTTCGGTATCTCTTCAAATTTTTTAGATGCCCCATAGTTGTTTTATCCACTCATCAATTGATGGACACTTGGGCTGCTTCCATATCTTGGCGATTGTAAGTAACGCTGCAATGAACATACCAGTGCTTATGTTCTTTTGAATTCGTGTTTTGGGTTCCTTCAAATATATTCCCAGAAGTGGAGTTGCTGGGTCAAAAGGCAGATCCATTAAAAAATCAATCAATCAATTAAAGGTTCTTAAACTGTGGATTATGGATACTCCGATATATCAATAGGTAAGGGAAATCCACATGAATCTCCTGAAACATTATATGCTAATGTACATATGCATTTTTCTATGGAGGAAAAAAATCAATAGTTTTAATAAGTTGGTAAAGATATTTGTGATCCTTCAAAGTTCAAGAAACTGCTCCAAATGATTCTTCGGGAAGTTCTGATCTTTAGATTCTAAGGATGAACTTTAATTTGAATGTTCCTCAAATGCTGGTAAACGGAAAAAATGTCAGAGCATTTTAAATCACAAACTTAAGGAAATTCAGCCTGCCCAAGTATGTAAGAAAATGCCAAGGGAAAGACCAGAGTACAATTGGTACTCAAAGACATCCTTCAAGAAAAAAGGGTGCAGAAGGTCAAACATAACAAAACAATAAAATGTTTTCCTGAACTAGTGAGCAGAGTTCTGAAACTCAGGTTTGACTTCATGAGGGTCTTTTAGCTACTCATTTCAACCATGTTTGCTTCTTTATCTGTGAAATTGGGACACTATCATGTTATTAGTGTGACTTCACTAGATTGAGAAATTTCATGTGACTAGTTTTTTCAGATAACTGGAGCATACTTCTTTCAGCCCTAAATAATGTATATTTTACCTGTTATAATAAAATGCTTTCTAAATATTTTATCTTCTGAAGTCAACTACACTAAATAATAATAACAACAACTAATATTTATTGGACGCTTACTCTGTTCCAGGTACTTTTCTAAGCATTTATGTATTTTATATCACATAACCTTAATAATACCCCATAAGATAGGTCTTATTATTGTCCTCACCTATGGGGAAGTTGAGACACAGCGATAAAATAACTTACCTAAGGCTGTATAATCAGGGAAGTATTGGATCTGGGATTAAAAGTCAAGGCTTAGCTCCAGAGCTGAGCTCTCAGCCACAAGCCAGAATGGATGCCAGCTCAGTTCTCAGGGACCCCCTGAAGCTTTCCTGATCTCAGTTCTACTGAGTAGTATACCATTATTTATGACACAATTAAAGAGCTCACATTGTTGTATAGATTGAATTATTTTTTTTCTTTATAGTATTTTGGCATCCTCCTCGGTGTCTGACTTCATCTGTAATATCTCATTACTGGCACTTTGCCTGACTACAGCTGGGTCACCCTTGCTTACTTCTGCTGTTCTCATTAGCACCTTTAGGAAGCTGGCAAACTGGACAGCCATGACTATTAGATTTGTAACTAAAGTTTGAGTAAAAAGGCTGTAAGTGAGATTCTGAGCTCATCCCTATGAGAAAGGTGCCTCATAGACCCTTTTAAACAGACAAAGACCTTCAAAGGGACTACACAGATCCTTCTCATTAAACATCAGGATTTTTAAGAATCATAAGGATGTTATTTTACAGAAGCTTCACAGGAAACCTGAGGTAGAGAGGAATTATAAAGATTTTTTGGGTATAATTTTTATATAATACAGTAAACTATAAATTTATATTTTAAAAGGCCCTAATATTAAAAAATTTCTTTCAGCTTGGACTGACAGAACAGCAGGGTTTCATATTTTATCTCTGTATTTTTGGTGCTTGAGGCATGGTACACATGTAATTAGTATTTGCCATATTGATTAGTAAATGAATACACTCATAACTTAATTATATATTACATATATACATATATAATTAATTTGCACTTAAAATTCAGCAATTAATAACAATAGTTTTGTACTTTTTGGTGATTTGATGTTTGGGAATCAAATATACTAAGTTAAAAAGTAAATTAGCTCATAGAAAGAAAAGTAAATTAGCTTCTTCAATGACTGCGTATGTATTTACTGGACACAATGAATACATATGTGTCCATAGGAAGGGAAGACTGAGAGGGATTGAGATAAAGTAGTAGGAAGGAAGGAACCTGTGAACAGGGAGAGAGAAAATGGAAAGGCATGTGTGCTTTTTTTGTGCAAAAATATTTTTATATAACCTTGTTTTTTTATATAACCTCGTGATTTTTTTATATGATATACTGGGTGGATACATTCTGGGAAACTGGCTAAAAGTGTTTTCTTTTTGGTATTACAGAAAGACACTATTATTTGCTGCCTGCAAAATTATATGTGAATTGAGATTTAGCTACATCTGACTTTGATTAGTTTGTTGTACAAATGAAATCAGATGGCTTTACTTGGGAATTACTCATTAGTCCTTCATCCTTCTTTGTTAATGTTCTCTAAATTTAATAGTGGTGTTGTGTGATCTATCATATGGCTATTATCTGATAGTCTTAGAAGAGGACATTTAATGATGTGTTCTGGATACACAGAGAACTATATTTTTCTATTTGGGTGCCAAAGGAGTTTTCTAATTATCTTGGATAGTATTGTGACTCATTATAGCTCTGTACAAGGACAGGATAAAGAATCAATGCCAAGAACCTGTCTAAATTGCGGTCACACTCCAAAGTATACCAGTTATAAAGGAAGGCTACAACTTCAAATGAAATGTCCTATTACTTCTTCAAGGCACAGCAAGTTTCACCCATACTCACCATCCGCCACCAAGTCATTACCCCAGGTTCCAGCTCTGAACTCCATTAGTACTCATTAGCTATTGCACTCCCTTGATACTATTAACCTTCTGTCCTGGGTTATTGTGTATCTCTCTAAATAAAAGATATCCTTCTCTAGTAAATCTGTTAACTGCTGGTGGGCAGAGACTATTATTATTTTATATTTAGAATGAAAAAGCTCTTTAGAAAATGAGGTGGATCATTCAGATTTCAAGTTTTTCAGGGAAATTTAATTGTGAGAAGCTTTTGTGTCTTTTCATACATCTCCCCATAATCAACAGAAGCATTCAAAGTAAGTTTGAACGCTAGACTCATTATTTTAAAAAAATCAACTAGTCTGAGTATTTTAAGGCTTCACAATTAATTTTATTTATGAGAGTATCTTTGTATCCCTTGTATTATCCAGGACAAAGATAGTAAAATAACATCTTTATGATTCTTAAATTTCAACTAAATGTTAAGAGCTTTATGTATGTTGTCTTGGATATGACTTTACAATAAGTTTATATTGTTCTAACTGGTGTACCAATATTTCCTGGGAGAATTTGAATTTAAAAATTACAAAATAGATATGAGATAAATAATTGCAAAAAATGAAAGCCAACTAACAGAAGATATATAAGTCTTAGAGTCACATAAAAACTTGTATGGAAATGTTTATAACAGGTTTTTATTTCTAATCACCAAAACTGTTAACAACCCAACCGATCGTGAATAAGCAAATTGTGGTACATCCACACAATAGAACACTATTCAGCATACGAAGAACAAACTATTGATTCATGCAACAATATGGAAAAAACTCAAATGCCTTGTGTTAAATGAAATAAACCAGATTCAAGACTTCATGATGTATATGCCCAAATATATGACATTTAAAAAAAAGCAAGTTATAAGAACAAAGAGCTGACCAATTGCATCTAGGAGTTGAAGGGTGGGAAGTATTGATTGCAAAGGGGCACTTTTGAGGCTAATGGACCCATCTTATATGATGATTGTGGTGTGGTTATCTGACTATATACATTTAGCAATAATTATAAGACAGACACCAAAAAGAGTGACTTTTACTGTATATTAATATTTTTTAAATGCCAATAAGTCAATGCTGGCAGAATGTTATAAAAAATTTGTACTTTTGGTATAGCAATTTGTTACAATTTTTTTCCTAATTTAGCTCTTTATTTCCAAAGCCAAAATTTATTTATAGCTTTTTATCCAATAACCCCAAAGTGAAGGATTTATCCTAAGAAAATCATAAAAAACATGGGAAACATATGCATATAGATGTTCCCTTTTTAATATGCTAAAATGTTGCCTAATTGCTTTTATTTGCACTTCTATGTTTGCTAACAAAGTTACATATTTTCACATGCTTAATAACCAGTTCCTTGGGAAAGAATAAGATTAATATCCTTCAGTGGTTGAAGACTAGCAGACCTTCTGTTCTTTCCTTTCAATAAACACACAAAGCCATCCATTTCTGTGAAATGATTAGAAATAGCTTGGGATTTAGTCAAATTTTTACTGTTGTTGCTATAGATAAACACATTGAAATAAAAAAATAATATGGTTAGTAGGCAGACTATTTAATGGGATTTTGGCTTACGAGTCTTTCAGTACATTTCGTAGTTGGAAGTTTGTCCTAAGCTTTTTGTTGCTTCAATTCATTCTGGACCCTTGAATGTGAGAATATGAGAAACTAAAATTGTACATTTTGTGCATTATTTGTCCTTGAGAGCTTAAAATTTTGAACTCTATCTAAACTTTTCATTTTTTCAAAAGTTCATTTAATTTTAGCAATATGTGCCTTTTAGTTCATGAAGCTTTTAAACTCTCCATTAGATACTGCAAAGCAAGTTTTGGAGAATTAAAAATAGATGAATTAAACCTCAAAATGTTTTCTTAAAAATAGCCTCATATTTTTAAGAAAATAAATTGGGAAGTGCTGCTAAAAATGAACTAGGATGAGGTGAGAAGGTAAAGATTTATGGGTGAGAAGGTCATCTGGAACAACAACAAAAAAAGCTAAAGACAGTGGTTCCTCACTTACTTATGCAGTCACCAAATGTTTCCCGCACATCTCCTATGCACAGGCAATGTTCTATGCACAGTGATTTAGTTGAGAACAAAGTAGACAACAGTCCCTCCTCTCATGTTGCTCACATTCTGACTGATTCAGAAACTGGAACAGATAGAATTTAGTTCATCCTCAGGTGTTTTCTAAATATATAGTCTTATGTATAGTTAATGATTTGGATACATTAAAAAGTGAATTCTACTACATGTTTCTAATTAATCCCTCTTCTACTTCCCAAGAAGACCTTTCCTGTCTTTTAACACTTTACTTTTCTTTTTACATTCTCAGTAGGCGACCTTGCTTCTGATTTCATTGAGAAAATAGAAGCAATCTGAAGAAAACATCCTTATTTTATTACCAAATGCACTACCCTGTATGCTTCTGAGCTTATATCCACTGAATTCCTTTCTATTGTTCTTCAGGAGCAGTCAATATGCCTACTTGTTGGGAACCATCCCGCTTGGTTTCAGGGACTGTAGCCTCGCTGACAGGCGAGAGGGCCCCAAGGCTGGAGCTGAGCAAGGAGGACTTGGGAAAATAGGCAACTGAGGAGACAAAACATGTCCCCATGGCAGCAGCGCAGCCCCTGCCTCCCTTACATCATCCTGCTTGGCCCCAGAGGATGGCTGGTTAGTCAATGATGGGTAAGACCCCTTGATGGCAGGGGCAACCTAAGACAGACAGAGCCACAGAGAGGCCATCAGGGAAGGACTTGGGGGACACAGAGAAGGGGAAAAAAGACTCACTCCTCGGCTTTGATATGGCCAGAGTCCTCATTCTATCTGAAAGAAGTCTCCTTATCTCTTGGTGACTCTGCCCAAACCACCTGGCCCAGGCCTGAAACAATACTGGAGACAGCCCTAAACTGGATTGGGCGGTTCTTCTGGGGCTAGGGCCTAGAAGTAAGGGCTAGAAGTAAGCTCCCTGAAGCATGCTTTGTTTCCCCCTCAAAAGTTACGATAACTGGCTCATGCTGGGAAAGAAATTTACATTATTCACAGACCCTGACCTGAGATAAATTTCTTGTGTTCTTCCAATTGTTATCTATAATCTCTATTTGTTTTCTGTAAACATAGCCTTTTGACATTGATTGATGAGCTTTACATCTATGCTCTATACCTCTGTGCATATGGTTCTCAATAAACGCCACTTTAAGAGGAGGGCTCAGGGCCTTCTTCTCTAGAGGGAATTGCCACCCCCTTCCCCTGGCAGACCGAGAGAAAAGTGTCTAGGATGACTTATTTTATTTCCCTATCTGTGATGACCTGGAGCAGCCTCTGTGGGACCAGGGTCCACCTTCCATATCAGGTGGCGCCCGAACAGAGAACTTCAGATCCAGAGTTTGACCTCCACCTCACCTACCTGAAGTCAAATCCCTCTCAAGAGGATGCCCTTGGGCACTAGACCTAATCTTCTCTGGCTATGCATAGAGTTTACCTCTATAATTATCCAATGCCATTCTTACATCATTGAATTTCCCCATCAGCATAAAAACATGACATCACATCTCCAATTCTTAAATAAAAAACTCCCAAGATACCATGTCTCCTTCTAGCTATGATCTCTTGGCTTCTCCTTTTATAGAAAACTTCCTGAAAAAATTGTTAATAGAGTCTGTCTCTCTTGCCTCCCTTGCTTCCTAATTGCTAGTATAATAATTTCAGCCATGCTTTCATCCACGTCATTCCCCTCAAACAACTCTTATTACACTTTCCAAAGGCCTCCATATTACTGAAGCCAACATCCATATTCAATCCTCATTTCAAGAGCATATAATAGAGTTTTTCACTTTTCTCTTTCCTGAACAATCCCTCTCCCTGCCATGGCCTTTTTAAACTTGGCTTTGGAAATTCCCCATAGACATTCCCTGAGGGATCACTGTCATGCATCCTTGTTTGCTTTATAATCTTTCTCTTCCATACTTCAAATATTAGAGAACCCAGGACTCAGTCATCAGATCTCTCATTTTCTCTACATACACTTATACCTTAGAGGACCTCATCTTCAGACTTTCATAGTATTAAATGCTAATTATATCCAAATTATGTCTCTAACCCAGAATTTTCTTTTAAGTACTTCTAATGTCTCCTAGGATATCTCAGAGGCATATCAAATTTAAAGTGTTAAAAAATGAATTTCTAATTTTTCAACCTCCTCTAATTCTACTCCTTCTGTAATATTACCCATTATAATAAATAACATTTCATTCACTGAGTTGCTCAAAATTCTTGGAATCATCTCTCACTCCTCTCTTTTTATGATGTCTCAGACTCAAGTAGAAAACAATGCCTCGAAGCTGACCATTTCTTACCTCTGGAAGTCCAAGCCACCACCATCTCTTGATTGAACGCCTGCCTCTTAACTGGTCTCCCTGCTTCTACCATCAGGCTGTGTCACTCTCTGGCTCTAATTATCCAATGGCTCCCCATAACATCGAAACTAAAATCTAAAGACTTTACCATAACCTACAACTACCTGCATGAACTGCCTCCTGAGGTTGGATAAGTAGTTGGGAGGCAGATCAATTTTCATTCAGGTGATAGTTACTAATGTGTAACAAATATTAGATATTTTTCCAGGCTCTCATTGAAATTCTGAGCTTTTGCTGATAAATAGGGAATGTCTGATACCTTTACAACCTGGAATCCACAAATAACATGTTTTATTTAACAGGTCATTCTTAAGAAATTCTCCCCAAATATCATAAAAATTAGAGAAATAGCAGGAGCCACCTGTCACAGAAAAAGCTTTGGAGTCAGGTAGATCTAGGTCTGAATTCTAATTTTGTTAGTTAGCTGTATAAATGACCTTTCTGGACTTCTCTTTCCTCATTGGTAAAATGACAAGTATAATATATAGTTTATGTGATTGGATGAAGTAAGGTGGACCAAACAACTACTACTCAGTAGAGATGAGGAAATGTTCATTTGTTTTATGCTCTTCTTGGCATTACAAGATAAACTTTAAGATATATATGTGTATATGCTTTTTAACTGTACATATATGTATATATTTGGACAATTAGATATATGTAATGTCCATGAGTATACAAAAATATGAAAAACATCATAGGCAGTACTGTTAACTGGGGAGCTTATTTGTCTCTCAGCAGTGTGACTTATGCTTGCATGAAGTTGCTGATGTGCTTTTTATCCATGCATTCATTCATTAATTCAACATACAATTACTGATTAAGCCCAATGAGGCAGTAAGTGTGAACATATGAATGGCCACACCGCAAAGAGACCTACTCTGCTCAAGCAACGCGCCTCCCATTAGGGCTGGTCATTTCCTCAGAAGCTCAGGGGAATCAATGCCATTCAGAACAGCCACACAGGCATTGGGTATTGCTGCCTGCCACACAGTGGGGAAATTAGGGCAATTGACATTTTTGTTGTAAGCAGACTGAATAATTAAGAATGCTTATACATTAAAGTAATCCTAAGCCTGGTTTTTCAACATTTAAAAATATTATGTAAAATATGTAACAAATTTTTATACAACTGCTATGGAAGGAACAAATTGAATTTTGTGGTGATAGGGTAAGCAGGGAACTGAGTTTACATCCTGAGTGATTGATGAGTATGACTTCTAAATCTGAATAACAAAAGTGTAGTTGTGTGAGTGTAGAAGGGGATAGATTTCCCAGGCCCCGGAAGTGTAGGTATAATTTTTTCATTTGCTGTTGATTATAGGGCAGGACATATTCTGGAAAGGGGAGTTACTAGGCATGTGGAAGTTTTAAAAATCATTGTGTCACTTGTGGGAAGTGGACAATGTTCTTCCTGATTTCTGTTTCCCCACTACCTTGAAGAAAAAATGTTTGGCCAGATTTATAATGATTGTTCATGACCATGACAGTTATGGTTCATGACATTACAAATAAACTGTTTCTTTTTAGCCTCATTATTCTTGTAATACAAAAATTAAGAAATGCTGGGGATACAAAAAAGAGCACTAGCTCTTTTACCCAGTGTGCTGGGTAAAGGTTGTGGGGAGGGGTATAATAAATAAATACAATACGCTCTTTTAAATAATATCAATGTCTGTATATGTTGAAGAATGGGCATAAAAATAGGAATGGTCACTTTTTCCTGGTTTATAAGTTAAGGTTCAAGAAGAAAAACAAAAGCTATTTATTGCATCTAATCTAGTTTTAAAAAAATTATGTCAAGGAATTTGAGACTATATTTCTGGAAGAAATAGGGAATTATAATTTATTAAAGCTGCTACAAATATTCTCAGCCAGAGTCACCAAAGTGTGTGGGTTTTGGGAACTCATTGGGAAGCCACTATTATTTTTCCCAATCTTTGGGGAGCTCCTATCAACTATCCTACCCACAGTAGTAAAGTAGCAAGGAAATTACTGTCAATCTCAGGTCTTCTTAGGAGGCATTAGATGCAGCTGCCTGCAGTGAATAGTACCTTCTCTTTCTGTCACACCTTCAAAATTTTGTGTAAGGGTTTACAGTTGGTAGACTCCAAAACACAACTATTTAGAGAAAGGGATTCTGATCATGTAGTTCCAGGCTTATCCTATGCAGTACAAATACACACACACACACACACACACATATGTATATATGTGTATATATATAATCACATTGCCTATGAATTGAGATTGAGAGGAAGAATAATGAAAATAAAGCACTGAATGAATGAGAGCATAATAGTCTGGAATGCTGGCTTTATTCCACTGCTTAAGATGATGTAGGTAAAGGGCATCACTGAATCGGTTGACTGTTTTTGATTTAAGGGACCTGAGCATGATGAGGGCTAAGGAATGTCACAGGCCTGTGTAGGTTACCATACCACAAGTTCTTTCAGTATTCAAATGGTATGTTACTGAGCAGCTGACCTGGAGTCTTGAAGCTCCAGCATTATGGGGCTGAATAAATAGCAGTCTATGCCTCTACCTCAGCTCAAAAGCTTCACTTGAAATCACAAAAGAAATGTGGGTAGGAGTTACCCTTGACAAATTTGTCCCTTATGATTTGTGTGATGTACTATATTCCTGTTTTCTCCCAGCTCCCAGTTCTGTCCCAGCTATGTGTTGTATCCAGGATCCTGGTACTTTGAATAGAAAAAGTGGCAATGACTGGAAAAGGAGGTTGTCCTGATAGAAACCTACTGGATAGAATAAAGAGATCACTGACATTAAATCCTCCTTTTGGTGTGCTGAGTAGCCCACTGCCTCTGTAACGTGAAAGAGTGATGTGAAGGAGGAAAGCTCAGCCAAATACACTCTTTAAGTTGGAACAAAGAGATCCCTGGAAGGCCATTACTCAGGGTAAAGATAGCCTGATAGCTTTTTGGCTTCGATTTATACCTCTTCATCCCATATACAAACCAAATTTCTAGTCATAGGAAAAAATGAGTTTTACCTCCAAACATAAAACACATATTTTTAATGCTGGGACTGGCATAAAATATATCTCTTGGATGTGGTGTCCTTACACAATATACACTATGAACAACTACTCATGGAACCTTTGTTCTCCTACATTGCTGTCAATAGATTTGGAAACTGATTAATTTTCCTTTGTGTAAGAAGCAAGGTAACTGAGATTACCTAAGGGATATTGATAACGCCATCCCAATCCTCACCCCTATCCATAGTCTATTTTTACATCAGCCTCTACTCATGCCAGAAATGACCAAAGCACACTGCTATATCACAAAGCAATTGCTCTAACTTCAAATATTTAGGAATGATTCTAATATAACCTATTTAATGTCTGAGGATCATTGATTACTTTTCTGACTTCACACCTTCCCATTCAATGAAAATGAACAATTCTTACAGTTTTTCCAAGTAGAATGGATTTCTACAGATCCCACTCTGACTCATGATCTGGTCTTGTTTGCTCCCTCACATTAGCCAAGCTTTTCATTTCCTGCCCTAGGTCTCTGTGATGCCTTCTGCTTTTAATGATTCCAAAAGAGACAGCTCTAACATGGTGTGCTAAAAATGAACCTGTTTTTGGTTACTGCCAATGCCTGTTTTTATAATACTTCTTTCTGCAGTGGCCCTTCCTGTCCTTGCCCACCACTGCATAAGTTGCTGGGGCCAGTGAGTTGCAATCTTGTACCAGTGCAGATCTTTGAGCATTTCCCTTTTCTAAAAATTAAGTTGTTTGCGTTAGGGTGCAGGTGAGTCCTGGGTGGTTTGATCCACCAAGATCTGTGTGCTTGATATGGTGGTGTCTAAGTCATCTCTTTCCCTCTCACCTTGCCTACTTTTCTCTGCATCTAACCAGTTTGCCTTGACTCTCTTTACTTAGACTAAATTCTTCCCCTGGAGACTTCTTTGCATCTTCTGTAAGTAGGTCTCTCTTATCCTGTGTGAATTTCTATTCGTCCTTAGGGACAGGAGCTGCTTGGCCTGAGGCTCTCTCTGCCAGACCTGAGTGTGTGTGAGAGGTTTTTATGGCTGAGAGACAGGTACTGGGTCCCTTTAACATGGACCCAACAGCTCAGGAGTTGAAAGCCTGAGGGAACTTGGGAACCTAATTCCCAGGCATGGGCGGATCCTTAGGCTTCATCTCTGTGTGCAATCTGCCAGCTGGCTACTCTACCCAGCTCAGCCCTGCTGTCATCCTGAGGCCACTGCTCTCTGACTTCATAGGGTAGAGGGGCATGGAAGAATTTCCCCAAGCAGCTAGGGGGCATTTGCTGAAGAGGTTAGGGCTGGGCTTCTGTTGTGGCCACCTGCCAACTCTACCATCTCTGGAAAATCTCCACTCTGAATATGATTTTTGAAAGCAGCTGTGTAATTAAAGGTTGAATGACATAGAAAATACTGCTTTTGTTCCTTAAATACCAAACGTGCTATTTTATACTTCAAGGCCTTTACACTTGCTACTTTATGTCCTTCTGGTCCCTGTTCAACTACTGCCCTCTCGGGGAGCTCTCCCTGACCCTGTTCTCTACAGCAGCGCCCCTTACTCTCCAGCCTCTCTTACTTGGCAGAGTGCATCTGTCATTCATGACTTCTCCCAATATTTTGCACATCCTCCCCTCATTTTAATAGTTTCTCATATTGTGAGTACAATATAGACTACAATTTTTCTAATGTAGAATTTTTAAAAATCTAGACTTTCCAGCCTCTCTTGACAATGAAGTGCAGATACCAACCATTAAGTGGGAGGGTGTGATTTGGAAGCCAGCTGCACAGGAACGTGGGCATTCACTGTGTTTTCAATGCAAGTGTCAGCAGGCGCCAGGAGCTCCCGGGATGGCGGGGCAAGAGCAGCCTTCCTGACTGTGGCAAAGGGTGCGTGGTCCAACGGTCAGCAGCAGCAATCGTGGCAAAGCCATTTCCTATGAGGCCAATTTTGTGACAATTCTGGGGGTGGTTGTTTTGTGAGCTTTTTAATTAGCCTTTAAATTCCTTGTTGTTGAGACAACTAGTGGATCCTATTGGCTACAGGTAGGACTCTGATTGATAACATGCACTTATTTTTTTTTTCTCTTGGCATTCCACACATTATTTACTTGATTGTCTACCGGAATGTATATCCAGTGTCTATAATAGTACCTGGTCCATAGTAGGTGCTTAGAAAATATTGAAAGACTAGAAAATTGGGTTATTCATGACAGGATCTTTTTTGGTCTTTAGATAGTTTAGTCATTGGTATTAGTTATCTCTTGTTGCATCATTACCCTAAATCTTTGAGGCTTAAAACAACAAACATTTATTATCTCATTCAGATAAGAAGTCTAACACTGCCACTTCCATCCCGTTCCATTCATTGAATCACTAAGTACCACCCACACTTAAGGGAGTGGGGAGAATTAGGCTGTACTTGTTGAAAAGTGTCATATAATTTTTGGACACATTTTAAATTCACCACATCTTTAAAGCACAGAATAAAAATTGAAAAAAGCTGGTCTATTTCTTATCTCTTTCTTGTCACCATCTCCCTTTCCTTGGTAATTATATCCTAATATTATTTGTAAAAACAATATGCCCATCTAAAATATGATATTTTTACCTTTGAGGTTTGATTTGGTCATGTGATCAAGTTCTGGGAGGCTGCTGAATCAAAAAGATGTTTACTCTTTTCACATTTCTGCTCTTCCCTCTTTTCTGCTCTTTATAATGTGAACGTGAATGTATGCTTGGGCAAATAATTCAACTTGTCTTGTGTTCACTGTCTTTCTTGGGAAACTGTCTGTCTTACCTGTAATTCACTTGGCAGAGCTTAAACTAACAGCTTCAATCCCAGTCCATGTCTGCTTGTGCTCCATCACATAGATTTTGTGGATCCAGAAGGAAGAAGTTCTTTTTCTAGTTATCATGGAAAATCTAGAAATTACTGGAATTTTCTTTCATTTCTTTAGGTATAAGGGGCTTTGTATTATAACAAACTTGAGAAAGTCCCACTATTGCTTTGCTAATTTTATTTGTAAATTAGATGACTGTCTCTCAGCAAGGGAGATATTTATTTTATTTTCATTTGCTGGCTGTCTGCTGAATTCAAGCTCTTATTCTTCACTCTAGAGCACACTGAGACTTTCTGAAATCCTTTACATTCAAATGTATCTCATAGAGTCCTTTCTAAACTATAGAAAACTCATTGTAATGACAACAGCATAGTGTCAAAACATTTAAAAAGAGGAAATCAGGGCCTGGAAACTTACCCAGGGATATAAAGTTTAAAAATGGCTGAGCTTGGATCCAAACCAGGCCCTGAATGACCCCAGAGGCAGTGTTCTTTCCACTTTGCCTGGTTTTTAACTTCACTGAAATTTTGCTGGACACACTTAGTTACAGTAGAAAGTATAAATATGGAATGAAAATTACAGCACAATTGCCAAGTTGGCCGGCTTCAACATGCACAGCCTTGGGAATCCATCTGTCTACAACATTTTTTCTTAATAAAATTTATTGAAATCAGATCAGCAAATTTATGCTAGTGTGGGCCATCAGCCAGGATAAGGGAATCACTTTATGAAATGGAATCTTATGTTAAATGGTACTTATTACAATACGATTCTTCCAGAGGGTTATGTTTCAGTGAAAAAACCCAGTGCTAAACATTTAGACCTTGCCCACGTCTCTGCTCACCCTGCCCCAGGTCATTTCAGATGGGCGGCAGCACTGCTGTAATCACAAGGGTCCAAAGTGCGGGGAAGCCTCGGAGGGGCAGGAGGGAGGATGGAAGAAAGAGAGCTGGTAGGAACATTCACATGTGTTTCCACCTAGCACCAGATGTTTTTTTCATTGAATTAATATTTTCTTTAACTTTCATATACTCTAATTGGCTAGGTTTTATTATCCATGTTTTATAAATGGGGAAACTGGTGGTCAGAGCGGTTAAGGTCAACACAATCAGAGATGCAGGACATGATCAAGTTAAACTTTGAATTCAGAGTTGTCTGATTCCAAAATTGATGTCCTTTATAGTATATCATGCTACCTCAACATCAGTACTAATATTTAATTGAATCATATATTTTTATCTTTATATTTTCCTTGCATTCCCCTATTTACTCTCATAATAATCTCATAATATAGTTATCATGGTTAATTTCATGTTAACTTGGCTAAACTACAATACTCAGATATTTGGTCAAATATTATTCTAGGTGTTTCTATGAAGGCATTTTATAAATGATATTAGCATTTAAATCAGTGAACTTTGAGTGAAACAGATTAGCCTTTATAATATGGGTGGGCCTTATCCAATCAGTTGAACACCTTAATAGCAAAAGACTGATCTCCCCAGGGGAAGAGGGAGTTCTGCCAGCAGACTGCCCAAATTGGACTTGAACTGCAACTCTTCCCTAGGACACCTGCCTGCTTGCCTAACCAGCAGATTTTGGAGTTGCCAAGTTGCCACAATCATGTGAATGTTCTCTCTCTCTCTCTCTCTCTCTCTCTCTCTGTACACATATATTCTGTTGGTTGTTTCTCTGGACAACTCTGACTAATACAGTAGTAATTATTATTCCTTTTGTGGATGAGTAAACAGGTTCACAGAGGTTTAATAATCTGCCTCCTAAACTGGTGAACTATCCATGATCACATTGCTAAAATTGGAGGACCTGGTGCTCAAAATCATTTTGTCTTCAAGTTTATTTTTTTCTGTCTTCTTAGAAATTATTTATTAAAAATGAATGCATAGTAAAACTCAGTGTATTAGTTTCTCTGTTTGCTTTAACAAATTACTACAAACTTGGTGGCTTAAAACAACAGAAATTTATTCCCTAACAGTTCTGGAAATCAGAGGCCTGAAATAAGTTCCACTGGGCCAAAGTCAGGTTGCAAGGCCTGTTGGAGGCTCTGAGTAGAGAACTCATTTCCTTGACTTTTTCAGCTTCCACTCTCTGACTGTATTTCTTGGTTTGTGACCTCTTCCTCCATCTTCAAACCATTTCACTCCAACCTTTGCTCTGTCATCACCTTGTCTTTCCCTCTTCTGCTTCCCTCTTAGAAGGACCCTTGTGATTGCCTTTAGGGCTTTCTTAAATAATCCAGGATAGTCTCCAATCTCAAGATCCTTAAATTAATCACATCTGAAAAGTCTCTTTAGGTATATGAAGCAACATTCGCAGGTTCTGGAGATTGGGATGTGGGTATTATTGGAGGCCATGATTCAGCTCACTGCATTCAGATTTGTCTTTTTCTTTTAAATTATTTTTATTTTTTATGTCAATTATTATTATTACTTATTTTTCAGTTATAGTTGCTGTGCAGTATTATATTAGTTTTGGGTGTACAACATAGTAATTAGACATTTATATTACCTCACAAAGCAATCACCCTGATAAATCTGTCGTATTTTTTACATAACACATCATTTAGTTTGATTACACAAATATGCCTACTTCTTTACTTTCTCATTTATTTTGCTAAATCTATTATGAAGTCAATTTAAAAAGAGCTTTGAGCAGAAGTAATTTGAAATACTTGAACAAAAGAACTGGAATTGTTGATTAGAATAAACACCTTATATCTGTCCTCACAAAGTTATGATTCAGAATCTATAGACATCCTCAAAGCCCTTAAATTAAATCTTTTCACTCAGGGAAGTTTTACCAAATCTATTATCTAACCACAAAGATGACTGACTGAGAGGCGTATTTTTATTTGTATTCTTTCTATTGAAAAGAATGACCAAAGTGTTAAGACTGAGGCAAAGGAAGCAGAGATGAACTTGATCCTGACTGTTTAATTAGTTCCCAGATGACTAAAAACTGACTGTAAATCCAATGCATCTATGGAGAAAAACTGGTTTTGTTTTTGTGGGTCTTTATTTACCCACATTCACTCAGGTTTCATGCCCATAGAGCAAGATTTTTGGTGTCAACAGCTTATTCGCTCCGCTTCAGCAGCCTCCTGTGACTTTGGAGGTTGTGCTTCAGCCAGGCAGAGCTGTAGAGTGACAACGACGCTAGAGCTCTGGGATCAGACCTGCATTTCAATTACAAATGTACCAGTGAGTATATGTGATGTCCCTGAACTTAAAATTTTAACTCAGTCAGCAGAATGTGGATAATATCTCTTGCTCATAGAGGTTGGCCAGAGTAAATGCAAGCAGAGCATATTGTTACCACCCATTTTTTGACACTCCCTTGGCAGCCATTAGCCTTTTGACATGTTACTAAGCCCAATAGAGTGACAAACAGAATAAAATGTGCCAGATGTTCCATGTTTGCAAGCAGACCTCATAGCGCTGCTCTTCTTTGCACAGATAATTCTAGCACTACTGAAGTCGGGTTAGAGGATTTTGACAAAATGTTTGTGATGGTGCTGTGGTTGCCTCTCTGACAGCCCTCCTCCTTTTCTTCCTGGCTAAGAAACTCCAGTTTCATCCTGACGTTAGGCAGCTCTGTGCAGCCTGCTGAGGCTGGTGCCTGACTTGTCTATGCTAGTTGATATCGTATGTCCTCTTTGGTAGGGCTGTGTTAGTTCAGGGGTAATTGTATGATTTATTTCTGGTGGATGAGGCATAGGGGACTTAAGGGAAGTTATTCTGATGAAACTCAGGGAATGGTTTCCTTTGCTGACCATCTTATTAACCTCTAATTCATTTTGTTGGAGAGGAAGGGAGGGATCTATACGGATCCATACCCAGAGGGATGGGCATGGGTGGGAACACATGACACGACAATGGATAGATGAGATTGAGAGAAATTTATTAGTCACACATACTCATAGCCCAGGGGAGGAGGACATGGTGCCATGCAAGGCCACATGGGGGTTATACTCCAAACAGAGTGAACAACCAGAAGCTTTGGGGGACAGGCTTTGCAGTACCAAGGGAATGAGGAGCCCTCTGGCTCCTGTGAAAGGATGTTATTGGATTGTTTGAATAATTCTGTGGGATATCAGGGAATTGAAATCTGCTATTCAAGGATAAGCAGGAACTGCACTGGTCACCTTGATATGGAAGGTCATTTGGCCAGAGGAGCTTATCTGTGGAAATGTGTGCAGAGGGGACTTTTAGTTAGGCCATAGGAGGTCCTACCACTTTTACCAGATGTCGAGCCAGCACATAATATTCAGCCTTAATTTTAAGCTGTATAAGGAGAAAGGATAGTTCTTTCTTTTCTTTGCATGTTGTCATGTGTGAACATAATGGTTATAATTAGAAGCATAACATTAATTTTGCAACCAGGAATGGAAGCATTATAGGTATTTCAACAATGGTGAGGCAAAAAAGGAGAGAGAAGCAGCTTGGGTTCCTGATGGCTTCTTTGAAGTTCCTGAACTTTCCCTGAAATGTTCCAGGACCAGATTTGTTATATATGACAATAAAACCAAATTATTGAACCACTTTCTGTCTGTTATTCTGCCTCTTGTTACTGAAGCATCCTGATGTGAAAGGCTGGATGCTCCTCCTACCTGCCAGATACAAGTTTTTATGTGTGATGTCTTTTCTGTGACTAGTATGGTTATTGTCTTTGTTATAGTTACATTACATATGAGTGTGGTGCAGAGTCCAAGTTGGGCCAGAATGAAGGACTAGAAATATCAGAGAGAAAACTCCAATGGGAAGCTATTGAGGGGAGATAGCCCCTTGCCCATCTCAAAAAGATCATCTGGCTTTTATTTTACTCTTAAGTAGAATTGACATAAGTTGTGGCTGAGTCCTTTGTCAATTCCTAAAGTATAAATTTTCCCTCAGGCTTTCTTATAAGTGACTTGCAAGAAGATGGAGCTGCCCTGTAACTTATTTCTTTCTATTGTGCAATCCATGGAAAAACCTATAGTTAACATAAGATATCTGTCTTACAAATATTATAAAATAAACCAAAAATCAAATAAGGAGCACATCCTAGGATAGTGGAGAATATTAAGAATATTATTTTCTGATTTCTGTGTTCCTTGCATCTGTATATCTAATAACAACAAAACAATAAAAAAGAGAAAATAACATTACACTTTTCTTTTGGGGAAAAATAAAATAATCTGGTTAAAATAATATTACCAACTGATTTTATTTGCTTAAATCTTTACTCAAATTGTTTCTGAGATGTTAAATATTCTATGTTGTCGTTTTGAAAATTACCTATATTAAATATCATGTAATAAAATATTTAAAAACCTTTATAATAAATTCTCAATAATAGCTTTAGAAAATTCAACAATATCTCAGTTTCAAGTATTGGAATATAATTTTCAAAATACTTATAATGCAATAATAAGTGAAATAGAGGGAAACTCAGACAGAGAGCAGGATGACAGCTCAGGGGGAGCGGTTAGGGGTGCAGGGACTGAGCAAGAAGGAAAAGGGATCAGTGGACACAGACGACAGTGTGGTGATTGTGGCAAGGAGGGGGGTGTAAGGACTAAATATTAATGGAAAAAATATAATAAAAAATTTAAAAAGTACTCATAACACAATATCTTTTCTGCTAAATCAATTAAAGCTATTAGATTTTGGATCAGGGAAAAAGATGGCGGAGGAGTGAAAGGGAGTCACGCTGACCTCCTCCCAAAACCAAACTGGAATTGCAACTAAATAATGGAGTAATCACCTGGAAAGCAGTGGAGCGATAGTGGGAGAGGAGCCTTGGTGCCGCGGACAGTAGATTCGACTCTCACACATCCCAATGGGTGAGAATTGCGGTGGAGGCTCGAGAGGGTGGGCTGGGTGCGCACGGGCACTGGCACCAGAGGGACATTGAAACGGCCAGTTAGCGTCCCCCCGAGAAGAACGGGGTCTGAATCATAAACAGGAACCCCTAAACTACAGCCGCTAAAGCCGAGAAAATACAGACAAAACGCAACCCCAAAAAGCTTAGGGGCGCTCTCTGCCAGAGACAGGTGGCTGGGGATGCAAAAAGACATTTAAAGGGCAAACGCAAAAGTTGCAGCGGCAGCCACCCTCCTTGATCGCTGGGTACAGGCGGCAGCAGGGTGGGCTGGTGCCTGGGAAAAGACTGGTGAGGAAAACTTTGTGTAGAGAACTGACTCTGCGGCCGGTGGAGCCCGGGTGATAACGCACTTCCCACTCTGCAGCTACCATCTCGCTCAGGCATAAGGGAATCAATTAACCTGCCTTTTGTTCGCTCCGCACACAGCTTGTACGCGTGTGAGCTGCGGGGCTGAGTGCAGACTGGCTGGGAGAGCCTTGAGGAGAGACTGGAGACGGAGGCATTGGGGAAAGAACGGGAGGAGGAACCGGGGAGTCCCGACTCCCTCCCCCTTCGGTAGTCTCCATTGTGGGCTGGAAAGGCGCGACCCCAAAGAGGCAGAAGCGGGACGCGCATGAACCAGACTGCCTGCGATTGAAACGCAGTCCGCACAGGGGTTGGATCCCCAGCCGAAGGGGTCACAGAACTGCCCAGAGGCCCCTGAGGGGAGACTAAAAACGGAGGCATTGGGGAAAGAACAGGAGGAGGAACCGGGGAGTCCCGACTCCTTCTCCTTGCCGTAGTCTCCATTGGGCGGGAAGAGGCCACACCCCCAAAGAGCCAAAAGCCGAAAAGCAAACATAGACACCCCCAAAACACCCAGAGCAGGCGCGCACACTTGCGCCGAGTGACTGGCGAAGGTTGGCGAGCGTGTGTGTGACCCACGCGGGCTGGCGAACGCTTGCACCTGCCGGCAAGGCCTCACACAGACTGGCACCCATACGGCCTGCGAGGGATTGCACAGAGGGGCAAGGGCAGGCGTAAATTGACCTCCCCGCTGCGATTGTGGAGCGGCCCACAAAATAAGTAGAGCTGCCCAGAGTCCCTGGAGGAGAGACCAGAAACAGGATTAACCGGAGAGTCCTAGAGCTGATTTCCTCCCATTTCCGTAGTCCCCATTTGGCGAGGGCAAGCAACGCACCCAAAGAGCCAAAAGCGGGGAAAACACACAATAGAAGACCCTAAACTGACCAGTGCCGCGAAGCTCGCGTGCCAGGGAGGCCAGATGAGTAAGGGAGGTCGCGAATAAGCCCCCTGGTCTGGGGCAAACACATGCGAGCCCAGGCAGGTGGGGGACCCTGACGCACTGGGAACGCGCTCAAGGAGCTCTCGTGAGAGCGCAGAGAGATCCCAAAAAATAGCCCAGCCCTGACCGAAGGGGTCACAGAGCTGTTCCAAGCAGGAGTCAGACACAGGCATTAGACTCCTGAAAGGCTCAAACAAACAACCCAAGGCCCTATAGGGTCAACAACTGACATCATCAGAGGCAAGCTCAGAAAGAAAAGTAAAGGACAAAAATACTTAACAGACTCTCACAAAAATGGGAAGAAAAAGAAGTTCCCCCCAAATGAGTGGAAAAGGGGACTCCCCACAGAGAGAGCTCAATGAAATAGAGGCAAGGGAACTATCAGATATGGAATTTAAAACAATGGTTCTAAGGAAGCTCAATGAGCTCAGCCAACTCAAAGATAACTATGAGAAACTGCAGAGAAACTATCAGGATCTTACAGCAAACTATATCAGCCTGGAAAAGGACATAGAAACTATCAAGAAGACACAAGAGGATATGAAGAATACCATTTCTGAATTGAAGAACACAGTAGAAGGAATCCAAAGCAGGCTGGATGAAGCCGAGGATCGAATCAGTGAGATGGAAGACAAGGTAGAAAAAAGCTCCCAGAAAGAACAAGAAATGGAAAAACGGCTCAAAAAGAATGAAGAAGCATTTAGGGAAATGCAGGACAACCTGAAACGCAATAATATCCATATAATAGGGATACCAGAAGGAGAAGAAGAGGAGCAAGGAATAGAGAACCTCCTCGAAAAAGGAATGATGGAAAATTTCCCTAATTTGAGGAGAGAAAGGCTCTCATGGATCCAGGAGGCACAGAGGACCCCACTCAAGAAGGACCCAAGGAGGTCCACTCCAAGACACATCATCATTAAAATGGCAAATGTCAAAGACAAAGAGAGAATCCTCAAGGCAGCAAGGGAGAAGGAGAAAGTAACATACAAGGGGGCCCCGATACGCCTAGGAGCTGACTTCTCAACAGAAACACTCCAAGCCAGAAGGGAATGGCAACAAATATTCCAAGCCATGAAAAGCAAGGGCCTACAGTAGCCAAGGCTGCTCTACCCAGCTAGGCTCTCCATTAAAATAGAAGGAGAAATACGGAGTTTCCCAGACAAAAGAAAGCTAAGAGAATACATCTCTACCAAACCAGCACTCCAAGATATGCTAAGGGGACTGGTTTAAGCAGATGAAGGAAAAGAATGAGACAGAGAGGAACACAAGTACAAAGAGAAAAGATGAGTAAGTTTCTATCAGTAATATCTCTCAATGTGAATGGACTAAATGCCCCAATCAAAAGACACAGGGTAGCTGAATGGATAAGAAAACATGACCCACACATATGCTGCCTACAAGAGACCCACCTCAGAGCAAAAGACCTACACAGATTGAAAGTAAAGGGATGGAAAATAATATTCCAAGCAAATGGACATGAGAAAAAGGCTGGCATTGCCATACTTGTATCAGACAAAGTCGATTTCAAAGCAAAGGCCATAAAGAGAGACCCAGAGGGGCACTTTATCATACTGAAAGGAAGAATCTATCAAGAAGACATCAACATTGTAAACTTATATGCTCCCAATATAGGAGCCCCCAAGTTTATAAGGAAATTGTTGGATGACTTCAAAAAAGATATAGATAGCAACACACTGATAGTAGGGGATTTCAACACCCCACTGTCAAAAATGGACAGATCTTCCAAACAAAACATTAATAAACATATCGTGGCGCTGAATGACACAGTGAATCAAAGAGACTTAACTGACATATATAGAACCTTACATACCAAAGAAGAAAAATACACATTCTTTTCAAATGCTCATGGCAGCTTTTCAAAGATAGACCACATGATAGGACACAAAGCAAGCCTCAGTAAATTCAGGAAAATTGAAATAATACCAAACTTTTTCTCAGACCACAAGGCCTTGAAACTCGAAATCAAACTCAAAGAGAAACTTCAAAAACTTGGAAACTCATGGAGACTGAACAGTACACTATTAAACAATGAATGGGTCAATAATGAGATAAGAGAAGAAATCAAAAAATTTCTGGAAACAAATGAAAATGAACAGACAACAGTCCAAAACCTATGGGACACAGCAAAGGCGGTCCTGAGAGGGAAGTTCATAGCAATACAGGCTTACCTAAAAAAGATAGAAACATTTCAAATAAAAAAGACCTAACACTACAACTTCAAGAACTGGAGAAACAACAACAAATAAATCCCAGAGCAAGGAGAAGGAAGGAAATAGTCAAGATTAGAGCAGAACTGAATGACATAGAGATGAAAAGAACAATTCAGAGGATCAACCAATCCAGAAGCTGGTTCTTTGAAAAGATTCATAAGGTGGACAAACCTTTAAGCAGACTCATCAAGAAAAAAAGGGAGAGGACCCAAATTAATAATATCAGAAATGAAAGAGGAGAAATAACAACTGATACCACAGAAATACAAATGGTTATCAGAAACTATTATGAACAATTATATGCCAAGAAATTTGAAAATCTTGATGAAATGGACAAATTTTTAGAAAAGTATAATCTTCCGACACTGAAGGAGGAAGAAACAGAAAGCTTGAACAGACCGATAACAGCTGGGGAAAATGAAGCAGTCATCAAGAAACTCCCAGCACACAAAAGCCCAGACCAGACGGTTTCCCAGGAGAATTTTACAAAACATTTAAGGAAGAGCTAACCCCTGTCCTTCTCAGACTATTCCAAAAAATCCAAGAGGAGGGAAGACTCCCAGACTCCTTCTATGAGGCCAGCATCACCCTGATCCCAAAACCAGATAAAGACCCTACAAAGAAAGAAAACTACAGGCCCATTTCGCTGATGAACATAGATGCTAAAATCCTCAACAAAATATTGGCAAACCGCATCCAGCAATACATTCAAAAGATTATCCATCACGATCAAGTGGGATTCATCCCAGGGATGCAGGGATGGTTCAATATACGCAAATCAGTAAACGTGATACATCACATAAATCAAAGAAAAGACAAAAACCACATGATCATCTCGATAGATGCAGAAAAAGCATTTGACGAGGTACAGCACCCATTTATGATCAAAACACTCAGCAAAATGGGAATCAATGGGGCATTCCTCAACGTAATAAAGGCCATATATGAAAAACCTACAGCCAATATCATACTCAACGGGCAAAAACTGAAAGCTTTCCCACTAAGATCGGGAACACGACAAGGATGTCCGCTCTCACCGCTTCTTTTCAACATCGTATTGGAAGTCCTCGCCACAGCGGTCAGACAAGAGAAAGAGATAAAAGGCATCCAAATAGGAAAGGAGGAAGTAAAACTATCATTGTTTGCAGATGACATGATAGTGTACATAGAGAACCCTGTAGACTCTACCAAAAAACTCCTCAACCTAATAAGTGAATTTGGCAAAACAGCAGGATACAAAGTCAACATTCAGAAATCAAAGGCGTTTTTGTACACCAGCAATGCAATAGAAGAAGAAGAAATCAGGAAAAATATACCATTCGATATAGCACGAAAAAAGATAAAGTACCTAGGGATAAATTTAACCAAAGACACAAAAGACCTGTATGCAGAAAACTATACAACATTGAAAAAAGAAATTAAGGAAGACACAAATAAATGGAAGCATATACCGTGCACATGGATTGGAAGAATTAATATCCTTAAAATGTCCATACTACCAAAAGCAATTTATAGATTCAGCGCAATCCCTATTAAGATACCAATGACATATTTCACAGAAATAGAACAGACATTTCAAAAATTTATATGGAACCATAAACGACCTCGAATAGCCGCAGCAATTTTGAGAAAGAAACACAAAGTAGGAGGGATCACAATACCGGACATCAAACTCTACTACAAAGCCACTATACTCAAAACAATCTGGTACTGGCACAAGAACAGACCCATAGACCCGTGGAACAGAATTGAAAGCCCAGAAATAAGCCCAGGTCTCTATGGACATCTAATATTTGACAAAGGGGGCAGAAGCATAAAATGGAGCAATAACAGCCTCTTCAACAAATGGTGTTGGGAGAGCTGGATGGCTACATGCAAAAAATTGAAATTGGATCATCAGCTGACACCATACACAAAAATAAACTCAAGATGGATAAAAGACTTAAATATAAGTCACAACACCATCAAAGTCCTAGAGGAGAACATTGGCAGGAAACTCTCAGATATCCCACGCAGCAATTTTTTCACTGATATGTCTCCTAAAGCAAGGGACATAAAGGAAAGAATAAACAAGTGGGACCTCATCAAAATAAGAAGCTTCTGCACGGCAAAAGAAAACATCAGCAAAATGAAAAGGGAGCCAACCATTTGGGAAAATATATTTGCTAATGATACATCAGATAGAGGTTTGATCTCCAAGATATACAAAGAACTCACTCGACTTGACTCCAAGAAGACAAACGATCCAATCAAAAAATGGGCAAAGGACCTGGGCAGATGCTTTTCTAAGGAGGAGATACAGAGGGCCCAGAGGCATTTGAAAGGATGCTCTGCATCACTAGCCATCAGAGAAATGCAGATCAAAACCACCATGAGGTACCACCTCACACCGGTCAGAATGGCCATCATAAACAGATCCACAAACAACAGGTGCTGGCGAGGCTGTGGAGAAAAGGGAACCCTAGTCCACTGTTGGTGGGAATGCAGACTGGTGCAGCCACTATGGAAAGCAGTGTGGAATTTCCTCAGAAAGCTGAAAACGGAACTGCCTTTTGATCCAGAGATTCCCCTGCTGGGACTATACCCTGAGAACCCCAAAACGCCAATACAAAAGAACCTATGCACCCCAATGTTCATAGCAGCACAATTTACAATAGCCAAGTGTTGGAAGCAACCTCAATGCCCATCAGTAGATGACTGGATCAAAAAGTTATGGTACATATACACAATGGAATACTACGCAGCAGAAAGAAAAAAAGAAGTACTAAACTTTGCGACAGCATGGATGGAACTGGAGAGCATCATGCTAAGCGAAATAAACCAGGGGGCGAAAGACAAATACCATATGATCTCACCTATAAGCGGAACCTAACCAACAATGCAAAGAAGCAAGGAAAATATGACCAGCAACACTGAAAGGAAAAGAAATCAACAGAGACAAGAGGGAAGGGGGGGCAGGGAAAGGGAAGGGAAGGGGAAAGTCAAGGAACATATAGCAAGGACTCATGGACAAAACCAAAGGGGAAGAGCTGAGGGAGGGAAGGTGGGAGGGGGCAAGGGAAAGAGGTGGGGGGAAGGCAGAGACAAATGTATTTAAAAAGTAAATAAATTAATTAAAAAAAAAGCTATTAGATTTTGGATATTGATTAAATCTCATGAATTTTATACTTAATAGAAAAAAGTTTATGCTTTCAAAATGATAAACATTCGATCGAGTTCAGCTGATTCAAGGCCCGTGTCAGGCTAAGAAAGAATAGTTTTTCCTAATCCTCTTAACTTTTCATTTCCTCAAAGGTCCAAGAAGACTAGACATCCAGGAGTCTCTGGAGGCCACTCATCACATTAGACTCTTGTGCAAAGCCAGAGGGCATGCCCCCTTTGCCTGGCCTGTAGTTGTAAACAAGTCTAATGCATAGCTCTCAGCTTCCTTAGCTGCTCTCCTACTTGGTCTCTAGGTAGCACGAACCAGTGAACGAGGGCCTTGTGTGCCATGCTGAGGAGCTCTTACGCAGTTATGAAGGTAATTGGGCATCCACTACAGATTTAAACCAGAGGGTGATATGATTGATTCAATTAGCTTTACATTAGCACTGGCTTGGTGAAGGATATCGGAGAGGGAACTGGAAACTGGAGCCACCGTCGAGGTAGTTCCCATGGTCGGGAGAAATAGAGAGAAGGCCTGAGTTCAGGCAGAGCCACCGCAGGGGCCAAGATAGGCAGGGAGGTAAAATGGGAAGATCCCAAATGCCTATATTAGCAAAGAGAAAGGGAAATGGAACAGCGAGGGAGCAGGAGACAAGACAGAACATACCTACTGTCAAGTTAAACTGACTCTAAGGTGCAGGGCTTTCCTATAATTAGAGAACAGTGATTCAGAGCATGGGCCATAGGCCCTAGCATTGACCGGGCTTCCCCAAAGATAATAAACTCTAAGAATTTTTTGTTTTGTTTCATGTTTCATTTTTTTCCTTTCAGAAAGGCTCTTCTTCAGATAGTGGTAGCACTGAGATAAATGACCCCCTGATTATATATTTCAGGGAGACTATATATATATATATATAGAGAGAGAGAGAGAGAGAGAGAGAGAGAGAGAATAAAAAGTGAGTCATGTTGCTTTCAGTTGTAAACTCTCAAAGGTCAGAGATCAGGCTGAATTTTCTAGTTCATCTAAGGCCCTGACTGGCCTTCCACTGGCAAACTAAAGCTTTGCAGTTTTAATTCGGAGTCAGGGCACATGCCTGGGTTGTGTGGTGGAGTGGGGGCAAGCGAGAGGCAACCAATTGATGTGTCTCACACATCATGTTTTTCTCTCTCTTTCTCCTCCTTTCCCCACTCTAAAAAATAAATAAATAAAATCTTAAAAAATATAAAGCTCATAAGGCATTCCACAAACCTTAAAAATAACAAATAACATTTCCCCCATGGAAGACTCTTGGAGAAGCATCAAGCATAGTTTGAAGGATTTTAGCTTCAAGTAGAAACTTCTAAGTAAAACTGAGAAGTAATAGGAAGAAGTATATTATAATACTAGTTACAACCTGAAAAACTAAAATACTAATTTACATAATTTATTGAATTTGGCAATAATTACTTATGAATATGTATGACTTATTATTTATGAATACATTCTATTTGCAAGCATTGCATGAATAAAAATTTATAACTGTTGGTCAGTTGAAATTAAAAAGATATATGAGACTGAGAGAGCTACGTTCAAGAAGATAAATTATTTTACTAATATATCAAAAAATGCACCTAATCCAAATTATGGTTTCTGAAATAATAGAGACTAAATCTTTAAAATACATTTCTTTCTCCTGCCCAGTGGTGAGATTCTGGAGTTGGCCGTGACTGCCAGTCTTCGCTGCTGGTGCACCATTGCTGCTCTGCTCTCTGCACCTGCTGAAGCGCCAGCCATGACCTGCTCACTGTTCAAATGGAACTTCAAGAATATGTACATACTCAGAACCATTGGCTAGGGACAGCAGCATCCAACATCTGAACAACGGTTGAAGGAAATGCAAAGAGTTTGAAGACTTTTTAAAAGAAAGAGCATCAACTGAAGAGAAATATGGCAAAGATCTGCTCAACCTCTCTAGGAAGAAGCCATGTGGACAGCCTGAAATCAATACCTTGAAGCAGACACTTGAAGTCTTCAAGCAACAGGTAGACAGTGTGGCACAATGTTATAGTCAGATTGCACAAAATCTAAGAGAAGAGGCCAGGAAGATAGGATAATTCAAGGAAAAGCAAAAGCTACAATGGAAAAAGAGAGAACTTATAATGGATGCTGTCCATAAACAAAAGAGCTTACAATTCAAGGAAACTGTGAAAGAATTATGAGCAGAAATGCTA
Organism: Pteronotus mesoamericanus; assembly: GCF_021234165.1. Classification (NCBI taxonomy): domain Eukaryota; kingdom Metazoa; phylum Chordata; class Mammalia; order Chiroptera; family Mormoopidae; genus Pteronotus; species Pteronotus mesoamericanus. The sequence goes on from NW_026555006.1 coordinate 18,867,191, forward strand.
AGACAAAGATGACCAGAGCAGGCAGTCCACTGAAAGGCAACCTGGTACACTCAAAGCAACAAGAAAAGCATTTTATGAAACTGGCAACTTTAAAGACAGCAGCAGAAGACTCCACAAGACATAGTATATGCTGCACATCAATACACTGGAAAAGGTTTGCTATCAGGTATCATGATCTCCCCTACTTTGTTCTTCTTTCTCAAAATTGCTGCAGTTATTTGGGGTCATTTATTCCATATAAACAGTATGGAATTTTCTCAGAAAACTAAAAATGGAACTGCCTTTTGACCCTGCAATTCCACTGCTGGGATTATACCCTAAGAATCCTGAAACACCAATTCAAAAGAATTTATGCACCCTAATGTTCATAGTAGCACAATTTACAATAGCTAAGTGTTGGAAGCAACCTAAGTGCCCATCAGTAAATGAGTGGATTGAAAAACTATGGTACATTTACACAATGGAATACTATGCAACAGAGAGAAAGAAGGAGCTTCTATCCTTTGCGACAGCATGGATGTATCTGGAGAGCATTATGTTAAGTAAAATAAGCCAGGCAGGGAAAGACAAATACCATATGAACTCACCTCTAAGTGGAATGTAATCAACAAAACAAACAAACATTCAAAATATAACCAGAGACATTGAAATAAAAAACAAACTGATAGTAACCAGAAGGGATGAGGGAGACAGATAATGGGAGAAAACAGGGGAAGTGTCTTCAAGGAACATGTATAAAGGACACATGGACAAAGCTACAGAGGGTAGATCTGAAGGTAGAAGGCAGGGATAGGTGGGATGGAGGGGAATGGTGGTGGGTGGAAATGGAGACAACTGTCCTTGAACAACAATAAAAACTAAAAAAAAATAAAAACATGTTCACACATGCACACACAAAATTGAATGTCAGCTGTAATTGAAAAATAAAACAAAAATAAAATAAAATAGCATTGAATCTGCTTTAAAAATAAATAAATAAGCAAACATATATAATGTATCACAAAAATATATTGGATAAGGTCCGAGAATGGTGGTAGAGTGCGCGCATCAAGGCCTCTGAGGTGTTTGAATCTCAAAAATATGAACGAGTAAAATTTCATTAGATTGGATAGTGGCTACACAGCAATCAGCTGTCAAAATAGTGCATCACCAGTGATGAAATGTATGAGGAAGTTCATCAGAGTTCAGAAATGTGCAGCACTGAGAAGTACATTGAGTACTTTGTAAATCAATGAAAAATTGGACAGACTCTACCAGCACCCCATCATGTACGTGAATTCCTACCGCCTCCAACAGAATGCAGCTCCACCAGGAAAGGCTACCAGGTGAACTTTGTAAGGAGAGGACTTTTCTCGATTCCTAAAAGTTGTCTAGGTGACCTGGATTATCCTTTGGTTGATTACTACAGTTTGATCTACCAGTAACGTCAATGAAAACAGGACTTTTTCTGGCTCCTGCCTCTATGGCAGGGAAGGAGGCACTCAAGAGCAGCCAAATCTGTAGAAGTTATGTCAACCATGAAGACTTTGATGTGAACTCTTACTGTAATTTTTTGTTATTTTAAATTTATGGTGGACATTTAGTTTAAGTTAGTAGAGTTCTACAGTTTTTAAATGAAGTTTACAAATTCTCCCAGACTCAAGAATGACGCTTTTCTATCATTTACTGAAGTTGTGAATAAATTGTGTTTGCTACCTGATCCAGAACAGTCTCTGGATTTGGAGCCTTGACTCTTGTGGGATGGGGAAAAGGGATGTCTGGAGAGGAGTCTGAGCCATCAACCTGTTCAGGAAGCTCCTTTGTCTTTGAGGCAGCATGTGATGGCATTTCCATAGTGACACACACTCTCAATGTTGCAAGATTTGAAATTACCTTCCTTTTTGGGTAAAAACCTTAGAGGCCATCTGAATGCACTTTCTTATATTACAGAGGAGAAAATGAGACCCTGAAGTGTGAAATCAATTTCTTTACTGTTGTCCCAGTGGGGCCTGGATAGAACCGGAACTAGAGTGCGAGCTCATCCCACATCTAACCCTTCTTCTAACCCTTCCTGAGGCTGTGATGCTCATATTGAAATTTAAGACACCAAATGTTTTTGCTGGCATCTTTTAAAATGGGAAAGTTACCAGGGTTTAAATGTCAGATTTATTTTTATATGGCTCACTGTGTGTCCTGAACTACACAGTACTGTATTTAATTTAATGAAGAAACATCAATTGTAAAACATACCATTATTTTATATACTACTAAGAAAGTCAGGGGAGAGTTAACAGTTACCTTGTGACAGTTAATGGGCAAGCCAATTTGAATTTCAGACATTAAAGGGTGCAAATAAAAGTACATTCTAGAATCAATGAAATATAGTATTTTGACTCTATTCCTGAAGTGAAATTTAGAGTTGCAAAGCCAGTCCTCAGTCCTGGGTCTTCACAGAGAACTTTATCCTTGCTAGATCCTGGAATCTTTAAATTCTTTACCTCTTCACAAAAATTGGGGTCTTTTTTGTCATCCACAGACAGAAGGGAGACTATAACATTTGCATATGGAGAAAATGGTTCATTTTAATGACAAATTAAAATAGACTGGGTACTTATTCAGTATATCATAAAATTCTTTTGCCACAGAACAAATATTCTTCTCTATTGCTCTGTGCAATAGCTTTCCCAGAACCATGAGCAAATTGATTTAAAAACGATTGATTGTTTCCCCTCTTTTAGTGTAAGGTGCTATCAAAAGTAGCATCGTTTTGTCATGACAGGAAACTTGCAACAATTGGATATCTTTTTGAAAATTGAAGTTTGCAAAGGGCCATTGACTTCCCCAAATTGAGCAGTCTCAGGAAATTTTCCTTAGAACACAGAACATTCTAAGTACTTTTTTCATTGTTGGCAATTCCTCAGGGATTTCACTTTTCTCTCTATAGTCAGTATGATTGATGTAAAGTGTTTTATTAATTGAAAATGTTTTTATTTTAACACGCTCTTTCAGCTTGATATGGAGTAAAATAGAGGTTCTTAGTGAAAAAACCAAAAACAATAAAGTAACATATAATAAAACATTAATTTTTTTAAGTCAGCATGTTTGGTAATGTTTCCAACAGAGCAAAGTGTCTTCAACTTCCTAATGAGATTTTTGTGAAATTTTTGGAAGAGTAAATAAATTTATTTAAATTAAAAATTATGCCAGATAACATTTACAGGTGAATGGGAGAAAGGGAATACTGCTGGGAAATCAAATACTGAGTGTAATTTAAAATTTTAGGAGAGCTAGAAATTGGGCAGAAATTCAAGATAAGGTTTGACTACTGTAGAAATGGTTGACAATAGTTATTAATTGAGATATGTTTTGCATAAGTTATACCATGGTATAAATGGAAAGTATACCCAGAGAATTGGGTTCCACATGCCTGCTTTGCCATTTCTTAGCTGTGTGACACCTTCAGCAAGTTATTTCATTTTTAAGCCTCAGTTTCTCCACATCTAAAATAGGCTGTATTTCAAAGTTACCTTGCAAGATCATCGTTAGCATTAGAGAGAGTATAAAAAAGTACCCAGTCGGATGTTAACATTTGTTCAATGGTAGCTCTTCTTATTAAGTTGTAATTACAATTTTTAGACTAGGTGCCAGAATTAGAAAAATCATTTTGGCAATTCTCTAGCCATATTTTTTGTACTTGAATGTGTGGAGTATACATGTTTTCTTAAGGATTTCATAAAAGATGCAAGTGAACAAAATGCTTTAAAAATCAATCCTCTCCAAAGAATTCATCAAAGAGAACATTAGAATGCTATACTTTAACTTAATAATTATTAATAATGTTTATGTAGCTTAAAAATATCTATACAAGCACAGTGTAAGAGTCTGAGTAGTTCACCATAATCTCAATATTAGTTTATTTTTAAAAGCAAGATGAGACAAATGCCAATGATTTTAGACCTCATTTATGCATCTTTTCATTGAATTGCATGAACAAAAATAAATTTGCTATGTATTTAGGTAATGGAATTAAAGAGAATGAATCATTAGAATCAATAAGGAGGAGGATGATATTCAAGGCATTGTTGCAAATATGGTCAGGCACATTGAACTACATTCCCTAAATGCATTCCTTAATTGCCTAAGGGACTGCTTTACTGCCTGGAAACATCTACTGACTGGTTCATAAATTTATACCTGTGATTTATGTTCTTGATGGGAATATTTTTCAAAAGGATTAAATTTCCTTGGCATTTACAGAAATTTATTCTGTATTCTGTCTTCTCATGTTGGCTCAAACCCAGTTACTTTCTTGCATAGTACTTGTGGCCATCAGAGTCATGCATATTTCAATATGCGTAAGTTGGGTAATAAATTTTCTACCTTTTACAACAGTTGTGCTCCTAAGCCATATCTGCTTTAGGGCTATAAACTAATGTTTAGGCTTTGTGAACACTGCATGACTGTAAATAAGGAAAAGTAAAACTTATTTTGTAAAAATAAAAAACAATAGATCTCCAAAAGGAAATAAGCAGAAATGAAGACATTTGGATGACATAGTTTTGAGATATAGTTGAATTAGACCATAAGGTCACATATTGACAGTAAATTAGCTACTGCTCAGCAATCTAATATGCCCACAGGAGTCCTAATGTGTTTCTATATATATGTGGACTTATTCTGTCATAAGAATATTTCTAATTTTTATTACTCTTGAGCATTTTCTATACAAAATACTTCTTTCTGATTTAGGCAAGTAGGTATCAAAAGCTGTCAGACAGTCCTTGACAAATTAAAACAAAAACAAAAACAAAAACAAAAACAACAAGAACCATTTCCATTTCATGGAAATTAAGAAGAAAACAAAAACTATTTTAGGTGACTATTTAGGTGACAGATTTGTGTATATGGGCAGATTAAGAAAGTGTTGAGCAAGGAAAAAGTACCTTCAGTGATATTATCAGTGTAGTTATGCTCTTCTTTAAGATGATGCTACCTGGTGATGATAGGTGAACATCACCATGTCTAGGCCAGAGAATGGTTTCCCCTTTGAATGACCTTTTTGAATTTATTTTACCTTTCTAAATTTGTTGACCTTAATCTCAATACATAAAATCCATGCTGTACTGTTTTATTCTCAAGATTTTCTTTTGCATTTGCTCATTCCATCAATATTAAATGTGTGGGCTTCGGAAGTTAGAACATGATGTTAATTTCACTTCTCTTTTGAGGAATATAAAGGCCTGTAATTGAATGTATGCAACTATAAAAGCAATGACTTGGGTCAGCTGTTTTATGTGGGGGAAAAAAAGAAGATTGTGTGAACTGGGAAACAGAAAAAGCAGAAAACTGTCTCACTGTCTGAACTTGAAATTTGGTGTTATGGTGTGATAGATTTTAGAAAGAGACAGAAACAAGTGCAATTTCTTTATTAGAAAAGCTGCTGTGTTTGTTACCACAGAACTTTCCTCTATAGTTTTTCTTTCACTTTCTTCTCTCTCAGAGATAGCCTTTTTGTAAGTGAAGATGGTAGTTTGCGTGCTCTGCATTTAGGAGGCTTAAAATGCTTTTTCTCATTTTAAGAATCATACCTGTTGAATTTGGGGTTAAATAGTGGTTGAAAGACTGTGAGCTTCTCCTATACTCTGTTTCAAATTCAGATATGTGAGGTAGGGAACAAATAGCACAGTGGTGTTTTTTTCTCTGACTTTAAAATCAAATAGAACTCTAAGCAAATAGTCCCACTTAGTCCCTGGGTTGTGGGTTGGGTCCCAGTTGGGGCACGTATGAGAGGCAACTGACCTATGTTTCTCTCTCACATCAATGTTTCCATCTCTCTCTTTCTTCCTCCCTTTCCTTCTCTTTAAAGTAAATAAATACCATCTTTTAAAATATTTTATTGATTATGCTATTACAGTTGTCTCAATATTGCCCCTATGCTCCCCACCATCCGGCACCTTCTACTCCCTCAGGGACTCCCACCATTGTTCATGCCCATGGGTCATGAGTATAAGTTCTTTGGGTACTCCATTTCCTATACTGTGCTTTATATCCCCATGGCTATTCTGTAACTACCTATTTGTACTTCTTATTCTCCTCACCTCCTCAAACATTCCCTTACACTCCCCTCTTATCTGGCAACCATCAAAACGCCCTGTATCCATGATTCTATTTCTGTTCTTCTTGTTTATTTAGTTCCTTCTTTAGATTCAGTTGTTGATGGGTATGTATTTATTGCCATTTTATTGTTCATAATTTTTTCTTCTTTTCTTAAATAAGTCACTTTAATATTTCATATAATAATGGTTTGGTGATGATGAACTTCTTTAGTTTTTTCTTTTCTGAGAAGCTTTTTGTCTGCCATTCAATTCTAAATGATAGCTTTGCTGGGTAGAGCAATCTTGGCCGTAGATTTCTGCTTTTCATGACTCTGAATATTCCTTGCCAATCCCTTCTAGCCTGCAAAGTCTCTTTTGAGAAATCAGCTGACAGTCTGATGGGGACTCCCTTGTCGGTAATTAACTGCTTTTGAGATTTTCTCTTTCTTTTTAATCTTTGATATTTTAATTATGAAGTGTCTTGGAGGGAGCTTCTTTGCATCCATCTTGTTTGGGACTCTCTGTGCTTCCTGGACTTGCTTGTCTATTTCCTCCACCAAATTAGAGAAGTTTGCTTTCATTATTTTTTCAAATAGATGTCCAATTTCTTGCTCTTTCTCTTCTTCTGGCACCCTTCAATAAAATGTTGGACCTTTTGAAGTTGTCCCAGAGGCTGCTTAAAATATTTTCATTTTTTAGATTCTTTTTTCTTGTTGTTCTGATTGGTTGTTTTTGCTTCCTTATGTTCCAAATCATTGATTTGATTTTTGGCTTTATTCACTCTATTATTGTTTCCCTGTAAATTGTTCTTTATTTCAATTAATGTATCCTTCATTTCTGACTGGATCTTTTTTATGCTGTTGATGTCTTCACTAAGTTCCTTCAGTATCCTTATAACCACAGCCAATCAATCAATGTTTTGAACTCTGCATCTGATAGATTGCTTGTCTCCATTTTGTTTAACTCTTTTTCTGGAGTTTTGATCTGTTCTTTCATTTGGGCCATGTTTCTTTGTCTCCTTATTTTGTCAGCTTCCCTATGTTTGTTTCTATGTACTAGGTAAGAGCTGCTTTGACTCCATGTCTTGGTATCATGGCCTAATGTAGTACGTATCCTGAAATATCCAGTGGCACAGCCTGCCCTATCACCCAGGCTGGGTACTAGAGGCGTGCCTTTTGTGTGGGCTGAGTACACCCTTCTCTTGTAGTTGAGCCTTGATTGCTGTTGGCAGACCAATGGGAGGGATTTACTCAAGCCATTCAGTTGCAAGGACTGGCCGTCACCACTGACCAGCAACATCTGCCCTCCGTGGTGGATCAGCTGTGCAGGGTCAGGGTCATAGTGCCCCTACATGATCTGTAGCTGTCCACTGGATGCACAGGCCCTGGTGTTTTCAGGGTGGTGCAGGGGTCAGCCCCCACCTATGTTTTGTCCAGGGCCACCCTCTCTGAGCTATTGAGAAATCTGAGATAGCTGCTACTTGTGCTGGGCTTGGAGATTCCCAGGCAAAGCCAAGCTGTCAAACTAGCCTGGGTGCTACTAGTTACAAGTCTGTGGGCTCACTGAGGCCAGCTGTTGCTTATTTGAGAGGATTTAGGAAGTTGTGAAGCTTGAGCTACAACCAGCCACTCATGGAAAAGCCACTGTTAACAGCTATAAGTTGGGTGGACAGAGCTTCAGGGGATCTCCAGGGTGTGGCACACAGTGTTAGACAGGTTCATAGAGTCTCAGCTATGGCACCAGCGTGCTGGCTCTGTGTTTCTTGCCTGCCCTTCTGTCTGGGAGAAAGCTGTTGCCCAACTCGTGCATTGATGTCAGACAGTTCAGTTTCTTCCTGAATGCCACTGGTACTTTTCAATCTGCTATCCAAGTATTGGAACTCAGAGGCCTTGAGTCTGAGTAAGTTTGTGTGTGGATTCTCTAAGAGGAGCTGCTTCGGGCTCCAAAATTTTCTTCTACTGACTTAATCCCTGCTGGTTTTGCAGCCAGAAGTTATGGGGACTCACCTTCCTGGCACTGGTACCCTGGACTGGGGGGTCTGGTATGGGGCTGGGACTTCTTGCTCCTGAGATATCCCTTCCGAATTTTTATGTACCACATGTGTATGTAAAACCAGCCCATTCTGTGTCTCTGCCCCTCCTACAAGTCTGGATGTATATGGTTTCTTTAATTTCATAGTTGTCAGACTCATATTCAACTTGATTTCTTCCAGTTCTGAGTGATGTTTGTTATATAATTTAGTTGTAATTTTGATGTGGTTGTGCAAGGAGGCGAGTTGTGTTTACCTATGCTGCTCTCTTGACCGGAAGTCAAGAAGAGCCTTAAAATCTTAAAAAAAAAAATCCTTATTTAATCCTTATTTCTCTTCCAATGATCTTCTGCTGAAAATTTATTGATGAAAGTAGTAAGGGGGAAATATTATGTATTCTTTAATGAATTTCTGCAAGCTTTAGCATGTAATATACCAGAACATATCTTAAGGCGAGGTTCACAAAATATTTTAAATGGCATGCTAGTTTCCTTTTTTATATAAAAAGGAAAGAATTTCATTTTCAAATAAGTTTCAGAAAAATAGGTTTCTTTATTTCAGAACACTTCTCTTTCCTGTGTTAATGTCCTTTATGAATCTCTAAGATATTATAGTATGGATAATGTCATATGCAATGTTTCTCAAACTTAGTTATCAAAATTCTTTTTATTATGAAACATATTGAGGGGGTAATTATCCAGAATACAAAACTTTGTTTCTTTAAAACAACATTCTTGTGTAACTTTCCTCTGGCTCCTTTGAGAATTTCCTTCATAAAGCTTTGCTTAAAACTTCATATTCTTAGATCTTACCAGACAGTAACATAAGAAATATGTACCCATATGAAGAATGGCTTTCCTATTTTAAAGATTTAACTGTATCTGAAGAAATTGATTTCTGTTTACAGTATACTGTTATCAAAAACATTCATTTAAAAAAATCATAAAAATGCTCCTCTTAGGCTCCTGTTTTTGGAACTGTGATGATCTAAGTATTTGGCTCTCACTGAAAATAACTAAAACATGAGAAAGGTACAAAACAACTAAAGAGCATGGTGTGCTGATAAGAAAGTAAGTGAATTCTTGAACAGGTGACCAAGTAAAGGGAAACAGATAAGTAGACTGAGCCCAGAGCTGGCTTTAACCTTAAGAATACTTGCAACATTAAGTAAACTTGGATTTTATTTTATATGCTTTCACAAGGTACAGAGAACAAGAGAAAACCCTGGGCTTTTCAAGATGGGGAGTTTAACTGGAAATTGTATTTGTAAAAAATTGAGACCCCACAGGTCTTCACTCTCAATAACATCATGAAATAGGAATATCTGCTTCCCAGGAAACTGTAAAGCTTATCAACTATCTCAAATCTTGAACAGAGTGGGGGAAACATGTTGTTGAGAATTTGGAAACATGAGTTGGCCCTATGTGTGTTCATAGCACAAAATTATAATATCTCTGTGGCTCCTAGAAAATTTCATGCCAAAAATTAAATTAAATTGATTATAAACTTATTGTGCATCAGCAGCTAGGCAGAAGCAAATAACTATTCTCTTGGAAAGAACCTACTCTTACCCCAGTCCTCAAAAATCCCATCACCTGTTCAAAGTAAAGAATAAACATACAAGGTCAAAGGCAACAAAACCCAGCAAAAACAACAGGCCCTATAAACAGACAGAAAGGACTTCAGGTAAGGAAATTATTAGGCATAAACTTGAAACGATTATCTTTCAAAGAAGAAAATCAAGCATGAAAATATGTGAAGCAAGTAAGAAATCAGGAAAAATCATCAATCAGGCTAGATAAAGAAACCAAATAGCTTATCAAGTAAACTTCTGATGGTACTTGGGTCTGATGAGAACTGTTACTTGACTGAAGGCTCCATTTGCTTGCAAACATCAAAACCCCATAAGACACGAAGAGAAGTGTGCAGCTGAGAAAGGGTTCATTAAGGAGATGGCGTCATGCCCGGATACCAGGAAGCAAATACTCAAAGACCTGGCTCCCCAATGACTTCCAGGGAATGGGTTGTACAGGGGAAAAAAGTCATTAATCATGGTGACTAAAGGAGTTAGGATTGTGGTCTCTATAGATTGGTTGTTGCTAGGGTAAGAGGTAATTGATCATTGCATCTGGTTCTGATGTCAGCCATGGAATTGTTCTGCCCAACTTCACAAGGGTTTGTTCTGTGGGATTGTTCTGCTTTCCTTGGTCCCAAGTTAAAACACAACCGAGGCCAAAATATTGTGTTTAGTTTGATTTAAAACTCTCTCTCAGTAGTCAATAGACCCAGGACCTTAATCTTAAGACTACTGGATGTTGACCAGAACATCCTGGGGGCTTAATGATTAAGCAGGGGAAAGGGAGGTGGGTGAGTCAGGAAACCTGGGTAAGGTCAGTCTGAGCCAAGGGAAAAAATCAAAATAAAAGGTCAGATGAAAGGAAATAAGGTTTCTGTGTGGTTACAGAAGGTTGGAAAAGAAGTTATATCAGGTAATCAAATGAAAGGTCCAAACTCATGCCAGTTCTTTACATTTGTTCTGAATTCAGTGTCATCCGTATATGCCCCTTTCTCACTAGCCATATTGCTACATATATTTTTCTCTTTCCCTACACCATGTTTTCTTTCCAACTTCACTAAAACTGCTTATGACCATTAGCTTGTGAAGGGCCATTGGAAAGTAATGCAAGGGTTTTGAAGACTTTAAGTTTCCCTTGTAGTTGGCATGTTGTTCAGCAAAGACACTGTGGAAGGTCTAGGCAACCAAAACCATTTGCAGTGAAATGATTGCAGGTCAGGGCACTGGCCTTCTATTCTCTGTCATCTCCCTTTTCTTTTTGTGATTGCCCACTTATGCTCTTTATCCTCTGTTCCTTCTTTTCATTTCTTTCTCCATCTAGTCAGAAAAGCACTTTGATGAAAGTGAAGAGAAAATTACTTTATTGTGGACTAAAAAGAGGTAAAGCACTTTTGCATAGGCAGTGGTGAAAAGGAGATCATACACAGGCTGTAGAGGAATTGTAGGTTGCTGTGGGGTGGTGAAAATCAATCAGGATGGCTCTAAAATGTACAGTTAGTGCAAGGAAGGAATAGAGTGTCTTGAACTCTATCAAATAAGCTCAGACAGGCAACAAATCTATTTGTCACTGTTATTAAAATAGCTCTCACAGGAGAATCTTAGTTATGTATATGAATGACTTTTAAAACATTATCAGAAGTAGGTAAAATATTGTATAAATCCCATATTGATATTTTATGTAAATTAGTGGATGTTTTATGCTGTGAACCAAATGATATTCCTTTCAAAATTACTTTAGAACAGGATATAATGGTCTATTCTGTAATATTAGCATTTGTTTAACCCCTTCATAATATTGTGAAGTGGTTTTGAATTTTAAAAACAATCTACAATTATAGAGATTTTTGGGTTATTAGTGTATCTGCCAGAGTCCATGAACAAAGAATATGGACTCAGAGGGGTTAATAAAGAAGGTGTTTACAGAGGGAGATGGAAGTAAGAGAACCCATCAGGAATGGGAATTAAATTAGTGAAAGGTATTTACCACCACAAGTCCTGAAAGAACAAGGGAAATTGATGGGGTATAGAACCCAAAGACAGTTATGAGACATGAAAGAAGGCAACTATATCCACAGAATGTAACAGTGGCCAAAATCCAGGTCAGGCAGGGAGGACATACGGAGAATAAATACCACAACTTCTCTCCCCACTTTCTGATCTCTGGCTAGTACCTTCCATCAAACAAACCATACCAGAAGCCAGTGGGCAAGAGAGGCTAAGCAATGAATTTGTAGAAGTCACCATGCTTGGGCACAGAGCAGATCACAGAAGAGCCAAGAATGGATATGTGAAGGGGAGACAGCAAGTGCAGTTAACTAACATAAACAATTTCACTAGTTTGGTTTTCTCTTCTAGTTATCAACATGATGAAGAGTAGTTTTTAAAAAGTTATTACAATATCCCTAGGACAGTTGTTTTTAACCTGAGTGTGTATTTCGGATTCATCTGTGTAGATTTAAAGTACCATATATGTCTGAGCTCCTTCTCCAGAGATCTTAAACAAGAGTCAGGAATCTGAATTTTTATATTTTGCAACAGCATGGAAGGACCTGGAGAATATTATGCTAAGTGAAATAAGCTAGTCATAGAAAGACAAGTATCATATGATTTCACTTATATGTGGAATCTAATGAACAAAATAAACAAACAAACAAAATAGAAACAGACTCATAGATACAGAGAACAGACTGACAGCTATGAGAAGGGAGGTGAGGTGGAGGGCTGGGTGAAAAAGCTGAAGGGATTAAGCAAAGAAGAAAAAGCTCATAGGCACAGAAAACAGTGTGGTAATTACCGGAGGGAAAGGCTTGAGAGGGAGGTTAGAAGAGGGTAAAGGAAGGATAAATGGTGATGGAAGGAGATGATTTGGGGTGGGGAACACACAGTGTGATATACTGATGATGTATTATAGAATTCTACACCTGAAGACGATATAATTTAATTAACCAATGTCACCCCAATAAATTCAACAAAATTAAAAAAAAAAGTTGTTCAGGTGATTTGGATGTTCATTCCAGGTTGAGAATCTGAGATCTGAGAGTAACAAATTATCCAAGTCCACGATAAAGTCATTACACAGTAATTTTAATCATATCATAAGCCACTGGGATACTTCCTACATTAGTCATAGTCCATTTAGGAAAACAGAAACCATCTTATATCTTTTAAACTAAAGGAAATTAAGGAAAGAATTGTACAGGTCATAGGTGAATGAGAAGGCAAATGGATAATGAGGCAACCCAGAGATCTACGAAGCAAAAAGTCACTGGTACATTTGGGTTTGGAGCATCCGTGGGAGAACCAAAGATCATTTGGCTGGAACTGGAACAATGGTGAAGGTTGTCTCTTAGGAGCTGGGTTATCATCAAGGAAAAGGCTGTCAGGTTATGGAGGAGACATGGCAATTTTAAGAGACTTACTGGGAAGAGAAAAGGATAGGTAGAAATATGTTGGCTTTTAATCTGCAGTTGTCCTCCAATTCGGTTAATTCCTTCCATTGGATGAATTTACCAGGAAGCCAGGAGAAAACGAAGCCCATCAAACAAAGCATGTCAAAAGGAAGGACAAGGAATGTATTAGGAGGCAAGTGGGCATTTGTTCATCACACTTGTCATCAAACTTTAAAAATATGATGAAAGCTGTCTGAGCTTGAAGAGTCCCTCTGAGGCAGCTCTGTCCCACCATGCTCTTGCTTTGGAGGAAGTAAGATGCTCCAAAGAATCTGGATATCTAGATATAAAGGAAGAGAAGTTTGTTAGCCAATCAATGTTTGAGCAGGACCATAACAACCTTGGGGGTAACAACCTTGATTTATATTGTTGAAGTAAAAATCACAGGGTATTTGGGTTGGAAAAAATGGCTTGTAGCTAAGGCTATGAATAGAGCAAGTATTTTTGAAGTCTGCATATTTGAGCAACAAGTTACATAGAGTGAGAACAGGCCTAGTGGTCAGGCTGCGGGTGTCCTAGGGTGGGCTAAGTGTGAGTAGCATGCCCTCCTTCCATTTGCTCTCACCCTATATTTCCTAAGAGGTCTAGATATCAGCCATTAGTACTTACAAAATTATCTTGTCCTGGAGAATTAAGAAGGCGTCGAATACCTTGTACAAGTATTAATGATTCTGATAAAAAAAAAAATCAGGAATGGGATTAGTCTTGAGTGTGGAACTCAGGAAGTTTCTTTGGGCCAGTATTTCATAAATACTAGCCAAAAAGTCTCTTCAAAATAGAACACTTCTATTTAATAGTCACTTTTGTTCTCATGTTTTTGTTTTTGTTTATTTTAGAAGAGTTAGGTGAAGCTTGGCTTATATCATTTCTATCATTTCCTAGCAGGAAAACGTTAAATGTCATTATGTTCTTTTCAGAGTCATGCATATCTGGGCTCTGACAATCTTGTTGAAATAGGACTGAATCAGAATACTAGGGTGCTCCAGGGATACTGGTCCTTAAGCTCTTCTGCAAAATGCCTACCTTCTGGCTGAGAGATATTCTACTTTGGGCAATTAATTCTGAATTCTATGTAGAAAATTAAAATACAAACTCTCCCTATGTGGAAAAAAATCTCTTCGAAAAATGCTTGAGACTATAGCCCTTCTTCTGCCTTTGCCCCTTCACACATACTGAGTACAACAAGCTATATGGAAGCAGTCCTATATGGAAGTAGGTGGCAGATTCAAAAGTATCATAGGTTAATTGCTTATGATTCTTTTAATAACTATTAGTATAATTGCAGAAAATAAATTAGTTCCTTGGAAAAAGCTGACTTTTCTTGCTTCCTACATCTGTTCTATGATAATTCAATTTAACAAATATTTTTTAGTATCTTATATACACAAAACATTGTGCTCAGTCTAATAGCTCAGCAAGATAAAGTTATTTCCTTTAAGTAGTGCACAAATTATAGGGAGACAAGGTAAATACCTAAGAAAACCTAATAAATTATGAAGCAAAATTTAGTATCTTCTGCATGACAGCAACCCAGAGGTCTTCTACCTCAACTGTTTTCTGCAAAAAGAAGCAGAAAGCACATTCAACTGTTATTACATAGAAGTTTGCATTTGAGATTTGCAAGCATGGTAGAATCTGATTGCTGGAGTTGTGGGGTAGGGGTTGTTCTAGATTTCAGGGGAAACACCGGCAATAAATCAGGGGATACCCTGGCATCGAAGAGCCGGTCTGTGCAACTGCGGTATAGAGAACATAAAAGGTTCAGGGGAACAGAAACAGAGGAAAAAAAATTGATGAGGAAGCTTGACGAGAAATAGACAATTACAGCTGCAATTGTAATACATGACAAATGTTCTTTTGATTACTAGAGCTTCCTGTCCTTGCCTCTCTATGTCTCAATATCAGTATCTATAACATGGGAATAATAATAGTACCTATTAGGTTGTTGTAAAAAAGTCAATACATGTTAGGCACTTTGGACAGTGCCAGGCACAAAAAAACTACACAATAAATGTTAGCTTCTCCTTCTTTTATTATTGTCATTATTATCATCACTATGATAAATGTTATAGGTTGCCTACAAGTTGACTAGGATACTCATGAAAGGCATCCCAATGCAGTGATGTTCAGTTAGGAATGGAAGTAAAGAGTGCATGGGAATTGCTTTAATTAGGAAAAAAAAATAACACGAGAAGGCTCAAAGGTGAGAGACCCTGTGGTATATTCCTCAAGCCAAGGGAGGAAAACTTTGAGGAAGAAGTGTGCAACATGGTTAAATGCCCCAGAGGGTATAAGGATGGTGAGGATGAGAAAGAGCTTTGGATTTATTCATTAGGAAGCCACAGTGTTATGGGCTGAACTGTGTCTTCTCAAAATTCATATGTCGAAATCCTAACCCCCCAGTATCTCAGAATGTGACTGTATTTGGAGATAGGACCATTAAAGAGGTAATTTAGTTAAAACGAGGCCATTAAGATAGGCACTAATTCAATCTGGTGTCCTTAGAGAAGGAGGAAAATTGGACACAAGAAGGAAACACCAGGGAAGTGCACACACAAAGAAAGATAGGAGGCCATGTGAGGAGACAGGAGGAGACAACCATCTGCAAGCCAGGGAGAGAGGCCTCAGAAGAAACCAAATCTGCTGAAACCTTGATATTGAACTTGTAACCTCTAGAAATGTAAGAAAAATATCTGTTATTTAAATTTGTGATATTTCATTATAGCAGCCCTAGCAAACTAATACACACTTACATTCAAAGAGTCTAGGTAAGCCAGAATACATTTGGTTAATAATGAGTGGGTGGCAAAGGAGTAGAAGCTATTGGAAAAGTAATAGATGTTAATGAGAGTAATAATACACCATGATTTTCTCCCAGGATATTTGATTGCTGTAGGTATAGTTTCTTCTAAGTGACTTTTAGAATTAGACATTTTTTAACTTTTTAAAAATTTATTTCTATAAGAAACATTAAAAAATGTATTTCAGCTATGTGGATACACTACCTTGCCTGTACTTGAGAGTAATTGCTGAATCTATTTGTGATCACAGGATGAGCCAAAGCATTTATTGTTACAGCAATGTTATCAGCAGTTCCAAAGTTAGAAATGCTGTCATTTCCATAGAGTCAGGAAGACTTCTATTTTGGGGGTGAGGGAGTGGGGAAAATGAGCATGGGTAGGAGACATAAAAATATTGGGGTATTCTTTGTTTCCTTCTAAAATAATATCTTTGCTTAGAGTCTCAACTCTTAAAATTCAGGAATAAGACCACTTACACATTCTACTAAAGGCTCAAAGAATGTTTAACAACCATTTAGCAGTGTTCAATATGCAAGGTCAAGAATTCACATTTTATAAGAGTTCAACTGTCTAACTTGTCTTCATACCACCCTCCAAAATGAAGCTGCTTATCACCTTTGGCCAACTTCACTTCTCTCTGGTCTTGTCTGATATTCTCACTGTCATCACTATGATTTTGATTATGTTGTACTTATACCTGGAATGGCATCCTGTACTACTCAAAATAGTCTACATGCTTCTCAATTCTACTCATCTTTTAAGATCTGCTCAAGTTATTCCTTTCTTAATGAAGTTTCATCAGTATACTCTAATTAGAATGAATCTGTTTTTCATGACTTTCCATAGTGCTTATATTCTATTGCTCCAGAATAGGATGAAAATCATTAGCCTTGGACTTAGACAGGCTTTGGTTCAAATTTTAGATCTTTCATTTGACAGTCATTCAACTTTGGATAAGTTACTTAAATTTTTTGAAATTTTATTTTATTTTCAGGAAGTGGTGGTTTTTGGAGAGAAGGGGACGGGAGGGAGAAAGAGCAAGAACCATTGATGTGTGAGAGAAACATTGATCAGTTGCCTCTCACACACCCCACACTGAGGACCTGGCTGATAACCCAGGCATGTGCCCTGACTGGGAATCAAACCAGCCACCTTTTGGTTCACAGGCTGGTGCTTAGTCCACACCAACCACACCAGCCAGTGCTGAACTTTGATTTTTTTTCTTGCTATAGTAAGTAAATAATAAGATAGCGTTGATGATTAAGTCAGATTATATGTTTGAAGTACATAGCACATAGTTGATGACCAAGAGTCTGCTCTCTAAATTAGAAGGATAAAAACAACTCAAATTTAAGTAAAAATGAGTTTATTCTAAGGACACAAGGAGGTCTCAAAATAACTCAGGACAAACTAAACAACCAGGTTGCAGAGTCAGTGGGAACTGAGGTAGTCCCAAGTGCCAGCCACTTTCCCATCTTTGTCATTCTGTCGCCTGGCCTCCCTTTCCCCTCTCCAGCTACTCCGATATCCCACTCCTGGCCAGCGCTCTCGGTGCCTCTGTTTCCTCCTAACTATGGCTCAGATATGACCACTCCAGCTCAAACTCTAGATTAACCATTAGCTGGAGCAACCAAATCACAGGTAATGTTTTTCTGTCCTTTCAGTTCACATTCCTTAAGGAGAGGATCTGCTTGGCTTAGTTTCTCTTCAGCCCTTTTCCACTCATTTGTTACTTTGTTGTTTTGTAGTCCGCTGCTCACCACACAGGAGCAAGAAATGAAGCAGGTGCCCTAAGGGAGAAATTGGTGGTGGGGAGGGCTGGAGAGCGGTACCATAAAGTATTTCTAGTCAAATGTTTATTACTTCTAACAATTTAACATTGATTATATTCTATCACTTGTTTCTTATACTTGTTTGTCCAGAATGATTATACCTTTCTTTGTGAACAAAGATGTTTAAAATGCACATCACATAATGCTTTTCATAGGGTTAATATTTATTCACCAACATTCATTAAATGTTTATTGGACACCTACATATTAAGCACTAAGTATATGATAATGAATCAAATAAATGCAAGTTTTGACCTCATAATGTTTACAGTCTGAAAATTTTATTTCTATATATGACCATACTTAGGCACAGGGAACTGGAAGAGTTGTAATAATTTTGTGTAATCATCATCTTCAGAATGAAGCCATTCCTGGCCACCTAATTTAAAAATGCAGCCACTGCTGCTGCTGTGCCCATTCAATTTTCTTCACCCGCTGTATTTTTCTCCCTAGCACTGCATAATCATATCATGCATTATATTTATGAATCTTGTCTGTTGTCTCCATTACTAGATGAAAAGCTCATAAAAATATTTTTACTCCTTTTCCTCACTCTTTTGTTAGCATCAATATTTATTTAAAGCATGAATAAATGAAGAAATGAATGAATTATTACACACAGTGTGGTAAAAGTAGCTTTACAGTTTAGAGTACAGAAAACAGTTTATTCTTATATAGCCATTTATTATATTATTTTTGATACAAACAACTGTAAACCTATTTTTTGCCCCACTTTCTAATTACTTTTCATTAAGCACTCATTGAGTGTTAAGCACTGTTAGCTATTTTTATACATACTGGTTTATTTACTCTTCCAAATAACTCTATGAGAGATTTATCATGGGTGTCAACATTTCATATATTGAAAAACTGAACTTAAAAAGACTAAGTTTCTTGCTCAAGTTTGCACAGCCAGAAGTGCAGAGACAAACTAGCATTCAGGTCTATCTGACTCCAGAGCTCATGTTCTTCACCACTGAACTATATCCACCTTGTAAATCAAGTACTGGTCTACAGAAATAAAGATGGGTCTGCACTGGTCCATGCCTGCCTATGATATTCCCTTGTTTGATGATAGTGTAGATCTAAAGCAGGTTTTTGATTGAGGAAGCAGTCTAAATGGCTTGCTGTGCTAGAGCATCTTTGGCTCCATATCACTGTCCTTTCCTGGCTGGGTTATTGGCAAGGAGTCCTGAAATGTATCTAGGGTGTAAACTGGGGGAAAATAAGGAGATACAGGTAAGAAGGCACCACAGAAATACAACATAATAGATTCCTGAATTACCATACATATTCTTCTCAGTCTACAAACATATCATCTATCTAATAAAGAAGAACTCTTCATCGATGTGATGATTAATTCCACCATCTCTGCTCTTCAGGAATTGATAGTGAGGTGGGATAGGGAGGCAAGAGGGGTGGCAAGGAAATATGCTAAAGGACATAGATCGCTGAGCACTTAGCAAAGGGATTCCCAGGCTGCTGAGGGATGCAAGACACATGGGGAAGCAAAAACGATAATATAGGTGAGGTAGATCACTCAGGGAATGAGAAGGCTCATACTCTCCCTTGAGACAGAGTTGCAAATACTTCTTTCTTTCCTCTGCTCTAGCACTGAAAATAAGCACCATAGTTCTTTGGAAACACTGGAATGCATTTAATCTATTTTGATTTATGATTTAAAGTTGTTCATTCATCTTTTGTTCTTTTTTTCCATGAGAAGCTAATCTTATTTATTAGAGAGCACAGAATGACATACAAATCCCATGTAGTTCTGCCAGTATATTCTAATATAAATCTATGTGTCTTTCTTGCTGATCAACACTTAAAGTTTATTTTTGTCACTATCAAAAGAGCCAATGAAAATAAAAAAAAAAGAAGCTAAACTCTCTTGATCTTAAAAGAAAATTAAGCTCAGGGTCCATCTCTTTTCCCCTCTGGGATATAAATCTGGTATAAACTCACAGTGTAAGAGTGGTACTGCTTTACTGGGCAGGGTTGGGAGAGGAGACACCATGGTGAGGTACAAAATCAATGAAAGGAATACAAGTGCAGGAAGCAGTAATTTTAAAATAATAATACACAAAATGGATAACTGCAATCACTCTCTTAAGGGGACTCGACACGTGGAACAAAAACTTTAATTGCTGTTGCAGAAAACATCAGTATGAGGTAGAAATTGGTTTCAATAACATTAGTAGAGAATACATTCTAGAAATTGGAGGTAACTCGATATAATATCCTGGCAGCAATTTAATAGAACAGTCCCAGATGGTTAGGCTGAGGCCAACACCTAAGGAGGATGAAAGCCTTGTCTGTGGGGAATTTTGGATGATACCTGGAGAAATATTACACTCTGCACAAACCAAGTTGAACTGTTGTCACAAGAGTTGTAGTTTCATACAGTAAAAGTTTTTTTTTTTCTACATGCACTTCAATTTCACAGCAAGAGAGGTATAGGATACCTAAATGCAGAAGAGAACATTCACGCAAGATATCTAACTCCTTGATATAACAATGCATGCAATTCATAACGGTTACCCTATCATTACCTCTAGGGCTTTCTGCCAACTACCAGGTGGTGGTTATGGAAAGCATTGCCCCAGTATCAACATCTAAGTAGTGGCCACCACCTTCTATGTGTGTTTTCTTTTTGCATTTTTTCTTCCTTTTTCTTAATCAACTCTTGCTGTTGTTGCTGCTTCTTAGCAATGCTGGTAAAAACAAAGTTGTAATAATTGAACATAGCTCTCTAGCAATCAAGATGTTTAAAATCTTCAATCTTTTGGATGAAGGCAGCACTCTGCGACATTCAGAACTCTGGTCTACAAGCAACGTGACCACAAATTTTCCTGGCTTGGAGACTTCTACAACTTTCCTAATCAGGTCATCGTAGGAGGTCTGACTGAAGTTTGTTTCAAAGCTAACATAAGAAAATTCTAGTCCTGGAGTGATGTGAATAGTCTGATAAGTTCCATCCAATTTCATGCCATTCATTGAATTCCCACAAGGATTAAACATTGTGGCATCAATGCCAGAACCTGGTATCGGGTCACGAATTCCACTCTCATGATGTCATCCTTTGCAGTAATACCATCTTTCATGTAGAGCTGGTCCACAACTGCTGGGTCAATTTTCATCAGAATTTCCAGGGTTTGACTTAGCTGATTAAAAGTATTTTGGAAAAAAAAAGTATATAAGTACCAGCTGGGAAATCTAAAGTATACAAGTACCAACAGTCAGAATTCATACGTCCCATACAATATGCTACTCCATTTGGGAAAACTGAGTTAAGAAACTTTATTTCTTCCTGGAAATTTTGGTGTTTGTACCCTTAGTGAGAAGCCTTCGTGAAGTTTTTATGAGAATCAAAGAAGCTCTGAATTGAGTCACACCCGCTGGAATTCCCAAGCAACTTTCAGGAGGGGGACCCATGATTTCAGCAAGAGGGTGGTCCCACATGCTTTCAGAATGAAATGTCTCTTGGAGACAAACATGCTACTGTCAACGAGTACACATGTATCCTGCTTGTAAGTTTTTGTCACCCTTATGATTGAACATTGCCCATCCTTCATAAGTATGTCCCATTTGAATCTTGGGATGATGCGAAGATTCCCAAATCCTTGATTTGTGTTGGGTTGCTCCCTGGAGAACCAAACCTCATGCAGCTTCTTGGTGAGACTGACACACAACCAACAATTACAGAAAATCGACTAAATTAAATCTCTTCTTCCACCATTGCTGTGGATTGTTTCAGCTGTTGCTAAAGTTCAGGCTGCTTTTTTAAAATCTATAATTTCTTACTATTCTTTTAAAAAAGGATTAATAACTTTTTTCCAGTATGTGTGTGAGAGAGAGAGAGAGTACAAAAGTTGAACAAGAGTCTGTTGGAAGTAGAGGATGGCACGGTTCAGACTCTTGTGATCTGCTCTTTCCTGAAGCACTAGCTGATGTCAGCTGCCATGCCGTAGAAACCTAAACCTTTGTTTTTAACAGAATCATAGAACTTAGAGCTGCAAAAATGTGAAGTTATCTACCCAGGCTTTTTCCTTTTAGTTTAGGATATCATAGTTCAAAGTAGATGTAAAATCACAGGGGGAAGGAGCTTCCTATACTATCTCTTAGGGTTTTTTCTTTCTTCTTCTTCCTCTTCTTCTTCTTTTTTTTTTTACTATTAATCTGTACTAAATAGTTGTTGCTCTGGATTGTATTTCTTACCAGTATTGGTCTGGGATGTTTGTAATAAACAAGAATATTTATTTTTAAGTGGAAAAAGAAGACAAGTAAAAAAAATCACCTTGCTTTGGGCACAACATTAAGGAAGCAGATAAACCTGCATGTTGTGCTCCTGAGTGGGAGTCAGGGCTCTCAGAAGCAGTGTATGTGGCCACTGAGATTCTGAAGAGCTTCTTGTAATCATCCAGAAGGACAGGAGACACAGTTCATAATAAGCTAATCAAATCCTTAAAGCTTTTATCCGAGGATAATTGTGGAAAAAAAAAAAAAAGAACAACAACCAAACCCTAGACTATAGTATAGCCTTTAAGGTAATCTGTAAAATATAAAAGAGATTAAAAAATAGCAGAATCTGGTAGCATAAATAAAACATGTAAGAAAATTGAAATGATGATTTTATTTCTGACAGCATGACACCAAAATAACACTGTGGCAATGATGACTGTGTCTGAAATGATTTTCTGATGACAAGAGGGAAGAAAAGAGTACAAATCACAAACATGTCAAAGCTACGTAAATAAATGTTCTTGACTAACACATTTGAACCCCAACTAATTCCAGAAATAGTAGCTTCCAGTCTGGCTGTATTTATAGCTGTCTTGTTTTTTGTCTCTTAATTTCAAATCTCAATAGTCTTCCAGGAATAGAGCTGTATATAATAGCTAAGTATCTTCTTAGAATTTCCCTGTTCTTCTGTTATTTATGGAACTTGTATAGATTTTCTCTAGTGGATGCTGCAAAAATGGTAGTTTGGTTGAAAGAAGTTAAAAAAAAAGGTGCACTCTGCTTTATGCTTCATGCTTCAGGCTAAGAAGAGAAGATGAAAGGACAGGTCGTAGAAAGCAAATCTAATCTTTTGCTTTCTATTTTGAATATGGGTCAAAGAAGGCATGCTCTCCCAGGCCTTGGGTGGGTGGAGAAAAAGCAACACCAGGTAGAGGTAATTTGAATGGGAGGAAGAATGGTCTTCAAGGACTGTGGAAGTCAGCATTCTGCCCAGGAAACTAAAGTACTATGGATCTTAGAAGGCATAGGGATGTGGGGGATGAAGTTGTTTTGAGACCTGAGAGCCAGGGCTAGAGTCATCACACTGCAGACATAGCTCAGTTCCCATTTCTTTCTCTCTTTATTTATCTCTCACTATCTCTCCATTTCCCTTTCTTTTTTGAGATTTCTATGAAATTTTATCAGAAATGCATTAGAGGAGCTTGTTTACATACAGAAACACTATTTCTCAGTGTGTAGTGTTTATGTCAGTAGAAAAATTGAAACACTGGTCATTGATTCAGATGGTATTAAATTGAAAAACCCCTTTTTGTTTTACTTGGTAGGATACTAAAGAAGAAAGAAAATTTTCTAGTGCATCAGAAATGGACAGGCGGCAGATATACAATTATATAATTAGATTTGAAGTACACATTCATTAATCCAGTCAACAGATATCTGCTGAATATCTAATATGTGATAAGAAATTACGTGTTTTCCCAAAACGCAGGCCCTTCACAGAAGCCCTTTGATATTTATATATACTATTTACACATCGTAGCTCTTACTGTGACATCTTTTCGAGAACATAAATGTGTATAATATTTAGCCCATGATGAAAAATTGCTTGAATTAGGCTCTATTATAAAAATGACATGACATGTTGGTTATATTTTGGAGAATTCTTTTACATAGCACATTTGTTTTTCAGATTAAATTTTGCTAGCAGTTTCCTATTTGCTCACAGCCAACCATGCATGCTCCTTGCTGGCAACTGCAAGAGATTAAATTAATACAAGTTTTCAGGAAATGTTTGCATTTATTGAATGACTTATTGTCCTTGTGTCTTGAACATTGTTTTGATGCTTTTTTTCTTCTTTTCATAATTTTCTAAATATGCCACTTGAATGCTGAAGACAGTTTCCTCTGCCATAAAGAATGGAGGAAACTGGATTGATCTCAGAGACGCGAGTGATGATGTGAAAGAAAAAGAACAAAAAGTCTATCATTTAAAGGCAACTGAACCAGAAACCAGGCAGCATGAGTTCTAATCCAAACTTTGAGGCCAAGTGAGGGGATTGAGCAAAAAAGGAAAAGGACTCACAGACATGGACAATGGTGAGGTGATTGTGGGGGAAGGGAGGTATAAGGGGACTAAATGGTACTGAAAAAAATTTTTTAAATAAAATAAAAAATGAATATGATACAGAGCAAGGTTTTATTGTTTTTGTTTTTTTTTTTTAAATCACCTTTGTGCCCTCATGTAAACCATTTAACTTCTCTGGGCCTTCGTTTTCTCATTTGTATAATAGGAATAATCAGTTGTTTCCCATCTTTCCAGGTTGTTTTGAGAATTTAACTATGTATCTAAAATTTGAAAAAAAATTTGTTATAAAACTAGCTAAAAACCTATGGCAGACACTATTATTTATTTAATGGTAATTTTTTCTCCATGCCACGTAGGTATTAAATCCAATTTTATTCATTGGGGCCCTAGGCTTCAAGGGCGCCTGGGTCTTCTCTCAGCCCAGGGAATGAATCTTAGCAGTCCTAAAGCATTGGTTTCATTCTGCTTGTCTGTAATGGATTAAAGAATAATCAAGTGAATCACTTCTGTCCAGTAAAATCAGAGGAAAGTCTGTCCGAGGAACTTTTGAAAAAAGGAAGAGGGCCGAAGCCAGGGACATGTTGCTCTCTGCCTGTGGAGGTTGTGCTGTGAGATGGGACGCCCAGGGCTGCTGAGGTCCTCGTGTAACCAAGGGGGCACATGCTCAAGGGCAAAAACCAATGCATGAATGACGCGAGATCCCTGGCCCCAATGAGCGGGTGAATTAAACAACTCTGGAGCTTCTCTACCGCTGAACTTCCTGTTAATAGAATTTATGTTAAAGAAACTTTGACTTGTGTGTTTTATTTTTTATTTTTATTAATTTATTGGGGTGACATTGATTCACAGAACCGTACAAAAGCTTCAAGTGTACAAGACAAAAATAACCCCATCTGTGCATTGTATTGTGCACCCATCATCCCAAAGTCTCTTTCCCTCCCCATCCCTCCCACCTTTACTCATCTCCGCCTGTCACCCACTCTGTTGTCTGTGTCTATGGGATATATACATATGTGTGTGTGTGTGTGTGTCTGTGTGTGTGTGTATTTTCTTGCTTAATCTCTTCCTTCTTTCATCCAGTCCCTCCCCCCTCCTCTGACAGCTGTCAGTCTGTTCTCTGTATCTATGAGTCTGTTTCTATTTTGTTTGCTAGTTTATTTTCTTCATTAGATTCCACATATGAGTGAGATCCTATGGTATTTGTCTTTCTCTGACTGGCTTATATCACTTAGCATAGTATTCTCCAGGTCCATCCATGCTGTTGCAAAAGGCAAGATTTTCTGGGTTTTTTTTTAATGGCTGAGTTACCATTGTGTAAATGTGTAAGTTATTCATTGTGTAAATGTACCACAGCTTTTTACCCATGCATGTACTGATGGATACTTCTCTGTTTCCAGATCTTGGCTATTATAAATAATGTTGCAATGAAAATAGGCATGCATATATTCTTCTGAACTAGTGTTTTGTAGTTCTTCAGAAAAATCCCCAGAAATGGAATCACTGGCTTGTGTGTGTGTGTGTGTGTGTGTGTGTGTGTGTGTGTGTTTAATGGTAACTGGAATTATTGTAGTTGATAAATAATTACTAGTTCAAAGTGCTTCCTTAGTTTTAAAAGCCACATTTACTAATTCCTCAAAGCCTATTTTGCTGAACCAAAGTGAAAGTTTAAATTGTTATTCAACAAAACAATTCAGGATTCCAAGTCTTCTTTTAGCAATAGCAGTTTAAGTGGGGAAAAAGAAGATTCTAATTTTGCTTTTCTTTTGACTATGTAGATAAATTAAGACTGTTATAAAGAAGATATGCTGAAGTGAGAACAAAGTATACTTTCTTTTCCAAGTTGTTACTGTTATAACACAATCAGTGTGAGGAAAGAAAACCTCATAGCCATTAAATACACATCAACTGTTTTAAATAGTGAGGAGCTGATGGGGACTGAATAGGCTTTTTTCTGAAATTTAGAATTTTCCAATATAAACAGTTTAACTTCATTGCATTCTAATCTTTTGAGAAGAGTATCTAAATTTATGAGCTGTATCTGGCATACATAATTTAAACTGTTAAATTTAAATTTTGGATTCAAAAAGATCTTTGTTTGGCCCTGGTTGGTGTGTCTCAGTGGACTGAGCACTGGCCTGCAAACCGAAAGGTCACCAGTTCGATCCCTGGTTGGGGCACTTGTCTGGGTTGTGGACCAGGTCCCTGGATGGGGGCATGTGAGAGGCAAGTGAATGATGTTTCTCTCACATATTGATGTTTCTCTCCTTCTCTTCTTCCCTTCCTCACTCTCTAAAAAAATAAATAAATAAAATCTTTTAAAAAGGATCTTTTTTTGGATGTCATTGTAAAATCCTTAGAATCTGAAAAAATGATAGATATTAACTATATACTCATAAATTAACCAGGTTTCTCTGGAAAATGGATCTGACCTAAATAACCAAAGCTGTTCCAGAGTTTTAATATTAGTTTAATCAAAAGTAACAATTTCTAAAACACATGATATTTGATTTCATAATATAATGTAATTTTTCATAATTTAAACTAGAAGGCTTAAATGATATGAGCCACTTTCCCATTATCGCACATTAGTATTTAAAAGGTAATGTGTGCTGACATTGATAATTTTAAAATCTGCACGATCCTTCTGGATTAGAAAAGTCTGAGACTCTGAGCAGAATGGTTAAGAGTGTGGATTTTGAAATCATGAAATTTTGGCCTCTGTCATTTACTGTGTCACCTTAAACAAATTCATATACTATTACTCACACCTTAGTTTTCCATCTGCAAAATGGAAGCAAAGGAGGTGTATATAATAACATCTACCTTATAGGATTTGAAAAGCAAATAAAATGTAAGGTACTCAGCTTGCTGGCTGACTCATTGGAAGTGCTGAAGAAATGCCAGTTATTGCAGACAAAAAACAAAACAAAACAACCCAACTCCTTTTTGTTTATATAAAGCATCAAATTTTCTAAATGCTTTGTGTCATAGCACTCCAATGAATTTTTGAGACAAATGAGAGGAAAGTAGGACATAATGAGATCGCCATTTTAAAAATGATGGAAAAGAGGGGCTTGTCAATGAGGGGCTGGGTTCATTTGTTCAATATTTGTTTAACAAATATTTATTGAGGGTTCACTCCGGGCCAAACTCTGAGAAAGAGACCACAAGATGCATTTTAATGAAAGAACAAAAACAAGAACTGTCCCTCTGTATGTCTGCTATTTTTGCCACCTAGCTTCGAGGTCTCCCTTCTCCTTTTGGTAATTAGCAATATCTTTCCTGGGTAACCTCTCTCCCTCATTGTTTGCAAACTGGTGGTACAGAAGGACATGGCGTAGCTCAAAGCAAGCTATCTCACTTGCCTTGGTTTCAGAAACTCGTGGGGAAAAACACAAGGCTAAAAATAATTGCAGCTTATTAACGTTGATGACACTATTAGCTCATGTAAAGGCACTCAGAGCTGCTCTATCTTGACTATCTGATGCTACTAAGTAAATGGCATTCCATAATGAATTTTCTTTTTGCTTAGGTTAACCAATGTCAGATTATATTGCTTTCATCCAGAAAAAACTTAACTGATAGAATGTTTAAAAGTTTGACAGTTCATTCCCAGAAGTCTTGGAATCCATATTCTAGGAAAATATTGTTATGAAATAGATAATGTGGCAGACAAAAGATTGTTCTATGTTAGTGTTACTTTGTACCTAGGAGGAAAGAAAGTATTAATGTGTTAATGTTCCTTTTACAGCTGAAGCAAAACAAAGTAATGGCAATATTTTCCTTAGGCTAATCTTCTCCCTTGGTTCTTTACTCCCATTCCTGCTCCATTTCTCTTTTCTAATCTATAACCATCCAAGCTCTGCCTCACGTCTTTCCCTTATATATTAGTCAGCTTTCGCTACATAACAAATTTCAAAATTTGGTGGCTTCACACCAAGTATTTATTTATTTTTCACTCAAGGGTCTGTTGGTGAACTGGTCTTGGCTTCAATCTGTGTGTTGGGTACAAATCTGCTCTATGTGTTTCCTTGTTCTTCTTGGATGGAGTATGTTACTTTCCTGGTAGATGACAGAAATTCAAATTCCAAGCCAAAATCCTGAGAGCAAGCCTAAAACTTCTTGTGTTCCGTCTGCAACCATCTATTGGCTGAAGTAATTCTTATGGCTAATGCCAGTATCAATGGAGGTGAGGACATATTCTGTTTATTTGGTAGATGATATGGTAAAGTCATGCATAATTTTGTAACAAGGTGGGAGACGATAATCTAGCCTATCACATCTCCACCTGTTCTCCTAGAGCCCTGGAGCACATTCATTCTATTTATGGCATGCCTTCAGAATCTTAGGTGAGTTAAGTAAGGTAGAGCAGAAGAAAAGCAGGATCCTAGATAATGGAAACCTATTTAATCTTAGATCTTGTAAATAAAATACCGTTAGTTGATGTTTAAAAAAATCTTATAAAATTCCAGTGAGTTTTATATGTAACAAATCTGAAATTTAGAAAAGTTAAATTTTCACAAATGTAAATAAAGATTAATTGGTCTATAGCCATTGCAACACATAGTCAACAGAACTGGTTTTAAACCAGTGGGTGTCCTTTTATAAGCCAACCAATCAAGGCCAGCTTTTTGTTTCTGTAAATCAGCCAATCAACACTTACTCTAATAAACAGTTTTCTGAGTTTCAACCAATCAAGAACCGTCTTATCTCCCAGTAATGAGGCTTCTGCACACCTCTAAAAGTCTCCAAGAACTACATGCTTTCCCAAAATCCTATGGAAGATCAGCAGAGCCTGTGCCTGAGCAACATCACAAGTGAAACATTTAACTTTGTCTTTTATTTCAGATAATGAATGATGGTCTCATTAACATTTGACTATCAAAGCAACAGACAAGTTCCATCTGATTTCAGAGCCTATAAACTCTTACCCAACACATTGTCCTGCCTTTCTTCCTTTCACAATAGTTATTGCCCAGGTATTCTTCTCTGTAGAAGTTTAGCCTCTGGGAAAATTCAACTCTTGGATTGTTATTTAACTTTGCATATCTTATCTATTCAGCTAACTTGTAAGATCAGTTGAGTCTTACACAATTGCACATTCCCAGTGATGACTAATTTATCCATTGTTTGTTTATTAATTTAAAAGATATTCAAAGAAGTACTAAATATTGCCAGGCACCGTAGTGATGAAATTAAGAACTTTTTAGCTCTCAAGGGCTGGAAGCTTAACTGCAATGTGAAATGTGCTACCACGTACACCGAGTATGGTGGGACTGGAGAGGAAAGAGTACCTATGCTTGTCTTTGCCATTGTGGGCACTCAATAATAAACCACCGAGAGACACACCTGTGTGTTAGTTCTCTGGAGCAATAATTTTAGAGCAGAGGAAAAGTGTCCTCGAATAAGCTAAAACTCTTCAAATGTCAAACACTGAATCAGGAATTGCATTAACTCAAATCTGAGTTATATGGGAAGAGGTCCCATTATAAAGTTTCTATTTCTATTGTTCTAAAAGTTTAGTTTTTATTTTTTTAATCACGTACAGTTATAGTTTTCTAATACAGAATATTATATCATTTAGAGGAATGATGAAAAAGATTGATAAAATATAGAAACAATACTTTCATCATGTTTAGTGAAACAGGAGCTGGCTTAATGAGGAGGCAGAAATTTACAGTGATCTTCAATTGACATTTGTACTGTTTCTTTATCTCTGGTGCAAGCTTTTTTCTGGATTATTTCTCACTCCTTTTCCTTGGCACTTTATAAAACTTAAAATATTGATGTAATCACTGAAATTAAAGTTTTTTTTTCCACACACAAAATAATCTCTAGTTTATACAGAAGATGTCTCCTCTAGACACAGAAGCAATGTTTTCATTTGGGCTTGATTAATGAGCGGACACTGGCTTAGATTTCAGTACTCTTCTTGCATTCCCCAAACAACTATGACCTTTTCGGATAAATTTCCTGGTTGAGCCAAGAACTCTGGGTGACTGCATGATGGTCAGGACTGCTGCCTGGAGAGCTGGATTCTCTTGTGTCTGCTAGCGCTTCATTGATTTGATGTGAGGTGATGTGTGATATCTACCGAGTTACAATGATCTGCCACCTTGGTTAACCAAAGAGACAGTAAGCGCATTTAGAAAGGTTTAAAACATCATTTGAAAAGTGAGTTCCAATCGCAATTACTGCTTCCTTTTATTTCCTTTCTTCCTCAAGGAACCCGTTATTTCACAGCCCATTCTTGCCCCTCTCTCCACACCAACACCTTTTGGAGTTCCTAAGTAGACATTTACTTTTATGTTTTGAATATGTATTTCTTTCTTTTCTCTAGGATATAACTATTGACAAGCCCGGCACCAGAAGCTAACTGATCACTGGGATCAGATAAAATTACTCTTACACTATTGAATAGAACACACTGGCTATTACCCTTGCCATAATGGAGTTTACACTGGTGGGGAAAGGCAAATAACAAATAAACCAATAAAATTTGTACTGTGACAGATGGTGATAATAGCTATATATAGAAAAAAACATAGAAGAGTAGAGTGGTGTTATTTCAATGAAGTCCTTCTTAAGCAAGGGACTATGAGGAGAATTCTGGGGAGAGTAACAGCCAACGGAGAGTACAGTTGAGCTTGACCTGTTTGAGGAACAGCAAGAAGGTCAGTGTGCTGAGACCACTAATCCAAAGAGCAAAGCCATAGGATGAGGATCAAGAGAAACCAGATGACCCCTGATGTCTGCCCTACCAGTTGCTACCTTTACAGCAATCTCAGTGCCTCTTTCTAAGGGGTCCATTAACCCATGCATCCTTCTATCCCTCCGTCTGTCCATCCAACCATCCATCCATCCATCCATCCATCCATCTGTTCATCTTTCATAGTACCTTCCTTTCCGCCAAGGAAAAAATGTGGTGGTAAGGGAGAAGAAGGAAAGTGAAGGGAAAAAAAAATATTTCGAAAGCCATACAGAGTAGGAAGAAAGTAAGAAAAAACAGGATGATGAAATGGGAGAAACACTGATCCTGAATTCAAAATGCACTTTCTTTTTCAGCTCCATCACTTTCTGGCTATAGGACTAGAGACGTACTCATTGAGGTAACATTGGTTAATAACATTATATAAATTTCAGGTGTAAAACATTATAATGATATCTGTTTATGCAATTGCATGCTCACCATCAAAAAGTCTAGTTTTCTTCCACTACCATATGTTGAACCCCTTTACCCAATTCTCCTTCCCCCCACCCTATTTTCTTCTAGTAACCATCATTCGGTGGTCTATGAGTTTTTTTATGTTAGTTTGTTTGTTACTAAGTGTCATAGATGAATGAATGGGTAAAGAAAATATGATATAGTTGTAATGGAATACTACTCATAAAAAAACATGAAATATAGTAATTTGTGACAACATGATGGATCTTGAGGGTATTATGCTAAGTGAAATAAGTCAGACAGAAAAGGATAAAAATCTTATCATTTCACTCATATGTGGAATATTAAAAAAGTAAACAAACCAAACAAGACAAAAACTCAATGCACATTTTACTGCATGGTTTTGTTCATTATCTTCTTTTATCTTATAATAACTCTGTACATGACTTAACCATAATCTTTTTTCTTGTTCATGTTTAAGTGAGATGGAGTTTTAAAAAATCTTAGAAGAGGAATGTTGGCCAGTAGTTTTTCCAGCTTCACAGTTGTAGAACTTCTTCTTATTAATATTAAATGTTCAAATATATAAATTTATGCTAACTGTGGTCTACCTTCTCTGTTCTCTTTGTTTACTTTTATGTGGATTTTTTCTTTCATTTGAACCTAGTGCCTCCATCCTGCTCGATTTACCTCCTACTCCCAGACGATTCTCCTGGAGGCTGATCATTGTCCTACAAGGGAGCTTTAGTTTTATTTCATATTTTCCTAGGGCATTAAACTGACCTGCCTAGTCTGAATTTTTACTGTCACTTAGCACTTACTACAACTGGGAGCCCATGAAACCAGTACTTATTTTGATGTTGTTCTAAAAATGGCCCACTGAATTTCTAAATAAGACCCCTTAATTTTGGGTCCTTGAGCAATTCAGTTTCTGAGTCCTCCAGGTCTCCCAGCTATCAAAAATCCCTTTCCCTTCTTCCTGCTTCCTCCCGCACAGTTGCCAGTAGCATGTGAGGCTTGCTACAGCTAGCTTGACTTCAATGCCCCAAATTTTAGGGTTTAGAGAGGTACTTTCTGTTTAGTTTTGATGTAGATATTGGCTGAATGTTTTGTTATTCTAGTTTCTTTTTCTCTTTTACTTTTAGGGGAATTTGGAAAGTCAAAAACTATGCTGTCTACAATCTTCCTTTGAATTCCTTCTCACCTCAATTTTCCTTATAATAGTTTTAAAGGCTGGCCTTTCTGTTTATAGTTATTTACTCCATCTGACTTTTATTTTGCTGTAAGATATAAAGATTTAAGTTCTTATTTTCATTTATATAATTCCCCCCCCCCATATAAGCATCTTTTTTTCCCTCTGAATTGTGAGCCATATCTCTCAGAAGTTTTCATAAAACCTTGGTTCTGTTTTGAGCCCTGTGTTCTATAGTTCTATTCTTACACCAAGATTACTCTTAATCGCCACAGTAGTTATGCTTCTTGGGATTTGGTATTGTAAGTCTTCCCCACACATTTTCCCTCCTTTTTTTTTTTTATTGTCACTGTTCAAATTATCTTTGTCTATTCTTTGTCTTTTTCTCATCATATAAATGTTATTATCAGCATGATAATTTTGCTAAAACTATTTTTTCGACTTTGAAAGATATAACTTGTTAAAGCACATTAATTCTTCTTACCTATCACATAGTATATCACCATTTATTCATGGATCTTATATATATTAAACTAGATTACAATAGCTTTTTGACTCTTGTTAGTTTTCAGATTCTCTGTTGAGTCTCTTGTATGCTCTTTGTAGATAATAACATCTTCAAAGAATAATTTGTTTCTTTGCTTTCTAAAGCTTATATATTTTTTTGTCTCATTCTGGCTACAGCTTCCATTTCAAAGTTTAGTAGTGATAGTGTGAAGAGCATTCTTATCTTGCAGCTCTACTAACTTTTACCATAAAATATGACATTTATTTTATATTTTTGGAGATATTTTTTATCAGGTTAAAAATACTTTTCCCCCTAGATTCCTGAGATGTTTTATTATGGGTAAGTACTGAATTTTATTGAAGGACCTTCTTAAACATTTTAGCATTTTTCATCCTCTTGTGCCATCTCTGCTGGGGGTGGGGAAATCTGTTGTCACGCCCCAGGGGAATGCAGCTCCTCCTGAAAGGCCTTGGGGCTTTCCCTTGGCCCATCCCTCACTCTGGACATCATGCTGGTCTCATGACCAGGAATCGAACTGGCAATGTTTTGGTGTGTGGGGTGACACCCAACCAATGGAGCCACACCGGGCAGGGATACATACACAGTTGTTCTAAGGGAGGTTCTCTGAACCAGTGGCCTGAAATTTAAATTGACTACTTCTCAATTTGGAGTTTTGCAATAGTGGAAATATTGGTTTAATGTTAGTATATTCCCAAGCAAAGGCTAGAAATTTTAAGTTACTATAGTCTCAAAGGAGATAATAGTGAGGTGCTAGATCTTTCTCAAAAATCACTTTTTAAATTAAAGTTATTGGGGTGACATTGGTTAATAAGACTTTATAGCGCTCAAATGTACATTTCTATTTAAATATAAACATATAGTCTATAAGAGTGAATGTCAAAAAGAAACAGAATTAAGGATAGTGCCTTTCTTCATGAGGCTATTGTTTCAAATTTATTTAAAATAGGGGCAAGTGGATAAAGAGGTTGTATTAGCCAGGGTTCTCCAGAGTGAGAGAAGCAACAGGATGTGTGTATACAGAGGGGAAGGAAGGTGTGGAGGGAGAAAAAGAAAGAGAGAATGAATGAGAGAGAAAGAGAATTTATTATGAGGAAGAACTCCCTCACATGGTGATAGAGGCAAGAAATCCCACTCCTTGCCATCTGCCATCTGGACACCTAAAAAAACGGGTATTGTAATTCTGTTTAAGGAGTGAGAACCAAGGGAGCTGAAGGCACAAATCCCAGCGCAAGAGTAAGAAAAGGTGAGATGAGATGTTTTACTTCAATCAGACTGGCAGAAGAAAAAGGGATGGATTTTTTCTTTTTCCACCTTTTGTTGTATTCAGGCTCTCAAGAGATTGAATGATGCCTGCTCACATTGGAGAGAGCAATGTACTGAGTCTACCAATTCAATTATTAATCTCATCCAGAAACAGCCTTACAGACGCACCCAGAAATAACATTTAATATGGATACTCTGGGGTGCCCTCAAATTGGCATAAAATTTAACCATCCTAGAGGCCCTTAGGTAAGTAGCTGGAATTTCCAGTTTTCTAATTCTGTTTAACTGGATGCATTAGGAGATATTTGGAAATATATTAGAATGGATAAGAACATGCACTTTAGAGTCACAGATCCTTGGGTTGTAATTCTAGCTCTATCTTGGGCGAATTACACTCCCTCTATAAAACTGATTATGTTCACATTAAAGTAATAGTCTTTATTTCATGAGATTATTGAAATGATTAATTACAATGCCTGACATAAGGGAATTGAATAAATAAACATGAGCTCTCTTTATTACAGAATATTGTTCAAAACTTTAGGTTAGCATTTAATGATTATAAGCTACTTTTTTTTTTTTAGTTTTATCTCTTGGTTCAACTATTTTTTCCTACGCATTTTTTTACTCCAGAAGCACCTACTAAAATTGTCTCTGTTCTCTGAACAAATCTTTTCCTACCTTTCACATTGATTTTATCTACAAGAAGCATTTTTCTCTACTTACATGGATTGATATCTCTAATTTATAAAATACTGTTTTTTAAAACTATTTATGTTCTTTGCTAAGACATGGTACAAAGACTCTCACATCTTGGTGCCTGACTGGTATTAGGATTATTTTCACTGCTCCTATTATTGCCAAATACGAGACTTATTTTTATTTTATTTTATTAGGTATTTTGTCTCTAGACTAGTTAAATAATTTTAAAAATTATAATTCTCTAAATTGAAGAAATACACATTGCTATATAAAATTAGTTTTGCCTGCAGAGTTTATGAAATAAAGGTAATGGCCTCTTCAATTTCAATTATAACCAGGAGATATGGGTGAGAGGAGTAAAATCCCTCAGTGAAAATGAAAATGAATCTTCAATGATGTTAATAGAACCAAGTCCCCTAGAAGTATTGTGGTGGGCAGTTAGACAGGCATGAGCAGAGCAAGGACGATGGGCCAGGTACAGAGGGCCACCAGGGCAGAGAGCACCAGGTATCCACCAGCTGGGAAAACAGGGACCTTGCCCTGAGGGTGACTTTTCCTCCCTAGCATATTGCTGGTCATGCAGTTTAGACCCCTCTGACCTTCCATATGCCTGGCCATGTCATTGGGAAGTTCCCCTGACCTTTCCTCACCTGGTATGTTGCAACTTATGTGGTTTTAGATGCCTTTGGAGGAGAAACAAGGGCCAGAGAATAGCTTCATATGACTCCCATACAAGCCCTTGCAAAGTAAGTCCTGTAAGCATCACAGCCTCAGTCGTGTTTCAACTCCAGGCCTAGAAAAGCAGCAGAACCTGAGAACAAAACCAGACAAAGCCATGGCTGACATCAGGACCAGCTGTGGAGACTAACGATGCCCAAAGGACATAAACCCCGCCCTTAAAATCCCTCTCTCCCTCTCTCTCTCACACATGCACACATGCACACACAGGCCAGTGCCTTTCCTCACCCTCTTCCCCCAGGCACCTTTTTCTTGCTAATAACCTCTTCTTTCCTGAGCGCATTTCTTGTATGACTCACTCCTTCTTCTATGGCTTTCTAAATAAACTTTTTCCTTATGGTTTGGGTCTTGACTCTGAATTCTTTCTTAGCCAGAACTCAAGTACTGAGGTTGCTAAATTGAGGTCCATTCACTGATAACATTCCAGTGGTGTTTCACTACCAACAGTATTACCTGTTTTAGGATTGATTAAAAATGTAATATGATTTCATCAAGAAGTATATTTGTATTTACACATTTTCCAAGTGAAGATTGAATATTGTTTTAAATGAAATAAATAAAGTTAATCAAATATGTAGTCTTTGTAAATTGTTTCAACAGAGATGAGGTCTCACATTTTGATAGAATTGTGTCTTTCCAGGGTTGGTTATATTGTATTCATCCCTATTCTGGTTAATTATATTTGGTTCTAAGGCACATAAAATCACTCAAGTAAGATTAAGCAAAAATACAAGGGCAACGAATGCCAGTAGAATTTTTGTTTTATGCTTTTTATGGTCAGTCAGAAAATATAAAAAGTTTTCTTCATCTTTTATAAGAATCAAAGTTTGGTTACATTAACTTTCCTTACTTTTTTATCTTTAATTTTACTTATTTCTAATCTTGATTATTAATTTTCTTTTGCTTGACTTAGGTTTATTTTTACTCTTCTTTTTCTGGTTTCATAGATGAAAGCATATATTATTGAATTCAGACTCTTGTTTTTAATATAAGAATATAATACTATAAACTTCTACCAAGAACTGCTTTAGTTACAACCCACAACTGTAATTATTGATTTTTAAAATTTTCATTCATTTCAAAATATTCTTTAGTTTCCTTTGTGACTTCTTCTATAATGTGTGGCCTATTTAGATGAATGCTGTTCAATTTCCAAGAATTTGGGAGATTTCCTGATATCTTTCTGTTATTTATTTTTAGTTTAATTCTATTATGATCAGAAAATATATTTTGTACAATTTAAATTCTTCAAAATTTATTGAGATTTTATTTATTCCTCCGATATGGTCTACCATGGTGAATATTCTATGTGTACTTGAAAAGAATGTATATTCTGTTGCTTTTGCATGGTAAATTCTATGAATGGTAGTTAAGTATGCTTAATTTTTAGTGTTATTCAGATGTTCCATAGATGTTCTGATTTTTTTCATCTTCCTATTTTATCAGTTATTTAAAGAGAACTACTGATGTTTTCAGCTATAAACATCAATTTCTCTATTTCTTATTTCATTCTATCAGTCTTTGAGTCACATAGTTTGAAACTCTATTTTTAGGTACATAAATATAGAATTAATGACTTTTTGGTGAACTGAGCACTTTATCATTGTTATACTTCCCTTTACCCTTAGTAATATTCTTTCCTCTGGTTTGTACATTGACATTAATATAGTTACTCTTGCTTTCTTTTGGTTCATGTGTGAATGCTATATTTTTAATATGTTTTATCTTGTAACCTAAATATATTTAACACTGGGTTCCTTTGTATACAGCCGGTTTATTTTTATTTTTAATACAATCGTACAATGTCTGGTTTTAGTTTTTGTGTTTAGAATATATGTATAGAAAGTATTGTTATGGTGTCATTAGGATCTACTATGCTGCTAGATTTTCATCTATTTTTGTTTTTTTCTGTTTGGCTTATATTTGAGTTCCATGTTTTTAAAGATTATTTAAAATTTTTCTTCAATATTGATTTATTTACCTTCTTATTTTAATTTATTGTAATGATTACTTTTAGGTTTATTATATAGGGGTGTGCAAAATAAGTTCACAGTTGTTTGTAAGGAAAATAATACAATAATTAATAAATAATAACACAATAATAAACTGTTCATGTACTTACAACTATAAACCTACTTTTGCCCATCCCCAAATACATGAGGTCTATTCAGAAAAAGTCCAGCCATTGTTAATATAATGAGAACAGTTTGTGTGACATCGATGTAACCTGGCAGCCAGAGAGAGGACTGAAATGCACATGTATGAACAATAATGACTTCATTGTACTAGTCAATGGGGGCAGTAGATGCCATTGAGTGAACATGCATACTGTGTGACTGTCATATTCAAAATGACTGAATGAGTAGAGCAATGAATCTGTATCAAATTTTGCATTAAGCTTGAATATTACTTTGCAGAAACTATTCAGATCATTCAGAAATCTGCAGCTATGGGCAACGGGTGATTGGTAACTTCATCACAAAAACACTGCTGCTCATGAATCCATCTGGTACAGAGATTTTTTTTGTGAAATATCAAATCACACAGGTAACTCATTTCTCCCTACTACTGCTCAGATTTGGTGCTCTGTTGACGTCTGGCTTTTCCCAAAACTAAAGTTGTCTTTGAAAGGGGAGAGATTTCAGACCATTGATGAGATTCAGGAAAATACGACAAGGCAGATGATGGCAATACAGAGAACTGTATGAGGTCTCATGGTGCCTACTTCAAAGGGGACAGAGGTGTCATTGTCCTTTGTACAATGTTTCTTGAATGGTGTATCTTCTTCAAAAAATATCCCTATTTTTCATATTACATGGCTGGATACCTTCTGGACAGACTTCGTATCTTTAGTCACAGTCTACCTTCAAGTAAATACTATTCCTCTTTATACTCAGTATAAGAACACATAACAGTATACTCACAATATTTGCTGTCCACCTTTTGTGCTATTGTCATATCTATTTTAATTTTATATATGTTATAAGCCTACAACACACTGCGTATTTGTTTTTTGTTTGTTTTTTTACTTTAGAGAGTCAATAATTTTAGAGAGATTGAAAACATGTCTTTTTAAGTTGATCTTTATTTTGACCATTTCCTGGGTTCCTTATTTATTTGTATAGATCAAAGTCTGTCTGGTGTCATAATTATTTTTCTTAAGAAATTTCATTTCACATTTCTCATAGTTTATATCTGCCATTAATGAATTCTCTTTGTTTTTGTTTGTTAGAAAACCTGTTTATTTTTTCATCATTTTTGAATGATAGTGTCATGAGATATATGGTTGACAGTTTGTTTTCTTTTAGCACTTTAAAAATGTCAAACTATTTTCATATGGCAAGCAAAGTTTCTATCAAGATATTTGGTGCATTTCTTATCTTTGTTTTTTTCTATGTAATGTGGCCTTTTCTCTGGATAATTTTAATATTTACTCAATATCTTTTGTGCTCAGCATTTTGAGTATCATATGTTAGGTGTGTTAATTTTATTTTATTAATTTTTAAAATCCTTTTTGGGCTTTTCATGAGCTTCCAGAACATGTGGTTTTATATCTTTAATCTTTTTGAAGAATTTTCAGCCATTTTATCTTCAAGTATTTCTTCAATGCTTTTCTCTCTCTCTTTCTCTGTCTCCTGCTGGAATTACCACTACACATATGTTAGGCTCTGTGATAGTGTTCCAGAACTTCTTAGATGCTCTGTTCTGCTTTCTCTTTCTATCTCTTTCTCTGTGTATTTCTGTGTGTGTGTGTGTGTGTGTGTGTGTGTGTGTGTGTTAGTTTGAGTGATATCTAGTGATATCCTTGGTTTTGTTAAGTCTATTGATAAGCCAATTGAAGGCATTCTTAATCTCTGTAACTGTCATATTTTTCCCATAGCATTTCTACTTGATTTTTTTATTATCCTTTATATTTCCTCTCTACTCATGCTGAAATTTCTTATTCATGCATGTTGCCCACTCTTCCCATTAGATAACATATTAATCATAGTTATTTTAAATTCCCTCTCTAATAGATATGTTATATAGGTTATCGCTGAGTCTCATTCTATTGATTTAACTTAACAATTGATTATTTTTCTTAGCCTTTTGTGCTTCTCAAAATTTCTTATTGATTATTGAACATAATGCGTAGAGGAGCAGAGACTGAGGTTACTAGTATTCATGACTGGCAATGGGCACACTCTTCCTACTGCCAGGGCCATTTGTGTGGGATATTGAGTCTGTATAGTCAGTATATTAATTAAGTTTGTGTTTTATTATTGCCATGGTTCTGTGCAGTAAACCAACAGCTTTGAAGTTCTTTACCATGACCTTGTTCTTATCATGGGGGTGGTTTTTCAGAGCCTTTATCTCAACTTTCCTGCTTTACTGTAAGTTTTAGTGCTTCCCTCATTTCTGTCCATTCTCTTGTCCCTCCTCTAGTAGCCAGCTGCTATTGATTGTTTTTTTGGTGGTAGCCTGGTGAGGGAGTACAGGGGAGTTCTCTGTTGTCCTGGTTAAATCTCTATCTTAGGTAGTTTCCAGATTATGTTTGGAAGTTAAATGTCTTGTTTCCAACATTCAAGTGAGAGAAAGAGGCCAGAAGTTCAGCATCCAGTTTATATCTATTTGCTCATTTCTTCTGTTCTTGTTATGATATTCTAATTCAAAGATCATCCCCCCCAACACAAAAAATTCCTCCAGGATTCTGTGAGAGTGAAATACAGTCGCTTAGATGATCAGAGTCAAGAAACAGAAAGGATCTACCTTCTCCAAGCCAATTTTCAAAAATCCTCTCATTTTAGGTGTTTTCTCTCCACTTTCCTGTGCCAACAGTTTATAAAACCTGGGGGACATTTTGAATTGTAAATCAGGTTATTTTGTAGTGTTTCTCATGTTTTCCTTTTCAGATATGGTGTCAGCTTCCATACATTTGTTATTGTAGGCTTGTCTCCCATTTTCTCTGATTTTGTGTGTTTATATCTTAAACCTAAGCATGCTA
The DNA here is from genome assembly GCF_021234165.1 of Pteronotus mesoamericanus. Lineage (NCBI taxonomy): Eukaryota > Metazoa > Chordata > Mammalia > Chiroptera > Mormoopidae > Pteronotus > Pteronotus mesoamericanus. The sequence goes on from NW_026555006.1 coordinate 18,907,853, forward strand.
TTGTTATTTTAGTGGATTTTGGAGAGGGAGCCAAAGGAAATAGTTGTGTTTAAACTACCATATTTATAAAGAAGTCCTGTGACTGGCGATCTTAAAGTGATTCATCATTTTCATTTCTTATCAAGTTCCCCTATATGTAAATAAACTTTAGGGAGAGCCCAGATAACCCCATTAACATGGCCAGAAAGAGATGAAATGATGAAATTGTCTAAGATATGCAACTTATTTTGTAGCTTTGGGATACATGTGTTTTTCATGCTTTATTTTCTTATTAAGATTTTATGTACCTTGATGGGAAAGTTTATGTCTCATATATTTTTACAATACTTCTAACATCTTGTCTATTTCCTTAATTTCCATTTAAACTTTTAAAAATGTATTAAGCTAGGCTAAAATTCTAGTCATAAAATCCTATAAGTTTTATAGAGAAATTGTGCTACACAGAGATTATTTTTTGTTTTGCACTTACTTGAGGTTTATTTTTTTTCTATAAAAATGCCATCTGTTTATGAAAATCAGAAGGATCTATTTTTAGCAGGCTCTTAAACCTGAATGCATATAAAAAACATACTTTTAAATGTTATTTTAGAGTGAAGTTATACACTTTTGATAACAAAAAAACTGTCTCCTCTATTCTGTTTTCTCATAACGGTGTCAAAAAGTAATATTAAGAAGCTGCAGAGCTTTCTAATTAGAATTTTCAAAGTGGGCTTAGCCACACAGGGTCCAGATCACTTTTTTTATCTCATATTTATTTAGTGAGCTATTAAATACTCTAGATGACTTTAAAGAGCAAAAGTTCCTGTATGACCCAAGTGGTTGCTTAGTGCTACATACCTGTTGCCATCACAACAAGAACTCTAAATGTACAGGCTTATTCTCATTACTTTTCAGGGAACACCCTGAAAGTTAGACTGAAAACTTTTAAGGAGCTTAATTTCATGATTCTGAGGCTCAAAATCAAGATACTCTTGCTGTTGAATAAGTTTGTTTTGCTCTTATTTTATTACTGAGATTTTGACATGAGGCTACAGTCTAGGTCTTGGTAACTTCCCCAGAAACTGCATGATCAGTATCTTACTTCTCTCTACCTCCATTACTCTTTATTGCCCTAAGCTATGAAAAACGGTATTTATGACCCTGAACCATAATGGGTTCCTTACACCCTGCTACTATATTTTCTTGATATCAGCTGCTTTCCTGAAATCTGGGGATTCTGAGTTTTGCTTCACATTTTCCTTTCACTTTACTCTGACCATGAATAAGACATTCACTTGCAATTTATGACCCTATCCATGCTAACTACTGTTTCTTTGCTGCTATCTTATTTTTGAATTCTCTGTTCATCTTGCAGCAAGATCTGTCCCCCAGTTTAATGGTTGTGATTCATTCCATGTCATGAATTCTGTAATCATGTCTAGCCACTCCATGAGACAAAGCAATTGTTACTCTTTAGGGACTTTTAATCAGGTTGAGTAAACAGATTATATGCATTAAAAAGTATGAATAACAAGATGAACTGGAATATTGTCATACCTTATCTAGAATTTCCAAAAATGTTTTGCACAAAAACAGAATCATCTAATAATGCATTTCTCAGAATACACCCCTGTCATTACATGATGCATGACTGTATTTGTGTCCAAAAATATATTGACAACACTAATCTAAAGACCTAGTTTATTTCTTTGTCAATTTATGTCATCAAATTAGTGAAGTTTTCAGCCATTGTTTCTTCAAATATTTTTTTCTGCCACTTTCTCTTTTCCTCCTGGAACCTGCTTAATGGGTATGTTGGTCTGTTTGATGGCATCCTATGTGTCCATTAAGCTCTGTTTACTTTTTCTTATTCTTTTTTTCTTACTGCTCCCAAGACGTAATAATTTCACTTGTCTAAATTCAAGTTTTGTGATGCTTTCTTCTGCCTGTTCATTACGCTTTTAAACCTCTCCACTAGACTTTTCATTTTCAGTTATTGTACTTTTCATCTCTAACATTTCAGTCTGGTTCCTTTTCATAATTTACGTCTTCACGATATTCTCATTTTATTCATATATCACTTTCTTACTTTCCTTTAGTTACTTCTCCGTGTTTTTCTTTAGCTCTTTGAGCATATTTAAGACAGTTATTTTAAAGTCTTTTCTAGTAATGTTGACATCTGATCTGGGCTTCCTGAGAATGATTTCTGTCAATAAATTATTTGCCTCTGAGTGAGTCCTACTTTCTTGTTTCTTTTATGTTTCATATTTTTTGTTAAAAGGTGACATTTGAATATTGTAATGTAGTTACTCTGGAAGTCAGATTCTCCCCATTCTCAGAGTTTGTTTGCTTTTTTTTTTTGATTGTTGAAAGCTAGAGCAGTCCATTTGTTCAGTGAATTTTTCAAACTGTTTTGTAAAGATTATATTCCTCCCTGTTGGTAAGTAAAGTCTCTGTTCCTTTAGTCTGTGTCCTAATCTTTTGACAGAGATGTCCTTGAATGCTAAGAAATAAAAGACAAAGCAACAAGAAAACCACTCTTCTAGCTTATGCAGGCTGAGTCTGTGCTGGGGCACCCCAGTAACTAGGCAGGCTTTCAGTGAGCCTAGGGATTAGTCCAGACTGATAGCTTGGAGTCTTTTCTGAGCATGTGTCTCACCCTGAGAAAGTACATGACTTTTAAAATTTTCCATTTTTTTATTTTATTAAATTTATTGAGGTGACATTGGTTAATAGGGTCATATAGATTTCAAGTGTACATTTCTATGCTATATGGTCTACGTATTGCACTGTCTATATATTGCCCACCACCAAAAGTCAAATCATCTTCTGTCGCCATATATTTGGTCCTCTTTACCCTTTACTACTCTGACTCCCTTCCTCTGGTAACTACCATACTGTTGTCTGTCTATGAGTTTTAGTTTTATAATTCACCTATGTGTGAAAATGTATGGTTCTTTACTTTTTCTGACTGACTTATTTTTGCTTAGTATAATATTCTCAAGGTCCATTCATGTTGTTGCAAATGGCAGTATTTCATATTTTCTTATGGCTGATTAGGATTCCATAGTATATATGTATCATATCTTCTTTATCCAATCCTCTTTTGTGGGACACTTTGGTTGTCTCCATGTCTTGGCCATGAAAAATGGTGCAGTGAACATTGGGGCACATATATCATTGTGAATACATGCTTTTGAGTTTTTCAGGTAGGTACCCAGAAGGGAGATTGCTGAGTCATATGGTAACTCTATTTTTAGTTTTTTGAGGAGTCTCCATACTGTGTTCCATAGTGGCTGTACCAGTTTACATTCCCACCAGCAGTGAATGAAGATTCCTTTTCTCAACAACCTCTCCAACACTTGTTACTATCTGTCTTGTTGGTAATAGCCATTCTAACAGGTGTGAGGTGGTATCTCATTGTAGTTTTGGTTTGCATTTCCCCAGTAGCTAGTGAAGTTGAACATCTTTTCATATATCTGATAACCTAAACACTTCTTCTCAATATCCTAATTTCTCACTAAATTTCCCCTAGCTATACCTCCTGGGCTTTAGGCGACAATTGTATATCTGTACTGTATTCTTTTGTGCTAGGTGTCTGCACATTGTTAGTTTTCCCTGCAGCATTTTCAAGGGATGACCTCTGCTTTTGAAGACTGAGTTCTGAAATAGGCAAAACAGAAATGGGTGCTTTGTGTCAGTCTTTCACATAGCCCTCAGACATGTGAAACAAAATCTACACAATAATTTACAAGAAAGGTCTGCTCTACTCTCAGTCAGAAACCAAGGTCCTATCCTGGGAATACAAGCTGCCACCACTTCAAGCCTGCTGTCACAGTGGGCAGGAGTTGGAGCAAGGGCAAGTAACAATGCTGCAAGCTTTCCTACTCTTTTACAGTTGACTTTTTATTGGTTCAGCATTTGCTGGTTTGCTATAAAACTTTGACTGTTTTCTAGAATTATGACAAATTTGCTTTTGATGGCTTCTGCTTACCTTTTGATGGTTTTAAGGATATTAGGGCTTGGAGCTGCCTACTTCACCATTTCTTTAGAATATTAATCCCAAATAAGTATATCTAACGAAAGACATTACTGAACAGCTTCTCCCATATCTCAAAAATCTTTATTGTAAAAGAAGAGAATAAAGACAATGTATTTTAGTTATAAGGACTGGCCATAGCATAAATCATGATACATACTTATGAATAATTGGGTAGCAGTGAGGAGGCCAATTAGGTTGAACTGAAGGGTTGTATACTGAAGTATTGCAGGGGTGAGTGTTGGAATGCTGTAGACTGGAAGCCTTGTTACAAGTATGGTTACATGATAGAGGCTTACCAAACTTGTGTATTATAAAAAGAATCTGGAAATATGGCACAGGATAGAAATTAGTATAGAGAAAGTAGAGGCGAGTCATTGCGATGTTCCATTCTGTCTAATGCTTTTCATAAGAGTCATGTGGTGAGAGAAAATCTCAATGTTACAGAAACATTCCCAGCAGAAGTAGCACATGCCTGCAGTGTTGACTGTGGAATTTAGGTATGAAATATTAAAGATGTTAAAGGAAGGTGGATGACTCTTTTTCTGAAGTGAATTATTTATTTAATCCCCCAAACATATGGAAACTTAATTCCATTTGCTGTTGTTGTTTTATTTATATTAAATGACTTGAAGAATCGAGTAAGGCATCTTATACAACTAGCCCCTTTTTTCAACAAATCCTGTTGAATCAAAGGTTGTCAGACATAGTCATTATAAATGACAATGTGAGCTGTACTGTGAAGACACTGACTCATTTATTTCATTCATTGGCAGATCTTCAAAAGGGAAGAGAGAAATAAAGAAGTATGAAGGTTTGTTCATGTTTTTTCCTCTTATGCAATCTAGTTCTCTCTCAGTCTGTTTTTGGTTACTGTCAGATTGATTCCAGAGAGGCAGCATACAGTTAGATTTATCACATTTAGAAAAAACCTTTGTTGGATTTTGTAGCCTTGAAAAAAACTATATTTTGTTTTGAGCTTTTGATTTCAGATCAGTTAAACCCATGAAGGATGAGTTGGAAATACAGAAAACATGTCCAGAAGTAATTTTGATGGGGTTACTAAACTTTCCATTTTTGCTACAGAGAAGATAAAAATGATGCATTCCTAATTTAATAAAAGTGTAAGGGAACTGAGATATCTGTTGAAGAAAGACAAGCATTTCCATTTAAGTTGGCCACTTTAGAATGTTCAGATGAAAACCAATACATTTCAATTCTGGACTCTGTCATGGTTGAGACTTCTCAGTTGTCTCTAAAATAGAGTGATTATTTTGTTTTTATAGAGGGATGATGCACTGGTTTAATAAAAGCTGGATACAGAAGACATCAATAACAAAATGATAGTAAACTTGGTACCTCCTTTAGTCACTTAGAGATAGTGTATGTCACATATTTGGAACATGCTCAATGTCAGGCATTTTGATAGGTGCATATAAACAATGTTCCTATTTTAATCTCACAACATATCTGCAAGTATTATTATTACTAATTTTATACAAGAAGAAATGTTCCCATATCGTATAGTAAGGAATCTGAATCTGTGTTTATACTTTTCTAAAATCTTTTCTACTAACAAGAAGTGACAGGACATGATGTGTGAGAGCATAGTCTCTATCAGCTGCCAGCTTTAGGTCTTGAGAAAGAGTTTCCTTTACTTGAGGTAAACAGAACTGTGGTTCTCAGCAGAATATTTAGGCTCAGAGTAAAGCCCAAGGTTACTGCTGTAAGCTTCCCAGATCCTATGGGAAATCTGAGTGAGAGGACTTGGGAAATGTTCCCAGCTGACTCCATATTTCCATACATGTCAGGAAACAGTCAGTACCTGACAAAATGTGGGTTAAAAATAAATGCTAATGGTGATGGTAGAGCTGAAGTTCCACTAACAAAGCCATACAGAGGAGATGTTGACGTCTTTGAATTTGTAAGCTAAGCCCACGATTTTTTGTTCTTTCAGCTGCCTGAGAACCCCAAAGAAATTTTAGCTGAGGAGATACTTATTTATAAATTGATGTTTGATCTTTATTTCCCTTCTTTTTTTATTTCCTTCCTGTTAGGACTTTTGTGAGATTCAAAGCCAGAACCATTTGGATAAGACTACCATGCACTGGGATGGTCTTAAAAGGGAAACTTCTGGGACTTTAGTGAAGGGGAGGTTTATTTAAGACAATTACTAATTTATTTTAATTAATCATAGTAATTTCTTTCAAGTAATATCAAGTTACTTGAAAGAGAAGACTTTCCCACAGATTATGAAGAAAATGGAACAGATTTATTAGGAGCTGGTGGTCCCCATCAATGATATTTATGATAAAATGAACCCTGACATAGAAAAAGGTTATGAAAATATTTGTTTGGAATCAGAGTGTAAGCAAAAGGAATAAAGCTAAATTATAGCATATCAGTTTTATAAAGCAGTTTAGATTTAGCAGAATACAGAAAAGCAAGAAAATGTGCCACACTTAGGTCAAATTAAGGATGTTGAGTTATGTTACTAATGCATGCCACTTTAATTTTAACCTTATGTACCAAAATAGATTTTATTTTTTTAAAAATTATTGTTGTTCAACTACAGTTGTCCCCATTTTCCCTCATTACTCTCCCCTTTCCAACCTATCCTACTTCCCACATTCAATCCTCCCTCCACACCTGTTGTCTTTGTCCTTGGGTCCTGTGTACGTGTTCCTTGACTTGACCCTTCCCCTTATTTCCCCTGTTATCATCTTCCCTCTTCCCCTCTGGTTACTGTCAGTTTGTTATTTCCATGTTTCTAGTTCTGTTTTGAGCACTTGCTTGTTTTGTTCATTAGGTTCCACTTATAGGTGAGATTATATGGTATTCGTCTTTCACTGCCTGGCTTATTTCACTTAGCATAATGCTCTCCAGTTCCATCCATGCTGCGGCGAAAGGTAAAAGTTCCTTCTTTTTTCTGCTGCATAGTACTCCATTGTGTAAATGTATCAGTTTTTTGATTCACTCATTTACTGATGGGCACTTAAGCTGTTTCCAGCACTTAAAAAATATTTGTATATATGTATAGTTTATTAAGTACAGTCAATCCCATTGTTTTGGCTGCAATAAAACATTTTGAAGTAAATGGAATCTTGAAAATCTTGAAAGTGTATATATATATATATATGTATATATATGAAATAAAATTTTGAAGTAAATAGAATCTTGAAAGTAAAAATTGTATATCTATCTATCTATCTATCTTAGTGTGTGTGTGTGTGTGTGTATGCATATATATATGTTGAATAAGCCTTATTTTCCCCATGGATCTGAAATATCAATTTAATCATATATTACATTGTTAGTCAGATGTATATGTTAGTTTCTAGAATGCTCATTATATTTCATTGATCTACTTGATTATTTCTGTGCTGGTGTCATGTTGTTTTAATTGCTGAGACTTTATAATGGTTTTAAGTTTTTTAATATTTTATAATTGACTTTGACATTTAAAAAAATAAATAAAACCAATCTGCATTTTAAAAAGGAAGAAGAAATAAAGAAAGAAAGGAAGGAAGGAAGGAAGGAAGGAAGGAAGGAAGAAAGGAAGGAAGGAAGGAGATGGAACTCCTACCTTTTGCGATAACATAGATGGAACTGGAAAATATTATGCTAAAGGAAATAAGCCTGTTGGTGAAAGACAAATACCATATGATCTCACCTATAAGTGGAGTCTGTTCAGCAAAATAGACTAATGAACTAAATAAACCACAGGCATGGAAACATGGAGCAGACTGAAAGTGACCAGAAAGGATGGGGAAAGAGGACAATGGTGGAAAGAAGGGGAAGGGACTAGCCAAAGAACATGTATGAATGACCCATGGACATGGACAACAGAGTGGGAATTGACTGTGGGAGCGGGGTGTGGGGGAGGTGGGTGGAGGGGGTAAAGGGGGCAAATTGAGACAACTGTGATAGAATAAACATGATTTAAAAATCTTAAAAAATAATAAAACATAAAGTGCAATTAAAATTTTAAAAAAATAATAAAATATCTTGATAATTATTTTTCCTCTGGAAGAAATATCTGTATTGAGCTAGAGAGTGTGAAGTCATAATTTGGATTCTAATCTTAGAAAAACCATGATGTCTTATTTCTCTTACTTCTAACAATGAAGTTGTAGAGAGATACATGGCCCTTTTCTACTCTGGAGTAAAGGTGCTATAGAAATGCAGAGCATCAACCTGTTATTTCCCTGGTCCTGACCTGTGCTTCCCTCAGAATGTAAGAGGGAAAACTGAAGTTGGAGCTTATTGCAGCTGTGCTTTTCTAATCCATGAAAAACTTCAGCGCAATTTAAATAGCATAAATAACTTGAATAAGAAAAAGACACATAATGTGATCAAATAGCAAGTGGGGTTCTACCCCTTGCTGCCCAATAGGCAAACTCTGGAAGCAGAGGTTTGGTGAAAAAGATTGGGGTCATTTATACAAAGGCTACACAATTTTGGAAGAATAGCAGACTTCTGCCTCAGAGCCTATTCCCTCTAAAACACTCAAAAGAAAAATAACCCTGCCACCATTTACCAGATTAATTCCAGGCTGTGCCTGGAATTCCTTCTCCCATTTAAAACACCACCCTTTGGGAAATGCAGGTGGCTGCAGGACAATCATCCAGCCGGTTTAGCTGGTTCCAGGTGGCAGTCGGGCTTCAGGCACCTTTCTGGAGTCTGAGTGCTCACGGGAGTCCTACTTGGTGTGTGCTGCCCTTTCTTCTGCTCTGGCCCTCCAGCTGACCATCCTGTCCCTCTGGCCATCGGCTCTCCAGTGTGTCCTTGCACCTAGCTGAGCAGGACCAGGCAGCGCGGCTCCAGTCATCCATTCCTCTGCCGCTTCTAGTTCCAGGTCTTCCAGTCCCTGGAACACTGCCAGACCACGTGGTCTTCAGGGCCCGCTGGCCGGGGAAGCTCAGGCCCCCGACTCAGGGAGTGAGAGGAACCAGAAAGGACGAGACTCTGCCCACCTCCATTTAAATCTTTAGCCCCCAAATCCTATGAGCTCTGGAAGCAAGTGGGTTTTCTAGCCGATAATGGCTAGACTGGCAGGTCTACACTTCTCCTTGACCATCATGGCAAATTCCACAGTGCATGTGTTCTGTGACTTTTTCAGCCCATATAAATTCTGTGCAAGGTTTCTCCTGCTGTCACAAAAGGCATGCTAGTTCATTTACCTTTTCTCGGGGGTAGGGAAATCTCTCCTGCGCTGGCCGTGGTTTCAATCCCGCTGCCTCCAGTGCTTCTTGACCCTTCCATTCCCTAAGGAAGGAACACAAGCTCTCCCACGCCTCCACGGGGCCCCTCTCCTCTCCTGAGCAATCTTGCTAGATCCCCCTGTAACAATAATAGCTTCAAATATCAATGTATTTGATAATAACAAGGGAATATAAAACTGCCAACTTTTGCCTGGACAGATATAATTTCTTATCTCCTTCCCAGTGGAAAGGTAAAATCAAAATTATGGTTTACTGAGCTAAAACAGAGCCTGACTTGTGGGTTATGACCATGATTCATTGCTGAACTGCAGCTCTTCCTTCAAGCAAGACCCGGTGCGGTTCACCACTAACTCACCCAGCAGTCACCTTTACAACTGAAGTACAGATGGAGGCGGAAAGCTACGGTGCCTCCAGGAAATATCAGATGATTTGAGTTGTAAGCAATTCCTGTTATCTAGCTCAGAGAAAAGTGGTAACCACAGACATTAAATATAAAAATTTAGTTACAATTTTAGATTGCCAGACAGGAAATGGAGAAAGTTTCTGGCTATACACCTCTGCAAAATGTAAAGAGATACATAGATTATTAACTATGTAATACCTAGTCTATTGCTTTGAATTTACAACAAATGTTTTTCAAGAAGACATTGATGGGTCTTCCCCCCACCCCCAACTTGTTTGGTGAATATATATGGAATGTTGCTCCAAGTAGAAGTGCTTCTTAAATAGCAAGATCTGGGCAATAGTCACAACCACTCTGTCTCCATTACAATATTAAGGCACAGACTATTCTAGCTCTAGGGCATCCGGCCTCAGTTTGCTGACCTGAGGAGGAGGAGCCTGCACTGCTTCAAGCCCTTTCATCCAGAATGCTTCAGTGGGAGCATTTTATAAGGAAGTCATTTTTTTTCCCTTAAGGTCACTTAGCAAGTATTGCTCCGTGTATAAACCAATATTTGCATGTAACTGTCACAAATACTCAACCCTACTGCGGACCATATTAAAGGAAACTTGTAGAACACATGTGTGCTGTGTGGCTATAAAACGTCTATAAAAGAGGAGTTGTCAGTGTCCGTATCTCAGGGAATCGTAAAATACCTCTTTCCTTCCTCTCCTATAATGAGCCCATTGACATTTTCTTGCCCTGCTTTACAAGAAACTTGAGATTGTGCGTGTTTCACAAAAAGCTAAATATTGGCCTAAAGACTGCACAAGAGAAAGAGACATTGGCAATTTTCTAACCTTTGTTGCTAAGAAAACACAATAATATGGCTGTTTGTGGAGTTACGGTCAAAAGCCATTCCCTGCCTTGTCACTTACAATAACATGATCTTTGGAAAACTACTCAACTTTTCTAACTGTCAGTTTTCCTGCCTGGAAAATAAAAAGAAATAATAGCACATACATCTTAAAGGCGCTGTGAGGGTTAAACAAAATACTGTATACTGAACATATTACATATTATTTCATTTAACTTTGAAGTTACTCTGTGAACTGAAACTATTACTATTATTTCTCATTCTATAGATGAGGAAACTAAGTCATAGAGAAATAATTAAAATTAAAATTAATTAAAATTCCCAAAGCCATGTTGTTAAAAGTATAGGACATGGTATTCACACTCACTACCTGACATTAGGTCCTGGACTCTTCACCACTGCATGACATTCTTTTCTAAGTATTTCTAGTGAGAAAATATTTAAGTCCTTGTCAGAACTCTGTTGCATAATCTTTGTAGTTGTGATATATATGTAATTTGGCCTAATATAATTGTATGGAAACCTGTCCCCATACAATTTTTATGCTATACTACAGTTTCAGCCATTTTTAGTGAAAATTTTGGTTATTTTAAAATCACAGATCTAAAAATCTTCACAAGTATTTTTACAGTTTTATAGCTAACAGATAAATTCCAAAGGATAATGTACTTGCAGTGAAGGTTTTGGAGCTCAGGATGGGCAGAGCAAATTAGAAAATGAGTTTTCCTCTGAGTCTTTTGTAGTTACACACAAATTCACAAATGTTAATCCAGCTGCTATCTATTTGAACTTGCTAATAGAGTTGCAACCTTCCCTCAAGCCAATACCAGAAAATTCCAGTCAAAAATAAAATTAGCCCTGCAGGAACTGGCAGCTTAATAGCTTAGTGCAGTGGGTCTCAATCTTTTGACTTCAGGACACCTTTATGTTCTTAAAAAGTATCAAGGACCCAAGGTATATGTTATGGATATTACATATCTATATTTTTATGAGTTATATACCTAATGCTGTGTCCCATATTAAAAATTAATATTCAGAAAATTTTCATCTGAAAATAATAATAAACCCATTACCTGTTAATGTAAATTGATGTCAACATAAATATTTTGAATGAAAATAACTATATTCCAAAAAATTAGTAAGGATAGTGTCATTGTTTAACATTTTTGCATTGTTTAACAGTAAGCTATCTCTTTGATAGCTTAATAGAAGACAGGTATACGCTCATATTTCTTCTGCATTCAATTTGTTATGTCATCACACTTCATATGGACTCTGCAGACCAATGTTGCTCACCCATGATAGAATATGAGAGAAAGGAACAAAAATCATCTTAGAAGGATTGTTAAAATAGCTTTTGATATTACAGATCCCCTGAGTAAGGACTTCCTGAGGTCCCTAGACCACACTTGAGAATCACTGCCTGGGCCAATAAACTTGATGCCAAGAGAAGTATCTCACTGATGTTGTTGGTCTGATTGGTAGTACGATAATATTCATGGCTGATATCATTTAAGGTTAAAAAAGGCTATTTAGTAGCATAAGGTATCAGAATACATAAATAGAGATTTGGGTCTGTAAGTTCTAAAACTTTCACATGAGCTGCAGGAAGGTCAGGGACCTTTGTCACTACTGATTTTGGTTCAGTTAGAACCTCACCTGACTGGTTCCATAAGCCATGTAACAGGGAGTTGTTGTTGTGAGATTAAACTATATATATTCCTTTCCAGCCTTTCCAGTGTCCAGCCTCAACAAATCCATCAGGCATCCAGTGTGTAAACAAGCCTGTGGGAGCCCAGCTGGCTTTCTCTTCTGGACACTCCCAGACAGTCCAAATCTCCCCACTTTTTCCTACTCAATATTTGAAGCATGTGGCCTGTGATGATTAGGAGACAAGTGAACTCTTTCTCAAAGCTTAGTCAGCTATAGACTGTGTATTTTGGCATTCGGCTTGAGGGCACATAGCCTGGCTTTCCAACCAGTATGAAAGTCCCACAGATTATCTGACACCCTTTCTTTCTTCCCATCATATTTGTTATGGTTACCATGGTTACATTGTTAGAGCTCAAAGTAGGCCAGACCGCCCAGAATTGTTTTCTAATCACCTCTCCTCAGAGTACCACCTGCTTTCTTCCACTCCACTTGATTTTCTTTCATCTGCTGTCCAAGGATTAGCTTAATTGCCTGTCATTTCTTCAGACCTAGCTATTTGTGTAGTTCATTATATTTAGTTGGCTCTGAACCTCCTTTGGAATATAATAAAACTTGAGAAGAAAACAAGCCTAATAACAATGTTATCAGTATTTATAGAATTTTATATCTTTAAAAATCATTGTTTTTGGTGTTTCGCCCAAATTCTTAAAATTTAATACACTCATATTATGCATCTTGCAATTTGTTTGATTCTCTTAGAACACTGTGATATAAATTAAAATGTGAAATGTCAGTTATGATATATTCATAAAAATAACAAAGTAACATTTGCATAATTCTTTTTATTTAACTTTATTTTTTTATATTTTATTCAAGATTTTATTTATTTATTATTAAAGATTTATTTAGATTATTATTAAAGATTTTATTTATTTATTTTTAGAGAGAGGAGAAGAGAGGGAGAGAAGCATCAATGTGTGGTTGCTTCTAGTGCACCCTGCTCTGGGGACCTGGTCCACAATCCAGGCATGTGCGCTGACTGGAAATGGAACCAGCAACCCTTTGGTTCTCAGGCCGGTGCTCAATCCAGTGAGCCACACCAGCCAGGGCTGTATAATTCTTTTTAGTTTACAAAGTGCTCTCACATTCATTATTTCATTTAATCTCCAATAGATGCTTTTTCAGGTAGTTGTTATAATCCCAATTCTACAGATAAGGGAGAAAAAAATGTGGCTAAGGAAGGTTAAACACTTTGCTCAAGTAATTGACTTAGCTGTTGTCCAATTTTGTCCAATTATAGGTTTTCAGATTTAAAACCCAGAGTCTTTTCTGTTATATTGATGTTCTGTAAATTTCAGTTATTTACATACAATTTTTATGTATCTATTATATCCATAAACTTGAGACTGCTATATCAATGAACTTGAAAATTTTAACTAATTTTGTTCCTTAAATAAACAAATATTTAAAAGCTTTATATCACTGTAGTTTAAATAAAAAACCTTATATTTTGCTTTACAATAAAATACCATAAAGTAATTATAATAGAGATAAAAAAGTTATTAAATTTTAGCTGAGGCCTATTGTGTACTCAAATACTTGGGGTCCATATTCTTTTGGTTAAAAAGTAAATAGCAAGGGATTGAGAAGATGTTAAAATCACACAAATTTTACATTGGAACTTTCTCTCTGAAGATTTAAAGCAAATTGAATAAGAAAAAAAAATTAACAGCAGACTAATGTATCCATGCTAGGGATCCCCATGTTGCAGCATAATCTGAAAAAGTAGTAGAAGGAAACACACATAGTTAGAGACATGGGTCAAGTTTATAATGAAAGCAATTGGTGAGAATGCTGCCCAAACTCACCTAAAGATGCATTATACTCCTCTAGGGGGACAGAAATAGCACTATGATGAAAAGAATTTAGGTCTCATTTCAAAGAATTTTCCTCTACAGGAAAGAAATGTATATCAATGATTCTAGTTAGAAAAGAAGATAGGATGGATTCATGTCACTGAGCCTTTTTCATGGGAGAACACTGTAAGGCTGAGATAAACAGAAAGAGTCTGCTGTAGCTTCTCGGACTCTTGCGGCTGCCCAGCAGGACTAGGGGTCAAGATCTTTGGACACTTTAAACGGTGTGTGGCTCACCAGGGTACAACAGCATACTGGGGGGATGGGGGCGTGAGCTCTGCTATAAAAAATTGATGAGAGGATCACAGAATAAGGAAAGTGAAATATGGTCCCTGACAGCAAAGGATTCACAATTTCTCCCAGAAACATTTATGGAGCATCTTCTATAATCAGTAACAGGTACTGTGGGCACATGACAGGTTGATATAAGTCAGTGTATGTGGTTTTACCATGGAGAAAACCATTGATGAGTATTGACAGCATTGTAACACATAGCAACAGACATTTTAAACTAACAAGTATTCAAAAAACAACTATTACAGATTTCTCTGCCAAATTAAATCTCCACATTTAGGTTGTTTTATACACTTTATAGTCATTAGTTTTTTTGTATACCTGTAATTTTTCCAATAGCCTCCTTAAAAAATAAAAACTTAATCTAAACTCATTTCTCTGTTGTCAGGAAAATAGTTTGTTGGATACTAACAATGTAAGAGACATCATACTGGTGTGCAACATAGATTATTTTAACCTCACATCAATCCCACAGGATCAGAACACTTACACCATTTGAAAAATGAGAAAATTTTTATTACAGAAAAGTAGTAAATGGTAAATACCAAGAATTCAGATGGAGATTTTCTGACTTCAAGGTTGATCCCATTTAACTATAATACACAGAGATTTTGAAATGTATCTCTATTAATCTTCATCTTGACATAATGAAACACAAAGAGCAGATTGTTTACACCTGAACTCATGTTCCTCCTTTATATACTTCCCAGACTGATAGACATACACACACCGTGATACACACATATTAAGAATATAAGTTGTAATAATACTATGCTTTAAAAGTATAAAATATCAAATCATGTAAAAATTCATGTTTTTCCATATGAAGGGTGCACATCTAAAACTGCTCAATTTTTATCAACAAATATTTTCAGGGTCACAATAAAGTGAGTCTCCTGCCAGAAGCATTGTCACATATTGGCTCTTTTTTGGGGGTCTATACTCTCAAAAAACTTTAATGGATTTTGATTGAACTCCTGTTTTATGGAAGACTTGGAGCTCTGTAATGAAAAGGATGCAAGATAATCCAGGACAAGTGTTTCTCAAACTTTAACATGCAAGTTCTGATTCAGTAGATCTGAGATAAGATCTGAGATTCTGCATATCTACCAAACTCGTAGGTAAGGCCAAAACCTGACCTATGAGGTTTTGGGTGAAGAGCAAGAATCAAGGTCTAGGATATGCCAATCAAAGTGTGGTTCATAGTCCAGGAATAGTCAGTGAACTGTTTGTTACTGGTCTATAGTGGGTTATGTACAGAAATTGAAAGTAAGCATTTGGAAATTTTTATAAAATTTTGACAGAGTGGTTTTTATATTTGTTGAATATAATAATAAAACTGGGGCTTATATTTTGTATAGCTTTGTGTTTTAATTTTATTTTTCTAGTAACTTATTTTTATTATATTTTACAAAAAATATTGGCCTTTGAAAGTTTGGAGATATATATGTAGTGTGTGTGTGTGCGTGTGTGTGTGTGTGTGTGTATTTCTTCATCACAAATAACTTGAGAGCAGTGGTCTAGAAATATGTCCCTGGCACTTGAAACTTACCATAAAATTATAGAAATGTGACAAGCAACCATAAACACCAGAAAAAAATCTAATGAACACCATACAAGAAATAAAGAGCTTTGAGGGTTCAAAGAAGTGAAAGGAAATAGGACTAGCATTTATCCAACACCTATTTATATGCTATACACAGTGCTAAGTCCTTAACATTAAGCCCACAAAAAGCCAAAATGGAGAAATTGAAGATCAAGGAGATTAAATAATTAACTCAAGATTAAGAGGAGTCAGCTACAATTAAAACATAGTTTTAACACATATCTGTGAATTGTGGATCCTCACAATTTTTAACACCCTCCTCTATTCTGTGATTCCCACACTATGAGCCTCACCTTCACCAGGTAAACTCCAGATACCTCCTTTCCAGCCTCCATCACTGTGAGCGTGCAGCCATGTGGTTTAGGTTTTGCATTACTAGGACTGGAGAGGTTAGAGACTGAAGACATAGACACAAGACTAAGGATAGTATAGAAGGCACTGTTGGTATCTGAGGATGAATGTGGATTGAATTGTGTTCTCCCCACCTCCCCAAATTCATATATTTAAGCTCTGACCTCCAGTATCTCCAAATATCTTATTTGGAAACAAGGTCATTGCAAATGTAAGTAATATGAGATCATATACTGGGTTAGAGTAGGCCACTAATCCAACATGACTGGTGTCCTTATAATAGGAGAAATTTTGACATAGGCACATACACAGGGAGAATGGCCTGTGAAAATGAAGGCAGAGATCAAGACGACACAGTAGAAGTCAAAGAACATCAAAGATAGCACACGACCAGAAACTACAAAAGAGGCAAAGGGATAGCTTTTCCCTCACTGCTCTCAGGAGGAACTGACCCAATGACAATTTAATCTTGCACTTCTAGCCTCCAAAACTGTAAACACAATAAATGTTTGTTGCTTAAGCAAAGGTTGTTAAGGTTTTCTAGGACACATATTTGAGCCACCAAATTGAAAAATTTCACTTGGCGTGGAGCAGGATTAACAAACAATTCATTCAGGAATGTCATAATAAAATGGCAAAACATTAAAGATAATGAGAAAGATTGTTGACATAATCAAAAAAGAAAGAAGAGAGCTTGTGAGTTTAATCCTGGGGTGACTCTCTACAGGGCTTGAGCAAAAGGTGGAAACAACAGCAAAGGGGTACCTACTTTCAGAGTGTGGGCAACACCTCCATCTCCAGCTCACTTTGGTTAGAGTCAGGCTACGCAGGAGCTGGGAAAGCTCTTGTCTCACCACAGAAAGCATGTGCCGGATTAGAAATCAAGAGAGGTCATGTGTGTGCATGCATGTGTGTTTGTGAAAAGAGACTCTTGGCCTTTTCATATTTGTTTCTACTCTCCAGGGTATGTTGGAAAGAAAAGAGCTCATGCAATATATCAGTATATATTTAATTCAGTCTAATCTATATTAAATATCTTATCTAAGTAAGCTCATAAGTGCAAAGCTAAGTAAGACATATTTTCTTCCACTATTCATAAATAATTTCACTCTGTCATGCTATTTATTACAATTGTATGAACAAAGAACAATTTTTGAAGGTAGTCTCTTCAGGTTAGGTGCCCGATTCATCTATCCTTAGGATTTAAGGATATCTGTTAAGACATTTCTTGGAACTTTGCTAAGTAACTTTTCACCCCATATTAGTACGTTGGTTTCAAAAAGGACATAGATAAAGTGAATCCACATGGTTCTCCCTTAGGTATCAATCTTATTGCTTTATAGTTCTTTAATACTTTAAGGAGGCAAAGTATGATCTATAAACGGAATATACTTGACTTTTCTGTAAGGCTTCAATATTGAGGTGTTACTGAGTTTATTTTCAGTGTCCAAACTATGTGGTTCCAAATTAAACTGAAGCCACTGTAGAGGAAGTCAAGTGTTTGTTCCCATCAATAATAATTTGACCAAAAAGAGGAGTGATGATGATAATCTCATAGTATTTTCTTTAAATTTCTGCATAGATTACTGCTCATACTTTTATTTTTTATCTTTGCCATAATTTATTTTTACGGACTATATTATTATATCTATTTCAGTGGAAGTTTGTCTCAAGTACCAGAAATTGACTAATCAATATCTTATATTATCAAAGAAAGTGTTCCTGAAGAGGAAAACATTATTTTATTCTTGAACACTTTTGTTGTTGTTATTGTTAGCAATATATTTCTAAGTGCTCAGAGAGATATGCTGGCATTTTCTCTCTTAATGCCAAACATTATTTCCTGATTATAGCCTCAACAAATAATGCTAGTATGTGATATAAATGAAAGCAAAAAACAAAATCTAAGTTATTTTGAGATCTGCAGTCACATGTCAACCAGTGCTGTTTAGTGCCAATAGAACTAAATGGTGTATATAATTTATAATAGGGGTTATTAATAAAGTTATTTTTGTTAAAAAAAAGGGGGGAGGAGTGCTAAGCATTTTATTCCCATAAAGAAGACAATGAAAATGGAAGGTAAGGTAATGTAACAGGTTAAGTATGGCTACTTCATTTTTATTTTTCTTTAGTCTTAAAGTGATCCAAACTATGAGGAAGGAGGGAAAGGGAGAAGGAAGAGAAAGGAGAAGGGGAGGGAAAGGAGAGACTAGCTTTGATGGGATATTATCACTGGAATAGTGAAAGAATAGGGGGTTTCAACTGAGAAGGCATGACACTTCTTGGGCACAGACATGTTTGGGAAAAATGCTCATTGTCTTTGGATATCCATTTTCTCATCTGTAAAACATAAAAACTATATAAAACTGTGTGAGAAAAGCTTTTGTAAACTGTCATGCACTATACAAATGCCAATTTTTAGTATTAAGACTCCCAGAGAAAACGGTAAAAACAGCAGCCCTAAGGGAAGTAGCTTCTGTCACATCACTAAACCATGCCCCCAGCCACAGATGAACAACCAGACCACTCTGGGGTAGAGTCCCAATGAAGCTTCTAAAGCAGAGAAATGTCTCACACAGTAAACACCCAAGGGACAGCATGTCAGACCCTTTGGGAGGCTTTCTTAGGTGATGATGGAGCAGATATTGATGGCATGCTTCCTTGTGTTCATATGAAGAAAGGCAATTTACAAGAGGGACTTGAACAATGTGATTCAAAGGCAGGGAAATTAAGAGCAAGAGCGCTTATCTCTGGGGTTCAGAGCCCCAAAGAGAGTACTATCGATATGAAACTGAGAAATATCACAAAATTCTCACCTGGTACAGGGAACATTGCTTTCTCCCCTCCCATCAGAGACACAATGATCGCCTATTGCTGTGCTGCTTTGAAAGAAGACATGGCTAGACACCATTCTTTTAGACATTTAACTTTCTCAGTTTTGCCCCCTTGACCTACCAAAATAATTGATTTCACATGTTACCTGTCCTCATGGCCTAGATATCCATTTATAATAAATTAATACTTACAAAAGTTCTTAAGTTAAACAGCCAAAATCATTTCCCAACCACCCTCCCAATATCTATCTCTCCTTCCCAATAACACATAAGCACCAAGAAGCTGCAGACTAATCTTGCTAGTGTATCTCCATTGCCTAAAACAGAGTCTGACGTATTGTAAGAATGAAAAAAAAAAAAAAAAGATGTTGAGTGAATGGAGAGGGTGACAAAGATTTAGTTAGAGTACAGGTACATATGGTTACAAGAAAGGGAATGATTATGATCTTCTAAAGCCAACATATATGAATACAGATGATGTCAAACATTTGTTTTCTCTCAAAATTTATTGCACTGCCTCTTTGTGGGTAGTTAGTAATCTCTTTGAAGTCTGGTCTCCATCTTTGTTTATTCACTTTCTCCCCAACCTTGGTCTTCCCTTTGGTCTTTCCTACTTTTTTTCCCTTCCCCTCACCACCTAATCTAAGCTCTCAGTTCTGCCCCTATGTAAACTCCAGGTGCATTGTGAAGACAGTGGTGGTACTCACCGTCAAACAAGGCTCATGTTTTTCAACTTTAAGGGAGAAACATCTAAAAGAAAGGCAATATTTCTTTTGCTCTATCCACTACATTTCCAAAGCAGAGTTTTCATAGGATACTATACTCACAATGTCTCTTGCTTTTTTTTTCCTTATCACTGATGAAAAAATAAGGAGAAAAAAGACAGGGCTGGAAATTGGAAGGGGACATAAACCTCACCGTGTGTGCAGCATGAGCTAATCTCATAGGGATGGTAACTTCAGAGTTCTCTGAAACTGTACTTCTCAAATATTAATTTACATAACAATCACCTGAGATCTTATTAGCAGATTTTGATTTTAGAGAGGGGTTTGAGATTCTGCATTTCTAATAAGTACTTTAAATAGTCAGTTTCTAAAGAGAAATCTTTTTATTTTGCACCCCTGCTTTACAACTTATTGGAAACATCATTATGTAAGGGAAGCTGCAAGATGATTTTGGAGCCAGCTAGAACTGGATTTGAAATCTGGCTCCACTAATTTCTTAAAAGGCATTGGGTGAGAATTACTTTTTAAGTATAACCTCTCAAAACCTCAGTATCATCTGAAATATGGGAATGACAATATCTGTTTTAGAGGGTTGCTACAAGAATTAAATTGAGTTTCTTCCTTTTTCTTTTCTGTTTTTCATAGCACTTAAGTGTGGTGTCTAGACTGTTCCCTATCCTTTTCCTATTTCAGATTTTTCAAAATGGACTGTCATAATTCAGATCTATTTTAAACTTTACCTGCTTTTGGACACCTGAAACCATCTATGCCCATACAGCTTACTGTTTATAGTAACATGATTTTACTCTTAAAATTCTGCATTAACCTAAATTTGTTGTTGCAGAAAATCTTTGCCCAGGAAGATGAAGTTGAAAATAAGTATTGTTTATTTTAGAAACTCCTGAATTTATTTATCTCCTGAACAATTGACTTGTTCTCATTAGATAGCCTCTTAGAACAATAGATTCCTCACTGGGCTGATCAAATGATTGTTTACTTTTCCAAGACTTTCTTCAAAGTTCTTCCCTTACTTTATCCATTCATTTTTCACAATTACATTATGAATGTAATCAGAATCCCTTACTGAAAGACATACCTTAAACTTGACCCCAAAACTTTACAAAATGCCACTTTGACTGCCCTGATCTGAGATGCTACTAAGATTCTGTCAAGGTCATAAGTGGTTCCCTTTATTGCAATTAGCAATAAGCTTGCTTTTTGCTTGATCAAAGAGGTTATTTTGCTATTCTCTTCAGAGTTGGGAGTCAATAATCTTGTCTATAAAAACTATTATCTAGACAAATGTAATTAATTACGTGTTATCTTTCTAAAGGTATTATAGTTTTTTGCAAGTCTGTGTTTTCTTACAATCAATTCCATTTTCCTAGAGTATCATTTCCTTGTCTTTTATTTAACACTTAAGACTCAAGCTAAATGTTGCTTTCTCCATGAAATTTTTACTGGCACACTTCAGCTGGCAACATAGATCATTCATGCTTCCATGCACCGTTAACATTTAGAAGACGGTCTTTTCTATATATCCTAATGTTTTCTGACTGCTTGGTTACACATTTTACTTTCCCCCAGACAATGCACTCCCTGAATGTAGGTACTGTGCCTTATCTGGCTGGATATCATTCATTGAAAAATGAAAGAAGCTTACTAATTGATCAGTACACATTTGTTGAATGTTAAATGAAAATTTAGCTTAGCTATTTAGAGGAGAAAAGGAATAATGAAATATTTGTCAAAAGAAACTTGGGCTTTTTTTCATAAGGATATCCTTTGCATCCTCAATTGTATTTTTCTTTTTGTCCTAGGTAACCCTAAAAAGTGTTAACTTCTGAAGTAGTAGCTCTCTGATCCAATGAAACAGGATCCTGATGATGTTTCTTGCTTCTGTCAAAAAGGTAATTTCTCATTTTCCTTCCATCTAGTAATGACTGATGACAATTATGAGTTTGCAGCTGGCCCAGCCTTTCCAGTAAGATAGCAGACCACTTTTTTCCCCTTCAGGAAAATTCTATCTCTTTTGGCATCAATCTAGATATAAATGTTGTCAGTTTCATGATCTGAAATAAAGGTTAAGCATTTTGTTTAGCTGAATCAGAGCTGGTAGAAGGACCATATTTTATAATGCGGTGAAATTCATGACACAGTGATGGCTGATATAAACAAAGCCTGGCATAGTTATGTGTCTGTTTAAATATTATATACCCCTATGCATAACACATGCTTTATTGATAGCCACCATTAATCCAATACTAGAGCTATTAAAGGTAGATTTATACTATAGCAATAGAATTTTTTATTTTCATGTTAACTGAATACTTGAAGTTCCAAAACACTGTCAGAGGTCAGAGTTCAGGCTAACAGGTATTGAAAAGGCTAAATTAATGTTTGCAGAAGTGAAGCATTTCTTAGAGAATAGTATGTTGAGACATCAGAGAAGGTGTTGAGGAGAGAAAAAAAAAGGCAAAATCCAGAGAGTAATTATGACAAACAGTAGGCATGGATCGACAGTCTACATTAGCAAAGAAAACTTTTTGAGAAGAGTGCAAATGTATATGTATCATAGCTCAGATTCCAATTATTTTGAATCATTTGGAGGTATACTTATTTAATAAATATGTTCAGTATTCAGTAGTGAGTGTGAGCTGTTTTCATACCACTCTCTGACTGCCATTTAAAGATGAAAGAAATAACCTTTGTTATAAGTTAGTTAGCTCTCTGAGTATTCATGTAACATTTGTTTTGTATCGTAATGACAATAACATATTTATGTCAAGCCCAATGATTCTGATTTTTATGCATCTTGTGTGGATCATATTTTTCAGGAATGGGGGTAATAATTATAATAGTTTATTATAAGTGTGTTACAATTTTTGCCTTAAGTTATACATGCCCTGTGTGATCCTTAAATAATAGCCTGGGGTGGTAATGTACTCATTTTATAGATGAGATAGAGGATCAACCAGAAGCGACTTTTTGAGGTCACATGGGTGGTGCCTGAAGGAGCTAGTGCCAGAGCTCAGAACTCCTTTCTGGCAGAAATAGCCCCTTTTGTTCTACAATACACAGATCCCAGTTAATATATTTTAAAATGATTACAGCAGAGATGTTACAGACCCTTCACATAGAATCTGATCAATGTTCATTTTGTGGAAAGTGAACTAATATAGCATTAGTTTTAATTGCATTCAGCATTTGAGAACAGTAATCATGATTAGAAATTAAAAGATTGAGTTCAGATTGATTTTCTTGTCTCTGTAGCAACCACTGCAGCTTCAAGAAGCCTGTAGAAAGGCTTTTATCAGAGCTTGCCTTTACTTTCCCACATTGGAGTATCAGAGACAACCCCAGTACTCAGCGCAATATTAATCATATTGGGTTTGAATTCAGTCATGTCTCAATGGATGTTTCTACACTTTATAAACAGAGTGTGAGAGCACATAAGAAATGCCCATGTGTGACATAACACAAATAATTGATGATACGGAATGATAGTTTCTAAGCACTAGCATGTTCCAGGCCTTATGATGAATGTTTGTTTTATATATACTGCTTCACTTTATACTTATAGCACTGCTACATCCAGATTTTGGGTGTGGAAACAGTCTCAGTGGAGTTAAGAAATTTGGCCCAATTCATACAAGTGTTGTATACTGAGTTAGGATTTGGACACTGATCTGTCTGATTTCAAAGTTCCTTGTACACCAAGGTAACTGCTTTTCTCTTATCACACCATGGAACCTCAGAAATAAGGAGGGACAGATGGGGAAATCCTGATTGAGGAAAGATAAATGAGTGAAAAAAAATAGAGCTTGGTAGGAAAAGAGAGAGGTGATGGCATGTGGGAATTATATGAAAACAAAAATCAAGAAGATATGGCTTCTGGTCCAGGCTCTGCCTGGTAGCAGGACTTTGGAGATGTGACATAACTATTCTCTCATTTAATTTCCTTGTCTGTAAAATGGGGGAGCTGGATTTGATGAATAGTTTCCTACACAGGTTCTATGAATTCCAGAGATTCAGACTGATGTGGTTTCTAGGAGAGCACTGCAACACAAAAAAATTGAGTCACCTATATGTTGCAAAAGGATATGTAACTCTACAAAATATAGTTTTGTACTAACTTACACACTTTTACTGGGCACCTCCTATGTGCCATGAATTTACGAGGTACACAGTAGATTGGGTACACAGCCGTGGTGGAAAACACAGGTCACACCCCTTAAAAAGGTCACTGTTTCAAAGGACAAAACAGATTATAAGAATTATCACATTAATAAATATGTAACTACAAATTGTGATAAGTGCAGTTTTAAAACTTCAGGATACTCTGAGGAATGATAACTCATGATCTAATTTCAGATCATATAGATGTGAAAGATTTCTTTTAGGAAGGAACACTTAAAGCAAGACCTGAAGGATGATTAAGAAGAAGGCAGAAGAGCGGGAGGATAGTCCAGTCAGGCAAAGGTATGCGAATCCAGGAGGAGAAAAAGAACTCGGCCTGTCAGAACTTGATGTACCTGCCAGATTCACTGGGGCCCATGTGCTCCCTTCCTTACTCAGTCTTGGTGGCTGTCATGTTGGATACCCAAAGCATGTCCTAACACCTCCAGCTGGCTCATCCTCTCCCAGGGTCAGGCCAAGCTTTGGCAAGCCCGGCATCATGTTAACGCAGCAGGTTGTATGAGAAAGTATTTAAAATATCAAGGAAAAGCTGACTTCAATTCCATAGGAACTTTTCCAGAACATGCAACAATGGAACTGATTCAAATAACCATAGAAAATTAACAAAACCTTGATATCTAAACCTAACAAAAAACCAAACCAAACCAGAACAAAAAACAGCAACAAAAAACTGTTGACCAACCATACTTAAGAGTGGAGATACAAAACTACAAAATAAGATGCTAGCAAATAGATTCTTAAAAGAGTAATTACTTGAAGAACAAGTAGAACTCACTTCTCAGATACAAAAAATTATTACTACAAATTTTATTCATATAATGTATTTAGCACTAGGTCAAAGGGGTAAAGCCACAAAATGATTTCAGTTCATCTGAAGTCCTTCCCACACCTGAGATGAGAATGAGAGAGGAGAGGCTACGGCCACATCTGCGCCTGCTGACAGCAGGAGAAAGAGGTGCATCGAGAGGGCTGCCTTTGCATCAGGCAGAGAAACCTGTGGGCCAGAAGTGTGTTTCTTGGAGAACAAAGGAAGACTCCAAGACAAGACACTTTTGAGAAGACTAGCTGGAGAGTCAAAGAAGCTCAGTTAGGTGACAACTGAAATCCCAAGGGGTTGAGAAGGTCTTGCTTATAAGGGACCATCAAGAGGAGGGCATTGCTTGTACTAGAACAATAGAGAAGAGACCTTCGGGGGCAGATCTCCAGGGAACCTATAAAGAATCCAGTGAAAGAGCAGGCCAGCTTTGGACATCAGTCCCATCCAGGGGTCTCTAATGCTGGGCTGCAATAGTTTTGGGTGCTATTGATTGTGTTGTGTTTTTTTTCCTCTTTCTCTTATTGCTTCTTTGCTTTGGACAACCTCTGGATGGGGCGAGCAACAGCAGCTAGCAAGTAGACAGAGACGCAGAAGGAAAAGGGAGAGAACAATGCAGGCTATTGCAGTTAAGTGCAGGCCCCACCTGATCAGGTATGGATTTTTCCCTTTGAATGATTACGAAAAAAATTGAACACAACATTAGAATGGAATTACCTAATTCCACCTGTAGTCTTTAATGCTTGAAAGTTTAAGGAGAGAAATTTTATTAGTTAAAAATGTCCCCCAAATGATGGGATCTATATTTCATATAGGAATAAGGAAGAAGAGGACCATGAAGCAAGTTCAACAGAGCAGGGTGAGAAAGAATAAAATTATTTTCATAATTACCCCCAACCAGGTCCAGCTTGTTCATATATCTTTACAGATAACTTTCAGGGTTATTTTTACTACAAACTTTCATTTCACTCCCTAAATTTTATAGCTAACCCTGCCTGTCAGTGTAAGATACTGAATTTAACCATTTATTCTAAAGCATAAAAATTTTACAAACATATTAGTGTTATCTTCAAAATGATTACCTTAAGAAAGTATACCCTTACTCTCATGAAGCTGCTTTGCTTGAAACACTTTAAAAACTTCTTTTAGGTATTTAAGTTTTAGATATTGCCTTTAGGCTAATACCAAACTCATAATTTTTATCCCATTCCACTTGTTTTCTCTCTTGAGTTCAGGATAAATTAAAAAATAAAATAAGAAATGGCAGATAGAGACCAAATATCACTGAGGCTGAGAGAATCTGTCCCTTTCGGCTGCCTGGCAGAAGGGAGCACAGAGAGCTCTGCGTGTTTAGTGTTGTACTTCTACCTAGCAGTGAAAAATGTCATTTCTGCTCATATTTTTTGCTCAAAGTAAGTCACATGGCCATGCCTAATTCCAGGGAGTCACATGCCCAGAAGGTATGATAAATGGGAAATCTTGGTGATTAGTTAGGCTGCCTTCCACAGAAAAGAACTTAAATAACCCCATTCTTTTTATTTGGTTTGATTCAGTGGGGTTTTGTATTCCCCCTTACATATACTATTGCTCCCCATTTTCACTCTGGGTTGAAGCCTATGACATGATGCATTCTGGGTCTAGAGGGGTCCAGGTAGCATCTAAACCTGGATTCGCCTTCTCTTGACCTTCCTATTGTTCCTACTTCAGCCCTGGAAAGCCTGGGGCTTTCCTGATACCACAGTCTGTATTCTTGCCTGAATAGTCCTCTCTATTCTATAATTTATGCCCAGGTCAATTTTCCAGGTTTTTCTCTGATACTTAAGGGAAAATTTTTGAGATTCAGATACCTCTTTTTCAATAAAGCTTTCAAGACAGCTCTAGATGTACTTAGAAAGAAGTCCAGTTTGAAACCCAAACCTCAGTAATGATTCCTTTGTTCTGGCAACAACTGAATTCACCCTGAAGAAAATAAATGTTATTCTTTTTGATGTTTGAGAAGTTACAAGACCACAAGATTTAGAGGAAATTGAGAAGACATCAGATAATATTTTTTAAAAAGTTATTTTTGCTGCACCTATCTTCCTTACTCAGCTACAAGATTTATGAAGGCAGGAACCAAATTGTTTAACTTGACACTGTTGAGCCAAAATACTACTTGAATAAATAGAGTCATGAATAAAAGAATTAGTAGATCACTAAGGCAGTTACTTACGCAAGTGCAAGTATGCAATTTTGGATAAAAGAGGGAACGCATTTATATTTAACATATGATTTAAAGTTCTAAAGTTAGTCTTAAAAAATAACAGATTGACTAAGTGTGGCCTGGATGACCAGGAAGCTCGCTCTTGGGAAGAAAATAATTGGGATTCACAGAAGCCTGATTGGGACACTGGAGGCAAGCTCACAGGAGAGAGATTCTTTTGAGTGAGTGTCATGAGCGTGTATTCATGATCCAGTCTTTCCTATAAGTCAGCCGGGCAACTGCTCGGCTATCTGCCTACTGAGTAGCCCAGCACCAAGGAATAGATAAGAGTCACACAAGGTAGCTATGCTATTCACTCAACTTTTATTGAATGTAGGTTTGCTCAAGTAGAACATCAACATATATTAATATTCTACTCACACTCTAACAATCAAAGAGAAATATAACACACACAGCAATCAATGGGGGATAATGAACCTGAGTCCCAGAGTCTCAGTCTGCAGGTCCAGGACACAGCACAGTGGGCAAGGGAGTTGTTGGCATCTTGCAAGGAAGGATCTCTGGAGCCAGGTGGGCTGCAGGTCAGATGGAGTCCTCAGCCCAGCAGGGTGGAGCCTCTGACGGCTGATGCCAAGGGAGATGAGCATGGCATGGAGCAGCACGCTGGTTGGGGGAGCTCGGCTGTCTCCTTAGTGGTCTGGAAGCTGCCTCAGTTATATTCTGAAAATGGTGTACTCCACCCTTCTGCCTCTTTTCAAGAAATGCTTCAGCACTTCTGATGCCAAGTGTGGAATTTGCCCAGGAGCCTATCTATGGGTGGTCCCGCTCTGCAAACATGGCTATTCTGATTACATGTGCAGATATTGTAGGTGTGTCTCCTTGCCAGATGTGTCTGTTCTGATCACATGGGCAGAAATGTCTCTTTGCCAGATGTGTCTGCTATAACTTAGGTTGTTTTCCTCTTGAAACAAAGTGTCATGGCTGACTGACAGCCATTTTGGTTGGCATGAGTGACTCCACTTTGTTTTATATACTTTATGCTGTCTTGATTGGACCAATGCCATTTTATTGGTCCTGCTCACCACAGTGAGACACAGCAGGAACCATTGAAATAGCTTCTGGCCCAGCACTTGGAATTTCTTCTAGGTTCCTTCAGTGGAGAGGCTGTGAAAAACAAAAAGAGCAGCTTGCCTAGGGGGATCCACATAAAGAGATGGACTCTCTGCCATAAACCATGCAGGCTGGCTGGAGGGTAGGGGTGGGCGCAGAGTCCTTTCTTGGTTTAAGGGCCACAAGGCAGTAGAACAGCACACAGGCATGGAGGGGGAAGTGGTAATGACTCTGACCGCAGTTCTCTTGACCCCATGACACTTTTGAAGCCAAGAATTGGGTCTTACCCATTTTGGATCAAAATCCACCAGGGACGGTGGGTACAGGAAATGCAGAGGGATTTGGATTCCTCCAGCGATGAGTTCGGGGGCCAGACGTCATCAAGATTATTACCCATGCTAAAGCCTGAGGAATCTCAGAAATAAACTTCACATGTTGAGACTCATTTCTACATCCTAGCAAATCTCTCACACACTGAAAGATTCAGATGGATAGGGCAGCCTCCTTGTGAGAGGGAGGTTCTACAAAGCTCTTTGCAGGCATGTTTTGTGAAACCACACTGGAACTGTTCACTGAGATTTGGAATGAATTTCCTGAAATTTCTCTCTTATCATCCAAGAGCATTAAAACATTAATGGCATGAATCTGGAAAAGTCTAAAATCAGCATGGGTGAAATTTAAATTTTCCATCCATGATTATATGATATTGATTTGATTTCAGGTCCAAAATATCGCACTCTGTGCTGTGACAGCATTGGTGAAAACTGTTCAGAGTTTGAAATGGGAACTTTCTTTGTGTCTAAATGGCTGCAGGCTTTAATGTAAAAAATCTTCCAGCTGGTTCCAATTATAAGGGTAAAACTTTTCTCTCTGGATTCCAGAAGCCTACATTGGCCTATTTATTTCATGATTGTCAATGGAGAGTTAAGCCCTATTTTTATGCATGCTAAGTTCCTCTTTATGAAATTATCAGTAATATAAAGAGCAATTATATAAAATCAAATGATAAAAGTGATTGCATCCAATAAATTTCTAATCTATAATTTTTGTTTTCCCTTTAAAAGAAACAAGTGCTGAAAAATGTCTGAAATATATCAGAATATGATTTTCTGAAGGGTGGTCAAACAATTGTATGACAAGTATCTGTAGAGGCTAGTATGCTTCAGTTCCTTTGCAACAGGTTTGCCAGTTTTAGCAAACGTGTATCTGACATGAAACCTGGTCATTGGGGGTGGCCTGATGATTTTTCTAAGTCTACCTTCAGAGGCCAGGATCGGACTGGAACATACTTATCTTAAAAAAAATTATTTAGCTCCCTTTCCAGCTAGCACCAAGCCATGGACATCTCTCGGGACAATTGGCACAAGCCCTGCAAGACCAGGGGCAAGAGAAAGCCCTACCACAAAAGGCAAAAATATGGGCTGGGGTGCCCTGCCACCAACATTGAGGTCGGCCCCCTCTGCATACACACAGTTCATGTGCGGAGAAGCAACAAGAGGTGCCGAGCCTTGAGGCTGGATGTGGGCAACTTCTCCTGGGGCTCAGAGTGTTGTACGAGCAAAACAAGGATTATTGATGTTATTTACAACGCATCCAACAATCCAGCTGGTCCATATCAAGACCCTAGTAAAGAGCTGCACGGTGCTCATTGACAGAACACCGTACTGACAGTGGTGCGAATCCCACTAGGCACTGCCCCTGGGCCTCAAGAAGGGGGCCACGCTGACTCCTAAGAGGAATAGATTTTCAACAAAAAACAATGAAAGAAAATGCAGAAGAAATATGATGAAAGGAAAAAGAATGCCGAAATCAGCAGTCTTCTGAAGGAACAGTCCCAGCAGGGCAAGCTGCTTGCAATGCATCGCTTCAAGACCAGGCCAGCGTGGCCGAGCAGATGGCTATGTGCTAGAAGACAAGGAGCTGGAGTTCTAGCTGAGGAAAATTAAAGCCCAGAAAGGCAAATAAATCTTCCCTATTTTCTTTAAAGCTCATGTTAAAAAAAGAAAAGAAAAAACCACGCTCATGTAATAAAGGTGTTTAATCTCGGGTAAAAAAAATTATTCATTGTTTATCATAAATTCACATTTAACTGGGCATCCTGTACTCTATCTGGCAACATTACTTTGGAGGAACTGGCTGCTTGCCATGACACTAAAGTAGCATTGTAATTTTTCATTCTGCATTATACTTAGGTCATTAGGCTTACTTACTCACAAGAGAGAAAAACAAATTAAATTGGACAGCAAATATCACTGAATGTGATTACCCTGGACTTTTACTCTCTTGGTATTTTCCTTTGCATAATGCTGAAATCTATGCTGGTTGAAGAAAATAATTTGTTGTGAAGTATTTTGGGTGGTGTAGCTAGGATTTTGTTAATGGAAGTATTTTGGAAGACCCACCCATCACCTGGCAAAGCTCCACTCTACCCAGCACACAGTTTTTCACTCTAGCGTTTGAATGTGCCCGCTGAAAGAGATGAGACTGTTCCGATTTACGTCGACTTATGTCCTGGAAGTTCAGAGTTTTGTATCTTTACAGAACCTGAGCCCATCCTTAGGGACAGAAATAAATGCTCTCATTTCATCAATAGACTCAGGGAGTGTAGGTCAATTTAGTAACCCTTTACATATTTATGGTGAAAGTAAGTATAAATTGCAGACTCAAATTCTTAAAGAGTAGGGAAAGCTATTTAGGGAATGAATTGCCTTTGTTTGGTATTATTACTTATAATAATAAAAGCCACAGTGTATTCAGCACTTAATATGCTCTGGGCATGGGATAAATGACCTAGAGTCATCCTTTTCCTTATCCTCACAATTTTGCCACCAGCTAGGTATTATTAGCTCCAGTTTATAAGTAAGTTTTAATCTTTCATCCCTGGTTTATGAAACTGTCACATACAAAGCTTAATTTTGAACAAAGTTCTGATGTTAAAGCTAATATTTTAACCATCACATTGTATTTCTCACCAATTTGTGCACCGATTTTGCTTTAAAACTCACACAATAAATAATTCCTTTTACCTTCGCTCCAAGTTATAACTTCTTTCCCAAAATGCTAGGCATGATGATGGTTTTCTGCCTTGGAACTCGGACAAGCAGACCAGACACATTCCTCTGGGAAAATGGAACTGAGTGAATATTTTTCTGCACAAAATGAATCACAGTTCATGTCGATTGATGGGTCCAGAAGCATAACTCTGTGGATAACTAAGTTGCTGTCATTTGACATTTTCCACCCTAAGGCCAAATTCCTTAAGAAGAGCTGATGTAGGCCCAGCTTGATCCACTCATTGCTGTAGATGATTTGATCTGAATTGTACTCTGTGAAGAATATTACAATGATATGCAAAAATCACAAGTGCAAGATCAGAAGTTTAGGGGAAGGGGAAGTAATGAGAGTACAGCTAGAAGATATTGGGAATTGATTAAAATGTTTCCAGGTTTCAACAACTACTAAGATTAGCCTATGGAGTAGTTCCTCTTTCTCAAGCAAACTGAGGAAGAAAGCAAATATTCTTCCTTTAGTGACATCAGAATAATCTAAGTTGGAAAACTGACACACAAGGGAATTCATGTGTTGTATAGCATAGTGATTGTCTGAGACATGGTACTTGATTTTTTTTGGGGGGTGTGGGAAGATTATTGTCCTTCAATAATCAGGAAAATAAAGATGAGGAAGGCACAAAATCAAAGTACAATTTGTGCACTAGTTTACTTGTATGTTGCTGTTGATACTTCGCTCACTCTGGGAATTATTATATCAAAAAGGAGGCTATAACATTAACCTTTGCAGGATCTCTCTCATGCACAATTTTGATTGTTGCGTTAAATGTTTCCCTAGAGGCTGAAAGAGTTGTATCTCTGTTGCTTGTCTGTAAAATTTGGCCACAATTGCTGTAATTGGACTAATTTGTGAAATACAGGAAGTAGTTTATTTACATCATTATTTTATAGTCCTCTGAGGAAGCCTATTAGGCAAGTCAGTGTTATTTTTCATCAAAATTTTGCAAATGAAGAGACAGAGGCAAGGTTATTGCTATAAATAAACTCTCAAAATAGAGTCCAGTATTTCCTAAAGGTAATGCACACTACATTGAAACAACATAGAACTGGGAGTCAGAAGATTTACTTGGAGTTAAAACTCTGTTATTACCTGCCTGTATGATCTTAGTGCTTAACCCTATTGAGCTTCTCTTTCCTCCTCTGCAAAATGAAGCAGCTGGATTGCAAACCTCAGCCATCCCATCCAGCTATAGCATTTAATGATGCTTGTGCAAGGGATAGCCATTTACAATAGTTCATCCTTTTTATATTAAATCATTTTTATTGTTATTCTATTACAGTTGTCCTCATTTTCCCCCTTTGCCCTCCTCTGCCCTTCCCATGCACTGCTGCCACAGTCAATTGCGACACTGTTGTCCATGTCCACGGGTCATTCATACATGTTCTTTCTGTTAAACCAAAACTTGCTGAATGCCAGGTGCCAACATTTCTTGCCCAAGGCCTGAGCAGCAGCAGGCGGCACTACCAGACTTCTGACTCAAGAAACGACTAAGAGCTCTAGTCCACTGTTTGCACTGTCATTCTGACAACTTCCCTCTGTCATTTTAAAAGTGTTAATTATTGCAAGTGAATTTATAATAGCTCTGTATAAAAAGGTTTTGAAAACTTTGCATTAGCCTTTGGACTTAACTGAAGACATTAAGGTATCTGAACACCTGGCCTGTACCTTGAACATACACATGGTAAGAGTTCAATCAATATTGAATAAGTTAATTAAAATATTGGTTATCACTGGGATAAGAGTTTTACTTTTGATTAAGTTTACAGAGATGATTATGCTAAGTGAAGTAAGCCAGTTGGTGAAAGACAAATACCATATGATATCACCTGTAAGAAGAATCTAATGAACAAAATAAGCTAATGAACAAAATAGAACTACAGGCATGGAAACATGGAACAGACTGAAAGTGACCAGAGGGGAGGGGAGAAGGGTATAATGGTGGAAATAAAGGGAAGGGACTAGACAAAGAACATGCATGAATGATCCACGGGCATGGACAACACTGTGGGAATTGACTGTAGGAGTGGGTGGTAGGATGGGCAGAGGAGAGCAAAGGGAGACAACTGGGATGATTTTAATAGAAAAGCAATTAAAGGTGAATTTAAAACATTTTAAAAAAGAATCAGAAAGAAAAATGTTTACAAACATGAGAGCATCTCCTTCATGTTTGGCAAGATCATCCATACTCCATAGATATCTGAGATATAATAATATTTGCATATCTTATTGATATGATGTTTTATGGTTTGTACCTCCTTTTCATTTATATTGTCTCATTATATCCTGTAATCTTTTTAGGAGAAAACTGAAGTTTCAACAGTCTAATTACCAGCCCAATTCCCTTCAGTAATAGGTGCCAGGAGAGTATAAAAGTATAATTCTTTATTCTTTTCCACCAAACAACCATGCTTTTATCAAAGTTTCCATCTGTAACTGAGATAATATATAAAAATTTCAAGGCAGAGCAGAGGATGTGCCATAAAATTTATTTTTTCTCTTCCTGCTTATCACATGGGAAGGCAGGAAAAACATCTCTTTGAGTGGGATGATTTTTCAACAAACCTTGAATGGTTTACTGAAGGCCACACACTGTGTCAGGCTTGGAAGGAAAAATGTGAGCAGGACACAGTCCTTCTTTTAACTTGCTTATTTTCTACTGCAAAAGACAGATTAGCAAATAGGGAATACTTTGAGCAATGCAGTAGCTATTAGGAGAGATGCCTCCTGAGAGTTAAACAGAGATACCAACACAGTCTTGAGAGAGTCAGAGAGTAATCAAGAAAGTAACCAACCAGGTTGAAATTTGGGTTTAGCAAGGCTGTGGTGTTTAAAATGTGTCCACAAATGTTTTGGCATTTGTTTTAAGATATAGAGCTTAATTTTCCTCTCTTGAGTATAGGTTACACTAGGTGACTTATTTTTAATAAAAGAATATGGCCAAAGTGATGATGTTTCACTCTAAGACCAGGTCATAAATGACACCTGGCTTCTGCCTTGCTCTCTCTTGATTCACTTGCTTTCTGGAAATCAGTTGGTGTGTTGCCAGAACACTCAGGCAGCCACGTGGAGAGGCCCACATGATGAGAAACTGAGGTCCTTGCCAATAGGTGGTGAGGAACAGAGGCCTGCTGCCATCTGAGCGGGCCATCTTGGAAGTGGACCCTCCATTCCAAGGCAAGTCATCAGATGTCAGCAGCCATGGTAACAGCTTGACTGTAACCTCGTGGGAGACCCTGAGCCAGAACCTCCCAGATGAGCTGTTTCCAGGTTCCTGATCCACAGAAGCTGAGATAATAAATATTTGTTATTTTAAGCTGGCTAAATTTGGTTAATTTGTTATGCAGCAAGAGATAACAATATGCAGTGAATAAGAAGGGTGGTTGTGAAAGTGTCCTAGGCCAAGGCAAGAGCATGTGCAGAGGTTGGGAAGGGAGAGCATAACGTGGTTGAAGAAATGAGAGCAGGTAAGCTTAAAGGGATGCTGAATTTGGGGCAGAAGGGGCTGCAGAGGGGGCAGTGAGGTGAGCATATTATGAAAGTCTTTATAGAACATGAAAAGGAGTTAGGAATTCTTCCTGTGGCCTGTAACATTTACTAAAGGGGGACCATCAACATGGTATAATTAGCATAAAATAAATGACCATTTTATCTTACTCTCTCACTTTCTATAATAACATAATTTCTCTTTGGCTAAAATTCTTAATAAAATGTCTAATCACTGTATAAGTACCCCCAAAAGTAGAAGCCACAAATTACATGGGCCCTGGAATAGAGGAGTTAATGATCAGTGGAGTATGTGGCTCTTTTGACAGGGCTAGGAAGGGAGTGACCAGTGGCTTCATTTGGGAATTTCCTTTAAAATCTTACAGGTTCCATACGTCACCGAAGCATGGGGTTGAGGGAAGACGGAGGTGAGTGTGGGCTTACTCTGCTCTATTTATCTTGGAGCTGCCAATGAACAACAGTTTAAACGATAGTTCCTTCTGGCACATTCCTGCTTGTAATCCTAGGAAGAGAATGGTCATTAGATTGCTCTATCTTTGGGTCATTTTGCCATCATAGATAAAGTGTGGAATGCTGTCACAAGATCAAAATAATGTGTGAAGTGATCTTATGAATGGGGATTACCCCTGCCCACATCTAAAACTTGTCTTAGCATTTGTTTGGTTTGCACTTTTGTGCCTTTAAGTTGGGACATCTAAGGAGAATTCAGTTACCAGTGTAAGCATGTATTTTCTTCTGGGCATTTTCATCAAGTGTTGTTCATTTAAAAGGTGACATATGTTGGAAGTTCCCACTTAAGTGCCGTGGTCCCAGGCATGCAGGTTGTTAGTGAATGCAGGTCTGGCAGACAAGCTGGAAAGCACATTCCACCCTCAAGAGGGCAACTGCTACTCAATTTCTGCCAATTATCATCCAGGAGAGCAGGTCTTAATGACTCCAGATCTTCCACTTTTTCCATAGAAGCCAGCAACCCAAATTTTTATGTGATATTTCCTGCCTTTTCATTGCTTAACTTCAAATCCAGTTTGTTAAATACTCTGCATGTTACCATTGAGCAAGCAAAGAACAAATCAAAACAAAATAAAAATATATGTGTGGGGTGGATGCAGCTCATGGTTTGCTGTCTCCGTATATACAGAGATGTATAATAGCTCTGCCTCCTCAAAACTCATCTTGCAAAAGCAGACAGAGTGTTCTAACTAAAACAATTTTGTCAACAATTGTTCCTTTGCTTTCCCCTTACTCAGTTCCAAGCTCCAGTGTGCAATCTATGAGGACCCTTTAGAATCTGGCCTTTGCTTCCTCCTCAGGCTTTCTATATTACCATTTTCTCAATTGTCAGCTGATCATATGTCCACTTTGCCTATAAAACTTCAGGTTTATGAATGTTGTTTGAGGGTTTAGTATTTATCCACGGTTTTTCATGCATTCAAATAAGCTGGGATGGATCTACTCAATGTTGTACTTTCAGCTTTTGTCATGTCTTATCTAGTAAAGATGAGTTACTTGCTTGTACATTAAACAGAGTTCTCTCTGTAATATGTGGCTTAATCTGAAAGATGATCAATGATACACATCTTTCTTTGCCCAGGCCTTTCCAAGCTTAATATAAATATCATCCTCCTTCCAAAGGCACAACGCAGAATATTTATTAATAAACAAAAAATGATGGCAATAATAGTTCACGCTTCTGTGTATCAGAGAGTAAAGGGGGAAGTATTTAATGCTGCCAATGACTTGTACTGTTTTGGAAACTGGTTAACTCAAACATTTATAATATTTATATAAACATTATAAGAATAATTATTTTCTTATAGTTTGTAACATTTAGATAATCAATGGTCAGTGTTTCTTCAATATACAGTTATATCTTATTTTAAATTTTGAAAGGACTTTGTTTTTAAAAATACAGTAGTTGTTGAATATATCTATGTTGTAGGGCCACTAATATAATAAAAATAATAATAACCATTTATGCCAATCTGTGTTTTTATGTTACATAATTTTAATTATTTTTGCATTCTTTTTTACTCTCTCAAAAGTGTCCCACTTTGGACAATAAATTATGTGGTCTCCTGCATTCTAGCCACTCAAAGAAGCTGGTGATTGTTTCTCTAGGCCTTTGCTCAACAAAGTTCCTCTGTATGGCATGACACCATACCTACTTCCATCACATCTTTATTTCCTCTCAAAATTTAGTTTATACTCATCATTTAATAATTAGTATGGATGAGTGTGAATTAGTGTGGCAAAGAAAAAATTTTACACAAGTGTAAAGTACTATGATCTAGACAGTTATATGTTTAGCATCCAACTAGAGCAAAATTTAATTCAGAGATTATGATCTTCAGATGGCTTTCTATTATAATAATCTGTACAGGTAACTATTTTCCAACTTGATTTCAGCTTATTGATGGCTATATTTTGCCTCACTTAAATTTGTGTTCCCATAGTGTTGATAGATATCTGCTGAATAACCATCTATGATAGAAAAGAAAGAATACATACATGAATATGGAAAAAAGAAGAATGTGATCCAACCTCCTCTTAGTTCCTCATTAATCTCTTGGCTATTTCCTCCCAAAATAGAAACAGAGAGCAATGGATCTGATCCTGATTTCACATGAGGAGGATGTTTCACCACCCACACATTCCTATTTCTAGCTCAGGATGTACTCTATGAGGGCCACGGGCACCATTGACCTCTGCATCTCATAATAGCGCTGCTCGGAACAACACAGCGCCATGCTCATCTTTCCTGTCCCCTCAGGACACAGTTCAATTTCTTGGCTGTTATTCACCAAGTTGTGTTTTCTTTTCAGTTGGTACTAGAAAGTAGAATGGAATTTTTAGTTTGTATTTGTGCATTACTGGCTCAGCAATGTGGAACATAAAAGACTTCTCTCTGACATCTCTTTTTAAGATTAGAAAACCCAAAGCTTGGGCTTCAGCTAGGAAGCAGAA
Organism: Pteronotus mesoamericanus; assembly: GCF_021234165.1. Taxonomy (NCBI): domain Eukaryota; kingdom Metazoa; phylum Chordata; class Mammalia; order Chiroptera; family Mormoopidae; genus Pteronotus; species Pteronotus mesoamericanus. Next base: position 18,945,598 of record NW_026555006.1, read on the forward strand.
AGGATAAGGCTCTAAAATTGTTTTGTCCTTTGCCTGCAACATATGGGAGGAATTGACTCTGGTTCCATTCTGGAAAAAATAAGAACATCAATCAGGGACAATGCAATTGCAGCCGACGGTTATGACTCAGTTAGAGACATCACCATAATGTGAGTTGCCAGTATTTTGCAGTCACTTGCTCATGGATGGAGCTCAGAAAATGTGAGCACTAGCTCTTTATATGAAAAATTAATGATGGTGGTGGGGAAAGGTTCCAAAATAACTATCCATCTATCAGTTGTATAAAAAAATACCATTTATTCAGATTTGGTGGCAACTATGGATAAGCTTGATAGAGAGAAAGAAAGCATGTTGAATACGTATGCCAATAAAGTGGAAATTAAACCCTTTAAAATCAAAGAGACAAGTGTCTGATGAGAATGTTAAAATCATCAGACAGATTGTACATTTTCTGTAAGTCAATGATTTCAGCTCTCTCAAGACCCACTGTGTGCACAAACCCTGTCTTTGCTGAAAACTGTATGTGAGATCAGTATTATAATCAGAGAGGGGTCTCTATGGAAATGTCACCCCATTTCTTGAAACTGTAAATGGGGAAACAAAGTTAAGATATATCTGGCTCTATATAAAAATTTTAAAATCATGCTATTAAATATTAAGAAGTAGAGCAACAACATGAAGGTACTTAGTGCCACTGAATTGTACACTTAAAAAAGAGAGAGGAGTTTAGGAACAGAATGGAGACCTTAGTATGTGGTACCAGCCCTTATTTTACAGATGAAGAAAATCAGCCTTTTGTAGGTTAAAAATAACCAGCAGGATAGAAAGGCTGGAGAAGTTGCGGGGCCTGCCAAAGCTTTCATCTAGCAGTAGGGGAAAAACTCCCTCACCAAAAGTATTTTGATTATATCCCACAAATCATGTTAGTTCAAATACCCATGACAGATTCGTTGAGCACTTACTACAAGCTGGGCACTGGGCAGTGGCTTCGATATGAGTGAAGTGACGCCAGCTCAGCTGTAGCAGCAGACGCAATCACTTCTGAAATTAGCAGCAACTCCTCCGATTGCACATACCAAAACCACACACAGTTATCACAGTATTACAGTAGCATTTTATCTTTTTAGCAAGGGATACAATATTAGAAAATCTTTAGTCTTTATCTTTCAAATCACATAAGAGAGCCTCACCATACACACAATAGAGATGAGGTTCAACGGTGGGGGGAAATAATTATAAAATATTTTTGACATAGTTTGTGTCCTATAAGTATTAGAACTTTATTTGTTTTTTCATTTATTTATCTGAGGATCATTTAGAGAGGGTCTGCTATGCACCAGGCACCTCTTGAGATTTTAGATACATATTTCCATAAGTCTGAGAAAGATAAAATTCCTGTATTTAAAAAAACTCATAGTTGAGTCCTAATGTATACAGGTGGAGGAACATGAAGAACTGTATACTTCTCTATAAAGATTTTCTTTTATTTGGCTTAAACAAATTTGTTTAATTATCAATTGTGCTTAGATCAAGATTTTAAAAATGAAAATAATATGTGGTAGGATTGATATTCTTTTGTGTAAACAAAGAAGCCTTACTGCTACTTTGGCCTGGGTAGATTGCCAACACTTTTCTCTGTAGAAATGGTCTAGATTGGGTTGTCCCTGAGTCAGGCATACTCAGGCACTAATTGCTACTTGTGAGCATGGATACCATCTCTAGTGTTATAGCAAAGGGGACAAAAAGTAATCCCCAGGAGGTAAAGGCTGCATAAAGTCTATGGGGGTGAGCAGCTATCTTCATTCGCTCCATAGATGTCACCCTGCCTGCTCTAAGAACAGTGGCTTGGCATAGGGTGAGTAGTTCTGTGAATATTGACATAATGAGATCAGTAGTGGCAGGGAGATTATTGTTTGAAATCCCAAAAGGTAATTGATTGTCACTGGCTAAGCAGAAAAGGCAGAGTGACACAATAGTTTGATCTTCCATGGCAAGGTTAATTGGACAGGAGTGACGGCTGGAGGAATGCATGGAAGAGCATTCTGAGGATGTGTCTGTCTCATGGAGGAGGATGCCTTGTGAGCTGGTGAGCCCAGTCCAGGAAGCTGCACAAGGCAGCAGTATCCGGGTCATATCTTCCATTTCTAAAAATGGTTAGTCTATTGGTTGAAGATGTATCATCTAGCGTAATGATACTCATCAGAGTGAAACTTGGCAATTTAAAACAAATAAACTATGCTGAGAGGAGGGTACGTTTGTCACTGCACTGGATAAGATAAAAAATACTTAGATTAGTGCTTTCTCTTTCTGCTTTCATAGTGTGTGAACTTCTGATTTTCTGTCTTGCACTTTGTCCTTGAAGTCAGTGTTTCCTTATTCCTTAATGTATCTGGCTACTAAATGAGACAAGTTTGGAAATGAAATCGTTTTAAAGGGCAGTCTGTACAGCTTCCTGCTCTGAACATTAATTGAAATTAATATAACAATAAAGAGGTTAAGTGATTGACCCAAGTCTCTCCGCAATGGATATACTCATCTCAGTTGTCTGTTTTCCAAGAGAACTTAGGTATTGTGTCTGGGAGGGAAGCCAGGTACCACAGCCAAATGACTGTTGATACTATTGTAAATCAAGGGAGTTACCTTGTTGCTGGGTACATATTTTGTGTTTATTAACCTTAGCGATCATAAAAAGCTGACATACTGGTGAGAAAATATATATTCATCTTTTTCCCATTAAGATAGTTCTCTTAAGAAGATTTTCCACATTGAAACTAAGTGTACCAGCGGTACTGGTGTTCAAAAAGACACCATTTATCCTCTCTCAACATTTCTCTCTTTCCTTTTTCTTTCTTTCTTTCATTCATTGATTCATTCATTTATTCACTCATTCATTCATTCAAAATAGTATGAATCCATTATGAGCCAGGCAATTTGTTAGACTCCAGCAATATAACATTGAACGGACAGATGTAACTTTACCTCAAGTGCCATATATTTTTATTTCAAACAAACACATTCAGTCACACTAGAAATGTGAAATTATAGGGAATAAAAGGAAAAAATGGAAAAACCTAGGAGAAGTGGAAGGTGGGATATCAAAGATGGTTTCCTGGGAGAAGTAACATCCTGGCTGAGTCATGAAACCTGAGAAAGAGTAATCCAGGTGAAGAGAGATACTAGGATATGTGCATGTGGAGGAAGAGAAGGGACAAATGTCCAAGAAAAAGAAAGAACATATCACTCAAGGAGCTGAAAGTGTTCACTATGACTAGAATATAGGAGTGGAGTAGGAAGAATGTGATTGAAGATTACACTTGATATCACATAAGAAAGCATTTTGAGATCATTTTAAGGAATATCAAACTAATCTTGAGAACAAAGAGGAGATTTGAAGCACCGTAAACTTGCTCTGCCATCATCAGATTCACATTTTAGAAAGATTTTTCTCTCTTCTGTTTTTTCTTCTTTAAAATTTTTAAAAGATTTTATTTATTTATTTTTAGAAAAAGGGGAAAGGATGGATAAACAGAGGGAGAGAAACATCAATGTGCGGTTGCCTCTCACATGTCCCCTACGGGGGACTTGGCCTGCAATCCAGGCATGTGCCCTCACGGGAATCGAAGTAGTGACCTTTTGTGAAGTAGTGACCTTTTGTTATCAGGCCAGCACTCAGTCCGCTGAGCCATACCAGCCAGGCTGTTTTTCTTTCTTAACATGTATATATGTATTATGGAATGTATCAAGGTAGATTGAACTTTTTCAGGTGATTGTGTTTTGGAAAAGTCTGGAAACTACTAAGTAAATTCTAGTGGATGATATATAAGTCATAAATTGGGTACTTGACACCCAAATTACAGATCTTGTAGACAAGAGGTGATATCATTGCCATCCCTTGCTTCTCTACAAGGTCTATTATTAAAAGGAGCAAGGAAAGAACTCAATCTATCTTACTCTGATGAATTGTGTCTCTTAGCTGTAATGATAGAAATCAAACGCAATCTATCGTAGGCAGGCATGGGAATTTATCATTTCATCTGTTGAAGAGACTGGAATGATGGGAAATAAATTTGATTTATCTTCCTATTTGTTGACTCTATGTCTCAAGCACTGTCATCTACAGGTAATGAGAGAACTGCTGGCTCTTCTGGTGTCTTAGATTAGATTCTTCAAAGGCAGACCCTAAAAGTGACTTAGGAAGTATTCCTGGGAATATCTGACAAGGGAGTAGAGACTGGGTCCAGAAAAGGGAAGAAAGCTAAGCAAAGGTATAAAGGTATGAAATGGAACAAAGCCTCATAGAGGGTAATGTTGGCTCAGCACTTGGGGGAACCCTGAAGATGGAGTAGATCTCCCCTCAGCATTGTTCCAATCATCAGGTACCTACTAGTCATAATGTAAGGGCTGCTCACAAGAAAATGTAAATTCCCAGGCTCTCCCCCACACTCCTTTTAACAGTTTCTGGTTTTTTGTTTTATTATTTTAAATCTCAGACTCAAGTCTGATTGACAGGATTGGGGTCATATGTCCACCCTTTTTTCCCATCACTGTGATGTGAGGTGACAGTGAAATACATTTGGTCTGGTTTAGGACATGTCTGCTTGCAAGCCAGAATGAGAGTATAAATAAGTAGAAACAGAGGGAAGGGAATACTGAGTCAAAAAAACCCCATGAATGTTTACTAAGCTTCCCATCCATATAGGGTCCCCTTTGAGTCTCATGTTTTATCCTAAAGCAATACAGAACTTAGCTCCCTGAGGGAAATGTCCAGGAAAAATGAATCCAAAGCACTGTAGTACTAGTTTGGGTCCTTGGTTGCAAAAATCTATAATTAGATCTGCCTAATTTAGGATAAAAGAATTCATAGCTCACAGAAACATAAAAAGCTAGAGAACTAAGATTAATAGGAATTAAGAGAGAACATCGCAGACAATGATATCCTGATACAAAAATGGTCTGGGAATCATAAATTGATGTTATATCTTATAAAATGTTTTTTTTCTGCACATATTGATAAGATAATATTATTTTTATCCTTTATTTTATTAATGTGGTTTATTACATTGATCAACTTGTGTATGTTGAACCATCTTTGTACTCCTGGAATTAACCCAACTTGATTATGATGTATTATTTTTTATGTGTTGCTTTATTGGATTTGCTAGGATTTTTGCATTGGTATATGTCAGAAATATTGGTTTGTAGTTTTCTTTTTTGTGTTATCCTTGTCAGGTTTTGGTATCAGGGTTATTTATGTTGGTCTTATAAAATGTGTTAGGAAGTATTGCCCCTTCATCCATTTTTTGGGAAAAGTTTGAGAAGGATAGTAAAATTGTCACTTTTTGCAGATGACATGATTCTTTTTTAAAAAAAACATTTTATTTATTTTTAGAGAAGAGAGGAAAAGAGAGATATTGATGTGTGAGAGAAACATTGTTCAGTTTTCTTTTGCACACCCTCAACCAGGGACGTGGCCTACCACCCAGGCATGTTCTGTGACTGGGATTTGAACTGGAGATCTTTCAGTTTTCAGTATGATGCCCAATACACTGAGTCACACCAGTCATGGCAGATAACATGATTCTTTATATAGAAAACCCTAAAAACTCCATTAAAAAAAAACAAAACTACTAGAGACAGTAAACACAGTAAAGTGGAAGGATACAAAATCAATGTACAAAAATCTACCTTTTATACTAACAATAAAATTTCAGAAAAAGAAATGAAAAAAAATTCTCTTGCAATTACAGAAAAAAGATTAAAATACCTAGGAATAAACATGAAGGAACTACACAAGGAAAACTACAAACCATATTAAAATAGATTGAAAAAGACACGATGAAATGGAAAGATATTCTACATTTATAGAGTGAAAGAATCAACATAATTAAAATGTTCATATTATCCAAGGCAATATACAGATTTAATGCATTCCCCATCAAAATCCCAATGACTTTTTTTTAAAGAAATAGAATAAAAAAATCATCAGATTTGTATGTAACTACAAAAGACCCCAAGGAATCAAAGCAATCCTGAGGAAAAATAATGAATTTGGAAGTATCACACTACCTGATTTCAAATTATGGTACACAGTAATAATAATCAGATCAGCATGATATTGACTGAAAAATATACACACATACCATTGGAACAGAAATAAGAGCCCAGAGATAAAACCACATGCATATGGGCAAATAATTTTTGATAAAAGAGCTAAAAACATACAATGGAGAAAAGAAAGCCTCTTCAATAAATGGTGCTGAGAAAATTGGAAAACCACATGCAAAAGAATTAAACTATATTATACTTTGTACCCCAGGTTCAAAAATTAATTCAAAATGGATCAAAGACCTAAATATAAGATGTGAAACAATAAATCACATAGAAGTAAACATAGGAAACATAGGTACTAAACTTATGGACTTTGGTTTTAGAGATGATTTCATGAATTTGTCCACAAAGGCAAGGGAATAAAGACAAAAATAAATGAATAGGACTATGTCAAACTAAAAAGCTTCTGTACAGAAAAAAAAAACCCAACCCAAAACACCTGCCATTAAAATTAAAAGAGAACCAACCAAATGAAACAAAATATTTGCAAGCAACAGTTCTGAGGAGGGGTTAATGTCCAAAAAGATAAAGAAGTTATACTCAACACTGGACGAACAATCCAATTTAAAAATGGACAGAAGACCTGAACAGACACTTCTTCTAAGAAGACATACAAATGGCCAACAAATACATGAAAAGATGCTCAACTTCACTAGCTATTAGGAAGATGCAAATCAAAACTAAAAAGATATACCACCATACACTTACTAGAATGGCTATTATCAGTAAGACAGGTAATAACAAGTGTTGGGAGGTTGGGGAGAAAAAAGAACCTTCATTCACCGATGGTGGGAATGTAAACTGCTACATCCTCTATGGAAAACAGTATGGAAGTTCCCCCCAAAATTAAGAATAGAGTTACCATATGATCCAACAATCCCTTTTCTGGGTATCTACCCTAAAAATTCAAAAACATTTATTCGCAAAGATGTATGTACCTCTGTGTTCATTTCAGCATTATTCATGGTGGCCAAGACATGGAAACAACCACAGGGTCCTTTGATAGATAATTGGATAAAGAAGATGTGGTATTTATGTACAATGGAATACTATTCAGCCATAAAAAAGATGAAATATTGCCATTTGTGACAACATGGATAGATCTTGAGAATATTGTGCTAAGCAAAATAAGTCAGTCAGAAAAAGCTAAGAACCATCTGATTTCCCTCATATGTGGGATATAAACTGAAAATCATAGACACAGACAATAGTATGGTAGTTGTCTGAGGAAAAAGGGTGGGAAGGCAGTAAAGGGTAAAGGGAGCCAAATATAGGGTGATGGTAGATGATTTGACTTTGAGTGTAGGCACACAATGCAATATGAAGATCATGTATCATAGAAATGTACACTTGAAACCTATATAATCTTATTAACCAGTGTCACCTCAATAAAGGTTTTTTTTTGTTTGTTTTTTTTTTAAAGAATGGTCTGGCAAGTGCAGTCACCATAACATACCTTTATGGTAGACACCTGAACACTCCTCTTCACACCAGTGGTAGCTCTCCTCTTCTGCAGCCCTAACTTACCCTGCATCACAAGAAATGTATTTGTATATATTTTATTTAAGTATCCCTTTGAGTTGGATAGAGGGCATGTAATCTGGAAGATAACAACAAATCCATATACCAGCTCACACTCTGGAGTTCTCAACTTGAGAAGGACATTTGAGAACTTTTGACAAATGCATTTTATTTTCACTAGCTATCATTTTTCCTGGTCTATGAAATTATGATTTGAAATTATGATTCTAGAGTCTGTGCAGTTTATGAAGAGGTAGTATATTGTAGCTGGTGTTTATTAATGTACCCAAATACCATGGAACATCAAAGGAATCACCAAGGGAGCAGTGCATTATATATTTTCTTTCCTGGAAATCTGTTTTATTGACCAATGGAAATTTCTGGAGTTCTAAGCCCCCTTCCCCTCACCCTAAATGATAAGCGTACTTTGCCTACCTGTAGCATACATTGCAGAACTTGAAAAACAAAATCATACTGTGTCTCCCTGCAGAGAATGAGAAGAGCACAACCTGCCCCACTGGTCTGGGCTGTTAGCACAACTGTGGTGGAAATAAAATTGGAATCAGAAGCCACAGTTGGTCCTTTTATTTATTTCCTCCTTCAGGAACAGGAGCCCCGGTTTACTTTTTCAGTATCCTACATTGACTTTCTTCCTTTGACTGCTCTTGGCTCCCCTCCATCCCATTCTCCCTGACTCATCCTCCTCCAACAAAGTCTCAGGGAACATTTTCAGGCAGTGGGCTCTCAGACCTCTATGCCCATATCTGGGCTGCTGTATTCCCATATCAGGTCACAGCACTGCTTACTCTCTCATGCCAGAAACCTGAATGTCATCTTTGACAGCATCAGCCCTCTCACCAGATTCTTGAACAGTCCAAACCTGAAGATACATAAACCTAAAATGTTTTTAGGTTTTTTTCAGAATCCCTGCCTTCAATGGTACTAAATTGAATCTTCCTTTCCCACCTCTTAAAACCATCTTGGAAAGATTCTATACCTTTGTGGGGTTTTTATAAAACTTAGTGTCATTCAACTTAAAATTCCAATCTGAGACCCCATGTGAATCTCATGTTTTTCCTTCACCACAGAGCTCACATTTTTTAGCTTCCATTTTTTCATGAGCAGAAGGGTGTGATCTGTGCCTTCACTCCTTTTCTTTATCACATTATATAAAAGCATCTCTGGGTCTCTCTCTGAAGTCTCTTTTCCTCACTGAACATATGAACAGTCCTCTATAGACTATCTCTCTTTCTTTGACCCTGTTCTTAGAAACACATGTGAATTCTTCAGAGTTCTGTTTCCTGACATGGGCACTTTGACTTAGCTCTGAGTTTAACCTAGGTCTTTTTATTGACCTCCATCCCTACCCTTCACTCCCAACCCAATATGTCCATGTCTGCATAGCCTCTTGCTGTGTGCAGGTGATACTGGAGGCAAGGATACTTGCTGAGAAAAGTTATTTTAACAGTCTAAGAAGAGAGAGAACATGAACTAAGAAACAACAGTGGGAAGAATAATGTCAAAATTAGCACTAAAAGCTATTACTTATAGGCCATTTACTGTACGCCAGGAACTGCACTGAATCCTCACCTCCCATAGTAGCCCTGCAAGATAGGGGTAATTTTCCAGATTTTTAATAAAAATTCAGGAAAGTCATGTATTTCCTCAGGATCTTAACTCTAATCAGTGGTAGAGTTGAAATTAAAATTTGTTTGTAAATGTTTTTCCTTTCCCCACTCTCCTACAATTTGTTAAGATAGAGATTCCTGGGACCATCTTATACTCTAGTATTAGGATTCCAACACCACAAAGTCAGAAAAATCAAGACAGATCAATTTAAGAGGCAGGAGCAAAAAAGAAGAGTCTCACAAAGAATAGGAAGACAGAGAAACACTCCCCTCCCCCAATCAAAGGGAAATGAGGAATTTCCACATAGAGAACTAAATGAAATAGAGACAGGTAAACTATCAGATATTGAGTGGAAAACAATTCTAAGGAAGCTCAATGAGCTCAGTGTGCTCAGAGAGAATTACGAAAAACTACGGGGAAACTATGAAGAACCTACTGCAAATGATATCAACATGAAAAAGGACATAGAAACTACCAATAAGAGACAAGAGTAAATGAAGAATACAATTTCTGAATTGAAGAATACAGTAGAAGGAATCAAAAGCAGGCTAGAGGAAGCTGAGGATCAAATAAGCAAGCTGAAAGACAAGGTAGAAAAAAGCTCCCAGAAAGAGCGAGAGAAGGAAAAAATACTCAAAAAAGCATGAAGAGGCATTTAGGGAAATGCAGGACAACCTAAAACATAATAATATCCATATAATAGAGATACCAGAAGGAGAAGAAGAGGAGCAAGGGATAGAGAACTTGATTGAAAAAGTAATGATGGAAAACTTCCCTAATTGGAGGAGAGAAAAAGTCACACAAGTCCCATTACACAAGGAAGTACAGAAGGTCCCATTCAAGAGGAACCCAATGAGGCCCACATCATCTTGAAAAGAGAAAATATCAAAGACAAAGAGAGAATCCTAAAGGCAGCAAAGGAGAAAGAGGTAGTAACATATAAGGCGGCCCTGGTATGGCTAGCAGCTGACTTCTCAACAGAAACACTACAAGCCAGAAGGGAGTGGCAAGAAATATTCCATGTCATGGAAAGCAAAGGCCTGCAACCAAGACTGCTTTACCCAGCAAGGCTCTCAATGAAAATGGAAGGTGAAATAAGGAGTTTCCCAGACAAAAGAAAGCTAAAAGAATACACCTCTACCAAACCAGCACTGCAAAATATGCTAAAGGGACTGCTTTAAGAAGATGAAAAAGAGTCTATGAATACCCAGTTCCTTTCACAGTCACCAATACTTGATATTACTGGTATTTTTGATACGTATTAATCTGATCGTGACAATGATGTGTGATTTTAATTGTTACTTTATTATTTGTTGAAACTAAATCTGTGTTTGTATATTTGTTGCCTATTTCTATTATTTTTTAAAAAGGTGTAAATGACTTTTTGGTATTCTTTACCCATTTTTTGATTAAATGTAGAATTTTTTTCCTTAAAAATAAAACTATTAACCCTATTTTAGATGTATTACAAATACTTTGCTACTCTATTACTTGTCCTTTAACTTTTTTATATGTATATTACTATAGAGTCTTAAATGTTTAATATAGTCATATTGTCAATATTTTACTCTATAGTTTCTGGGTTTGAATATTTTTCCTCAGGGTAAGAAAAATATTATTTTGTATATTCTTCTAAAACTCCTTAGATTGTACATATTGATTTTTAACTCACCTGAATATTTTTTGTATAGTGTGTGAAATAGGGCTCTATATTTGTTTTATTTCAAGTAAGAGTGGTCCATGCACTTTATTTGTTGGATAAGCCTTATTTTCCCCATTGATTTGAAATATCAATTTAATCATATATTACATTGTTAGATACATACATTTGTTTCTAGAATGCTCATTTTATTTCATTGATCTACTTGATTATTTCTGTGCTGGTGTCACGTTTTAATTGCTGAGACTTTATAATGGTTTTAAATTTTTTAGTATTTTATAATGTATTTTAACATTTAAAAAAATAAACAAATAAAATCAATCTGCATTTAAAAAATAAAAGTATCAGGGTTCCAGAGA